>NC_140589.1:1368612311-1369212311 GCF_964204655.1 Triturus cristatus
GATGCCACGAGTTTTAGGAAAGAGGGTGTACACAAGCTATAACGAGGCAAGTTGGTGTGAAGGCAAGATTTTATAGTAAGAATTTACATGTAGCAGAACCGCCCCAAGCTTCTCACAGACAACTTCCCTGAACCATTTCCACCTCCCCTTCGCAGTAATATCATAACATTGTATAGAATGTCAGCTCATCAAGAACCTTCACAAGGAACGCCATGGGCAGACACAATCTTCCACTGGATCGTACTGACCAGAACACTACATGAGTTTTACCCTTTTTAAAAACAAAAAAATACCAATGCCAACATAAATAGCTAAACAAACCGTACCATGAACCATATTCTTCAGGACTTGTTTAAAAGAGCTTAGGTCAGTATTTTAAATGACAACTGCCCCAAAAATGAAAAAGAGACACAAAGGAACAATCAGAGATAACAGTAAAAATCAGGTAGGAGAAAAACTATGATAACCGAAACCATACACTATATTTCCCCTTATACCAAAAAATGTATCTATACCTCAAAGGAATAATGTGACTTCTCACACCCCTTTGCAGCGGTTGAGCCATGTGAACTGATTCATGTGGTTCTAGAGAGCAAGACTCTCGTCTCAGATTTTCACGAGGAGACACATCAGACCTCAGCATTCTTCTGAACTATGTTTTGCTTAGGTGACACTTTAACCACTTTGGCGACATTCCACCAATGGCGACCATCCCTTCGTACAGCAGTGCCACATATTTTGTCTACCCTTAGTGGTTCTGAGAACTTTGTGTCCACCTTTCTGACAAACATGGGTTTTTTATGCGTACATAATCACCAACAGCAATAGGTTTAACAAAGACACTCTTCTTTTCATCATTATATCTTTTTTTGCTTATGTTGAGCCATGGTAATGTTTGATCGCTCAACTGTGTTCAGCTCGTCAACAGACACTTTATTTTTTAACCACTGCGGCATTCGGGCAGGTCTAAATTGTGTCACAGGCTCCCTGCCTCAGAGTAACTCAAAAGGGGACACATGCGTTGATGGATGTGGCATGGTCATGTAAAACCACAACGTAGTCTAGACAGCTGTGCTTATCACACATTTGTTAAAGCCCATCGCACACTTCCTACTAAAACCCGGTTAAATGGCTCAACTAAGCTATTGGTTTGGGGGTGATATAACAAGCTCTTGCAGTGTTTAAGACAAGTGGCCTTTAAGAACTCTTCTACATCAAACAATACAAATTGTACCTCATTGTCTGAAACCAGAACCCCAGGAGCCCTTCTCAAGTGAATACCTCCTGCAGGAAACTCAGTGCAGCTCTAGAATCGGGTTCACCCACAAATTTGACCTCTGGTCGTTTGACATAATAATCCATGAGGATGAAGGTATACAGTGAGTGAGGAGGTAGCAAATTAAACAGCCTGACTAATGTGATGTCCAACTTTAGCCGGGGACCAGCCGGACACTCAATGGGTATTAAAAGAGGACTGGCATGTTTTAGGAACTTGTCACTTATAGAGCACATGACACAGTCCTTGACCAGTCACCAGTAGATTGATCTCCCTGTCCATCTGCAGCCACCAAAACACAGATCATACGCTGCGCTTTGTGAGTGAAGCACCTAAATGTCCCTCATGAGCCTTTTTTTTTTTTTTTTTTGAAACCGTTTATTACAAGACTCAAAAATATACAAATATGGGCCTACAACCTTCCGGCCGGCCGCTAGCAATGAAAGGAGCATACGATATACATTTATAAAACACATGGTGCTGCGGCTGAGCATGCACAGGAGTTAACATCGTTGCGAGCCACACTATCCAGACCCCACTATACGGTTCCACTTTAAACTTAAAGAACAACAAATACAAACAAACCCACAAGGCAATCCTCCATCGGAAATAGCAACACGTGCTCCCCTAGAGGGGGAATCCTAGCCATCCATAGGAATCTCAAGAGGGGGGAGAGATCAGAACTAGGGCTGGGTACACCTAATGCCCAGGTACCGGGGGGATGAGTTGGCTAAGGGGACGGGGCCGGCGACGGATCAGGCAATAACGGTGGAGCACAGATTCCCCCGCGGTAGGCGTTCCAGGGGCCCCATACTTTCACCCATGTCCCAGGCTTACCTCTCGCCACATACACCACCTTTTCCCGAAACATGCACCAATCCATATGTTCCTTCCAGGCCGAGACAGTCGGGGGCCTCTGGGATCCCCACAGTTGGGCAATATCACGCTTGGCAACCATATACCCCAGAGTCACCCACCACGTCTGCGGCACCGAGTAATCGGTAGGCTCCCACACATTCAACAGGCATCTCCTCGCTTCGGGCAACAGCGCCACATGCGTAACCACTCGCAGCACCTCATGCACACCACGCCAGAACCCCTCCACCTCCGGGCACTCCCACAAGATGTGCAGAAAAGTCCCCAACGCACCACACCCACGCTTACACAAACCGTCCTCAGCATAGCCCATACGCAGGAGCTTTGGCCCCGTCATGTAGACCCTGTGGAGTATCTTGAGCTGGACGAAACGAAGGCGAGCCGGTATGGCCACCTCTTTCGGGGAGGCCACCGCGGAGATCCAGTCCTCGTCGTCCAGCTCCAGCCCATCGGCTACCCAAGCCTCACGAAGGGCAGTCAACAAGTCTGAGCGGTCGTTGATCAGTTTTTTGTAGATCAGTGAGATCGTGCTGTCAGGGACGTGTCCATCCAGCACTCTATCCTCCAGGGGGGAACACTCCGGGATGGAGGCAACGTCCGGAAAGACGGAGCCCAGCGCATGCCGGACCTGCAAATACCGAAAGTACTCGCTGCCCTGCAACTGAAATTCCGTCTGCAGCATCTCGAACGTTTTAAATCCTCCCCTCGTCCAGAGATCCCCCACTTTGCTAATGCCTATTAAGTCCCACTTCTCAAAGCCCTTCGAGGTCCACAAGGAGCCCAACCGCTCAGACGCGTATAGTGGTGACGCCCGGGTCAAACGGTCCTTCCACCCCATAGCTGCATTGGCCGCGTGCCACACTCGCACCATGACACGCGTGGGGCCCGTTAGGCGAGCGTCGGGCGCGCTAGAGTAGAGCGCTCGATTATGGTCACCACCTGGAAGTAGCATCCTATCCATTTCAAACGCCGGGTTTAAGGCGGGCCCATATAGGCCCTGATTAATCGCAGCTAGCTGGGAGGCCCAATAGTACCGTTTAATATCCGGGAGGGCAATCCCCCCGTCATACCATGGGAGCGTCAGCTTAGCCAGGGCAATACGTGGCCTCCCGTCCCAGAACAGGCGGCGCTGCAAACTCTCCACTTCGCGGAAGTAGCGCGCTGGGACGAGGTCCATAGTGTTCTGCAACGCGTACAGGAAACGCGGCAGCGACATCATTTTAAACAATGCCGCCCGGCCGAGCGGCGAAAGCGGCAAACGCCGCCAGCGCGCGACATCCTCTTTCAGACGCTGGAGGGGGGGAAGCAAGTTCCGATCATACCGAGCCTCCGGGTCCAGAGTAATGAAAACACCCAGGTACCTAAATCCCTGCAGGGCGACCTGGATCGGACAGCCCCGCGGGAGGATAGGAGCCGCCCCGGAGAGAACATACACACACGATTTAGCCCAGTTGATGACCAGACCGGAGTTACGACCGAATGAATGCAAAACATCAACCAGTACTATGAGTGATTTACGTGGGGAAGCTAGGTACAAGAGGATGTCATCAGCGTATAGGGATACGCGGTCCTCATACTCAGGGGTCCAGCGGAGACCACGGATGGAAGGCTCCCACCGCAGCCACTCCGCCAGGGGCTCCAAGGCAAGTGCAAAGAGGAGCGGCGATAGGGGGCAGCCCTGCCGTGTGCCCCGGCCCGGCTCGAACGGAGCCGATACTCTTCCGTTCACCACCACCTGCGCCAATGGGCCCGAATACAGCAATTTGACCCAACTAATGAACCCTGGGCCAAATCCAAACTTCGCAAGCATCGCCCAGATATATGGCCATTCAAGCGTGTCAAACGCCATGGTGGCGTCTAAGGACGCCAAAATGGCCGGCTCCCGTATGAACGGGGCACGTGCGAGCACACCGTGCAAACGCCGCAGGTTAAGGGCTGTGTTGCGATGGGGAATAAAGCCAGACTGGTCCTGATGAACCAAATCGCCCACCATGCCGACCAGCCGATTGGCCAGTACCTTGGCGAGAATCTTGGGCTCCGCGTTCAGTAGCGAAATGGGCCGATAGGATGTAACCCGGTCCCGAGGTCTCCCCTCCTTGTGGATGACCACGATGGTAGCCAGACGCTGGTCCAGCGGGAGGGAGCCCACCGAGTGCGCCGCCAGGAACATAGCCCGGAGGTGGGGTGCCAGCGTATCCGGTCGCAACTTGTACAACTCGATAGGGAGACCATTCGGACCCATGGCCTTGCCGGAAGCGACCGAGCGTATGGCGAGGGCGATCTCGTCGGAGGTGGGAGCGGCGTCCAGCGACACCCTGTCATCCCCGGAAAGGGACGGCAGCGCGATATCACTGAGCAGGGCACGGGAATCCTCTTCCGAGCAGGGAGACACCGGGGAATACACCCCACGGAAATAATCCGCGAAACAGGAGACGATTTCTTCTGGCTCAGTTACACACACACCATCCGTTTTCTCAATCAGCGGGACCACACGATTCGCTCTCTCTTTTTTGTCCAACCACGCTATAAGTTTACCAGCCTTATCACCCACATCATACAGTCGCCCCTATTGCTCTCTACTGAGGCCCCTGGCCGCCTCCGTGACGAGGGCCCTATAGGCCGCTTGCTTGAGTTGGAGGACATGTAATGCGGCATCCGTCACCCCACCTTCTAAATTACCCTCCAACTCGGCTATTTCAGCCTCCATCCGGGTCACCTCCTCCCGCTCGCGCCTCCGGGCGTGGGAAATAAGGGATAGGGCCTCCCCTCGGAGTACTGTCTTGAAGGCCTCCCATAGCGGTACAGCCGAAGGCACGGACCCCACATTCTCATCAAAATATCGCTGAAGGGATTTAATCAATTCAGCGCGAATGGTGGGGTCGCGCAGGTACCAAGGATTGATTGGGACCACCCTACCCTCACCCCTCGGAAAGACATCAAAGTGCAGTAGGAGCGGAGAGTGGTCCGAAATACCCCGTGGCAAATGGCGCACCTCTCCCACCCTCCCAACATAGGCCGCCGGGACAAGGACATAGTCTAGTCGTGAGAGACTACCATGGGCTCCCGAGTGGAAAGTGTACTGCAGCTGCGTGGGGTGTTTTAAACGCCAGCAGTCCACTAATCCAAATGTATCCAAGAGGCCGGGGAGCCACGCCTGTGCCCGGGGGAGGTCCCTAGGGGGGTGACGATCCACAGTCCCAGATACCACCGCATTAAAATCCCCCCCCACAACTAAAAGCCCCCCCGGAAGGCCAAGGAGAAGGCGCCCCATGTCCACAAAGGTGGTCGATTGCAGCCCCGGTGGGATGTATACTGACACAAAGACAACCACTTTGCCCTCCAGTCTTCCCACCAAGACCGTGTAACGTCCCCTGTCATCGTGGAGCACCTCATCAATCTCCAACGGGAGCGAGTTCTTCACCATGATGCCCACACCCCTTGAGCCAGACGTGAAGCCCGAGTGAGCCACTAGGCGATAGCCACGCCGATTCATGGCGCAGAAGGAGTTGCCAATGAGGTGTGTCTCCTGCAGAAAGACTACATCGGGCGAGATTCGCTTCAAAAACTGCAGGACCACACCTCGTTTGATCCTGTCCCCCAGTCCATTCACATTCCAAGACAACAAAGTTAATTCCCTACCCCCCATCATATACAGAAGCCATCATTCGTCCCCCGGAGAGCAATTTAGAACTAACACAAAAATACGTTTGCCTTGTGATAAAAACGAACAACACCCCATCCCTACCCACCCACCCCAACAGAACTCCCCCCTCCCTGCACCCCTGCATGAGCCCGAACAGCCCCCCCAACGTGCAGTGTGCCTGTCGCCCCATATATAGTTAAACTAACTAGACCCCCTAGAGGAGGAGGGAGAACCCCCAATAGACCCTACACAACCTCCATAGGAGGGGAACTTACAAAAACTGACGCAGAATCGAAAGTGGCATCATTGTCGTCCAGAGTGAGGCCCAATATTAAACCCTCAGTCCCGATCCAGCGTGCCGTCTCCCCCCGCCGCACCCCCCCCCCGCCCCCCCGATCACGATCCCCGGGCAGAGTGTCCAGCCAGTCCCCGGCCGCTTCGGGACGATCAAAGAAGTGCGTGCGACCATCCACCTCCACTCGCAGCTTGGCTGGGAAGAGCATGGCGTATTTGAGGTTTAGGTCCCGAAGACGGCGTTTGACGCCTAGGAAGCTCAGTCTCTGCTTCTGGACCGCTGGGGTGAAATCAGGATAAAAATTTACCTCCATATTGTCAAGCTTGACCGGTCCATGCAGTCTGGAGGTTTGCAGGATAGCGTCTCTGTCCCGAAAATTGAAAATCCGGGCGATGAGAGGTCTCGGAGGGGCTCCGACCTTCGGCCTTCCCCCGGGAACCCTGTGGGCCCTCTCCACAGCGAAGAGTTTGCTCAGCCCCCGTGGCTGGAGATGGGTAGCAATCAGGTCCTCCACAAAGATATCCGCCGCCGCCTCCTCGCGTCCCTCGGGCACCCCGATAATGCGGATGTTGTTCCTCCGTGCCCGACTCTCGGAGTCCTCCAGGCGTCGATCCATAAGCGCACTCGCCTGACTAAGCCGTCGCACCTCTGTTTGCAAGGCCGCCACATCTGTCGTTAGGCCCGATGCGGTGTGGGCCAAAGAATCTACTCGGTCGTTGGTTTTGGAAAGATCGGCCCTCACCAGGCCAACATCCACGAGGACCGAGTCGATCTTCTGCGCCAGTGTATCAAACCGCTGGCCCACCGAGGCCTTCATCTCGGCAATGGCGCCCATGACATCTCGCAGAGTCAGATCTGCGGGCAGGTCTGGGGCATCAGGAGGGCTCTCAGGGGACTTGCGCGGTCCATCGGGAGATCCCTTCTGGAGGGTATAGCGGTCCATACTGTTGGCCTGATGGACGGCGCCACGCCGGGTCGATTTGGTCTTTGCCCGGTCTCCATCTTGTTTCGTGGCCATGGCCACCAGTCTCCCAGTCGCACCAGCCACGTCGTGTAGGGCAGGAAAGCAGGGCCACGAGCTCCGGGGGGGGCCCCCTCAGAGCGGCGGGGTGGATCACAGCCTGCAGGCAGGCAGGGTCTCCCAGCAAGGCCACACCAACACCAAGGGCTCCGCGACCCAACCTCGCAGAGACGACAAGGGGGTGTGAAAGCGAAAGCGAAAGTGCGGGGTACGCGAGTCGCCAGGACCTGCCTGCCGCTGTTGTTCACTTTGTCACTGGATCACCCCACAGCGCAAATCCGGGGTCCGGCGAGGGGAAGGCCGCAAACCTCAATCGGTGCTCACTCCGGTGTCCGAGGTCCGATTCGGAAGCGGGAAACGGGTGCCACCTCAGCTCAGGTTCACCAACATAGTCCCCTCATCCAGGGCAGGATAATTTCAGGATAATCGTAGGAGGCTGCGGAGGTCCTCGGGAGCCTCGCACCTACGCGGCCATCTTGGTCCTCCTCATGAGCCTTTTTTTAATATTAATGCTCTAAAGTTTACTAGAGGAATCAACTGATCAGGCCTCATCACCAACCCATCTTCTTTTGCATTAGTTATTTAGCATTAATACCACTTAGAATGGATATCAAGGGCTTGTGATTGGTCTGTAGTACAAAACGTCTCCCCCACAGATAACAGCTAAACTTCTCAATGGCCCACCAGCATGCTAAAAGCTCTCTTTCAATAACCGAATAATACACTTTGGCATCACGGAGGACTCTTGAGGCAAAACCAATGGTGAATTTCTCTTCTCCTGACATTTTGGTTAAGACTTCATCCAAACCTAAGACGCTGGCATCAACAGTCAAGCTGCACTTGAGGGAAGGATCATAAGGTTTGAGAGTCCTAACACTTCTGAATTGATGCATGATATCCTTAAAGGTTGAGTCATAGTATTTTCCCTATGAAAAATCTACTTTAAGTAAATTGGAAATGGGCCTAATTCTGGATGCAAACTTTGGGATAAAATGTGGATAAAATTCAGTGATTCCCATCATGTCAACTGGTGGAGGTGCTTCAGTAATGGCACTGCTCAACCCAGGTTTAGGTCGACCACCATCAATTGAAATTACATGGACTAGATATTCAACCGTTTCTCATAGCAATTCACACTTGTTCCTCTTTAGCTCAAGCCCTATCTCTGAAGCTCATAAGGACTTGTTTGAGTATTGTATCATGTGTTGGGCGATCACAGGCATGGAACAACACATCATCTTATAAATAGTTAATTACTAATTCCTTTGATCATGATAGACATCACCCGTTGGGATACTGAAGCAGCCAACGCTAGTCCAAACAGCATGCAACAGTACTGATATGTACCCCATGGGGAGATGAATGATGTCAAATGTTGCGATTCAGGTTCCAACTCTATCCGGTGCTATGCCGATGCCATGCCGATGCCAGATCAAGTTTTGTGAAATACTTTGCCCCTGCAACTGATATCGAAATCTCATTTATTTTAAGGAGAGGATTATACCCACCAGAGGAGAAACCAGAGAGAGAATTCCACCAGCTCAATTATCCCCATATTAGACAACACTTCAAGTTATTCCTCTAGGTCTTCTCTGACACTAAATGGTACCCCTCTCAGTTTGTGTTTTTTAGCACCTTCTTTAGTTCTTATCTTATGCTTGAACCCTTTAATTTTCCCCAGCTCACCTGAAAAAACATTGGGAAATTGGTTTAGCAACTCTTCAGCTAAACTACGGTTTCGCACAACTAGCGCATGTTCTTTTCCCCAGGCCGCAAAACCATACTGAACAGTGCTTGATGAAAACCTTCCAAGTATGTTCAAACCTTCAACTGCAACATATTTACCTTGGAAATGCCTAAACGTTAATATATCTTCAAAATAACACAGTAGCTCTACTCTGCGTCCCTCATAGGAAACTGGGGATTGGTCAGGTGCCAACATAGGTTGGTTTTCCCAGGTGTGAGAAAACACCAGAATCAACCAACAGTCTTAAAACTTTGTCACCAACTTTAATATTCACATAGGGGTCTACACAGTCTTATGGATCCCCCTCTCTCACATCACACTCGCTCCCTTCTAGAACCATATCTTGAACCTCACTGATCAAATCATCTACATCACTTTCATTCTCTTCACATACCAACGCTATTTTCCCACGGTTCTGCTTGCCACTCTGGCATACTTTTGCAAAATGTCCTATTTTGCTACAAAGTATACAGTGTACATTTTTTGCTGTGCACGGTTTTCCCCCTTTTTTGTAAGACTGGTTCCCACAACTAAAACACATTTTAGACTATTTAAAAAGCATGTTAAGCAGACTTGAGGAATCTGTTGGAGGATTTTTTTTCTCTCTCCAGCTTTCTTCTTCACAGTGCACCAGGTTAATATGTTAGCTGTTTCTGTCATCCAGTTCCTTTGCAGGTTTGAAAGAGGCCTTGATGCTTTTTGAAATGCAAAGTGTATCAGTCAAGGAAAACATGGAAAGAAGCTTCTGCTTATGGTTCTATCCATGCAGTGGAAGTTGAACTGATCATGTATCAGTTGCTCATTGAAGTTTTCGAACTGGCATTCCGCCACTAGTTTGTGTAATGCAGATATGTATGTGTCTACATCCTCATTGGATCTCTGGACGCTCTTGAAGAATTTATGTCTTGAAACAACTAGAGTAGGAGGTACATCTAACCTGTTAACCAGTTTCTTGAACGCCTCCTGAAATTCATCTAGTTCCTCACCTTCTATTACCTCAACTTCAGGCAAGTGCTTGAACGTGGATCTCCCTCCAAACCCAATCGATAGAAGGAGTAGAATTTTTTTCCGTTCCAATCTGAACCTTGATGGGCCAATGGCCCTCAGATACATTTCAAATGCGTCAAACCAATGTCTCCAAGGGATAGGTGGTTTTCCCGGAGTATCCAGAAATGGTGAAGGTGGATAAACAGATTGCATGTTGGGTTGCAAGATGCACAACTTGTGCTAGGGATAGTATTAGATATGCTAGTACATATGGTCTTTCACATAACCCAATACATAACTGCAGTAGACAACATTCTGAACAGATAACTCTGTCAGCTAATATTTTACTAATGCTGTTGAACACTTGGTAGGATGTACCACCTCATGCAGCATGAATAAAATCCTAAAAGTTTTAGTTTATGTTGTATATAAAAAAAATCAAAGTGTTTCCGTGCGGCTCACTGTAGTAAACAACACTGCTGTCCAACGGTATGACTGACAAGACAACAAGCCAAATCCCAGGATACAAAATGAAGGTGTGCTTATCACAGCAAAAGCACAAAATACTAAGATACCCACTTGTGGTCTCAGGTATGCCTTTCACTGTAAAAAGCACACTGTTGGTAAAGTCAAGTTATTTACTGGTGTGCCTATCACCGGAGAAGCATACCAGGATGTGCTGGAGTAGTAACAAGGTTAATGACATGCTCGCGACTCTAGTGCATTAAAAGCTTCCCAATCTCCTAAAATGGCCACTGGAGTGTGGCTGACGTGACTCATTCGGTGGGCTATAGTCCTTTTTCAGCCCAGATGTATCGAGACTATACACTAATGGAAACCAATACGCATGCTATACGATGCATTTCAATATTTACGTGTCCACGATGACGATCTGGACCTCATCATCATCTGTCTCTGTCTCTCGTTGGATAACTACTTGGCTGACTCTGCTGAGCACCGGCTCACGTTGTAAGGTGTTGGCTCACACAAAGCTGGAAAATTGTTCACCAGTGAATGTGGGTTCCTGTTGTTTGGGGTGGTTACTCTCCACTCGTCGCAACATATAATCGGGCAAGTTGTTATGAAGGCAAGATTTTATTGTAAGTATTTATATGTAGCAGAACCACCCCAAGCTGCTCGCAGGCAACTTGCCTGAACTTTCTCCAGCTAGCCTTCGCATTCAAATAATAACATTATATAGAATGTCAGCTCATCAAGAATCTCCACAAGGAATGCGATGAGCTGGCACAGTGTTCTAGTGTATCACACTGACCGGAACACTACACAAGCTTTTTATAATGCCCTTTCCTAAATGGTGATCTGCTCAGAGAGATCTATCTGAGGCTCCTAATTCAAGATAAAGTAGAGTCGTTTACTGTGATGTCAGTTCCTGTTTCAATTATATACAGGCATTTCCAAGTGATGGATTTGTTGCAATGCATTGGTTTCTTTATTTTTCGTTTTGTTTTTGCCCCCTTGCTACTATTTTTGTCAATGACTTTTGCTTCCTTAACTGGAACATGTATTAAGCCTACTTTTGGATATTCTTGCTTGCCTTTTCTTTCCTGATGTCATGGGAAGTTTGGTGCCTTGCTAATAACTTCAGTATTAATTGTCATCTTCAATTAAGAGCTACACAATTGCCACTGAGGTTTTTACTCTCTGCGGACTCTTCCTCTTAACTGGGACACTCTTGAGAAGACACAGGGCACCTTTCCTCTGTACTATTAAGTACAGGATACCTGGCTAGACAGGTTTGTACAGAAGTTCATAGTGTGTTTGTTGAGTGATATTTCTGCAAAGACATCATGGAGTTAAGCTTGTACTGTAGACTTGCTACAAGACCATGGAGGAAATTTGCTATTGACATATAAGCTATTTTTCTTAGATTTCTAAAGAGAATTTTCTGCAGTAGTATTAAACAAATATTATTCAAAGTAGTCAGAAGCTGAGATGGTGGAAAGTGTAACCACAGAGGGTGTCATTTAGTTTTTGGAGGAGGCTTTTTGTGGAGCTAAATTGCTGGAAAAGTTCACTTCAGATGATGCTGTACAGTATTCACTGTGAAATGAGAATGTCCAAGATGGCAACAGAGGTGATTTCCAGCAGTGTCTCTACCACCCGTGTCGCCTGGTTGGATCCATGCGCAGAATGTTTCATCCCTCCCTTCTGGTGCCTCGTCGCTGAAGCGCTTCTGTCCGGAAATTTGCTATTGATATATAAGCTATTTTTCTTAGATTTCTAAAGAGAATTTTCTGCAGTAGTATTAAACAAATATTATTCAAAGTAGTCAGAAGCTGAGATGGTGGAAAGTGTAACCACAGAGGGTGTCATTTAGTTTTTGGAGGAGGCTTTTTGTGGAGCTAAATTGCTGGAAAAGTTCACTTCAGATGATGCTGTACAGTATTCACTGTGAAATGAGAATGTCCAAGATGGCAACAGAGGTGATTTCCAGCAGTGTCTCTACCACCCGTGTCGCCTGGTTGGATCCATGCGCAGAATGTTTCATCCCTCCCTTCTGGTGCCTCGTCGCTGAAGCGCTTCTGTCCTGGAACTCGCATTGATGATTTCCATCAACTAGGCAGAATCCCTACACAGTAATTCTAGACATCCATGTTGGCAGGCATGTGGGAACGAAAAATACCCGTCTGTCCCTGTACTTCTATTACTAGTACTACCTGATTTTAACAAGAACAGCAAAATGAAACACTCTTGATACACCCAAATATTAGTTGTCAATGAGTTTGTTTGGTTCCAGTAAGATAGGAAAGTAATCCCACTAGACTCCTGTTGGCACTAAATCATTCACTCCGACATCGGAGTCAGAAGAACCATGTCAGGATTGGCTATTGCTCCATTGCGACTGGCAATTACTATATGTATATATGTCTGGATGCCCTCATCTTGCAGTTTTCTGGCCTATATGTGACGGAAAAACGTTTACTCAAACTACTTTTCAGAATTGAAATGTATCTTCTACTCCTGAAACCTTTTCTCGGTTAAATTAGTTCTAATGATTCTTAAGTCCTGTAATTGTACTTCTGGAACGCACTCTGCCACCCAATTGTGTCTTGCTTGCGCAATAAAACCCCCCAAAAATAAATGACAATAAAAATGTATTTTTCCTAAGATGGGCGATATAAAATATAGGAGAAATGTACTCTACTATCAAGAGGCAGAAGAGCAAGAGACTTTGTAAGGAATGTAATCTTACAGAACAATGACAAAATCAGCTATGAGGAAGTCTTTGTTTGAATTATTGTGGAGGCAGAAATGTGCAATGTACTTGGTTCACTAGTGGTTTCAGGAAGAGTACGGGAAAAGAGATTGGGATTTATGAGAAATTTTAAAGTGTATAAACGTCAAGAGAAGATGAAGTATTAAATAAACAAGAGAGTCAGAAATATCATGCTTATGGTTGTTATGGCTGGTCAGTGGGTCAGAAATAAAAAAACTTTCAGATGATGGTAAATAACAACTAGGTGATCTCAGTCTTTGAATGTGGTGGATGTTTTTTACAATGCTGTAAGAGTTGAAGATGGTAGGGGTCTGGAATATGGAGAGCATTTCAAGTTGCCGCAATAAGAAGGGTTGTTTTCATAAGTATTTTGACAAGAATTAAGCCAATAATACCGTGTCTATGGATCTGAGAAACAAGGTGGTGTGGTGGTCAATGCGAAGTTTTGGAGGTAGGGTAGGCAGTGATGTTGATGGTAGGAGATTTCGGTACTGTCTATGTCTGGAAATGAATGGGAGCTTAAGGTGGTGCAGCTCAAAACTGCCCACTCTTTCTACGTCACTAAAACCTAGATACTAATGATACTTGACACACAAAATGAACATGTTCTTTGCATATAAGTCTTATGTGTCATAAAGATTCATGCACACGTTGTGTTTGATACAGCTGTTGCAGGAGAATCTTTTATGTAGAATTTACAGTTCTCATATAGAATGCTTACTAATGTCGAAAGAATTACTTTTGAATGTTTAACTTAGATACCGTCTTTACTAAATAAGAGACGCATTTAATAAAGTAATCTATAATTAATTAATTGATGTTGATTAATAAAGTGACTAACATGCAATAATAAAACATATATGCTTCATTGCAACTAAATGGATTCACAGTTATGACATGTACTACAATGCAACGATAAAAATTATTGATGTGTAATAGTTAGGGATAACGTTCTTAGCTCTCAATGATCCTTATACATTTAGGATCCTAAAATAGGTTAAACAACAAAAATTATTCAATGCATGCATTAATGTTACATGTATGTACTTTCACCGTCGTTCTCATCTATACTACTACTGTGCAGTTTGATTGCTTATTGTGTGATCTATGCAATGTGAACTCAAAGTACTAAAGAATTATTATATTCCATATATGTTTAAATGTGCACACGCATATTAAATATGCATCATTGAGTTAGGGCCTGGTTTAGATCTTGGAAGACAGGTTACTCCGTCACAACGTTGACAGATATCCCGTTCGCCGAAATATAAATCCCATAACATCCTATGAGATTTCTATTTTGGCGAACTGGCTATTCGTCACCGTTGTGAGGGAGTATCCCGTCCACCAAGATATTAATTAGGCCCTTAATGTCTTATGTTAGCATTTAATCAAAAGGCCTGTATTTCATCGTATTTCATTTAATAATTTACTGTTCTCTCGTACTCTGCTGACTTACTTTTCATGCAGATGTTCTCATGCATTACTAGTTTAGTATAGATACATTTCTTGTAACAACAGATACATGTATGGGAAAGGAATTTGACCACAAGCACATAAGAAACCTGTGGACGAATAAAGGACTATTATTCTCTAGCCTGAGTGTGTGACCAAGACTGTGTTCCCATACCAGTGTGGGATTTTTCTCTACTGTTGCAGAGCGCAACTTGTGAATCCACCTAAAGATTGAGACATATACAATGGACTTCTATTGATGATGCAACTAAAAGAGTGTTGCCTCACAAACTTGTGGATTATAACTTATCAACTACCCCGTTGAACTTGGCCAGAGCTTCTTCAGACTTGCCACTGAACCCTGCAGAAGACTTTGGACTTTCCTTGCAGACTCTCTGCTGAACCCCTTTCTGCAGACCTTGTGCAGAACTTCCATGTACTCCTACCCGAACCATTTCCTGAATCCCCATTGCCTGTGAATGCACTTTTTAAGACTTCCCCTAGGTCCCGTTGTTTTCCTTAAGTGAGGTTTAGACTAACACGTATTTCCAACTTCCTGAAAACATCTGATCGAGCTTCTGCAAAGTTACTGCTAGTGATGCTAATACTCTTGTGCCTTATCCCTGTCATTCTCCATAGAGCTATTTGATTTCTGAACTCTGAATATTTCTGTCATGGAAGAATTAGATTGCTGATGAAAAGTAAGGACCAATTGAGATTAGTATCCGAGCATCAAATTCTCATGTTATTGTTCTGTATTGCAGCAACCTGGCTCCATGTTGGTTGAATTCTTGTCTGCCTAAACTTCTTAAGGAGGTTTGACCTCACTGTTGCCATTTTATTTCTCTACAGTATGGTCTTAAGAGTGATTTACTTGAAATTAATTACTAATTTGTAATAAACACCCTTGAACTTGGCTACCGATTCCTGGTCCTCTCTTGTGTAGCCAAATTGGTTACACTGTTAATTAAACTGAACATTGATTGCACAAGAAATGCTAACTCTCTTTCCCCTCAATGTGACTTATAAAGATCCATTAGAGAACCAAGATAGAAAGTAAGTGATTTATTGATTCAGCAAAGGAAGAAACCTAAACTCCTACCTTGGGCCCAGAAATGCTGGATCAAATCCGATGGCTGGAGAGACTGCATTAGTGTGCACAGAAGTGCTACAGATTGTCATGCTACTTTGACATTACAGGTTTCACTGTTTTATAACTACAGGTTACTCAGGATTAGTGGTCAATTTTCCTTGGTAGAATGTTTTTATTTTTGTTCTGTTGTTCTTGTCTGTGTGTGTGACTGAATTGTGGCTGTAATGATTATCTGCTATATGTGTTACGGAGGTGTCTGGTGTGCAGGTGATTCCTTGGATGTTGCAGGATGGAATTGTCGGTAAACCCGTCCCAGCCATGTAAATGTGCAAGCTGGGCCGAGGGCCAAGGTGCCTTAGATCTGTAGAGGACAACAGGCAGATGACCTAACAAACTAATTCAAATCCTTTTTTTTTTAACTTTAGGCAACCAGCGCCTGCTCATTCTCCCCAGGTGCTTCACAAACCTTCTTGTCCCCCTTCTCGTTGTTTCCCTTTCTACCATACCCACTGGTCTATTTCCCTACTCAACCCTTGCACCCACCCAGGGCCGGCCCTAAATCGGATTGACCGGGCCAGTGCCCTGGGCCGAAAGAAAATTTGGTGTTTCTTGTGTGGTGGGGGATCATTGCGGTGTGACGGTAGGAGGTGTGAGGAAGATGGGAGGAGGGCAGGGGGTTAATGGGGTGCTAACAATTACACTGAGGTACATTAAGGGCTTATAACAAAGTCTTTAACTGGACCCGATTGAGACCAAGTGGGATGGACGAGCTACTGCTTTCATGACATTAAGTCAGGCAGCTCCCTGCTGTTCCCCTCGTAATATTGGCGCTCCGGGCCTGAGACCAGCTTGCCCATGCCCGAGGCTGGGCCTGGCCCCACCACACCAGTCTCCCAGGGCTAGCCTCTCACCGCCTAGTCTGAGCTGGCAGAAAGGAAGGAAAGGAGCTCGGGTAAGCCTTGAGTGATTCCCTGAGTGGAAGAGGTGGTAATGTGGAGTTTCAAAAGCCGGTAGAATGGGGGCTGGGCTCTTTGCTGTAGCCCAGTCTACCGATTGCTGGTTCAAAATAAACCTGGGGTTACTTGTTAACCAAGGTCTGTCTTTTCTTCTTGAACCCCACAATGTAACTTACCTCTTTATGAACACACAGGATACAAATTGACGACCTGTACGTAACTCACAGTGCACTGCAGCATACTTATTACCCATGTTACCTATTTTACTCAGTGCTTGAAATGGAAAAATAGAAGTGCAGGTATCCTGTACCAGAGAACCTGCTGGTTTCTGATATGTGCCGTACTCTCCAATTAATAGAATAACGTCACTCTTGAGAAGTGCAGGTACTCTCGCTCTCAAAATAAAATAGTGCCGGTACTCAGTACCGGCCCATTTAAAGCACTGATTTTACCAGTATTGGAAGCGACGACCTTCAGAAAGCACATCTTTCTGCAGTAGGCGCTTTAGCTCGCTGAGCTACCTTACAAGTGAAACCACTTGGCCAGCAGATACGGAACAAAAAAGGTTATTTCAATCACATATTGTTTCAAGCTGCAACTTAATTTTTTCGATGAGCTGTTAATACTGGATGTAATTATTAACCAATACAAAGGTTCTTAATTTGCCTGAGCTGTTTTTGCTGGTAATAAGTAATTTTACTTAATGGCACACCTTATCAAAAGATAGTACCTCTGAAGTGGGTAGTGATAACAGTACAATATACTGGACGGCAGCCGTGTTAATTTACGCACCATGTCCAGCGACAAGCACAAACGTATTGTGTATCAAGTGAGTGTGAAACTGTGCCCTGAGACTAGGGACCGCATCACTTGATAGAATAGTTGGGGGTCGATGGAAGCTCGACGCTCCCTTGAATACAAACGCCACGCCTCTTGCAAACGATTCTTAGTTTCGCTTTTTATGCAACACCGCCATGCCCTTAGGCGCTTTAAAATACTGCCCCTTACTTCTGAGCCTAGTGTGAGATTAACCTCACTCGCGCTGTCCTACAGATCATACTTTCTTTGAATTACTAATATTTATTTGTATTTCTCTTGCAGAAGTTAATCACTCGCGCACGCGCAGATGGCCTTCTGAAATGCGCCTGCGCGGGCCCCATGCTTTCATGTTTGGCTCATGACATCCCGGAAATGTTTTAGCGCGTACTTTAACTGAGCTGTGTGCAGGCTGTAGTGTAGTCCGCAAAAATGTTTTAGCACGTACTTTAACTGAGCTGTGACGGCTGTAGTCGAGTCCGCAGCCCTGCCTAGCTGTGGCAAAGGAACTCTTGGTCTTCTGAACGTCTCCAGGCAGTGTCATGGAGGCTGGAGGCAGAATGGCAAAGCAGTTCCCACTGCTGTTACCCCAGGATCGAGAAAAGAGGGTATATGACGGCTTCATCACAGCGCAGGTATCCAGGCTACGGCCCCTGATGGGATGACAACTTTCTGTGTATTTGCTGCTAAAACAAGCATTTGCAATGCATTCGGTCTCGCATTTGTGAAAGTTAGAGCTATTGGTATTGTAAACGAGAATGTTTACTTATGTTTGTTTGTTTTTAGTGGAGTGTATTGTCGCGTCGCGTCTCAGCAATAACCACCACACAGCCAGGTCAGCTTCTATTCTTTATTGTATCGTTGTGTATCTGCAGCCAGCATGCTGCACGTCCTGCCTCCTCTGGTCTGCCCCTCACCCCTTGACAGTGTTGCCAGATTTTTTCACAACTTTCAAGCCCAAAACCAACGAAACGGTAGCCCAAAGTAGCCCAATTTTGCCACTCCATTAACTTACGTGTAGCCTGACTACAACGTTCACAAATATACTTCTATTTCATGGATTATATGTTTACCTCCCACATTAATCAGATAACTTACATTTTGTACACTGAAATCAAAGTTGGTCTGTCAGGAAAACTGTCACTCACTTGATATCGCATGGTGTGGAGCAAGCCGGGCCAAAATATTCTGGGTTCAATTTGGGGGACTGCAAGTGCGGAAACGTTCTTCTTGGGAAAGGTGCTCTCTTCAGCTTGCATACTCCCGTCAGGCCCCCCCAGAATAACGGCAATATAGGCCAATGCTTCATGTTTTTTCACACTTCTTTGAATTCTCCCAAAGCAATGCTGAACATCTCTTTACATACGCAAATTACGTATGTTTCGTACTTTGTGGTACTCATCAGAAGAGAGCAGTTCGAGGCATGGGGTGCAGGGCTTGCTGCTTGACGTTCCCATGAGCTGATACCTGATAAAGTGCAAGTGCATTCTGCAGACTCACACAAGCGCCATCTCCTGTTTTTTGCCAGGCAACAGCATGGTAGATCCTTGTTCAGACAGTGGAAAGTTCAATTGTGCCAAAGAGTTCTTATGGGCCAGGCACTGGCAAGATAAGCAGCAGCCCATAGTCTGGCAGTGGCATGGTGATGGCTAGCAGCATCTCAGTCTGTGGTTCTGCCAAGATTAACAGCATCCTTCAGGGTCTGGCAGTGGCACTGCCAAAAATAGCAGCATCCTTCAGGGACTGGCAGTGGCAGGGTGAGGTGTGGAAAATGCTCCAGGCAGTGCAGAATGTAGCAGCATCCTTCAGGGTTTGGCAGTGGCAGGTTGAGGTGGGTAACATTGTTCTGACTGGTTAAGGTGCACAAACTTCTTCTTCTGGGCCAGGCACTGCCAAGATAAGCAGCAGCTCATAGTCTGGCAGTGGCATGGTGAAGGCTAGCAGCATCTCAGAGTCTGGCAGTGGCACTGCCAAGAATAGCAGCATCACAGAGTCTGGCAGTGACAGGTTGAGGTGGGCAAAATTGTTCTGACTGGTAAAGGTGCACAAACGTCTTCTTCTGGGCCAGGCACTGCCAAGATTAGCAGCAGCCCATAGTCTGGCAGTGGCATGGTGAAGGCTAGCAGCATCTCAGAGTCTGGCAGTGGCACTGCCAAGAATAGCAGCATCACAGAGTCTGGCAGTGGCAGGTTGAGGTGGGCAAAATTGTTCTGACTGGTAAAGGTGCACAAACTTCTTCTTCTGGGCCAGGGAAAATAGGGCCATAGAGCAAGAATATTAATAAGTTATGCAAGTCGTGTGCGAAAGATGATGTTCACATTTGACTTAATTTGCTTCCCTAATAGCATTTCTTTTTGTTTAGCCACCACATTGCTTGTCGTCTGTAGTTTTTTTTCATACTGTGCATTAATCTAGTGCTGTGACCTTGCTGCTCGCAGGTATCTCAGAGTTCAGATTGTGGGCTGGTGTTTCCCAATGGGACACAATTCAAATATGTGAGCCATTGCGGGGTTTAGATTATTTTGTCTCTCTGCAGAGTGCAAAGACCAATGGTTGCAAGTGCCAATTGTGATTATATATGAAAGTGTGTCATGGTGCTATAAAGCTGCCGAAATATTAACAGAACCAAAGTCTCTTTAGGGAATTGAGAGGCAAGAGAGTGATGTACACGATGTAGGTGGCCCAGATTATTATAGAGACACATTATAGTCTATTACATTAAACACAATAAGTTTTCATACAACAAATATTCAGAAATCGTATTCAAAAGTACCTGCATACAAGACAATAGAGAAAGTTTGTGCAAAAAAATATTTGCCTAAGATCGCACACTTTAAGCAGGAAGCCAAGATTTAGCCAGGCATTCTGGTTTCACTTTGTACCTCTGTATTTTGGGACGGTTTTGTATAGTGTGAACTGGCACAAAAGATATTGAAACACTTTACATGAGCACCAGTTTCATTACACAACGTCAAATTAATGTTTGCAGGCACCAGGAACACTATATCTATGCGCTACTAAGATGACGCCCCATCCATTTCAGAACCACTGCTCCACTTTGAATGGGTAAATATTAGGCAACACCTCGAACATACTGTAGAGATACTAAAGATACAGATTCTAGAGGAGGGGAGAGATGCCCATTATGAGTAAGGCTCCCTGTTTTCCGCTTTTACTGGATTTTTACAGATAAAAACAGACAGAGAACCATTTATTTTCCTGTCTGTATTTATTTTTAAATGTGGATAAAAACGGAAATTTAGTGATTCTAAATGCTGTCAATCATGACTGCCAGGCCAATAGCTGTGCGGATTGACAGGCAAGGGGGTTAACAAATATAGGGTATACACATTTCATCGGAATTTCACAAAACCTAAAATAAATATGGATAAATACAGGTAAAATTTGCAAAAATTACATATGGATAAATACAGACATGACACAAATATAAATACCATAAAACCGGGAGCCCTAATTATAAGGCACTGGACAACTGGCATCTACAGCCATATAAATCATGAGCACACAATTCATTTGCCCACAAATACAACCCTTCTAAAACAAAACAACAACTGCCATGAAAACAATATTAAGAAACCCACTCCCAAGGAAGATAGGCGTCTAATTTGGGCAGAGACCCCTCTGTTGAAACATCAAACAGAGGCCGGCGGAGCACTGATGTGCAATTGCTTGGCATTGGTGGTAAACACTCTGGCAGCTTCTTTGGATAAGGAAAAATGCCCTTGCTTAAAATTGGTACTTAAGACTGTGGAATACTTTAGACATGGAATGGGTTTCAAAAACAGCCACTATTATCAATAGAGCCTGAATCCATATGTCACCCTTTGCTTGATTATCCAGCCAAATATTACATAACTATAAAGTAATTTAACCACTGTCTTTTATGCTGTTAGGGACGGTGGGAATTCAGATATTATGAACTTTAACAGGATGCATTTTGTAACTGACTGCATGAACCACGCGGTGTGGTACAATCTTGTCATCTATAGAAATGTATGGTTCATCATGCCGTTTGAATGAACACCAAATAGTAATAATAACTTTACAAAACTAAGTTGCACCAAGATGCACACACAGGAGGAAGACTACAGGCAATGGTGGGACCATGTACAATAATGTAAAGGTGGCACTGGGATAACTGTGCTCATGTCAAGGACACGTTGGGTCATATTCAGCTTCCGGAAGGTTTGTTAGCAGTGAAGGAGACTGCTTCCTGTTCATGAAAATCTGAACAGCTTCAAGGAACAAATTCCTGGTTCGCTCCATGCCTTCTATTCACACTCAGAGCCGGCTATGTTACTTTTGCTCTTCCCTCCTATCCTGTAAGACTGTGCTGCTCTCGGGGTAACTGCACTGCCGAGTGCAGGTCCACTACACTGAGCACCACTGGTCCTCTCTCAGGCCATGTCTCTGCTGTTCCACCACCTAGAACAGTAGGTGAGACAGATAACCCAGTAGGGTGAGCGCTTGTGGACAATAATGTGTACTCTGCAAGCCCGCATTCAGGCAGGTCCACTTCAACTCTTTAGGTTCATGAAAAGCTTACCCTTGGTTTTTTGATTATAGCACCTCTTAATGATGCAGTTTGTCGTGTGCATTGCGCACTCATACTATCTATTTAAAATGTCCTGTCCCAAGAGGCACTTCTACAAAGGAATCTTTTTTACAGCTATTAAGCAAAATTAAAAAGTGTGTTAGGTAGTGGGCCATATGAATACTTTTTTAAGTGTCTTCTGGAACCCCAGGTAAGAAGAAAGAAAACAAGGGCTGTTTTAAAAACTATCATGATAGATAGATACCCATGTCACCAGTATCACTTCCCGAAACAGACCAATGTCTTAGGGCATCTGCTTTACAAGTGTACCCGTTTATCCATTTGTGGTGAAAAAAAAAAAATACATAAAACACACGCAACCACCGAGGTGGTTATCAGTGACAGCTACTATTTGGTCTTCTATGGAGTCTGTCACATCTTCCCCTGAAGGATGGGGCTGGCAGGTGGTTGAACAAATGGCATTACATAATAATTTACAGGGCCACAGGCTGCTGGAGGAAGCCAAGAATATAATCTGCCATGCCTTGTTAGTGGAGGAAAGAAAGGAAATACACCTTAGATAATAAGTGAATATGAGGATTATATTACGATGATGGATTCTTTCACCATTTATGCTAGTTGCAACACAATGGTAAAATAAAACAATAATAACTACAAAAAATAATACTAACCGGAACAAAAAACTTCAACAACATTAATTTAGAATTTACATGACTGCTACGCTCTTAGCGAGCTGTTTACATTTTATCCAGTCTTGTCCAGTTTGGGCGGAACACTTGGCTACTGAGATGCTGCCATTTTGGGGAAAAACACTTTTCTTAAACATTGACCTGCGCTCTGTCATATTAGTAGGCAGTATAGTTTAATAGTGATTGATCTGGAGAAACACAAACTTACAATTTACAACTTAATACCATGACTGGTGGTTCTCTTTAATAATCATTATTGATTTCAATCCAAATGAACACTTTTTGCAACATTAGGATAATCAAAGGCTTGGGGGGGAAATAGTAACAACACCCTGGAAAAAGCAAACACTCATAGGGAATGAAAGATTAAATAAAGCATGTGAAAGGTAAGCAGGAACAACATGGTGAACTTAACACTTTTACATTTATGCAGAAATCAACGAGTATTTTTGCCTGAATACTACAGGGCCCAGAAAGGACCCATTTCAATGTCCCATGCTTATATGCTCACAAAACGTAAGCAGTATTGTTTAAAAATACCACGGGGCATATTATCAAGGAACGGCGATAATGTTATCGCCGTTACTTGCTAATATGGCCCCACATTCGTGAACACAAAGCCGCCCTACACATTTTGAAATGCAATACCTCCAGGTTTGACGCACTTCGCCAGGGGGGCGGGGAACAGCGCTTCACTGGCAAACTCGGTAAAATGACGCTGTTTTTGTGGTTTGAATAAAAAATCTGCCCACTTTAAGAACACTCCGTCTTCCTTTATTTCATTATTGATTTCATATTTTGAAGCTTTTTATTTCCGAGGCTGCTGCAGGATCGGACATTTGAAACGCAAATGCACGGTGTTTCCCCTACCCTACTGAAGCATGGAGCACAATGGCAGGCAGAGAGAGGGGGGTGCAAGGGTTGTGAACCCTGGCAGGTTGCTGGCAGTGCGTACACCCCCCCCCCCCCTCTGGCAGCCCGGGCTGAAACTGCTTGTTAATGGGGCTTTGTTGGTTTTTCACCCCTCCTAGAGCCCCTGCATCGCCACTCTCTATTGCTGGAAGAATTTACATTACACAATACCAAGCCCGAGGCGGGAGACTAGCCTTGAAATCGGTAGTCTCCCGCCTGAATCGGGAGGGTTGCCAATAATGGAATCTATACAAATAAAGTAAGGGCACGCTGTGCCCTGCCTATCCCGCCCACTTCGACCACTGGCACGCATACATTTAAAATGACACACCTGCCTCACCTTTAAACTTGCTGGGGAGGGCCGCCGGTGCAATCTGCAGAGTTCACAGGAGAGGAGGGGCTGGGGCCGGGAGGGGCTGGGGCCGGGAGGAGCAGCTGACTGCAGGGCAGGCTGAGGCTCCTACAAGTCGAAGTCCCTCGTAGTCGCAGGCTCAGCTCTGAAGTTGAAAAAGAGGAAGTGGGGGGGGGGGGGGAGCCCAAAGATAAAGGGCAAAGGTATGGGGCGGGCCAGTACCCTACCTGACGCGCCCACCACAACACCACTGAGTAAATAATCTGACCCACGATTGGGTCACAGGAACCCCAGGGCAGGTCAGCACACTCTTGGGGGCAGGTCGGGAAGTCGCTGCTGGTATAGCAGGACCCTCATTGGAAGCAGCTTCCCGCCTGCAAAGATATACGGCCCTGCAGGTGTTACTTGTGGGCAGGGGCCGCAGGGCACAGACACCTAAAGGTCAGAAAGGGGTGTGATGAGGAAGGCAAACATCGGCTGCAGCGTGGGCGGGGCGGCGCCGCACAAAGCTTTGAATCCGCCGCACACTCGGCGGATTCTAGCCCAAATTTCGGCAGCCCGCCCAACACGATTTTTTCTCGCACAATCGGGAAAAATATCGCCCAATTGTGCGAGAAATAGCCCAATCTGGCAACCCTGCCCCTTGACCGGAACTGGTGTCCGGTGACCTCTCCTGCCCTCTGCCCTCCTCGGGGTCCTAGTGCCCCATTTCTCAGGACACTACATCTCCCCCCTTTGTCACAAAGGCATTACGACAGTAGCATTCGTTAGTAATAAAATGGGACAGTCTCTTTTGTAGTCAGTTGCAGGATGTGAACTGTCGACTGATGTGACCCGTGAGATGCTGCCTAGAGCGGCATTTCACATTTCTTCTATTAGTCTCTTCGGTCTCACAATGTCTCTTCTTGGCCTCTCCACCTGTCCTTGGCCCTCCTTTGGCCTTGTTGCTTCTGCGACACCTGCTCCATTGCACTCCCTTGTTGTTGTTATCCCTTCGGTGCCTGTCACGTGCTCTTCCTCTTTTTCTTCTTTCAAGCCTTTGAAATGTGAGCTGTTCCTTGTGATTCGCCTGCTGTCTGACTCTGCTGTTATCATTGTTCCTTTCACTTGTGTTATCGTCAATGGGTCTTGGGCGAATGCACTGTCCGACTTCCGTTGTTGTCTCTGTCGTACAATGACAGTATCTCCTTCATGGAGGTGTGATTTGATGGCATGTCGTCTTCCATCAGCATATTCCTTCATTCTCTTCTTGGCTGCCTCATCTTTTGCTGCCACGCCTTCGTGCCCCGGCGCGGCCGGTCCTTCTATCTGCGGCAGCCTTGTTCTGCTTGTCCTCCCTAGTACTAACTCCGCCGGGCATTTCCCTGTCGATCCATGAGGCGTGTTTCTGTAATCCCTCAGCATTTGGCATAGTGCTTGGCCTAGGGAAATCTGCGACAGTTTCGCCCTCTGAACTGCCTTCTTGATGTTTCCCATAAATCTTTCGACCATGCCGTTTGCTTGCGGCCATAGTGGTGTTACCTTTCTGTGCTGTATTCCGAGGTAAGCCATGAACCTTCGGAATTCCTCTCCTGAGAACGGAGGGCCATTATCCGTTTTCAACGTCTCCGGCGAGCCCCAGGCTGCGAATATGTCGTCTAGAACAGGTAGCGTTGCGGCTGCTGACGTTGAGGAGACTGATCGCACAATCGGGAATCTGGAGTATTCATCCATTATGACCAGTAGGTAAGTTCCCGCGTCTAGAGGTCCAAAGAAATCAGCGGCCATTGTTGTCCATACTGCTCTTGGTAGTTCCGACATTTGCAGTGGTTCTTTTCTTGCAGGCGGACCCGTCGTTTTACAGAGGTGACAGGCCGCGATCGTATCTTCGACTAGACGATCTAACCCCGGGAACCAGACCTTTTCTCTCAGCAGTTTTTTTGTCGCCACAATGCCCCTGTGTGACTCGTGTGCAATGCTGACCACTTGGCGTCGTAGTGAACTTGGAATGACTATCCTGGTGCCCCTCATTACGATTCCGCTGTTTGTCTCCGAGAGCTCCCCACTTATTTTCTGTAGGGCCAGCATCTCCTCCTTTTGTACTCCTCCCTTCCATGTGCAGTTGTTGTTTATATGTCTCCATCTTTGCTGTCTCGTCGTTTCTCTGGCCGCTCGGAGTGTGTCATCTCTTTCCGTTTCTCTCTCTATCTCTGTGAGAGTTACTGGTGCCGGCGTGCTTTGCTTTAGCACGAAGTTTAAGTATTCCTCGGCCATTGAGGCCTTTTTTTCTGCATGTGGCAGCGGATGCCGTGACATGTAGTCGGCTGGATTCTGCTCTTTCCCAGGTTTGTGTATAATTTTGAAGTCGTAGTCCATTAGTCTGATGCCCCAGCGCTCAATGCGAGGCGGCATCTTTGCTGCTGGGTTGCCGTAAATTGTTACTAGTGCTTGGTGGTCTGTGATGATGGTGAATGGCTTTCCGTACACAAAAATGTGGTAATGCTCGCATGCCCATACCACCGCCAAGCTTTCTTTCTCCGGCTGGGAGTACGCCTTCTCAATGTCTGTCAAGCTTTTGCTGGCGTATGAGACAATCTTCCTTGGTGACTCCTTTCCCGGCAGGTGTTGTGCTAATATTGCACCCAACCCCACTGGGCTGGCATCAACCGTCAGCTCGGTGCAGAGCCGAGGGTCGAAGTATGCGAGGTGCTCCACCGTCATCACAGCCTTCCTTATCTCTTCGAACGACTCATTGCATTCTTGAGACCAGACAAATTTCTGGCCCTGTTTCGTTAGCTCTCTCAGCGGCGTGCTCACTGTGGCAAAGTCTTGTATGTATCGGGCACAGTAGCTTGCCAGGCCTAGGAATGACCTTATTTCTGCCACATCTGACGGTGGCTTTGTCTTCTTTAGCGTTTCCACTTTGCTGGGATCAGGCCTCATCCCTTTTTCCGAGAATATGTGTCCGAAGAAAATCAGTTCTGTTCTCCCTAGCTCGCACTTCTCTCCATTTAGTGTTAGTCCAGCCTGCTTTAGTTGTTTGCACACTTGCCTTAAGGCGCTGTCATGTTCTCCGTCCGATTTCCCAAACACTAGGATGTCGTCACTGTAATTGAAACTGTTGTGTACTGGTCGTATCACCTGTCTTATTGTCTCCTGAAATATTTCGGCCGCTGACGAGATACCAAAACTGAGCCGTTTGTATCTGAATAGTCCTAGGTGTGTGGAGAATGTTGTTATGTACCTCGACTGTGGGTCCAGCTCTAGTTGGTGATACCCTTTGCATAGATCTAGCTTTGAGAATCGGCACGCCCCTGTCAGCCTGCTGATCATGTCGTTCAGATGAGGTCCTGGATGACGTTCCCTCGATATTGCAGTGTTAGGTATTCTCATGTCCACACAGATCCTTATTTTGGAAGTATTTTTCTTCGGGACTGCCACAATCGGTGATACCCACGGTGTTGGCCCGTCTGCAGGCTCAATTATGTCTTGCTGCAGTAGGTTGTTTATTTCTTCCTCCACTTGCGGTTGTAGGTGAATCGGCACTCTCCTGTGATGCTGTGCCACTGGTCTCACCGCCTCATTTATGTGTAGGGTGACCTGTTTGTCTTTTAGCTTCCCCAGTCCCTGCAGTATTTCTTGATATTCTTGCAGTATGTTTTCTTTTTCTGTCATGTGGTACGTCATCGCCAACAGCCCCATGACTTGTGCCGTCACGTTACTCAGCAGGCAGGGCGCTGGGATGTCCCCTTTCAGCACATGTATTTCTTCCTGTAGCGTCACGTCCTGATATGTTAGCGTCTCAGTGAACTTGCCCATGTTTTCTACTGGTGTCTTTGATCCCCACGTGAACACATCTACTGTTGATGGCGATAGCGTTGGCCTTGTTCTCATTTTCACGTACTCGGACATGCACATTATGTTGCATGTGGCACCACTGTCTAGCACAAATTTTGTTCTGTGGCGCCCGACGTCGATGTCTACTGTGGCCGTCTTTTTTATTTGCTGTTTCTCCACCAGCTGGATGTGTTCCTGCTGTCTTCCTTCTTTGGGTGTGTCGGACATGAGGTATAGCCGTGCTTCTCTCCCAGCCGTCGTCTGTTCATCCGACTCTTCCGACGAGCCTCTCTCTGCTGTCTCCATATGTCTGGCGTGTCTGGTGCCTGTTGTCCCTTGTCTTGCTGTTCGTCCCCTCTCGTTCCTAAATTTCCTGCTCATGCAGGTGCTTGCGAAGTGATTGTCCCTATTGCATTTTCTGCATTTCTGGCCCATTGCTGGGCAGGTGCCAACGTGTGGGAAGTCAAGGCCGCATCTGTAGCAGGTGACTTCTTGTTTCCTGTGATGTTGTTGCTCCCTGTTGTCGTTCCTTTTGAAATGTTCCGTCATCCGATGTGCCATCGCTTCTCCCTTTTCTTTTCCAATTTGTATTTGTTTGGCATGTTGCGTGGCCCGTGCTTCTGTGCGGGCCATCGTCAGTATTTTCTCAAGTGTTGTTGGTTCTTTTAGGATGCGTGCTCTGAACTCTACTGACAAACACCCTACGATGAGGCGCGTTCGTATTGCTTCTTCGTTGTCGAATTTATCGAATTCGCAGTATGTCACCAACTTCCGCAACCTTGTCGCGAAATCATCCATGCTCTCTTCTAGTTGCTGGCATGCTGTGTGGAACGTGTACCTTTCAAAATCGATGTTGCGTTGGGGGTCGAACTTCTCTGTGAGGCACGCTTTCGCGCCTTTGTAATCTGCCGTTTTTTCACTTGGTAGTGTCATCATTAAGTCTTCTATTTCGTCTCCCGCAAGGTTGACCAGCAGATCTAATTGTTTGCTCTCTGCGACGTCCGTCGCGCGCATGTATCGTTCAAATTGTCGTAGCCATCTCTCCCATCTGATGCCTGCTTGTGGTTCCGATATGTTAAATGGCAGTGGCCTGCGGAACACAGCTTGTGTGCTCCTTGTTTCTTCGTCACCCATATTCTTCCTTTCTTTGTTTTATTTATGTACTTATTTCCTTCTTTCTTCTTCCTTCTTGTTCTTCTGGTGCTTTTTTCTTTCTTTGGCACCTTTTTCTTATCGTTTTCTCCTTATTTGGACCGTTTTTCGTCTATTTTCCTTTTTTGCCTGACTCTAAAATGGCCTCCCGGCCTTCCTGTGCTCCTATTGGCCCAATTCGCCTGACTCCAAGATGGCTGCCGCACTCTCGCGCGATTTCGCGCTGTTCGGGATTTTGCCTGATCCTTCAAAATGGCCGCCGTCTATCTTGGGCGCTGATTGGCTCAATTCGCCTGACTTTAAGATGGCCGCCTCCTCTCGCGAGAGTTCGTTAAAGCTCACGCACGGGAGGGATCTTGATCTTTCCTTCAGTTTCACTAACGCGCTGCTCTTACTTCTGTTAGCAGCGCCGGGGTGGGCTCCCGCAACGATGTTTTCTTCTGCTGGCGCTTCGGACCAGGGTGGGCTCCTGGCTCCGAATTTTGTTCCGCGACCGGGTGGGCTCCGACAGTCGCCGCGACGCGTGGATTTCGATCCCGCCTCGTCGCCAGTTGTCGCGTCGCGTCTCAGCAATAACCACCACACAGCCAGGTCAGCTTCTATTCTTTATTGTATCGTTGTGTATCTGCAGCCAGCATGCTGCACGTCCTGCCTCGTCCCTTGCTTCCTCTGGTCTGCCCCTCACCCCTTGACCGGAACTGGAGTCCGGTGACCTCTCCTGCCCTCTGCCCTCCTCGGGGTCCTAGTGCCCCATTTCTCAGGACACTACATGTATGTATGTTGTTTGTAGTGGTATTATGAGGTTTGTGTGGTAATTGTTAGTTGTGGAATTGTGTGGGGTGCAGTGTTTTTTCTGTTTTGGAATTATGCGGTATGGTGAATAAGTTGTGAGAGTTGCACCGAATATATTGAAAGTAATTTGGATAAGGAAAACTAGTTTGTTTATGAATTGGTGAATGAATAGTGGAAAGAGTAGTAGAAATAGTGTGTGAGAGAAAGTATTAAAACAATAATCGTTAACATATAAATACATTAATAACACGCACTTCTAGATGTTTAAAGCTTCTACTGCTCCATAAGCTAACAGTTCACTGTTCAGTACCAGGGTTCTGCTCTTAGCTTTGTAAATTAAATACACGCATCACAAGTACATTCATGAAAGCCCTGTGCCAGGCAGCCACATTGCATACACTTTTAAAGTGGGATGATCCAATATCAGTTAAATGGTGGTTCTGGGTTGATGTAGGAAGGGTCAGTCGTGGGTGGGGTTCAGAGGGCAGGGGTCATGAGCAAATGGAAGTCTTTGGGTAAACAGACTTATAAGTAACCTTTTTTTTTTTTAAACTTTGTTTATTGAAAGTTTTATGTCATGACAATACATACATACAAAAGCAAAAAGAAAACCATAAGCAGAGGCAGGTGGCAGTGCAAGTCTCAAATCACATTAGCATCAGATCCAGTGTAGTCGCAGGGAGCAATTGAGCAGTCGTGTACAATAGAATGAGTTTTGATCATTTGTATACAGGGTAGAAGCCTCAGGCAAAAGGCCAATACACATCATAAACACCTGGCAGGGGCGTGAGGGACCCCTCAGACAAAGTTAATCCATGCGCTGCACATCTCCCATAGTGTAATCTCAGTCAAACAAGCTCGTATAACGAACGCTTACAGACAGTCCTCGCGCCCTGGAGCATCGTGGCGGAAAGGCCCAGAGGGACCGTCCAAAAAGGAGGATGGAGAAAAAAAAGGAATAGAAAAAGCCGCAACCCACCCCCACATGTCCACAGCGCCACACAGCCTCCCCTATGCAGGATTCCCATCAGTGAGGGCAGGGTCCGGACCGGCATCGGTCAGGGGAGGGGCGTCTGTTGTCAGAGCCTCCGGATACTGCAATAAGTAACTTTGTAATGGTCCCCAGATATCGGCTGGGCGGGACTGGGCAGGGAGCAGTTCGGAATATGTCAGTACTTGCTCCTGGCAGTATACCAGGTCCTTGAGCCATTCCTTAAATTTCGGAGCCCGTCCCCGTCCCCACCGACAAGCTACGCGCCGTTTCGCCAGCAGTAGCGCCGTCGTAACGAATTTGCGACTCGCCCGTGGGATAGGTTTTGTGTATCCCAGTAGCGCTTGTATGGGGTCCGGTGCGAAGAGCAGCTCTATCATCTGTGAAATGGCAGAGCACACCTGTGTCCAGTAGCTCTGAATAGTGGGGCATGTCCAGGACAAATGTAGGAAGCCCGCCTGGGGGGCATGGCATCTCTCACAGTTGTCCGAGTCCTGTAGCTGAAATCTGTATTTGGTGGCCGGGGTGCAGTAGAGACGGTTCAAGAATTTAAAGTGTATGATACGGTGTCTACTGCTCGCTGAAATCTGTGCCGTCTGCAAACAGCAGTATGTCCACCTGTCATCCCCGAGTTCTAGCCCCCGCTCCCGCTCCCCGCGTGCCCGGGATACGTCAGGTGCAGCATCAGAGCGGACTGCATGATACAGTATCGAAACTAAATGGGAGGGTGAGGAGGCCTGAAGGACCCCGTGTAGGGGAGCCATGGTGTCAGGCTCAGACGGGAAAGCCGGCAAGATGGCCTTCATGCCATGCCTCAGTCTAAGGTAGGTGAAAAGCTCCAGGGGGGTAGGCGTGTATCCATCAAAGAAGCTTTCCCGGTCACGAAAGATCCCGCCCGAGAACAGATCTCCCCATCTATGGAAGCCCAGCTTGCGAAGCAAATCTTGAAACAGTTTCTCTTGGAGAAGATGAAGCTGTGAATGATAAGCAAGCGGGAGAAGAGGGGAGTACAGGAACGGACTTCCCACTCGCTTCGACAGCTCCAGCCAAGCCCTCACCGTGCCCTGCAGGGCGTTATAGCTGGCAGTGGTATGCGGGAGCGCACTGTGCAGTAGGCCAGGCAGGGGCAGGGGCGCCGCTAGCCAGTCCTCCGCTGCGAGCTGGGGCATGAAAGCGATCGGGTGGAACCAGTAGTATGCATAGTGCGCTTGGGCGCAATGATAGTACAGTTCCAGGTCCGGTATATCGAATCCTCCGCGCGAGTATGGAGAAGTCATCACAGCCCACTTCAAGCGAGGTCTCTTCCCACCCCATACCAATCGTATCAATTCAGATCTCAGACGAGTGAAGAAGTGCCTGCTCGGGGGAAAGGGAATATTCATAAACAAGTATAGGAGCCGGGGAAGCACCACCATCTTAATCAGGGCTGCGCGCCCAGCCATCGACAGGGGGAGCGCAATCCAGCGGTCGACACAAGAGGAGACGTGCAGCAATGTCGTGCCGTAGTTCATCCGCATAAGCTCCTCCCTGTCTCGAGAGATCTTAATGCCTAAGTACTTGACTTCGGACTCACTCCATTCTATGGGATAGTCGAGCGGGAAGGCCTGGGAGCCATCAGTTAGATGGAAGATCTGTGACTTCGACCAATTGATTTGTACTCCCGACATTTCCCCATATGTCAAGAATTCCCGGAGGAGAGGGTTCAGGTTATTTTGTGGGTCCCGCACGTACAGAGTAATATCGTCTGCATACATCGACAGCAGTATCTGTCTCTGCTCACAGAACAGCGCTCGGTCTTGATGGCGCTGTCGGAGCCGCGAGGCTAGAGGCTCAAGCGCCAGTGCGAATAAGAGTGGGGAAAGTGGACACCCCTGCCTGGTTCCTCGGGCAATTCCGAAGGGTGCGGACGTCCTGCCATTGATTAAGACCCTGGCACACGGACCGCCATAAAGGATAGCTATCCAGCCCAGGAACACCAGAGGGAAACCCATGTGAGTCAGTACAGCCACCAGATAATCCCACTCCAAGGAGTCGAACGCTTTCGTAGCATCCAAAAAAACCGCCACCATCTGTAGGCTGGGATCTACATTCTGCAAGGTCGCAAACAGCGTACGCAAGTTGTGCGACGTCGCCCTTCCGGGTATAAAACCCGATTGATCCGGGAGTACCAGTCCCTCCATGAGGAGCGTCAAGCGATTAGCCAGGGTCTTAGCAAGGATCTTTGCATCACAGTTAAGAAGGGACAAGGGCCGATATGAGTCCGGGGACGTTGCCGGCTTGCCTGGCTTCAAGAGGGAGGTAATCAGTGCCTCTCTCATGGAAGGGGGAAGTTTCCCCAGCGTGTGAGCCTCGTCAAATACCTCTTTTAAATCGGGGCAAGGATATCAATGTAGGATTTATAGAACTCTATCGGGAGGCCATCAAGGCCCGGGGCCTTCCCCGAGGCCATCTGCATTATGGCTTCCCGAATTTCGTCAACCCCCAGAGGAGCCATGAGGAACCGGCGCTGTCTATCAGAAAGCCATCCTAATGTGATGTCCTCCAAATATCTGTCCAGCTCCGGCTTGTGTGCATGAGTAGAGGAGTACAATGCAGTGTAGTGGGCAACAAACGTTTGCAGTATAGACTGGGTATCCCTGTGGAGTGCTCCCGAAGATCCATGGATCTCTAGGACATGGTTGTTGAAACGGGGCGGTCGTATCGCCCATGCCAGGAATTTACCCGGCCGTTCTCCCTCACCGTACCTACGCGCTTGAAAGTGTTTCCCCCTAAACCGAACCTCTCTATCCGCGGTGGCTTTATAGTCAGACAGGAGGTCTCGGAACCTGGCCTGCGCCTCCGCATCAGTGGGAAACTCAGGGGCGGTCTCCAAGGCCCGGAGGGCGATCTCCAGTTTACTAAGGCTATTACGTAGGTCCCTGAGGACTCCCATCCCTTTTGAAATGCACAGCCCCCTGATGGTAGCCTTAAAGGCCTCCCAGACTACAGCGACACTATCCACTGTCCCACCATTGCGCTGAAAGAAGCTCTCGGTCTCCTGTGCAATTTCCGAGCGAAAGACCTCATCCAACAGGGCAGAAGGTTGCAATCTCCAGGACATCGGAGAGCCAGCAAGATCGACCAGCTCCACACCCATCAGGACCGGGGCATGGTCGGAATACGTGCGCGCTAGGTGTTTTACCCGGCATATCGTGGGAGCAAGGCCTGGGGAGACCAAGAAATAATCCAATCTTGCCCATGTGGCGTGTGCGGCCGACCAGTGCGTGCCCTCCAAGGTCGCCGGGTGCCTTGAGCGCCATGCGTCCAACAGATGGCGCTCAGTAAGAAGGTCGTGAACATATGCCTGCGAGCGAGAGTAGTGTTGAGGGCTGGGGTTTGCCCTATCTTTCATGGGATCAATAGCTACATTAAAGTCGCCTCCCCATACCAAGTAAGTGGAGCCTATGCCCAAGATCTCCCCCCAGAGCACCCGAAGGCATTGCGGATCATCAGAGTTGGGGCCATAATAACACGCCAGTGTGAGCGTGTCCGCACCAATGCGACCCCAGATAATACAATACCTGCCCTCCCTATCAGTCAGTTCACCCAGGCACACAAAGGGGGTGTGTTTCTTAATAAGGATTGCGACCCCCCGTGAGTAAGTGGAGTAGGAGGAAAAGGAACGGTGCATGGCCCACCTTGATGCGAACAGTGATGGCCTGGACGGGTCCAGGTGCGTCTCCTGTAGGAAGGCTACGTTGATGTGGTGTCTATCCAGGTACGCCAGGATCTGTCTACGCTTTCTAGGGTCTCCCAAACCCCTCACATTCCAGGTCAGAAAATTAAGTTGCCCAGTAAAGTCCCTGCGTGTCTGTGGATCACCCATAAGGAGCAACAATTCTCAGAAATAGTAACCCAATGTCACCGCCGCCCCTAAAAGGATGCAAAAGAAATGATGCAAACACTACAACACACCAATTAACACTAACAAACAACAAAGAAAATTCCCCCCCCCCCCCCCCCCTCCACCCTCCACCCACAGCAGCATCCCAATCATGCCATCTGGACAGTTCCCTTCCTCCCCACCCCAAAACCAAACCCTTCTATGGCCAACGCCACTAGGGATTAACATTTAAACAGAGATACAATGGGGTAATACCCTTCGGAGGTCAGTCTAGGTGGATACACCGTGTCTCCTCGATCCACGGGAGTGCGCCCGGCCAGAGACCGAGCCCACTCCAGGGACAGGGAGCGCCCAGCGAGGTGAAATGTCCTGAGAGTCAGGTGCGCGGTAAAAGGAGGTAGGGCCCTGGTTACATCCCCCCACCCACAGCGCAGCCAGGCCTTCAATTCCCCATAACATGGTCCGTGGCAGCATACATCTGCATCAGCTTACCAACTGTCAATCATCTGCCACAGAAGCACCAGGTCAACGACCCCGCGCTGTCACACCGAGGCCGGCGAGGATGGGCTGTCCATATCTCGCCTCTTGACCCGCTTCAGAAATTCCTCAGCTTGTTGGGGTTTAGTGCAGAAAAATTGTTTCCCCTGGTGGGTGATGCGTAGTCGAGCAGGGTAGAGCAACGCATAATCAATTTGAGCAGCCCGCAATTTTTGTTTAACCTGGATGAATTTCTTCCGCTCCTCCTGGACCACTGGAGTGAAGTCTGGAAATATGGTAAAGGCAATGCCGTCGTACGAGAGGGTCTTCTTCTCCCTCGCCACTCGGAGCGCCGCATCCCGGTCCCGGAAGTTTAGCAAACGGGCGATGATAGGGCGGGGGGGGGCCCCCGGCGGTGGCCTCGGAGCCAGTGATCTGTGCGCCCTCTCAACAATGAACTGCGGGGAGAGGGAGTCAGCCCCCACCACCGCGCGCAGTAGGCCCTCCACATAGTCCTCCATCTTGCCTGTGTGGGTCGACTCTGGTATGCCAAGTAGGCGAACATTATTCCTCCTACTGCGCGCCTCTAATTCCTCATTCTTGGCCGCTATCACGAGAAGGACTTTGTCCATGCGCGCTACAGTGTCTGATAGTTGTGCTGTGCGGTCTTCGGTATCAGAAACACGCCGCTCCGTTTCTGAGATACGCTCTCCATGACTGTCAACCTTGTGCACAATCGAGTCCATACGTGACTGCATGGAGTCCATTTTGTCCACTATGGTCGCCAGACTCTGCCGCATATCCAACAGTATGGATTTGACGTCGTCGCCCGCCTGGGCGTCCACCGGTGCCGGACCCCCCGCGCCGGCCTCCGGCTGGGATCGGGTGGTCTTTTTCGACTCGAAGGTGAGGCGAGGCTGGCGGCTGACCGGTTTCCCCATGCCGACACCGACAGGCAGACCACAGGAAGGGCAAGGATATAGTCGGAAAGATCGGATCGCACAGTAGGCCACGAGGTGGAAAAGGAACCAAGGGGGAACGCAGCTCCGCAGGGGCAGAAGCGACCCAGCAATCCGGGCTCAGGCACACCGCAACCTCCACGAGAGCGCCAATCAACTCCCTCCACCGGAGGTGAACCAGCACGCCAGGGACGGGTCCAGTGCCCGGAGCTGCCCTCGATGACCTGGGGCCGTCACACCCCTCGACAGTAGGTCCCCCGTTATCAGGGCAGCAGGAGCGCCTTCACTCCGGGCCACCAATCGCCATGAGCCAGTCAGGGGGGGGCAGAAGGGCCCGAACCGGGACCTTCAAGTACTCACTCGTAGCAGCCGAAGCTCTCCAGAGGGATCCAGTCCGATGAGAGAAGCAGGCCCCAGCGCCTCCAGGCCGATAGCGAGCTCCGCAGGTCCGCTGCAGCCTCAGCGCGATCTCAGACGCAGGCCTCTCCGAGCAGATTGCCACGCCGATCTGGTCATAGGCTCCCGCCGCCAGCTAAACAGGTCTCACCGGGTCTCAAACTCCTGCTGACTCCGCCGCTCGTCACATCCCACCCAGCGGAGGAGGAGACAGGCCACAGCGGGGGTGGATGGGTCCCCACAGCGCAAAGGCAGGTGAGGCAGCGCCGCGCCACCGCAGCGTCCAGGAATGGCCGGGGGAGGTGACCGCCGCGGTCGCCGTGGTCGTCTACAGCACACCCCGTCAATGCGCGTGCCCTCCGCAAGTTCTCGGCACAGCCGCCGCCGCGGCAGAAGAATCAGTCCAGGGTGAGGGCAGCAGTCGGGGCGCTCGAGGTCCGCCGCAGCCGTAATGCAGGGAGGCCCTCTGACCACGTGTGCAGCGCCGCCCTCGCGTAGCGGCAGCACCCAGGTCACGGTACCAGACGATAGCACACGCCAGCCGGCGCGGTCGGCAGCAGCCCCTCAGTCCGGTCCCACCGAGGTACTCAGGGCGAGGCAAAGCCCTGGCAGCAGCAGCGGAGTACGGGAACCCACCAGGGCCCGTTCTGGCAGTGAGTCGCCACTCTCAGGAAGGATTTAAGTAGGATTTTGCCGCTGGGCTGCGGGAGCTTCACCCACAGGCAGCCATTCCGCTGTGCGCCACCTAGCGCCCCCGACTTATAAGTAACCTTTTCAGACCAGAAACAAATATAACCCACAGGGCAGTACTTGGAATCCAAAGGAGCCCCGGCTGTTTTGTTCGATTGCCCCTCGCCCCCCGTCCCGAGGGGGGAGGGGCAAGCGTGATGCACTGCTGCTTAACAAAACTGCCCCCCGCTTTTGATACTGGGGGCTAATATTGTAGCAGCGTTGCAAAACCGCCCACCAGCAACAAAACTGGCCCCCACACCCTTCCAGCCTCCTGGGCAAACTCCCAATGCCCGCTACGGCCATTCCGGCCCTGATAACCCACTAATTTGGCTCTATGGATAAAGGCAACCTCCAAATCGTTTACAGTGTCATACTAACTTCAGAATTATGCTATACAGATAACATAAGACAATCATAGCATCTCTGCTTATCCTGCCACAACACCTTTTCAAATTACTTTCCTACAAAAATCTAATGCATTTATGTGCTAAGATTGAGGTTTCAGTACGAGAAGTCATGGCTTCACTACTTAATCAAACTTTGTAGAAGTGTACCTGTGACTAACATTTTGTACCTCATTCTCAATTTCATTTATGTTTCATGAAACAATGTTTGCATGCCCGTGTTGACACATTTAATTTAAATCGCTACAGAAAATCTTCCTCTCTCACCTTTGTTAAATTAAGTGGTGGTCTTGGTAACAGAAGCAAAACTTAGACTTTCTGCATATTACCATCATGCTTGCCAGATCTATTGCCTTGTACAGCCTGGAGTATGTCCACTGGGACCATAGATGGATAGAGAGCAATTGACCTTGATCCAGCGCAAGACTGGGAAATGGGGAACAACATTTACCGATACCCTCCCTGCGTCGCAGACCCGACGTCACACTAGCTCATTCACAGACACAATCGTTGGTGGGGCCCATAACAGCAACACTCCTACGTCTCTCTCACGAGTCTGCACACACAGGAGGGATGAGTAATTCAAGCGCTGGACATGTGGGGAAATACCTTGTAACCTATAGGGAGAGAAAAGTTATTTTACAAATATACATTAATATCCTTCGCCTATAGATCTCTAGTCTCAAACATCAAGGCACTCCACCCTCCTGGTCAATGGACCATTTTAGTTGGATTGGTTGATGGTGATTTAGAACCAGCTAAAACACAATTTAAGACTCTGAATCCTTATTTCCCTCAATGAAACCACAAACTCATATTTCTTGTTAATCAATATTTGTTTATCTAAATTTTCATAATGATTATAATGTGCATTTGTCTCGTCAAAGTTTAGAGTTTTAGATCAATTCAAATAAATCGCAGAACATCATATTTGGCTATTTGAAGTCCTCTAATTCATTGGCTCTGCATAACCAAAATTTGTCATAAATTGTCCGAAAAGCAGGCCAAAGCTCAAAGTCCTCTGCTCAGCACGCTACAGTCCCAATTTATCAAAGGACCAGAAATCGTGCAAGCATATATCATAGCCCGTGGATTTTTAGAAAAAGTTTGCAGTCATCAAGCGGTCGGGCAGCATCTGGATCTTCAGAAAAGGCGTCACAACGCACGTGGAAAAATTATGAATGAAAGAAAGAGAGATCATCATCCGCTGTACCCTCCCTATTCTACTAGCCTTTTTATAATAAAACAAGTCATAGAAGATACAAATTTAAACTTTAGAGCAGTCGTGATTGGCTGGTTGAGATCGTACGACCAATATCCCAAGATTTTCAGTACAGTTCGAGGAGTGAGGTCATTGGTTAGTGAAGTATTGGCTTGTTCCGGTTTACTGTAAGGTTGATTGTTCCCTTGTCTTGCGAGTGTACCGTTTCGTCTCCTTGACCGGGGACAGTCTGTGCAAAGGTCGCTACGAGGTTTAGGAGATCTCTTGCATCTGCACAGCTCACTTCACGCCTCATGAGACAGTGGCCACTTCTGCATGTGGCGACAGCGGCCATATTGGATTTATGCCCAAACGCCAACTTAAGCGAAACAAACACAAAAGAATAATTAATTCATGGAATTGGTGATCCTAATGTTAACCCCTTGCTAATCCATCTATGTGCTTGTATTTATCTAGCATATAGAGACATTTAAAGCAATTAAATTCACCTTTTTCGATCCTCCTCAAAGGGTGCAACATCACAAAGCAACATATATCATGCAGTATTCTATTACTACATATACTATTGTTTATATGCGTACAGATTTTGTGTTAGAAAAGTTATTTAGCCATGCAATTAGCAAATCCCATGTGTATTTTAGTATTAATAATGTTGATTATTATACATGCAACTCTCGTTTAATAATATTATAATTAATAGATTATATAATTAGTATTTTCATGCAACATAGAGGAGGTATACAACATTTTGCACTACCTGCTCCATCAATCCCCCCTTTGGTGATTTTATCACCACAAAACCTAAAATGTTGTAAATTTATTATGAAAAGAAAATGAATTAATAGAATATTAGTTCACATTTCTGTTTCCCCAATTTCTTCTTCTCTCACTTTTCTATACATACTGTCTTTCATTTCTTCTAATTCTACTTCTTCTAATTCTCTTTCTTGTCTTTTATTCTTTCTTTTTCAAAGTTTCTCTTTTTAAGTTTTTCTGTATTTTCTTTCTTTTGCACCAGAAACATCCTAGTCTTATAACTAATAGTAGAAACATCACACAGATTAATGGAAATAAGATTTTACCTATAAATGTACTACCTAATTTTAATAAGAACTCTTTAATGGAAGATAATTGCTTTCCAATCTTTTCCCAGACACCTTCAACCTCCAGTGGTGCAATTTCCTCATGCAAATCAGTTATATTTTTAATGTATGACTTTAGATCTTGACTTTCGTCTGGAATATAAGTACAACAATGTTGAACTTTCAACATTCCACAGACTCCACCCTCTTTTGCCAAAATTATATCAAGGGCAAGTCGATTTTGCATTACCATAGTGCGCATGGCAACCATTTCTGTGTTTACCAATAAAAATCCTCCAGCGGTGCTTGTTGACAAGCGATCCACTACTGTTAATAATTTTCTAATTTTATGTGCATTCAGAGATATTCCCACTGCTGGTATCATTGCTCCAAAAATGTCCCCCACAATTTCTGACCAAGATTCTCTTTTTCTACGTGTTAGTTGTCTACCTAACTCTTGTACACCATCTCTTCCTCTTCCCACATGGAATATCTTTGGGAAAACCATGCCCACATAACTTGTGCCAAACCAGTGATCTGGTAATCGATAATATGCTTTGTTCCTGCAGATAAAATATAATCCAGGAAAAACTGGATCATTTCCTCCTTTAAATCCCCACCCACCCATGATTCGATATGTATCATGGCAATCACTGTTACCTACAAAATAATTATCATATGCAGTTTGATTCCTTCTAATACACAACTTTCCTTTCTGAGGCCAATCTGAAGCCATTGTTGGACTAGCTTCTCCTTTCAAATGTTTTTCCTTTTCAACATCCCAGACTGTCCTTTCCTCTCTTCCCTCAGATACTTTCTTTTGCATTTTTAATCTCCTTTCTTCAAGCATATCCAAGAACACTTTCTCCTCCTTCCTTAAACTACAAGTGAGATTATTTCTAAATATAGACTCTAATGTTAATTCTTTAGTTTCTTAGAAAAAGTCACCCAATACCTTTGCAGGTTTTACTTTTTTCAATTTGTTAATTACAGGTACTTGTGAAAATATGTTATCTACATCTGAAAAGTAATATTCTAATTTCCCTATTTTGTAAAACAAACTTGCTATTACACTACATGTGTTTCCATACGTTACTGGGAGGTGATGATAGGTCACTCCCTCAGATACAGATAACTGCATGCAGACGTAGCAATCCCTCACGTCCATTGTTTTTACATATTCATATAGTAGTTTTGAAAATACATTGTTAGAGAAATCATTTATAGACCTGTCTTTATGTAAATAATTTCTATCTTTATTAGTCGGATATACTTTCTGAAACTTTTCTACATTAGTTTTATTCTCACTATGTCCTTCTATTGTATCTAGTGTAACTTTAAATTAGATCATCAAAGCCAAAGCACTCCATAGAAGCATTAGTAATCCTGTACAACAACAACAACACATTTTTGACCACCTTCTAAGAAATATACATTTAGTTTTTCTATTCTCTGTGTTTGCCATTTCGAAAAATGATCAGTGTCTTTTGACTTAGCCTCTTCTACTTCACAACTAGTTTTGTCTAACCCAAGGCTCTAAGCACCTACTTGGTTATATCAGTTATGTCTCTTCCAGTAATTTTATTGTCTTTCCATTGGTATCACTTTTTGGTCTTTTCAGTTTGGCATTTGATCGTCTTTCACTTTTCTTTCACAATCTTGATACAGAATTTCCTGAACATCCGTTTCTTCTCCAATGTCGGGCAAGATAACTCTCAGGATTTCTGATTCTTCGTCTTCCTCAACCACTTCTGGTACAGTCACCTCTGGATTTTCTTGGCTATCGGCCTCTTCTTTTGTTTCAGGCAGAGCAACATATGACCATTCCGGCGACTTGTGCTTCTGGTTAGGTTTTCTAGTTCTCTTATTTTCTTCGGTTGTCGTTTTTCCCTCGTCTTTCAACTTTTCTTCACTAGATACTCCATTCACTTGTTCAGCTCTGGATGAATTTACTCGTGTCAGTCGGTATCTCAATCTCTTTATTTTGTTTGGCCAGATTTCATCTCTTGCTGATCCTTTTTAATTTATTTCCCTTTTTGTTTTTCTCAGCTCTCCATGCTCTTTTTCTCAGAACTCGACCTTCTGGTACTTCTTCTTCACTGTCCTCTGATTCTGTTTCAACTTGACTTTTACTTTCAGCTGTTTCTCTTTCCACCACTTCTTTTATTTTCCCTACTTCTGTCCCTCCTCGTGTTTCTTGCACACAATCCTTCTGCTGACTAACTGTCCCTTCCTCTAACTGGATGTTTGAATTCCCTACAACTCCTCTGGGGTCTTCCGCAAAAACCTTTCCCTCACTTTCTGTATTTGTCACCTGACCATCTGCTTTTGTCACTTCAGGTGGAATTTCTCTCAGCTTTCCATCAGGAATTGCTGTATCGAGAACTTCTTTAATTGTTTCTTCACTGTTTTTCTCTTTTCCTGTATGTACTTGGGCTTGTTCAGTTTCTGAGTCTGAGCTGGTGTCTGAGATCTGCAACTTCCTCCTCAAGGGAATGTTCTCTGGGGCAGCAGTCAAATTTGGTTCTGATTCCCCCCTTTCAGGGTTTTGTCCTGTTCTAGTGTCTTCAGTATCAGATTCCGAGCTGGATTCTGATTCTTCAAAATACTCTCCTTCCTTGTTATCTACTGGATTTGGAATCCGCAAGGTATGACTAGCATGGATCCAGTTCTTTATTCCGGCACACTTTACAGCTGTTGTAGTTAAAATCACTTGTCGTGGTTTTCCCCAGCATGGGACCAAACAGTTCCTTCTTCTGTGCACTTTAATTCTCCCCTGGGCTCAGATCGTGAGCTGGCTTCTTTTCAAGGGTGGTGGCATCCGATCCAACACTTCTGCGTGTGGCGACAGCGGCCATATTGGATTTAGGCCCAAACGCCAACTTAAGCCAAACAAACACAAAAGAATAATTAATTCATGGAGTTGGTGATCCTAATGTTAACCGCTTGCTAATCCCTCTATGTGCTTGTATTTATCTAGCATATAGCAACATTTAAAGCCATTATATTCACCTTTTTCGATCCTCCTCAAGGGTGCAACATCACAAAGCAACATATATCATGCAGTATTCTATTACTACATATACTATAGTTAATATGCGTACAGTTTTTAGTTATAAAAGTTATTTAGCCATGCAATGAGCAAATCCCATATGTATTTTAGTATTAATAATGTTGATTATTATACATGCAACACTCGTTTAATAATATTATAATTAATAGATTATATAATTAGTATTTTCATGCAAAATAAAGGAGGTATACAAAATTTTGCACTACTTGCTCCATCATCCTCATCAGATATCAGAGCACACGGGTGCGAGTGTCATAACCTCTCTTCTTGCTGATGTGCTCCTTCCTGAGCACCACAACATATGAGTGGCATATTCCGAAAATACAGCTTCGGCCTGTGGCATCACTGGGTGAGGCCTGCGCCCCATCTGTAATAGTCCTACATGTGGTGGGGCACAGAGAGAGGAAGAAAAAGGCTGGTGCTGGTAGGAAGAGAAGTATGATCTCCCTTTACAGAGGCTGAATGCATTTTTAACAGTTGCCCCGGTAATCTTTTTCTTGTAGAAACGTTGATGAGGCAGAATCTTTGCTCAGACAGCTTTAATGTGGCATTGTGCTGCATTTTATTACCTTACAGAGGCATCCGGTCCCAAGTAATCCTTCATTTTAAAACAAACTGGTGCATCACCGCGTGTGCTACCATGGGAGATGGCCACCCCACGTGACAGTCAATATAGCGCCAAGCATTAACGCCACATGCAATGCAATTTGAAATGTCCACTCCACCCATGGCAGAACCTCTCTAACGGCCAGCAGGAGTGATGCATTAAGATGGTGCCCGCATCACTGCTGCGCCGAGATGACTGAATAGATATGCGAGGAAGGCATAAATAGTCTTCGATTGTTGGTGCCTGTATCCTCAGAGGATGGCACGCACCAAGGGTCAACACCCTGTGCCCTTTATAAAGGGTCGAGTTGGGGAGCCGCATGGTTCAACAGTCAGTGAAACCGCAGCCCTTTCAGACTCACACTATCCAGCAGAGACCAAAAGGGGAGACATTTTCTTTGTAATGCCACTGCCACAGCACATATGCATTTGCATGGGGCCTCCTGGGCACCTTTGCGGGTGGGTAGGCGGGGGACATCTGGCCCAAAGGACTTGACAGTCGAGACCCCTTCCACGATGGGGATAGCACTTGGATGCTCGGCGACAACACACTATGGCGGAGAGAAGAGGCTTATCCTCATGGTGCAGCCTACTGTCATCCTAATATCCGAGTGTGAGGGGAGAGAAATTCAGCTCGCGCACCTTGGTCACTGGATCCAGGGATATATGTAGCCACACGTGCTCCCTGGCACTAAGAACCCTGGTATGGCAGCGAAGAGCACAACTGTGCTCTGGCATACAGTGGTGGGGAAAAAGGGTGCACACAACACCTCCAGACCTTTTCCCCTGGGCAGTGGCTTAGGGGACACTTCAGTACCCCTTAGGTGTTTGGAATTTGTATGACCCTGGCTGACATTCCCATAAAGCCTTGCTTCATGCTCAAAACCGACGCAGCTTCTGATCCATCCACGCTTACCAAAGCCCAAACATTGACCACTGCTGAACGCAAACAGTGGCAACTTTCCCAAAATGTTACAATTCAATGAATAATGTTTAACATTGGGTAATAAAGTTGGAATTATAGCGTGAAAGTGGGTGAAAATAAAACGAAAAATAATGGATTATAAAAAATCAAAAAATATACGCTATGATACATATTAGTAAATACAGTGGTGCACAATGTTCATTAAATAAAGAAGCCGAACATCTGAAACAAATGGGTACATTATCTGCGTCAGGAATTGGTTTATTGCGTACTAGTTTCACTAGTCACAAAATAAAGGAACATTGCAAGAACAAAAATTGAAGATGCATCCAAAATAAGCTGAACGCAAACCGTAACAACCTTCAAGTTTTAAAATATCTACCATATTGTAGTTAAAGCGTGCCAACCACAAAGCGGGCGCATATTGTTGTAAAAGTTGAAGCGCGGTGTCCATAAACAGTGCGCCGTACTGAGCTATGAAAATACTGCACTGCAACAAAAACAAACAAACATTTGCAATGCAATAGGTCTCGCTTTTCCGAGAGTTTAAGCTATTAGCATTGTAAATGACAATGCCTTTTATTTATGTTTTAAAAACCAAAACCTAAATAAAAGGAATTGTCATTTATAATGCCAATAGCTCAACCTCGCATAAATGCGAGACCTATTGCATTGCCAATGCTTGGTTTAAACTTGGTTTACCTTTCTCTCATGCTGGTGAGATGGGCCCGTGGGGAACGCAGCCTGTTGAGCTCGGACTACAACCTCCATGGCAGAGACGGGTGCCATACCATGGGGCTGGCTCAGCTGTTCATACCTCCAAGGAGGATACTTCGATTGTTACTGAGTTAAGCAATGGTGCCCGGTCTGAGAAGCGAGAAAGCATGCGCTCCGTAAAGCCCCACTGAAAGCCGAATGATGTATTAAATGAGCGTCATCAGCTTCGTACGGACAGCTGTCATTGGTTTAGAATGCTTTTAACATTTCATCTGCAGCACTAATACGGGAGATGCAGAGGCATTAATAATGTGGAAAAGTCAACAACTATCCCGATGTGGAAGGAAGAAAAACAATGCCTACAGATAGATCGCCATATGTACAGCTGGTAGATGAAAAGGAATGCAAGCGTACAACAGCTGGGACACAGACTGTGTAAAAATATATTTATAAAAGACCTTTGCAAAACCAGAAGGAGGAGCAGATGCATACTAGTGATGACAGAATAAGGCACAATGTATTCTCTATGATCAAATATTTGTGTTGTTGTTTTAGAAATACAATTTAATACTGTTACAAGAAGAGAAAAAAAAAACAAGGCCGTAAAAGTGAAAGCAACTGCGAATTGGGAACATGATCCTCCACAACCGATGGCACACTGCGTGCCGCTGCTCGCTCCCGCAAGTTGGATGCCTGGCGTGCACGAGCTGCTGAAAAGTGCAGACTGATTCCTAAAGGTCTTTTCCTAGAGCAGCGCATGCACACTGCCTAGGTGAGACCTAAAAAGGCAGCGCATATTGTAGTTCAAGTTAAAGCGAGGCTCCCAGAAAGCATGCGCATTTTGGAGTTAAAGTAAAAGGGAAGCGTTCATAAAGCGTATGCCGAGTTGAGCTTTGAAAATATTGCACTCTGCAACTAAACAACAAAACACAGAAAAGAGTGCATGAGCACAAATGGAAAAACAATACTGAGAAAGGATACCCGTAATAGGGCAATACTCCAGGGGAGGAGTAAGACCTTAGAAGGTTGTTCAGATAAAGACAATAAACAAAAGGAAAGCAAGCTTTTCGGAACAACACCCACAGAAACAAATCTGCAGTGAGGAGTGGAATGAAACCCCACAGACTGGAATGAAACCCCACAGACTGAACACACCATGTCTCAAACGTGACAGCGCATGTGCTGCCTAAGTGAGACCTAAAAATGTGCTTCAGATCCACATTGAATCAATATGCTTTTAGCGCAAGCGCAAACTAATTGTACAAATTGTAACTGTTAGTGGTGGTAAAAATGTGTATAGGCAGTAGAGGTGGGAGAGCCAACAAATTAACAGTGAGAGGCATGCCAAGGTTCTGGCTTGGCTTTAAGAGCCCAGACACGAGTCTAGCCGAGAAACTATTTGGAGTATAAATCATGCAACAAACAGAATGGAAAAATATTGTATAGTGTTTTCTGAATTTAAAAAAAGTTTAACAGGCAAAATAATTTCACCTCAGTAAATAAGGTCATATCACTACATTTGGAGGAATCTTTTTTTAAATTATAATTTTTAATCTTGCACTTAGAAACATCCCTACCACCGCTTTGACAACAATTCCATTAGTAAACGAAGGCAAGCCAGTCGATCAATCAGGATTTATAGAGCAAGGCTAATCACCCAGTAGGGTATCCAGGCACTTGCAGGCCCGTAGGCTCGTTTGAACAGCCAGGCCTTGAGGGCCGTTTGCAATTCCAGAAGTTCTGAGTTGCATGGGGAGGCTGTTCTAGGCCTTTGCTGCAAAGTCGGCGCAGTAGCGTCCTCCACTTTTCCTTCGGGAGATGTGGGGAATGGGGGCACGTGAAAGGAAGGCAGAGCGTAGTCTTCTTGATGGTTGGTGGAAGTTCAGGTAGTAGTTAATTTAGACGGGTCCTTGGTTGTGTAGAGCCTTGTGTGTGTGTGGGTCAGCAGCTTCAATTGGAATCTTTCTGTACGAGAAGCCTGTGGAGTTGCCTGAGGTGGGGTGTGATGTGGGTTCGTCAGGGAAGGTCGAGGATGAGTCTGGTGGAATTTAATGTCTGAATTATTTTGATACCTTACTTAACCCTGTTTGGTTATCCCATTCAGAAGTTAGACAGGTTGGGGTGCCAACAGTTTAACCCTGTGTGAGCCAATCGGGCTCAAAACCTTTCCACAGTGAAACGAGAATTTAGAGGTATTGCTGATAAGACATATAGAAAATCATATGCCTTACTTAGTAATATATAGTTCTCTGCCACAGGACTCTATAAGCCTTCCTTAGGGGAGACTTACATATATTATTTAAGGGAAGTGGTAGCTTTGCCATTGAATGTAATAGCAAAGTCGAACTGGCAAGGTCACACGCTGTCCTGTCAGTCTGCAATGGTAGGCTGGGGTCCATTTTGTCTGTGTCACATGCAGGGTGGCACAACTAGTGCTGCAGCTCTGGGTACACTCTTTCTTACATGCCCTGGGTACCATATACTAGGGATGTATAATTAAGCCAGTACATGCCAATTGGATATCCAATTCGACATTACTTGGTATAGGGTTAGGATACTGACACTGAGGTCTAGATAGCAGGCCTTTGTGCACTCTCAAATTCGAAAAACCAGCAGCATCAGTCCAAAAATGTGGGGGTGAACATGCAAAAAGAAGCATTTCCTTAGATCACCTTCACTCAATGTGTCGCCAGAAAACCTGATATCAATCCCAGCTTCCCTACTTGACTAAATCGTTCGATCCTAAGCAAACATTTTATTTCATCGAGTCTCCCTTTTCTTCATTCTCCTGTATGGCAGCACCTTCAAATACGTGAATTCAGGATATGGGTCGGCCATACAAAAAAAACAGTGTTTAATTAATTTAATAATTATAATGTAGCTCCAACTATAATAATAATGATCTAGGCCAAGTATAATGTACACATGGCAAGGATGCCTATGGCATGTGCCGGTGAGAAGTAGTCTCTATGGGCTGCACCTTTGCGGCACTCCTCTGCTGTTCTAGCAAGTACCCTTGGGTTCTGATTGCAGGCTCTGGGTGCTCCTGATGTATTGATGATGACGTAGCAGCACTGTTTTCACAATTTGCACTTAGTTCATGGTTCACAGCCCTCAAGGTTCAGTGTCGCCCACCTGGCTTACTGGGGCCACAAACCAGCCCTTAAGGCGGTATCCCGCTTAAGCTCACAACGCTGCACAGGGCAGTGGTCTTCTTCACCAAATTGACAGCCTTTAAGATTCAATGTGGCCCCCACCCGGCACACGGGAGTTATGAATAATGCACACGAAGGGACAGCCCGAAAGGTGCAGTAGTGCAGAAGTGGACCTGAATCTCACACTCTACTCCTGGGATCCACTATAAAGGATCCTCACTGGACCTCGCGCTTTCCAGGCAATTTCCCACTACTCCCAAGTTTCCATGGTCTTTGGTCAGGCAGAAGCTAGTGCGCCAGGGCGAGTGGTCATGATTCTCCTGGGAGATGTTCTCTTACCTAGCAGGGAGACACGTAGACCCTATATCCCCCAGTTCTGGTCCAAACAAATAGGACGTGTGCTGAACTTCACACTGATGTACAGCTTTAGTATGACAATTTTGGAGTCTCAAGCTCTCCTTTTTAGGTCTCACCTGACCCAGCGCATGCGCTGGTCTGGCGAGACTTATTGAGAGGGCTCCAAAAAGTGCTACCAGGCCAGCCTGGAGGTACAGTGCATGTGCGCAGGCGCGCGCGCCACGCTTTACCGCCATTACTTTCACTTTAGCGGCCACACGGCCGCTTTGCATAGCCAATAGGTCTCACTTTTGGGACCTTGTAAGTGTTTAGTTATGCAACTGTTGCATGGCTAAACACTTATAAGGTCCCAAAGGCGAGACCTATTGGCTATGCCAATGCTTGTTATAGTCTATTTCCAGACACAAATGTGATTTAGTGTCGGTCTTTGAAGTTCGTGTTCTGGGGGTGTCCCACTTTGAAGTGCCCATTCTTCTGTTATGCTCTTCCTCCAGAGAGATGTGTCCAGGCCCCTTTGACAAGTGACCCCTCTTAGGATCAAAGCGCCCTTTCTAAGTGCACAAAATGGCTGGCTATTCCATCCTCCAGTGTGTGCCAAACTGAGCTCTCAGGAATTCAGCAATTCAAAAATGTGTCTGGGGGGAATCTTCTATCTCCATATGTCTCTCCAGCAAGCCCTGTGTTTTCCAAAATCGAAATAGAGATATCAATCAATCACTGGTTTATATAGCGAGCTACTCACCCGTGAGTGTCTCAAGGAGCGGGAGTGGGGGGGGGGGGGGGGGTTAGCAGATCCGGGTCAGTCGAAGAGCAAGGTCTTGAGGTCCTTCCTGAACGTGTGGAGGGTTGGGGAGCGTCTGATGTTGACCGGGAGCTCGTTCCAGGTTTTGGCTGCAATGTAGGATAAAGCTCTCCCGCCGGTTCTGTTTCTGCGGATGCTGTGGACCTTTACCCGGGCGAGGTCGGCCGAGCTGAGGTTCCTCTTGGGTACGTGGTAACCTACTCGGTCATTGAGGTATTTGGTCCGGTGTTGCGGGATTTGTAGGCGTGGGTGAGGAGTTTGAAGGTGACCCTTTTCCTGACGGGCAGCCAGTGGAGGCTTCGTAGGTGTTGGGTCAATTGTTCGTGGCACGGTGTCCCTAGGACGAGCCTGGCTGCGGCGTTCTGGATGGTTTGGAGTTTGTGTAGAAGAGTTTTGTTGATTCCGGCGTAGAGGGCGTTGCCGTAGTCTAGTCTGCTGGTTATGAGTGCATGGGTGACGGTCTTTCTGCAGTCGGGGGGGATCCATTTGAAGGTCTTACGGAGGATGCAGAGGCAGTTGAAACTGGTGGACGCGACAGTGTTGATCTGGTGGATCATGGAGAGGGAGGAGTCGAGGATTATGCCGAGGTTCTGAGCGTGGTCTGTCGGGGTGGGTGGGCTCCCGAGGGCGGAGGGCCACCAGGTGCTGTCCCAGGCGGAAGTGCAGGGTCCGAGGATGAGGACCTCGGTCTTCTCAGAGTTTTGTTTTAGGAAGCTGTCCTTCATCCAGGCTGCTTCGTTTCTCATTCCTTCATGGAAGCAGAGTCTGGTGCCTTCTGGGTTCTTCGTGAGGGAGAGGATGAGCTGGGTATCGTCGGCGTAGGATACAATGCTAAGCCCGTGCTGTCTGACGATGGCAGTGATGGGGGCCATGTAGATGTTGAAGAGAGTCGGGCTTAGTGAAGATCCTTGGGGTACTCAGAAAGGAATGTCCATATGTTGTGCCTTTCACAAGCAGACATACATTCCTGCTTACAGACACCGATGTCCACATGCAGACTGTTTACTGTACCCTTCACAGGCACACATACATGCTAGCACGCACATGCAACTGGGCACACTTTGCGGCACTGCATACAACCCAATGCAGGCCAAGGATGAATAAAGCACAGAGGAGCTGAACTTGACCAAAGTTGACCATGATGCAACTTGTCTGTGATAAAGGTTAAAAAGGCCTGGTCACTCTAAGGATCACTAAAACTTAAAACACGGTATGCTGCCTCCACCGCGGGATCAAGATATCCTCACAGGTGGGGCAATCAGGACAAGGTTAGACGTTCATTACAATGCAAGGGACTTTTCCTTCCCAACAGCGGAGATTGACTCGGAAGTCCAGGTGTGCAAATCAAAAAGATAAAATATTTACACTCATCTGGAAAAAAGAGTATAAGGAGAGACATCCAGGAGCTGGGACATAGTACAAGTACCCCATCTTCTCAATCTCACCCCTATTGTGATAATTTCTGAAGCTTGTATCTGAAGACATGATCCTTTTTCTGGGAGAGCACAGGCTAGGCTTTGCAGGGAAGCAAGAGTCTGCTACAGTTCAGGAATGTCTCTTTGGGCGAGACCGCGCATAAACAGAAACCATAACGTTCTTTAGTGTGAAAAAGGCTGCTTCATTGAGACATTGTCACCCACCCAAACCTCCATCTTTGTAAAGTATAGGAACAATTTGCATTATTGAAAAAAGAATGGAAATGCTGATCATAGCTTCCACCTACTTCGTCTTCTGAAAGTATGAATATTATGGAAGAGGTATACATGTCATTACCATTTAATGCCGTTTTGGAAGCGAGTAGAAAAAACAGATGAGGGAATAATTATCACCATAAGCCATATAGGAATAGTTTTGTTAACTGCAACACAAGTGCAAAGCTTTAAAATAAATACTTTCATGAGAACATAAACAAAAAAAATATGCGTGACAGGAGTAAGTTCAATCTAAATAGGTTAGTGCACATTGGAAGTTGTATCCCTGCAGGCCTAGGATCCACTTAGATATGCGGCGAGTAGAAGTCTCAATTCTCTTAGTAGAAAACATAAGGATGGGTTTGTGGTCTGTCCTCAGTGTGAATGGTATTCTACCCAGGTAAAACTTGAAGTGATTTATGTAATGTAATGTAAGGAGATTTCTAGAGCGCATGGCTGCCCTTGAGCGTCCCAGCGCTAGAAGATGCGACAGCGAGTTCAACCGATAGCGAAGCAGATGGTTATGGGAACAGCCATGTCTTTAGTGACTTTCGAAAGGGAAGCAGATTGTGTTGGGCCCGGAGGTCAGGCGGAAGGGAATTCCAAAGCTTGGACGCATGAAAGGAAAAACGTCGACCTCCTGAACGAGCTTTCCTTATCTTGGGAATTTGAATCAGATGGGCGTGCGAGGATCGGAGGATTCTGGTAGTGGTGTATGGAACCACAAGGTCCTTTAATATGGACGGCGCTTTTCCCTGGACGATTTTGTGGGTAAGGCACATAGCCTTAAAATGTATCCTTTGCTCAACGGGCAACCAGTGCAAGGCTCTAATTGCTGGTTTGGCAGAGCAGCGGGTCTTAGTGTTTGTGAGAATCCGGGCAGCGGCGTTTTGCACCACCTGTAGCCTGGCAATCACTTTTTTTGGAGCCCCGAGGTAAAGAGCATTACCATAATCCAATCTTGAAAGAATAAGACCCTGTAGGAGGAGTTTCCTTGATTGAAATGGGAGCAAGGGAAGAATCTTACGGGTGGTGCGTAGGAGACCAAGGCATATTCCAGCCGTTTTTCTTGCCTGGGTGCTTAGGGTGAGGTTTTGATCAAGCCAGATCCCCAAGCTTTTAATTTCAGCTTTGGGGATTGGAGGTGCGCCCATGCATGGAGGCCATAGAGACTCCGGCCGGAAATGGGATTGGTTGCCTATCACCATAATCTCCGTTTTGTCGCCATTGAGTTTTAGATGGGATAGGTTCATCCAGCTGACTATGTCCCTCAGGCAGGAGTGCAGATCTATTTCGGGGTTATCCTGCCGGCTGAGGGAGACAACCAGCTGGGTGTCATCCGCGTAGGTCAGAAGTTTAATACCGTACGGGACGACAATACCTTCTAATGGCGACATATACACGTTAAAGAGCGTAGGGCTTAACGATGAGCCCTGAGGTACTCCGCAGTGTATAGGTGTCTCCCTGGAGAGGAAATCACCCTCCGCCACCTGGAAAGATCGATTGTCAAGAAATGACTTTAGCCACATCAGGGCCGAGCCAGAGATACCAAGGTCATGGAGTCTCTGGGCCAGGATACTGTGGTTGACGGTGTTGAAGGCCGCACTGAGGTCTAGAAGGATCACTGCCACTGATCCTCCTGTGTCGATGATTTTTCTCGCCTCTTCGACAACCGCCACCATCGCTGTTTCCGTACCCTGGCCGGGGCGGAATCCTGTCTGTGTAGATTTTAGCAATTTGTTGCTTTCCAGGAAATTTGATAGCTGACTGTTGATGAACTTTTCAGCTATCTTACTCACGCATGGGAGCAGGGAAATAGGTCTGAAGTTGGCAAAATTATTCGGGTCAAGATTAGGCTTTTTTAGTAAGGCCTTGACAATCGCTTTCTTCCAGCTTGGTGGGACACAGCCGCTTTCAATGGATGCGTTTATCAAACTCACCATGGGCGCCAGAATGGTGGAGGTGACTTGTTTAAGATGTCTGACAGGTGCTGGATCAAGCGGGGAGCCGCTTTTAAGGGATTGGAAGATGGGCCGCAAGGTTTCCTCACCGATGGGAAGGAATATATCAAGTTCTATGTGTGAGTTCTGAGTCTGCTCTGAATGAGTGGATGCCGGATCGTTAGGAGGAAGTGGGGGAAGCTGAAGGAGGATGTTTTGAATCTTTTGGTCAAAAAACGAAGCTAACTCGTTGCAGTGGTTATCCGGGAAATTGAATGTTAGAGGTGGCTCTGGAATTTTTAAAAGTTTTTTCATGATTTGAAAGGTTTCTCTAGACGAACAGGATGCCTTGCTAATTTTATCATTGAAAAAAACTGTTTGCGCGTTTTTGAGGGCTTTTTTGTAGATAAGAATAGCTACTTTGTATTCCCTTTTGCTGTTAGGATCAAAGTCTTTCCTCCATATTCTTTCTGCTCTCTTGCAGGTTTTTTTCAGGAGGCGGATCTCATGGGAGAACCACGGAGAGGAGGCTTTTTTTCTAGGTTTTAAATACGATTTTTTAGGCAAAACGGCGTCGAGGGAATTTCCAATCCAGGACCTAAACTGTACGTCCGCAGAGTGCGGATTACTATCGGGCCGTGGCCTGGTGCGTTCTAGTACATGCATCCATTTATCCCGGTCAAGTTTCGGCCAGGGGCGAGAGAGTCTGCCCGGTGCTTGATTGGGCGGAGAAAAGGTCTTAATCTGCAGGCTGAAAGGAATAAGTCGGTGATCGGTCCAGGGCACTGGTATCGGTATTCCCACCCTAAGATCATTTATGGCCCAATAGCATGCCAAAGCTTCTTTTTCAATTGTAGAATAATTAAATTCCGCAACTCTGAGCATTCTGAATGTGAAAGCAATGACTATTTTTACCATTGGTTACTTGGACCAAAGACGCGCCACCCATTATGCTTGCACCTATTGTTAGTATGGTTCCTCACATCAACATTCTAAGGTGAGCTTCAGGTGAGTGTTCTATTTTAGAACTAGGGCCATAACAAAATTGGAGAAATAGAAGGAGTCGAGAGGGACCAGGGAGAGGAAGGAATATACCATATAGATAATGTTTCAACAGTTAGCATTTAGTAAAGGCAACCTTACTGGTTGCAGAGCAAGGGACAAGCAATGAATGGGTTAGTGAGGCCCTCATTAGGGGTTGCCTGGTAATGGCACCTGAGAAAATCCAACTCTGCAGAGTTGAGGTTTATTGGGAGCAATACTACCCAATTAAGAGTTTTTGGGAACAATAAGCATTTTTTATTGCTGTTTACTGCACCGAAATCTGCATGTTCTGGCAAATATCAGGTATTACTCCATGAATAAATATCATCAAGTTTGACCTGCCAATATTTACCTCAAAACCCGTACTTAACTGTTAACTGGCCATTAACAATTAACTGGGCATTCGTAATGAGGACCTAAATAGTAGAGATCAACATAAAGTAAGAAACGGTAAGGAAAATGGCAGGGTTAGTCACAAGCAGGCAGGGCAGATGGGAACAGGCATATTATGCTTGATGGGCCTAAACTCAATAGACCTAGCTTTACAAGCAGAAGAGTAAAGCAGCTCTGAAGGAAACCTTATTAAAGAGGGAGAGGAGTAGTCTAGGAAAGTGAGAGGTTTAAGCAGAGAGGAAAACAGTCTACCAAGTATTTGGAAAACTGATGGCTGGTCTGTGAGAGAGCGTTTGAGCCATGGAATTTGACTTATTGGTGCAGATGTGTCTCAATGAGCAAGTTCTTATGAAGGATTTTATCTCTGAAAAGAAGGCTTTTTGAAAAAGAGGAGTGGTGGTGGTGCCGGAGAAAGATTTAGTGAAGATTGGGCGTTTTCTTGAAACTCGGAGTGACGAGAAATCTGTGTTTTCAACAAAGAGAGAGCTTCTGAAAACTGTAGTTTCCGGGTCAGTGCTTGGAAACCTAGGTCTGCATATCCCAGACAAAAATGCCGGACTGATCTTCATAAATTGGGGCCAGTTGCCAGCTAGTTCATAAGCTGCTGAAGGTTGCATACAAAGCAGGATACCACTGTTTTGGTAATTGGCAAGAAATGTATTTATGACAGTAGAGATCCTGCTAATCGTATTCGCTGGTGATCTTTAGGCTTTCTAAGGGTGCGTCACTTAAGATGGAAAATAGCAACGAGTAGGATGATACAAATTGTCTTCAGGTGAGTTTATGGTTGGTTCCTGCTCTAATGGAGTTGTGTGTGAAGAGTGCTTGACTGCTGGTTCAACCTTTGTGGGGCAAGAAGATGGGGAATGGACATGGCACAACACCTTCAATAGGCATAAAGTAATTTCAGGTGCACTTGTATAATGCCTTTCTACAGTCTGTATAGTCCTTTAGCGTTTTGGTATCTGGGTGCACGTTAACAGCTCTGGTATTATCGCCGACCAGAGTCAAGGTGGTCTTTTAATGTGGTATTTGTCTCTGTTTTATAATGGTGCAACAGTGCATCTTATTGGATTGTGGCAGGTAAAGTTTATATAGTGATTGATTACAATGGGCAGATGTTGCCCACACCCCTGTTATAGATCACTGTAAAGCATGGCATATGGGTCTGTGGCATGCTGTTTCTTGTCTTGAGCTGCTTCATAAGGGCAGAAGTGGGGCATGATGGACACTGGGAGGTGAACTATACTTCAAGCTCCAGTCATGGCCCGAAAGGCATATTTACCATTCCGACTCCAATCCTGGACTACCCTGAGGAAACTTAAAAAAAAACAAAAAAAACGTAGTACTTTACAAAAGGGTTGTAAAATAGTAATTTTGCATTGCAGAAAGCACCGGATTTGTGTGCAGAAAGACTTTGCTCTCCATTTAATTCTGAACTGAATGTTGTTGGTTGATCATCTCCGGATGGGTGTTCACTTTGGAAGCATCTTTTCTGTGGATGTGGCTTTGATGGGGAGATTGGTTCATATTTCAGTATGGTACTATTAAATAAATGTCTTCTGAATGTTTGATATGTGGATTGGTGAGAAGAGGTTGATGCGCTGTTGAGGTGTTAAGCGGTTCCTTAACTGTCTGGCTTGGATCCTTGTTATGCACATGATGGTACCACAGGTTGTGTCTAATGCGTGCATATGCTGTAGGCTGAGGTTTGACTCTACAGTGGGTAGTCCTGATGGTACACAATACCACTTTATGTGCCATACACTAGCGAACATACAGTTGTAACATTGTTTATCTGTAATACGACCCAAAAGAGAGCAATCCTAAGCATTAAAAGAGAGCGATCCTAAGCATTACAATTAAGGAAGGTAACCTTCTATTAAACCTGCTCTGTTGACAATATTTAGTAGAATTAACTCCTGAGTCAATTGAAACATATATGATGTGTATGTGTTGAGCACACAAGGAGCTCTTGACACAAGAGCTGAGTGTTGTTAGATATTTTTACAATTTCTAATAGAATCTTTGGACAGGTGTTGGAATTGTCTATCAAGTATTTAATATGTGAGGACTTAGCTGAATAGTTAAGGTTTTTGTAGTGAGATATGGTAGGTTATAGGTTAAAGGGGATTGTCTCAATTTGTTTTCTTGCTCCCTAGGGATTTTCTTTCTACGTATATTTTTTTCGAGACCAAAGGACCGAGGGTTTCAATCTCATTTTCTGTTTAAGTGGTACTAACTCGTTGAGCCTTTAATTCATGCCTTGATTATAACTGGCAGTGGAGAAGTTGCCACCTTGGATAGTGCAGCTGTCAGGAAGAATGTTCATAGCCCATGAAGTCGTTGTCAGTCAATATGATTCATGTTCCGAAAACATGAAGCTTCTTTTTTGAGCTGGGAAAAGGTTTTACAGTGAACAATGTGTATCGTGAAGGTAATCTGTGATCAGTAGAGGGTCATTAATGATGAGATCAAGGATTGCTCAGAAGCGTAGTAGGATTTACTATGGGTATTTAATTTCTTCTCAAATGCTGTGGTTTTTTTTAATGAATGCATTCTTGATTTCATAGTTATTTGCAGTTTTATATACCTGTTACTATAGCTAAAATGGATAGCAATGTTCTTTACAAAAGGGTGCAAGGGAGAAAATAAGTTACAAGAGAGGGGTAAATATATACAACACAGAGATTTTATTATTCAGGTACAAAGTTAATTTCAGGACAATTCACCAATGCACTGTCAGCTGGAATTGGATTCTAGCAAGGTTCTGTTTATGCTACTTTGCTGATTATATATCGGACTCTGAATATTCCAGTGATCTGTTTATTACAAGTCTTGTGAATATTCACAGGCTTTGTGTAAGTAGAGGTTTTGTTGGTAAAATGGGATAGGTTTAGGACCCCTTTCTGATCATGGTAGAACTCTGAATATGCCAGCACTTTCATTGTGCCAGAGGTCAGCTATAACAGGGTTCAAGATGTGCCATTATGTTAATTAAACTATTGTTCTGTTTCTTACCTTGCATATCAAGGAAACCTCTTCTGAATTGCTCTGACAGGGATACTTTTAATTAGTCATGCAATTTTGCAAAATGTTGCTGTAAAGAAATCCATATCACAATTGTGGTCCATTGCCCAAGTTGCCAGCTGAGGATCAGCGAACCCACTCAGTCTTTTCTTCTCCACTTGACCACATTGTGTAAATCTTGGGCAAATTACTTCACCGTGCTGTGGCTCAATTACTTTGTTTGCCAAACCCTTTATCAGCGACTGGACAGTTGCAAGGTCTTGTTAGTGTCAAAATGTTATGAGCCCAATTCCCACAGCTGTTTACGCAGGTAAGTTTTGCCTATATGCTCAAAAGTTGATTTTGCTCTCCTTAAACGATTCACTCGCATGAAGATTTTCTTGTTACTAAATCTACTCGAGGGATGGAAGCAAGCAGAAAGTGATAGTTTTAAGCCTGTAATGCCCAGTGCGGTTGTGCACACCATTACAATAAAATGTTTAAGGGTATTGGCCAACTCCTCTTCAATACCTTCACACTTTGGAAAAGGTTGCAACTTTACTCCTGATAAAGAGAATAAAATAAATGTTAACCAGTGAATTTGTACTTTCTCAGCCGATTTTTACATGCACAAATATTTGCAAGGTGTATGCCTGGAAACCTGCAGCTCTTGCAGGTTTCCAGGCATACTTTTGTAAATGTTTGTGAATTCCTAAAAGTGATACGTCTGCATAGACATACAAGAGGACCTTTGTGACTTTCTTTAAGAATGGGATCCTTAATTATTATTTTTAATTTGCAAACGTTTTTGGGTACATTTTACTTTCAGACAAAACAATCCCGTGTCTTTCATTCAACTTCATGTATTCACATATAATAAAGCAGCATTCTAGTGGTATAGCCACAAATGTATGAAAACATGCATGCTGTGTTTCTTTATATCGGAATCATGGTCCGTATTTCAAGTGAGCGTATCGCTCTCTGTGCTTGCATTCCATTAATGAAATATATATTCCATTAATTATCCAATTTTCTTGCCCATGATTTTCAATGGGATCCAGTACTTTAACTAGGAAAGAATAAGTGCACCTGCTCACCAATTTGAGTGGGGTATATGGTGCATGGGTGGATAGGGATGCATTAACGGCATTGTACTTGTTTGCGGTTTATGTAGTTTTTTGCTGTGCGGCAATGGCAGTTTTGGCCTGCTCCAAATGTCCACGAGCTGGCCAGTCATCCTTTAGGGTATTAGTGGGATTTTCTCCCCAGAGCATTTGGGAAAAAATGGGGGCGGATAGTGCTTTAACACACAATTTTACCAACAAACCTCATAGCTTCACTTTTGTAATATCAATACTTCTGTGAGGTGCCAAGTGAACATGTCTGACCCTCCATAGGAGTGTAAGAGGTTCACCTGCTCCAGCAAATCATTTGAGAGAACGATGGCAAATTAATGCGCGTTTGGAACTCTACAAAGGACAGATGTTTTCCCATATCACTGCTACTTCAGCCACTACTGATTCTTGCTCACATTGTAAAGCAAACGTTATTAGCGCCACCAGTTTCCACTGCCATGGTGTCAATCATCCAAAGATGGAAGGAACCGCTGAATCCACTTCAAGCATATCTGAACCAGTGCAAGATGCACCATATAGAATAACAGCCTCTTTTCTTGAATTCCTTAATTGTGGGCTATCTGGTGACATACCAAAGATAGCCATATAAATATTTAGTGGCACCTCAGAACAAAACACATTGTGAATTATCTTATCCACCAGCTTTCAATAGAAGTGCAGAGTAGAACAGTGTAAGCACATGTCCACATCCTTTTAACACGGGGAGACTTGTAATACCCCAGAGTTTACGTCAACTCTCCTTGCCAGGGTCCATATAACTTGTGAATGGTGTACAAGTGGGTGTGGGTTTGCTTTTATGTGGCACCACTGTATAGCAAATGCACAGATACTTACTAGTTCTATGCCAGGCTGATGTCTGGAAACCATGCCTTTCACTCCATCCAGGGAGGTATCCTCTTCTCTCAGATCATCAGGAAGCTTCCATTTTGTGCTGCCAGCACACCTCTAGTTCCGATGCTGTTGAGATGCTTCTGCATAACCTGGCGAGTGTCTGAATCTCTCTCCTCATCCATAGAAGATATCTAAACTACAAGACAAGCAGAAGATATTAATTGTCTGTACTCACTTGTATTTGGTTCCAGCCCAGCAGAGAGGATCTCTGCTTTTCTAGCAAGTCCCCATTAATATTGATTCCAGCTTGTGGGAATGGAGTACATAAGGCACCATTTAGCATTAAAGGTGTCCATGTAAAGTCGAAAAATGGTTGAAGATATGAATAGAACAGCAGCAAATACCTTCTACACAGCTCATGCCATGCATTCAGGTACTGGAGTAAGACTACGTTTTTGATTCCACCTACTAAACACAGGTGGAAAACTATATAAAAATCATTCTTTTGTAGGCTTCAAAGCTACAGATAAATTGTAGATATTAGTGCTTGACTCTAACCCAAACAGAGAAAAGGTTTGTCTCAGTTGCATTGCCCAACAATAAGACTGAATATTTGGAAATGTCAATCAGCCCGTAATCAAGGCTCATCTCACCTTTTCCCATGCTAACCGAGCTCCTTTCTGTTCCCAAATATGTTGAAATAAGTGAGACTGTATTTTCTGCAAAGTCGACTTTTAAGAAAATAGGTGGATTGCAGATTACTAATACTTAGAACGACTCACATTTTACTAATGTTAACCTGTCAAATAATTATTCGAAGCAGCCTACTCCAGTGAGGGAGTGAGTGAGTTTTCCTTTGATAGCCTTTATTACTCACTCTAAATTGAAGATCCCCTATTTGTTCAAGTTGAATGCCCAACATTTGAGAATAGGTGTACAGAGCAATCTTGTGTAGTAGTTAGAAGAAGAGTAAAACATCATAGACTTTCCCCCATTCACTCTATACCCTGACATACAGCCAAAATCATTGACTAAATTATGGCACGCTGAAAAGGACAGAAGGGTTCGGCATTTAAGTAAGAATAGCATCATCAAACAGCATGATTTTTCTGTTCCCTGCATTATAACAGAAAAGACAATCTTAACATTCTACCTTCTACATTTTGCAGGTGACTTAATTTATAGAACAACACGAGTTGGTGTTAAGGAGTACACCAGTCTAGTCCCTCTTTCTTTTTGCTACTTGTCTATCAAATCCTATTAATCGCTATTCTAGTGGAAGGGTAACAGAATAGCTGTGAAATGGTCTAGATAAATTTAGAATCCATCCCAAAAACCACAGTATGCACCAAAGAGATTACTATTCGATATAATCAAAGGCTTTAGCAGCATTAGTAGCCAGGATGGCTAATGGTAGCTGATACTTCTTTTGTCAACGCTACCAGATATCTCCCTGCTTTAAAACCCTTCTCATCATCATAAATCCCGCCCAGAAGAGTTGTATTTAGCCTGACCGAAAATGCATCTTCAAATAATTTTACACCTATACTAACAACTGTCCTAAGGCAGTAATTGTTACATCTAAGAGACTCTTAGTGGCTGGCCCCTAACCTGTGGGATTAGTTTCGTCTTGCGGAATAGAACTGAACAGTAACCAAATAGGGTCAAGCAATAACTGAGGACTGGATTTGTATAATATTCCAAATGGCTATCTGGGCCAGCTACTTTACCCAATTTTGCTGTCTTAATAGAGCTGTTCTGCTCCACTATTGTGACTGGACTATTGTCAACCTTAATTCTTGTTGAAAACAGACCAGAGACCACATCTCTATCTCTACCTTTTGTCAAGACCTATTTACTATACATTAATCGAAAAAAGGTAAGGAACACCATGCTTATCTAAATCAGTGCTACTAGGGTCACATGTTTGATTGCTCTTGTTACTCTTTTGGCTTGCCTTTTAAAGTTCCACCCCTCCAATGCCTAATTCCTTAGACGTCAAACACCTTCAGTCTCTGGCTGTTCAGCATGTCCATTTACTTTTAACAGGGACCATTTCTAACAAGGTATAAGAATTTCTCAAAAAGTGGTGTGTTATGCCTGCTTGATGGTACTTAGTAGGGCTTCAGCAATATCTAGTGTGTGAATGGTTTGCATTTTGTTGTTGTACATAATCCTAAAAATGTATCTTTGCATTCAACTATACATCAAAACGTAGGGGGCGCTAGAGGGCGCCGGACTGTCATGGCCGCACATCCGTGAGGCTCCCGCCCGCCGGGCGAGTTTATCAATTCATCAGCCCATCCTGCACCCTCGGAATCAAAATCTAATCAGCGCCGAGTGTTGGGCTGGGGCGGCGACGCGCCTGTGGCGAGTCCTGGGCCATTCTGCCGGGCACACACGGAGCAACAGCCGCCGCAACTTTCAGCGGAACCGACTGCGGAACCTGTGACGTGAGGCGGCTGGCGGAGGTGTGTACGCGAGGCCGCGGCTCACACGTGGGCGGAAGGCCGCGGGACGCTGTGACTGCGGAAAGGGGCGAAAGGAGATCGCGGCTCGAGACGATTGCCCTCCCGGAGTGCCGGTAAGGTGAAGGGGGGCTGGGGGGTCGTTGGGGTGGAGCTACCTGTGGCCCCGGCGTACAGGGACAGGTCGCTTTGGAGCGGGGGGGGTGCTGCAACTCCGGCACGAATATCGCCCTGAAACTCCGAACGGGCTGGGATCCTAGCCGCCGGGAGCCCCCCCCCCTCCTGGTCTCCCCCCTTCGCCCCCCGATCCCCAGCGGAGAGCTGCTTGCTGCCTGGACGGAGCCGCGCCGGGCCCGGAGCAGACCCCGCTGAGGGTGCGTTACTTCTTGGCACCGGCGGGGCCCCCTGGTGCTCGGCGAGGCCCACGAAGAGTGACGCTGCTGGCCCGCTTCCTCGCCGCACCAAGAGTCTAAAATGCTTGATGGACTGTGACCCTAACCCAAGCTACTCTCATCTGCTGCACCAGACTGTGTCGCCCCCCTTGAATAGTTGGGACCTCTACGAAGTGGGACTAGAGGGCCTGCAGTGGAGCACAAGGCTCTCACCTCGACACAGAACTCTACAGTGGAGGCCGTGGACGGGGGGACCCCTACCCCTCATGCCAATCCCTAACCCATACATCCGCTGACATCGAGCGGCACCGGGGGCACCCGCTGCATCCCATCGATCTCCACGGCGGGGTCGCGGGGACTCCGGAGAAGGGCTCTCATACAGGCGCACCTACAGGGCACGTCAGACTTACTAGCCTCTCACAATGGGGAAGTCAGACACTAAGCAGTCCCGGCTCCCATTTGACACCCCAAAGAAAAAAATCACGTGCCCCGCCGCCGGGAGACGGCGATACTGATGGTGGGGATACTGATGAAGTGGACTGGAAGGCGCTTCTCCTCAACATGCAAACCAGCCTAACCTCCATAGACTCCAAGATTGACGGCATGTCTCGTCGCCTCGACTCAGTGGTGCACAGACTTGATCAGCAAGAGGAGCGGGTCAAGGAGTCTGAACAGCGGATCTCAGGTCTGGAGGATGGGGCAACGGCCACTGGGGCCAAAGTATCGCAGATGGAGAGACTGCTTAAGGTGATCGCCGACAAGAACGAGGACTTAGAAGCGAGATCACGCCGCAATAATGTACGCCTTCTTGGATTGGCAGAATCCACCGCGGTGGGCAAAATGGAGCTCTTCATTGAAAAACTACTCGCTGACTTGTTTGGCGCTGATGCCTTCTCGCCACAGCTGGTGGTGGAGCGGGCTCATCGCACCTTGGGGCCTCGTCCGGTGCCGGGAGCCCCCCCACGGCCTGTACTTATTAGATTCCTGAACTATAGAGACCGCGATACCCTGCTTCGCCTCGCCCGGGAGAGGCAGCCAGTCCGGTTCGACAACACCACCCTCTCCTTCTTTCCAGATTTCACGCAATCGGTGCAGGAGGCGCGCCGTAAATTTGGACCGGTTAAAAAACGACTTATGCAAAGCGAAATCCAATACTCCATGCTGTACCCGGCCCGGCTTAGGGTGTTTCATCAAGGCAAGCCCCACATTTTTCAGGACCCCTCTCAGGTGGAACTCTTCCTAAAGGACCACAGGCGGGCCCGCGGTGCTGCTGAGTCCTCGTCAGGGGAGGCTGGCTCCCGCTCGCCCACTTCTGCTCTTGACTGATCGCATCTTCGCATCTCCTGTATTGGATCCTCGTAATGATGAAAATGTGCTCTGCTCCCGCCTGGGGTTTAGGCCCGGGCGCTCGACATAATGGCTACTTTCTGCTCTAGCCTGGACTTGGTAGGCTACAAACAGTTGTGCCTTAATTATCTCCTAGATTCTTGGATGTGCACTAGACCTATTTCTCGCTCTGGCACCCACCTCCCCCTCTCGTGTTTTCCGCAGGCTATTGTCGCTAGCGGACAGCGGGTGCAATATCGAGGGGAGTTGGAGGCAGGTCCGGAGCCCTTGTGTCCCCCAATTGGGTGTTCCCCAGTAGGATATGATTCGAAGTTGTGGGATTAAGTGGGGTGGGGAAGATGCCCGACGGGTTGGGGTTGTCGGAGTGGGAGGGCGGGGAGGATTTCAAGGGGTTGTTCTTGTTTGGTTTACAGTACATACTGATATTGGTACTTGGCATAGAGTTGATACAACATCCGACACCTTAACGGCACAGTGGCACCAAAGAGGGAACGATACAGTACGTCCCATGACTTGTTCTTCACCCATCGGCAGATATGAGTCACGTGGTGAACCTTGACATCGCTAGGGGGGGGCTGCTCTCCGTTATCACCTGGAATGTAAGAGGGTTGGGAGACCCAAGAAAGAAGAGACAAATACTGGGAGCCCTCGACAGATTGGGGGCCCAGGTCGCATTCTTACAGGAAACTCATATTGATCCCCGACGTGGGGGTTCCTTTGCCTCCCGATGGGCAGCGCACTCTGCCTTTGCTTCCTATTCGTCCTATGCGAGAGGTACTGCAATCCTGGTAAAAAGAGGCGTCCCATTTGTTCCCATTGGTGACGCTGTAGACCGGGAGGGAAGGTATTGCATGGCTTGGGGCAGGATGGGAGTGGAGACTATCACCTTTGCCTGCTCGTATGGCCCTAACTGTGACGACCCGAGCAGCTTCATAGCTCTCTGGAACAAGATCAGGGAAGTGGGCTCAACACATCTTATCTGGGGGGGAGATTTTAATGCTGTGCTTAATCCCGCGTTGGATAGATCCAACCCCTCTTCCCAACACTACACCACCACACACAAGTACCTACGGGACATTTGCGACGCTCAGGACATCGTAGACACCTGGCGCCACTTACATCCGACTCAGACGGAGGGCACACACTGGAATACCGCTCATGCCACATGGGCCAGACTGGATTACGTTTTAGTATCCAGAGGCTTGGCACCCTCACTAGTCACAGTCCAACACGTAGCGCGCACATTTTCGGACCACTCCCCGGTATTGGTTGAGCTCCGCTTACCAGATATAATGGGAAGGTCACCCTCCTGGCGACTTCAACCCAACATTTTACTAGACGAACTGTTCCGCTCTGAACTAGGTCAGGAGCTTGCCGACTTTCTTACTCACAACAAGGGTTCGGTGGAACGAGTTGCCACTCTCTGGGAAGCGCTGAAGGTCACAGTGCGAGGCATCTGCATCTCAAAGAGCTCAGGAGTACTGAGAACTTTGCGTGCCTCGCTGCGCACACTGGAAACTACACTGCACACGCTAGAAACCCGACCGGACTATGCCACCGACTCGGATACACAGGCACAATACAGAAAGGCCCTATCGGAATACACCTCTACCGCCGAGAGAGAGGTCAAATTCCGGGGTAAATATTTTAGGGCGAGGGCTTATGGTGAGGGCGAGCGGCCCGGGAAATTTCTGGCGGGAATGGTTCGGCCCCCACGGGGCTCAAATTTCGTTTTGGAACTGGAGAGAGAAGACGGGATGCTTCTGCGAGACTCGGACTCGCTTCTGGCTGCCTTCACTGCCCATTATTCTGCTCTTTACGCAACTACCAGGGTGGGTGCACTAGATATGGACGATTACTTGAAGGAGCTGACGCTGGGCTGGCTTTCGGACCGTCACCGGGAATTCTTAGCTGAACCCATTGGCCTAGACGAAATCAGGGATGCTATCAGACAGATGAAACCCGGGAAAGCACCTGGCCTGGACGGCCTGCCTATGGACTTCTACAAGGCATATGTGGATCTACTTGCGCCGGTGCTTCGGGAGGTTTATATGGAGGCTCATGAGTCCGGCACACTTCCCCCCTCTATGCAGGAAGCCCTAATCACCTCGCTTCTAAAACCCGGGAAACCGCCTCACTACTGTGACTCTTACAGGCCCCTTTTACTAATCAATTGTGATGCAAAAATCTTGGCCAAAGTGCTGGCCAATCGCCTGCAGCTAATACTGGGGGGCCTGGTACTGGCAGACCAAGCGGGATTTGTCCCAGGCAGAGCCACCTCCCACAACCTCCGGACCCTTTTCTCCATAGTGGATAATGTGGACCCTCAATTGCCTCTGGCAGCTGTCCTACTGGACGCCACCAAGGCGTTCGACTCCCTAGAGTGGGACTATCTCCACTGTATCCTGAGAAACATGGGGATGCCGATAGGCTTTACGCAATGGATCGGTGTCCTTTACCGCAGACCAGTGGCTCGGGTGGGGGTGAATGGTCGGATTTCTGAGGCCTTTGCTGTATCCCGGGGAACTCGTCAAGGGTGCCCCCTATCCCCATTATTGTTCGCCATAGCGATGGAACCGCTTGCCGCTCGTCTTCGACAGCATCACCGGGAAAGGGCTCTGCGCTGTCTTCAAAGGGAAGTGCTCATATCATTGTATGCGGACGACATCACGTTATACATCCGCGACCCTGCTGCTAATCTTAACCCTATCTTGAGGGAATTCATTCGTTTTGCCGGCCTGTCAGGTATACACATTAATTGGGGAAAGTCCACTATATTCCCGCTTACCGCGGCCGCCCAGCCATTTCCGCTAGATTACCCTCTGAGATGGTGTGAGGATGAGGTCCGATACCTGGGCATTCTACTCTCCCGCGATAGGACCGAACTGATGCGGATGAATTATGGTCGCACGTTTGAACATATCCAAACTTGCGTGACCAGATGGATCACGCTGCCCCTTTCTTTTGCAGGGCGGGCGTCTCTCATTAAAATGGTGATCCTTCCCAAGCTACTTTACCTCTTCCTAAACATCCCATATTACCCAGGCAGGTCCTTCTTCCGCCTTCTGCGCTCTGAGCTCATCCGACTGGTATGGGGAGGGAAGCGGCCGCGCCTGAGCTGGGACGTCTTGACCCGTCCATTCGCCCAGGGGGGCTTCGATTTACCGGAGCTCGAACTGTATTACTACAGCGCTCAGGCCCATTATGTTCACCATTGGATCCACCCCACTCCCTTTATGCCACATATAGCGGTGGAACACTGGCTAGTGGACCCTATTCCACTGGAGGGGGCCATCTTTAATGTGCCGGAGACTGGGGCTGCACACCACACCACAGTCTCCAGCTCGGCTCTCGCGTGGCGTAAGATCGCAAAAGAAGCCGGAATGACACTTCTGTATTCTCCTCTGTTGCCTCTGGCACATCATCCCCGGCTCCCCATTCTGCAGGAGCAAATATTTAAGAAATTTATGGCTAAATTTAACATCAAGACGTGGGGAGACCTGTACCATAACGGGCTATTTCGGTCTCAAACGCACATGCTAGCGGATCTCACACCCACTCCTATGGATACATTTATTTATACTCGTCTGCGTGGGGGGGTCCGATCGCTAACCGAGGGGTTCCCGGAGGAGCCACCCACTTTAGACCCTCTACATCAGCTGCTTAAGGCTGCCACTCCGGCACACGCGGTTTCTAATCTATATCACTCTATACGCGCGGTGTCTGACCCGGGAATCTGCAGGGCCCGCACTAGGTGGGAGGCTGACTTAGGGATACCCATAGAAGACGAACTTTGGAGTTATTGTTGTCTCCAGACCGCACAGATCTCCTCCAGTAGTCGATTTAGAGTTATCCACTATAAGTTCCTGCACCGTCTTTACTGTACTCCAGTTCATATGTGTAGGGTGGGCCTCCGAGGGGACGATCTCTGTTGGCGCTGCCGCACACCAGCGGCAGATTTTTTACACATGGCTTGGGGCTGTGGAGAAATAGCCGACTATTGGCAACAAATATATTCCGGCATTTCGGATATGATAGGAGTCTCACTTACACCATCTCCGATGCAGGCACTTCTGGGGTACACGAAAACCATTAAGAAACCAGTTCGTCGGTTTGCCACCATTGCTCTCCTCCTGGCGAAGAGGCTAATCGCCTGCAGATGGGGCAGGGGCAGGGCTCCCAAATACAAAGACTGGATCGACAACATGGTACATTGCCAAGATACGCTGCTCTGCTATGCTGAGCTGCTACCCACAGCGTCCAGACCGGTGGATATTTGGAGTCCCCTTACGACATATCTATTATCACACCCGCTGACATAGCACACCCTCACTTACCCGATTGCCCGAATACTATACCACTGATTCCGCTGGGTCACTCCATTTGGGGGGTGGGGGGTGGAAACTCTGTTGGATGGGGGAGGTCCTAGATCTCACTCTTGATCGGCAGGTCGGAGCATCCGTTGCTAACTGCTGATCCCTCTGGGGACTGGCATGCCCTCTTCCGGGGTACTGAAAGATGATGAGGCTGTAGCCATCCCGAATGTCACCATAGACCACGAAACAGGTGCCACTGTGACCATGATCCACTGTATGCCCCAGGTGTGACTCGTGCAGTCACTACACTATATAGTTTCTACCTATGCACAAATTGTAATGGTTTATTAGGTTTAATGATACATACAAATCGCGTGACGTAAAGTATGTTGCAGCCCTACTGAACATCATACTGTGGCATTACTGCTCCCTGTAACGCTGCCGGCCCCTGAAGGGGTTGTAGGCGGACAGCTGTGTACTTAACCATCATTCAATTCGTATATTACGCTGCCGGCCAGTTGCTGGTTGTAGGCACAGGAGCTGTGTACTGCTTATTTCCGACTTAATAAAGGTTTTTTGAAAACTTAAAAAAAAACAAACAAAAAAAAAAAACTATACATCGAAACGTACCCAATTTTTGACGCAACAACCTCTGTTCAGTAGTCTTTGCACAAACCCAAGTGAATGGAAAAAATCTTTCTACCTGGATTGTTTTTGTTTGAGGGCCTTTTTCAGATATTTCAGATGGGAAGCTCAGGAAATTAGCCAAGATGTTCCTAGGTTTGACTTGCTTTGGATTAAACCTAAATGTATCCCTGTGAACATGCTGGATCTGAATCTCCAAATCAATAATGTTGCCCTCCTTAAGAATCTATTTCTTAATAAGGTGAACCATGTAATCTATTATATATTGCCCCCTCACCAAGGATTTGGGTATGTTTGAAAAGTGCAGATTACTCCTAAACGACTTGCTCTCCAAATTTTCCCATGTTTCATGTAATCGTTTGCTAGACCTCTGTACTTCACTAATTGTATAGGTATTATTAGTGGATTTCTCCTGCCTTGAAACTAACTCGGTTTCTAATACTACAGCGCTAGAAGTAAAATTGGCCAGTTTTCAGAAAGCTTATCACTTGATAACTAAATCTGGTCTTTATATATTTCAAACACTAATGTAATGTTTCTCATAATATCCTTCTTCATCGCTCCAACGTCGTGCCATTGAAGGTACTATCTCAATTCCTTTCCTGTTTGACCCTCTTTCGTCTATAGCATCTCTCTAAATTGCAGGCTGTTTCATGCTCTTTGTGTTGAGAGCCACTCTCTCCGTACCCTCCTCATTAGTCTCTTTAATACATTCTGTACTTGAGCAGAAAAAGGAGTTTGACCAAGCATCCGATTATGATGCCCTTTGGCTAGCTATTGCAGTGTTTGCACTGTTAAAACTTGTATTGTAATGAGTGTGTTTTTATCTCTAATAACTGGGCTTACAAGTTTCCCAAGATACATTTTAGAATTGATGGTACCTGGCACCAGTAAGTGATTCAGCACAGTATAATCCCACCTTGGACATGGGTCGTTTCTAGAACAACAGCCATAGATAGTTCTTCAGCCTACTTGAGGAGTTAGAGGGTGACTGAGTTTTGTGGTCTGCAGACAAAAGCTGGGACACTGTTGGAGACACCTCTGGATTCGTGAGTTTGACCTCTAGCTAATTCCTGGCTTCCTCATGGCAAGAACTTTAGAGACCTCATATGGTACTGTCCTCTGACCTGCCACTGGACAAGCTGCTTAAGTCGCTGCATAGGGTGGTGTTCAGTCATGTTTCTGATTGTCCGTTACTCTCTCAACTACTCTTCACTTCATACCATCCACCTGTCTGCAATTAAAAATAAAAGGTAGTTTTAGAATATGGGATAGTTTGGAAGTTATTTCCACTTTAAAGACAACACTAACCTATAGCCGTTTGTAGTTTTATAATACTATTTATGCATCTTCTTTATTCCTGCTCATTGTGCATATAAATAAATGTCTTTATGACTACAAAAAGATGCTTTCTGAACAAACCTATATTTTACATTTTTTATAGGAAAAAGACTTCCGTTTGAGAATACTGTTACCTTCAGATTATCAGTTGAAAAATTCACGGTAAGTACTACCAGTCCTTTTTTCCCCTTGTCTTTGTTGCATTTGTTACTTTTAAAAGTACTTGCATTGGGAAATAAACCTATGAATGTCAATTATAAGGACCACCTAGAACTGGATCTGCAGCCTGGAATTTAAATCCCGACTTCTGTGACCCAAGCTTTATGCTCAAAATGTAGACATCTGACGCTGGATTTTCTGTGTCATGGGTTTGATGTTTTGTCAAGTGCTGCTTATACCTGGTGTTGTCTTGGCATGCTTTCCAGGGCTGGACTTGTTGTTAGTAGTCTGCTTCATCTGTGAGAATTCTTCATGCAAGGAATTTAACAGATGGCCAAGTTGGTCCAGGTAGAAACTAGTTCTGGCCTTTATGAATGTAACTTGCCTCTGCCTTAGTGATACATGTTTGTGTATCCTTTAAACTGTGAAGTTCTTGTCGCTCACTTATATCGGTGATTGTGCCATGGTCTTCGATATTGTGTACTATAAATGAAGAGGCCTGGCTGTAGCTATGTCGAGTTTGTTCCATATTTTATTTCTATAAGTATCCGGCATTTCACCAGAATTTCTTACCAATATTTAATGTGTGGTGTGAGTAATAGTCTGCTAGATAGGATTATTTTCTGTTTTATTTTACAGAAGCATATTTTAATAATAAATATGATAGCATTCAAGCAGGTGACTTCCATATGACATTTATAATACAGAAAAGTAAACATTTCGGGTTTGTGAACATCAGCCCCTAACTTTACATCCGACTGTGCCGCGTGCTGTATAGTAATCCATGTAACATACCCATCAAGCCAATTCACACATAGCGTAGTCCTTTGTATCATCACTCTCCCCACACAATGTGTTCTCAGAAGGTTCCCACATCAGTGGTTCGTGGTGAAGGGGGTTCCAATATGAGACCCCTGAAGTCTGCCCAACGTTTCCAGATTTTGGAGTGTTTTTGCAGGCAGCCCCGTGCTTTATAAAAATAGGCTGTTCCTGACCAATACACCAATCAAGGCCTGCCTTCCACGCTCCCAGTTTAGGCGGGGCCGAGTCCTTCCATGCCCTAGCTATATCTCTTTTAGCATGGGTAATGCCCAAGAATAGCAAGTGTCTTTTATAGATGTTTCCCTCTATTTCTTCAGTGACCTGCAATAAGGCAAGCTTAGGAGACAGGGGTATTTCCCACCCAAGCACCTCTGATAGGCAGTTCGTGACCCTCCTCCAAAATCTACTAAGTGCAGCGCATTCCCAGATGGTATGTATAAACGTGCCTTCCGTGCTGCCACATCGTAGACACGCAGGCGAATCTATCAGCCCAGCCCTCCACAACCTATATCTGGTAAAATAAGTATGGTCTAAATATTTAAGCTGGATAAGTCTGAGGCGAGAGGTTATTGCGGCGCCCATCGGGGATTCTAGGGCCTCCGTCCAGTCATCACTATCAAGGGGACCAAGGTCTGTCTGCCATTTTTCCCAGAGTGAATCTAAGGTTGTGGAGAGATTTGTCACCAGAGTTCGGTATATCTTTGCATTCTTATGGTCCCCACCAAGTCGCCCATAGATACCTTTGGCTCTATCGCATTGAACTCCGGGAGAGATTCCAAACACGCAACATACGGGGTTGTGGGAATGCCGTAGTTGCAGGTATTTGTAGAATTGAGTATGCGGCATAGCAAATTCCTTTCTGAGCTCCTGGAAGGACCTCATGGTGGTGCCTCGCATCACATCTCCCAACGTAGGAATGCCTATGGCGTCCCAGTGTCTAAACCCGATAAGTTCGACACCTGCGGCATAAGGCCGCTCTGCCAGAGGGGCGTCTCCCTCGTCAGCCGTCTCCACCATCCCATCCTGCGCATCGATTCCTTCCATACTCCGATTTTTATATTTTTTGGTTTGTATGGATCTGAAGAATCTAAATATCCTAGTTAATTCTGTGCTATGCGTTTTTGCTGACAGTGACTCTGTTGCCAACTTTCCAGTGGTGGCTGCTTGTGAACAGAAGTGGTGGGGCAGCGGCAGTGTATGGGGGGAGAAATAATAAAAGATCACTCACCTGCCGGCTGCCGCCTCTCCTCCATCCTCTTCTATTCCTGACTCCCAGCAGCACACGGGCTCCCAGACTCCCCTAAACCAATCACATCGCTGCTGTCATACTGGTAATAGCGTTACTAGCATGACAGCATTGTCGTGATTGGTCTGAGTGGCCTGGTTTGCCTCTCAAACAGTGCCTGGGAGTGTAGGACCGTTCTCCGGGTAGAGAAATACTAAGTTTGCATGTCGGTTTCGCCGTCCTAAAATGGCCGGCTAAACCGTCGTGCGCACTTATGGTGCCCACCCCTCCTCTTCCCTGCATGACGAAAGCCCAGCCCCACCCTAAACTGGGTCAGTACTGAAAAAATAAAATGCTAATAACATTGTATTATCATTTTATTTTTCCTTTTTGCCCTGCTCAGAGAGTAGTGGGGCGACGGTCCTCCTCCTTAACGGAGGAGCTGCTGCTGCAACTTTCCGTTGGTCTACCTCCCTTCATAGGTGAAAAGAGGTGGCACTCTGCAGGGGGTGTGGAGGTTTATATCAGTCATGGTCTTATCGTGATCTTAAAACACATTTATAGGGTTGTGTTTGCTCTAATTCCTGTTCCTCTTTGATGAAGTTTTCCTCACTTCATTTGTCTCGCTCATGCAACAATTTCTATCTTTTAAAGAATTACTTTACGTGAAGTCTCTTTCCATAGCAGCGTTTGAGGCATGCGTCTCTTGTCCCACTGCATTTCTCTTTCAGGCTACGCCACACTGCCACAACCGTAGCTGTCGCCGGTCTCGTAATCTGACTCAGTCTCCCAGTGTACAGTGCGTGGACATAGCTTGGAGTGACCATACCCCATCTGTCCATTCGGAAGGCCGGATCCTCCCAGGATGTGAATGCCCAGTAGTTTACCACGCTGACCTGTGCCGTCTCATAGTATCTTTTGACATTTGAGAGCCCAATGCCCCCCTCAAACTTGGAGCGCTGTAGGACCCTCATTGTGATTCAGAGTTGGCCCCCTGCCCAGAGTAGTGTTCTCACTAGGGCGTCCACCTGGGCAAAAAAAGGTATTCGGGACCCTGTCTGGGCTATTTTGTAGGACATAAAGCAGCCGGGGAAGAGCAATCATTTTGAATATTGCTGCTTTGCCCATTAGCGATACCGGCAGCGTCCTCCAGTGTTTCACGTTCCAGTCCCTTAATCAGCCAGCCAAGGTTTTCATAGTGGGATGCAGCCTCCTTAATAATCCAAATGTCCAGATACCTGAACTTATGCGGTTCCAACTGCAAGTCTCTCTCCTGCGCCCATCCCTCCATGGTGAACAAAAGGGATTTCTCCCAGTTAATCATGAAGCCTGAAAATGCACTGAAAACCCCGAAGACGTTCCTTAATCGGACGAGTGATTGTTCCGTCTTGGTCAAGAATAGCAGGATATCCGCTCCACCCAGCCCGAGTTTCCAGTCCACCACCAGATCTGGGCATCTACTCTCATTACCTCCACCAAGTGTTCCACCGATAATGCTAATAACATTGGTGAGAGAGTGAAGCCTTGCCTGGTTCCTCTCTCGATAGAAATCTCTCTTAAAAGGCAGCCGTTGAGTTTCAATCTAGCTTGCAGCAGTGTATACAGCAGCCTAGTCCACCTGAAATATCGGGGCACAAACAACATACTCGCTAGTATTGCGAATCTGAAGGACCACTCCACCGAATCAAAAGCCCCAAGTGAGATGATGGCCCATGGCTCCTCCCTCCCACCTATCTGGGCTGTGTTGTTTTATAGGCGCCTCCGGTTCAGACTTGTTGAGCGGTATGGCATGAACCTGGTTTGGTCTGGGTATATCCGGTCTGTTACAACTGCGTAGTCTACTTGCCAACTCCTTAAATAACATTTTTGTGTCTGGATTAAGCAGAGATATTGGTCTATACAAGTGGCACCTATCTTGGGGTTTCTTCGCCTTGAAGATAAGAACAGCAGTCGCTGTCCGCACGTCTGTAGGTAGTTTTTCCGGTGCGGAACGCCTCTAGATATAACGAGAGCAGCGGACCAGCCACCCTTGTGAACATTTTTAAAAAAAATCTGCATATAGCCCGTTTGGGCCTGGTGCCTTCTCAGACTGCATCTGTGTAAGAGCCAGAGCAACCTCCGCCACAGTCAATTCGGCCTCCAATGCCCATCGCTGGTCCAGGCTCAGGGGCCTCACGGGGAAGTCTTGCATGAAGTCCCCTACTTCTTCCTCCGATACAGTCACCTTTGCTTCATAGAACGTGGTCATTTATTCTACAAACGCCTCAGCTATCTGTCTGCTCCCTCGTACAGTCGCTCCTGTTTCCAATCTAAGCTCTTGGTTATAAATCTCTTCCCTTTCCCTGCAGTCAATGATGGAAGCAGTTTCCTCGCTTTATCCCCGGCTTTATAAATGCGTTTTTCCTTGGTGAGGTAGGTGGTCTTCACCTTATGGCCTGCCACTTCACTGTATTCTTTACGTACTCGTATGAAGCCTTACAGTTTCCCCACTGTTGGTTTCTCTTCCGGTTTGGTGCTCATCCTATCTAGATGTGTATTTAGTACTAAGTTAAAACCCCAACTATGAAAATAAAGGCCTTCGGCTCCTCCGTCAGTAAATGTCCCAGCTTTGTCTAGAGTCCAGGCGGGGCATATACATTAATCAGTATGACACTCTCTCCAATTCCTCCAGCCTAGCAGTGTAGCATCCAATGTTGTCCGAGACACATGGAATGGCAGTGTTTTCTTGACTAGGAGTGCCACCCCTCTGAATGCAGAAGTTTAGTGTGCAGAACAGGCTACTCTGCGTCTTCCTTTCCTCATGTAACTGTGTTGATTGTCCACTAAGTGGGTTTCTTGGAGGAATATTCTATCTGCGCAGTCCCTATTGAGCGTCTTAAAGATGAGGCCCGCTTCACTTTGTTCCCAAGGCCATTGAAGTTCCATGTCAACAGTGTCGGGTTCGGCTTCTGTGCAATGGGATCTGCTGCCTTGTCTTCTCACACACCCACCCCATGCCCGTTCAGGTGTGTCTAGTCGCTATGACCCAGGTTTGGTGCCTGTGTGTGTCTTGAACTTTCCCCTGAATAGCCCTCCACTCTACCTTTTAGTGTTGTGATCTTAACACTGCCCCCCCCACCCACCCACCTCTCGATGCTTGGAATGTGTGTAGCCAAAACTGATGTACCATTTAAACTTTATGCACTTTTCATGCAAGGGTGTGGGCTCCGGGCGTGAAGGCCACAGTGCCTAATGTTTCTGAGTATTTCTTACTCCAATTCTCTGTTTCGTACCCACCAAGCCCTTAATCCACTCTTGTGTGGCCCCCAGAGCACACCATCCATGCCTTTTGGGTGTGCATTGTATCCGGAAAGCCTCCGAGCACACCCCTTCAATGGCCACAAAAGATAACTGTACCTTAACAGCCCTAGGGGGTGAGGCATCCTAGATAATGGGCTCTGGAGTCACCGAGGTGATTGTCTGCAATTGTTCCTCTTCTTTGTTGGGTTCCATCCCGGTGGATTCGAGCCCGCTTCTTCCCCCCCCAGAACCCCCCCTCCCCCAGCCAGCACTCCCATTTATTATTCTCAAGGATTTCTCTGCTGTGTTTAACCCCCACCATAGTTTTTGCATGTTCTGCTCTCATTTGTGCCTTTGTCGGCGAGGCCCTGTGGCCAGTGCCATTTTGACTCTTGTTTGTCTTTATCTTCCAGTCAGTCTCTCCTGACGGACCCGACCACAGACTTTGATGCTCTAGCCAGTTCCATGCTTTCTGTACAGACAGCAGAAAGTGAGCCTTTTCCTTGTGAATAGCTCACAGTTTTGCCGGGAATATGAGCGCGTATTTTAAGCCCAGTTGACGCAGCACCGTTTTCACTGGCACAGACACCCCTCTTTGTCTTTGGATCAGGGTGTTGCAATCCGGGTATATGTTGACTTAGTTTGCAGGCCTCGACAAATCTACTCGCCCACTCACTATGGCTAGTCCGATTTGTCAGGTCGAGCTATATTTTGGGCCTACTTGCACCTTCTGGCGAGCTGACAACAAGTTTTCTGTTCACTCACTAAGTGAAGGAGCATTAAAGATGCCTTTCAATCTTGGTTTTATCGTGTTGCATTTATTCTGTGTTCAGAGTTGGCAGTCAAAAGTCAGTTTACATCTGCAATTACTTTTCTTTCTCTGACTGCACAGTTCGAGGATTTTGGAAAGTGAACGGTCTGACAAACATGCTGCACAAAAAGTGTGAAGTGGAAGGCTTTATGATGTCATGTTTTATTCTAACACAGATTTAAAAAGCTAAAACTGTACAAACATTTCAAAACAAATTTCAGTAGTTATGAAAGCCCTTGTTTTGCAATTCTGTGTGATGAATAAAATATTTCATAGAATGAAAACAAATCAAACACTTTACTTGGTGATGTGCAAATGATAAATATGTTTTCTGAAACCCAGTTTCCCCAGATTATTGTTTATACACTATATAGTCTTCTAAGTAAAACTGCATGTTATAGGAAACGGTTTTGGCCATTGCAATTGAAAATGTGCTGTGTGTAAATGACTGCACGACCACCTCGTGCTTTAGTAATATATTTATTAAAAGCGAGTTTTTAAAGATGAACAGAAACATTCCTGCCTGCACCCTGATGGGAATGTTGTTAGTAAACTCAGGGGTCATGTGTACCCTACATGTGGGCTAGATTCTTATGCATAGAGCAAACATTTAGTCTATTAAATCAAACCACATAGGAATTTTTTGTACAGCAGAAATTCTGAACTTCCATATTGGAAGGTGCTCTCTTATGTGATAATGAAAGAAAATGTGATTCTCAATATAAAATATTCACCTACGATGACATAATGAGGCCAGTTTACGGGTCAAGTACATTACAGTTAGGTCGAGTAGGTTATTCAAGTTAGCAGATCTGCAGGTTTAATAAAATGTTCATGATTTTTTGAGGACTGTGCTCCAATGGCCATATTTGTGTGATACCTGTAGGATATTGTCCCTGTCTCTGTATTTCATCAATCGAACTATGATCGGGTGGGAGGGGCACACCCATGGCCGGGGCCTGCATTGGTATCCTCTGCGCCCTTTCTACCGAAAGGAATTGTGATGGTTGGCCCTGTAGCACGGTTTTCTCCAGCCATTGAAGTTCGGATCCTCTACCCTCTACCAGACCCCCACACGCCTCACAATGTGTCGCCTGGACCTCCCCTCTGCATCCTCCAGGCGACCGAACAACACTTTTAGGTTTTACTCCATGTTTGTGCACTTCCTGTGAGGTCCTGTACTGTCGGGTAAGTTGCGTCCAGCTTTAGTTCTATCTCCTTTACTGTGTCGCCAACTTTTTGTGATCATCACGTAGAATCCCCACTTTGTTCACCACTGATGTAATCTGGGCCTCCAGGGTCACTTTAGTGTCCTTTATGGCCGCCAGGATTGGTACAATGTGTGTGGCCAAGGGTTTTCCACCTCTGCTGTCTCGTTCATTCCCTACGTACCCTCCTCTGCCAGCATGGTTGGTTTCTTGCATTTTACAGCCCCCCTTTTCCCAATTCCCTTCCTGGCACAAGTCGCATTATAGCCTTCAGTGGGGATTTCTGTATTTATCAAACTGTGCCTATGTGTTCAGTCTTTTCGTTGCAGCATGGGCTAGCCCTGACGTATCACTGGCTCCCCCTTTTTCCTTCTCACGGCCTCAACATCCATCAAGAGTGAAGGAAAGCAGCTCCCCAGTGGGTGAGGGGGATAAATATGATAGCACTCCACCCCACCCCCTTCTCGGGTGGCACCGCAACGCTGAAGACCAAGGTATTCCGGGGGCATCTGGCTGGACAACATCACGTCCGGTCCAGCACTCCCCGGTGCATGGGCAATGCATGCTCCACCAAGGCCGGCTCCGCTACTCACACGCCAGTGGTGGTCTCCTCCCCTGGTAACACCAGGGCAGGTTATAGGGTGTTAGACCTGGCATCCTTAGGGTGGTCTTCCCCAAATTTGTTTGCTTTCTACCTCCACATTTTGCTGAATCTTTTTGTTGACCCTAGGCTCTAAGCACATTACCACTGCTAATCTGTGCTAAAATGCATGTGCTTCCCCCTTAAACATGTGTGTAATTTGTGTTTACATGATTGGTCGCTACCTGTTGTCATGTTATGTGGTATGCGGGGTATGAATCCGAAAAATCCCTACCAGAAATAGCTTGAAACAGGGATCCCTGTTGGCGCCCCTCTTTTTTTACACTCTATATGACGTATCTGCCTGATGTGTTGAGTAAAGTAGCTGGTGATGCCCCAAAATTAGACTCTTATCCTTTAGGTACACTCCTTTATGCATGTGATATTGTCCTGCTAGACCTGACTCCTAAAGCTCTTCTGAGACTTCTTGACACTGTCATGTGATTCACACGCTCACTTCCTGAAGGTAAATATAAATAAAACCAAGGTCATGGGGTTTCGTCCATAGGGCTGTTGTATTGATACAAAGTATAAGTGGTCTCATAATAATTCTACCATAGAAGTAGTAAAATTGTACTCTTGGAAGAATTTTGTCGGCTAACTTTGCTGACAGCGAACATATTGCTCATATATCAAATAAGGCGTTTGTCCATGGAAATGCACTAAAGGCACTTTATAGAGCAATAGGTCACAGGCACTTCAATCATCTCTTAACAGTATATAAAATGAAGATTCAGCCGACTCTTTTGAACACAATAGTGACAATAAATATTAATGACCCTTTATGCATAAGGTGGAGGGGAAGCTTCTTCGCACTATTTGCACTTAAAATTCCATGGTCTCAATAGAGGTCCTAAGGTTAGAATTAGGATTAGTTAGCACTTTTATAAAAGGTCTAGCTGCTACTTTACTATGGTACCAGTGTATAATACATGTTGAAGAAACATCTTTAAGGAGTCTTACGGCTTCAGAACGTTTTGTTCCTACTATAAAGGCTGGATCATTTGTAGGTTTAAATCTTTTTATGGATTTGAAAAACAAAACATGATGCATCAAGCAATAAAGCCTAAGTTGAAGGCCATGAGCAAACATAATGCTACGCAGAGCATTGGAGAAAACAAGATAAACATCCACGTTCCCCAACTCCCCACCCCACTCCTCCCTCTCCCTCCCCCCTCGCCTCAGCCGCTTCAAAAGAAAAAAGGGGGAAAACCAAACTTGCCGCAAAGTAAGTCACTATGTCTGAGTTTGGGAAAGATCTTGTGTCAGTGCAGGTAGGTGCAGTAGCCACAGGTATCGAGGGCATGTAAGCTCTCAAAACTCAGAGAACAACAGAGAAACTAAGGGATGCCACAGATCTGCAAAGAAGGCCCCCTCCCCCTGGAGCGAAGAAGAAATGCGCTCCATACCGAGCACATACCACAGCCTATGTAGCCATCCCTGTATCGTAGGAGTTTTGTCTGTGCCCCTGAGTGATAGTATATTCTGTAGTGCTGCTACTAAGGCTATTTCCATCTGCCTGCCTTTGTAGGATTTGAGGGGGCATGTGAGTCTGTCAGAGTCCCCCAGGATGACATACTCCGGAAAGCGTAAAAGTTTGGTGTCAAAGTGTTGGTCAATCTCGTCTAGGACATGTGTCTAGTAAGTCCTAAGAATGGGGCGTTCCCCAAAACAGGTGAAGCACTGTGCCGTCATCCTCACATCCTCTCCAGCACCTCGAAGGGTGGCTAGGGTCGCATTTATGCAGTCTTGGGTGGGGAGTGGGGGGGGGGGAGGTACCAGTATATCATGATCTTAGTGGCAGATTCTACACTAGAGATATTGCGTGCTGAGTGTCGGGGTCTGAAATGAATGTCGCCCCACTCCTTGGGGGTCATTGTCCGTCCCAGTTCCGTTTCCCACTGTCTTTGGCACGCAGACTTTACCACTTGTTCCGGGGGGCGTAAGATATGGTACAATTTTGTGATAAGTCGCTTAGTGGACTGTTTGGAGAGTAGCCACCGCTCGTATGGAGTAAGCCGTCTCTCTGCTCTGTGTTGTATCTGGGGTTGCATGACCCAATGTCGTATCTGCTGATAATGGTATCTCTCAGTTTCAGGCATTGTAAAGTCTGATCGAAAGTCTTCAAAAGACAGGGGACGCTCCACGTTAAAGTGCCCTATGGATCTGCGGCCGTTTTTGTCCCAGTGACCGAAGGCGGCCTGATCAAGGCCCGGAGTGAAGTCCGGATTGTTGGCGATAGGGGGAAGAGGCAATGGGAGTGAGGTCAGTCTATTTCGTGTAGCCGTGGCGTCCCATGCCTTCAAGGTGGCCCGCATTATTGGTGAGCCATATAGCCCAGAGGGTCTGTGTGTTGTGCGAATAAAGGGAATCTTCCAGTACTCGCCTCATAAAAAGCCAGCGCTTCTCAGGTTCCAGTTGAGCCCATTCTAACAAGGATCGTATCTGCGTGGGCTTATAATAATGGTCGAGATTAGGAATTCCCAGGCCCCCCAGGGCTGTCTGAAGCTCATCTTCCTATTAATCCGTGGTTTCCTGTCCGCCCAAATAAAGGAGAAGAACTCAGCCTGAAGCTGTTTCAGCATACCTGGTGGCGGTTCCAGGGGTAGAGTCTGATAAGATTTTCGGGAGTATGTTCATCTTGAGGACTGCCACACGACCTAGCCACGAAAGACCAAACGGTCGCCAGCGTCTCAGGTTTTGCCATACCTCTGCCAATAACTGAGTATAGTTCAGGGAGATTGTCTCAGAGGTAGAAACTGATAATGTTATGCCCAGATATGGGATGGTTTTCTGATCCCAACAGATGGGACACTCCCGGGTGTGAGCATCGATGGTTGGCCGCTGTAGGGAGAAACTCAGAGCGTGCGATTTGGTCACATTAACTTTAAAGCCCAAGGCGGCTGAAAACTCCTCTAATTCGGCAAGGAAAGCCGAAACAGACGTCTCGGGGGGGGGGGGGGGTCTCCAGCGTGACTATGACATTGTCAGAGTACAGGCTGATGATATGCCTCTCTCCTCCAAAGAGAACACCCCTAATCTTCTGGTTCTCTCGAACCCTCTCTGCTAGTGGCTCCAAATAGAGTGCGAACAGCAGGGAGGAGAGCGGGCAGCCTTGACGCGTGCCTCTAGCAGTCTGGAAGGGGTCTGACATGAAGCCGTTCATCCGGACCATGGCCGAAGGGTGGCTATACCCAATGAGCACCCACCTGGGAATCGGCTCCCCACCCCAAACTTCTCCAGGGTTGTCTCTAGGAAGGGCTAGTGAACCCTGTCAAACACCTTTTCGGCATCGATGGACAGCATAACTCGCTCCTCTGACTGATGGTGCGCCTTGTCCAAGAGGTGAAGCAGTCTCCTGGTGTTATCGCTACATTTTCTGGTTGTGACAAATCCGGCCTGGTCTGGTTCCATCAATCCCGGCATCAACGGCCCCAGCCTGGCTGCTAGTATCCTGGTGAAGATCTTAAAGTCTATATTTAGCAGGGAGATAGGCATATACGAGGCACAGTATCTGCTGTACTTTCCGGGCTTGGGCAGAACTACCACCGACGCCAAGCGCATCGTGGGTGGAAGGTCAGAGATGTCTCCAATTGCATTAAAAAGGCGGGTCAGTGTCGGAGCTAGGATCGAGCGAAAGGTCTTATTAAAAGATGGCGGTAAACCCATCTGGGCTGGGGGATTTGAGGAGCTTGAGCGTAGCTATAGCCGATATAACCGCCTCGACCCAAATTGGACTATCCAAGGAAGAGGCCTGACCTGATGTTAGTCGGGAATGCGTTATGCCCTGGTAATACGCTGTGGGGTTTTGTTGCGCAGAGTAGAGGTCTGCGTAGAAATCCCTAAATGCGCAGGCTATATCCACCTCCCGCGTGAGTTCAACACCCCCAGCCTCCTGGATCAATGGGACCACCGCTGCCTGATGCTGAGCGTGCAATTTGTGAGCTAAAAAACAGCCACTTCTGTCCCCTCCTGTGTAAAACATATGCTTCAAACAGAGAGCGGCATGTTCAGCTCTATCTAAGTCCAGGCTAGCTAGCTGAGCTTGCGCCGCATTCAACTGCCTCTACACCCTAGGAGCCCCGGACTGCTTGTGAATCCCCTCCAGTTCCAAGAGCTGATTTGAAAGCTCATCCCTGCGCAGCTTGTTGTCAGCAGATGACGTAGCTTTAATGTCATCCCTAGCTACTAGTTTGTGTTTCCCATAAAGATATTATGGAGGTTTCTTGAGTATCATTTACAGCTAAATAGTCCTCTAGAGTCTTGGTGAGGCATGCAATAATTTTAGGGCGATGAAGGAGAGTATCCCTTAGTCTCCAAGAATATAGTGGCCGATGAGAAGGAGGGAATAGTAGAGTTGTGGTCAAGGCCGCATGATCCGATAGTGCTTGTGGCTCTATAACTGAGTCCTGTGTGGAAGAGAGGAGGGACCGGTACCCCAAGAAATATTCCAACCGTGCGTAAGTCCCCCGTGCGTGTGAGTAGAAAGTGTAGTCGGTGGTATGAGGGTGGAGATGTCGCCATACGTCAACCAACCCTAAGTTGTGCAGCCACTGCCGGCTAGAGCCCCTGTCTGTCCCTGCCTCCTGAGCCGACCGGTCTAAGTGACCATCTAACACAATATTCAGGTCATCCTCTAAAAGTATTGGTCGATCCTGAGAGGTTGTTAAGTCTGCTACTGCGTTGTGTAGGAACGTCTCTTGGCCCTCATTAGGAACGTAAATAGTGGCCAGCATAAGCATGTGCATCCCGAAGGTCACTGAGAATGCTACTTTGATTTCGGACTCCTTCGCCCCCACCGTCCCTGGGAAATTGCAAGATATGAGAAAAGCGACCCTGGCCCTCTTAGCGGGTAGAGAAGAAAAAAATGACTGTGGGAAGGCCTTGGATCGCATTCTATGTGTATCGCCGCGCAGCAGGTGGGTCTCTTGCAAAAGACAAATGTGGGCTTTGGAATTCTCTAAGTAGGACAGGATAGCCCTGCGGTTGACAGGGTTGGTAATCCCTTTCACATTCATAGTCAAGATTTTAACACTCATCTAAATAGGTGGCGCGGGCGCAATGCTCTGCGGGTGCAAAGCGGAGGGGTCACGCCTTCTCTGCATGGGCCTTGCGAGATTTCAGCCCGAAGGACCTAGTTAGGCGAAGATCGCGGACATGGGGGGCAATCAAAGGAAGCGAAGCAAGGGAGGGAGGGAACCCGTCAACTTAAAAAAAAAAAAGAAAAAACCCACATAGCAAGAACATAAGTATAACAAAGTATACAAACAGTCAGTGTCTGGAGCGTGTAGCCTCCTGGAAAGGAAGTAAAAGGGTACCTGTGGTTCCCCGCTCCCTCCTGGCAAAGCCCATGGAGGTGCCTAAAGCGTCTCAACGACTGGCATGGGTGCTAACTACAAACCATCCAATTCCAGCCTGGATAGTTCCCTCTTCACTCCGATTATGCGCCTGTCAGTGACGCCAGAACTGCCTGCTGCTCCCTGGCCATAGTGTCTGAGTCCGAGCGCGCCGTCGGACTAGGGGGCTTGATGGTGGTCCAGCCATGGCCACTTCGGCGTCTTCAAGAGCGATTGTGTTGCTGTGGCTGGTCCGTTTGAGCGTTCCTCAATGCCCAAAAGTTTGTAAGCGACGTAGAGAGAGCAAATTTGTCTTAGCTCCCCTTTGAAGTGGAAGATCAGTCTGAAAGGATGCCCCCAAGAGTACTTGATCCCTGCCTCCTGGAGATATAATGTAATTGGACGGAAGGATTTGCACTTGAGTAAGGTGGAGGCCGCCAGATCCTGGAATAGCGTAGGCTTTTGACCTTTGTAGGTAAAGTCCGTGTGACGACTGGCTTCGCGGAGGATCCGCTCCTTTAGCTGGTAGTCATGGACACAGGTCAAGATGTCCGCCGGGGGAGCAGGGGCCGCCCTACATGGGCCCACCCTGTGAGTGCGGTCCAGTCTGATGGAAAATTCTGGAGTTTCGCCCAGGATGATACAAAAAAGATCCACCACCAGTGCCTCGATGTCGCCATCCCCCTTGCCTTGTGCCATGCCACGGATGCAGACGTTGTTCCACCGGGACCTGTTCTCCAGGTCCTCTGTGTGGGCCTGGAGATCCAGGTTCTGTTCCCACAGCTTGAGGACCTCTTACTGGAGATTCTCGAGTTCTTCGTCTCTCACCGTCTCGTGTTCTTCCAATGTGCTGATCCGCTTCCCCAGTGTATCCACATCCCGGCGCATCTCCCTCAGATCCGCCGACAGCTCGCTCTTCATGGTAGATAGATCTTCATGGAGGGAAGAAAAAAGTGACTCCAGGAAGGATTGGCTGACCTGAGCCTCCGGAACCACAGCACCCCCAGACTCCTCCATGTTCTTTCCTCCAGGCTGGCCCTCCCCCTGCTGCGCCGTCTTGAGCAATAGGTACTTTACTGATCTGTCCTTCTTGCCCTTTGAGGCCGCCATTTCACTGCAACGTTAGTGACTCACGAGGCGGGTGTGGGCCCAATTGGAAGGCTCAACAGGCAAGGGGGCGCTGCGTTCAAGGTAATGCGGGGGTAGTAAAGCTGTTGCTATCACTCTCCATCGCAGTGCTGTCCTGCCCTTGACTTGCCGCTTCTCTCACCTCTTAGTAGGGCCCTCTGTCGTAGTTCTATCCTGCCCCCACCTTACGCCGCCCTCGTCTCCCGATGGGCTCCGTTTGCGGATATCTGACTCCTCGGGGCCACCTCAGTGAAGTAGGAGATATGGTTGGGTCAGCAGTGAGATGAGCTCAGTTGTGCCTCTTCTGGCCTAGAATGCTTGTGTCCCCAATTGTTCCAATGCCCCAGAGTGGTCTGATGCCTAGTGCACGTCGCTGAACCTTATTCTGTTGCCCACTCCAGGCTCACCTCATGTATGGCCCCATGGGCAGCGTGCGTGCCTCCTCTCGGCCCCTGCAGTCTGTCAGTCGCTGCCCAAGGGCTCCCAAGTCGCCGATCACACCAGGGGAGGAGGGGGGGGGGGGGCGGCTCTGCAGGAGAAGTGGCTGCTCAATGTCTTCCGCACGGCCGATCTCATCGACCGCTCCAGCCCCAACAGTCATCTATGATGAGGCCCACTCTGGCCTATGAAGCCGGAGCCTCGCTTAGCGTCCTTGGCCCAGGCCCTCCGTCGCCTGGAGTGGCGTGATCCGGCTCCGCTTGCAGCCAGAGGCTCCGTTCAGGCCTCTTCATCGCAGCTGCCCCCCAGCAAGACGCGGAGTCCGGCGGAGGTCCCGATCGGGGTGCTCCCCTTCGCCGAGGCCTTTACTCAGTTTCCGGCCAATCTGCACCACACCTCAGGCAGCCCAGCACTCGCTCGGGACCGCCTCCGGGACAGCGACGCGGCACTCCTTGGCCTCTCGGAGTCGTACACCGCCATTGGGAGGAGGTCCAGGCTGGTTTCAGAGACACCCCCTCCCCTTGTTCCCTCCTCCCCCCCCCCCCCCCCCCCCCCGGTCACCGAAAATGCTAGTAAGGGCCCGGCGGGAGCGGAGAACGGCGGGATCATTTTTAACTAATATTTTAACTGTACTTCAGCACTTTTATGCCTAGATTAGATATCCAAAGTATGAGCTATAGTCACCGTAAAATTCATTTTAAAAATACCGTATAATATTGCTCCATAGAAATTATATAGAAATATGTAGAGCAAAATCTTGTTTCCATTGTACTATTCAATCATGTCCCTTAAGTGTATTTGATTTGGAACCTGGAACATAGGGTGCAAAGATACATAATGCTATGTAGGCTGAAATGTTTACCGTTAAAAACTGACGGATGCATGGCAGAACGTAGTTTGGGAGGAGAGGATATGCATCTTATATTATGATGATGTACACACCATTGAACATTTAATATTTGTTTGTCCCGTTTTAAAGATGTATCCACAGATTTTTAAAACCACTTAACAAAAATTTGGTATTTTAACAGCTAAAGCTGCAATGGAGAGGATAAATTGCCCAATTAATGTGTTGTAAAAGTTTAAAATATTTTAGTTTTTTACAAATTGTATTAATCAATGTAATGTTGTATATTGTAGATCTCATTGTAAGATCTAAATCTCTTGAACCTTGTCCAGTGGTAGTCTCATCCCTTGGGAACACCAGGGCAGGTTACAGGGTGTTAGACCTGGCATCCTTAGGGTGGTCTTGCTTCCTACCTCCATGTTTAGCTGAATCGTTTTGTTGACCCTAGGACTCTGAGCACTTTACACTGTTAATCAGTGCTAAAGTGCATGCAATTCCTCCCTAAACATGAGTCCGATTGGTGTATATATGATTGTCATATTTAATTTACTTGTAAGGCCTTTGTAAAGTGGTAAGCCATATGTCCAGGGCCTGTAAATTAAATGATACTAGTGGGCTGCAGCACTGATTGTGCCACTCACAGAAGTAGCATTTCAAACTTGTCTCAGGCCTGCCACTGCACGGCCTATGTGTGTAGTTTACTGCCACTTCGACTTGGCATGTAAACCTCCTTGGCAAGCCTTAAACCTCCCTTATATTACTTATATGTCATCCCTAAGGTAGGCCCTAAGTAACCCTAAGGGCAGGGTACTATGTAAGTAGAAGGTAGGACATGGACCTTATTATGTTTTGCATGTCCTGGTAGTGACAAACAGCCTATTTAGTTTTTCACTACTGTGCTGCCTACCCCTCCCATAGGCTACCATTTGGAATTCCTTCATACACTTATAAGCTATAATTCCTGATCACAGAGGAGTAGCTTTTTCATGTTTCATGTGTTTGGAATGGTAATGATAGTTCCTCCTCACTGGTGAAGAAAACATTACTGTTTTAGAAATGCCATTTTTAGAAAGTGGACATTTCTCTGCCCTTTCTACTCTGTGTGCCTGACAGCCTGCCTCCAATACACGTCTGGGATGTGTGACAGCTACACTTTGTTAATTCCCTCTACACATACACAACCACAGGAAGGATAGGTGTGTCTGAGTACCCATCTACATACATCTGCATTCTGATGACATTGCCTCTGCAGGATGAAAGGGACAGGTTAACACTTCACTTGAAGAGGTAGTGTCCTGTCCCCAGACAAAGGGCTGATTGACCCTCCAGAGGTCACCTGGCAGACAGGGCTAGGAAGGCAGGGGGACCTATGCACTGGGAGAGCTGTTTTGCATTCACCCCCCACATCAAAGACACTTTGGGGTAGAAGTTCTGGGTCTCTGACCCCTAAAATCAGACACTACTGGTCTTGTAACTGGAACTCTGCCAGAAGGGTTGCTGTGCTGCTTAATGGACTCAACTGGACTGCTGATCTGGAAGGCCTGCTTTTCTTTTTGTTGCCTTGCTGCTTGCTGCTCTTTGAATTTGCTGAAGGAAAGAGCTGGACTCTGCCTTCCCTCCAAGTGATCTCCAAGGGGTTGTTGGCTTACCTCCTGTTTAAGAACTTTCAGGGTCATAAAAGACTTTGTTTTCCCCCTCTACGCTGCTGCTGAACTCTTCCACTCGTGAGACCTGCAGCCCAGTTCCACACAGGTCAGCGCTTTTCTCTCCGACCTGCAGAGGGACCCCACAAATGTCAGCGCTTGCTTCTGACCTGCATTAAGGATTACAAGGATCAGTGCCCCGTGCCGATCGAAATCGCCATATCTACCTTGAACGCCGCGGGAAGACTTGCCAGCACTGCTGTATTGTGACGCGCTCCGTGGTTGCTAGGAGTTTCCCAGTGACGCTCACCAGTGCCGTGTCCGCCGCCCCTATCAGTAGGAGCAGCGCTGTGTTCTCCATCGCCGGTGGCCCCTCCCTTCACACCAAACACATGGGCCCTGCGTACGAGGCTTGCCGACTCTGCATCAGCCACCTCCATGCCTCGGATTCAGCACTTGGCACCTGTGGTGTCTCCTGCCTGCAAAAGTATTGTGCTCAGCAGGGTCTGTGAGGTGTTACAGCTGGCCTACTTTCCTTGAGCGGCTCAAGAACGTGCGATTAACTCCGGTCCCGAGTGACCAGACTTCACTACAATGCCTCTAAACCACTGTCTTAATCCTCAGACTGTGTGCAAATACTTTTCCCATTCCTGGATCGGATTTGTCGTTTTACCATGGTCTAACACGACCATCAGTAACATGTGAAGCATGAGTGCTTAGTAAAGCACGGTATTTTCATTGTGATTTCGAAAATTCAATATCGCAACTTGTATACTGCATATTTGTCATTATGGTCTTGTTGTGTTTGTAATATTATAACCTATTTTTCTAGACCTGTGTGGAGTCTTTTTGTAGTGTACTCATTGTGTTACTGTGTGTATTGCACAAATACTTTACATATTGCCTCTTTAAATTAGCAGGACTGCTCTGTGCCAAGTTACTAGAGGGTGAGCACTTGTGATCTATAAGTGTGTATCTGATTTACTCTGACTAGGATTGTGGATGCTGCTTGGTCTGGGTACACACCTCATCCAACCATGAATCCCATTTCTAACACAGGGTCTGGCACATTACTGCTGGGCCTGTCTACACAGGATCCTCACTTCATGCAGGGCCTACGGGGTTCTCTCTCCTGCCTCCTTTTCTTCCAGGCCGAAGCTGTCCAGGTGTCCGCTGCTCTGGTTCGGCTGCACCCCAAGTGACACACTGTGCCCGCAGAGCTCACCGGGCTGCTGCTGTATCCCCCATAGATCCTCTTGGCAGAGGGTGCTTTGGGGGGGGGGTCTCCCCATGGGGTCTCTGGGGAACCTCCAGGAGCCGCCGCCCTCCAGAATGTCACCGCAGCTTGCTGGCTGCCATCTTGGTCGTGCCGCACGGTCTTGGTGACAACCAATTTCACCTTCCCAGGTGCCTCCCTACTGTTGTAGAGGCCTCGTTTCAACTTCCCCGCAGCTCAGGGGTCCATGCTCCTCACCCCCTTACTGGCTGACTCGCAGTGGCTCAGGGTATTTGGCTCCGGGGCCGCGTCATCGGCGGGAGCCCAGCCAAGCATGCCTGCTTCCATTGCCAGTCAGGCCATGCCCGAGGCTTTTTTTTTTTTGACGTTTGGTAATTTCATTGCATACCATCTTGTGCTTTCACAGTCGAAGATGCTGTCCCTCTTTCCATGTTTCATTGCTTGGTGTACTGATGTGTACCTTTTCATGAAAGGAGGCCCTTTTAATTACTAGCTCTTCTTCTGTATGTTTGGGATTTATTTGTTTACGCTGTTACACATGTTGGTTTATTACATTCCTCTCCCATCCACCCAAACGTTGGTTAGATTAAAATCAAGATTATCTTTTTTCTTCTGCTAATCTTTTCCCATTCCTTTGTAAATTATGATTACACTGTGGTCACTTTCTGTTGGAACGAGACATGAATTGTTAGCTTTTTGTATAAATTTCCAGTAGGCCTAAGGGCACTTCGATGGCTTCCATTATTACAATTTTGCACCATTTTCACTCCTTGTCGCATCCAGTTAGCACATCAAATATCGTTTGCTTTGATACCCAGCTACCACACCGATTTTTTTCATTTTTTAAGTTTATTCAACCGCTGGAATTATAGCCCGCCGTCATTGTAGGCAACATTTTATTTCCAGGGCTATAGCTCTTCAGACAAAGCCAGGATTCTGCCATGATGCAGGGTGGTAGGAGTGTTGGGGGGTCAGGGGTGATTGGTAAGGGAGTAGTTCAGCCCCGAAAGGACAATGTAGCATTTAGATTGGTTTCATTTCAATGTTTCCAAGCAAGAACAAGGGCCTTCCCACCCCTTTGTAAAGAAATGCGTTTTCTTCTAATTCTACCATCTTTGCTCTAGACTTAGTTGAAAGGTTTGCCTACAGTCTTAGACAAATGGAAAACAAATAACTTGTGGTGTGTCTCTGACCGCCATGTAAAACAAACCCTATATAATTTTTACCTTTCTTCCTTTCCCTCCTTTATTGCCTCGCCTCCTCTTTTAAGTGCCACCTGTATGCTTCATGAGAAAAATGTGATCCTCTAGAGGACGCAATATCCTCATTTGTATTTTTCCAATAACTGCACCACTACATGTTTTTGTGCCCGTGATCTAGCCGGGAGTACCAGTAGTGGGAGGGAAATATGGTTTCCTCGGTTTGTGGTTTCAAATAGTTTTATGAATTAAGACTGGAACTTGACTATCCAGTTTTGTATTGCACTGTAATGTTGCCTTTTGTGCACTTTGAAGCATCATACACATAATGTCCACATCCATGCACAACTCAAAACACTCGCTTTCTTTTTGCAAATACAGTCAGAAGTACACATCTCCTCTAGTCACTCTGTGGAGGGTGTGTCCTCTCTCTCTCTCTCTCTCTCTCTCTCTCTCTCTCACACATAATGTGCTCATGCAGTTGTAAACAATTGCTTCAAAGTGTCTTGAGGGTAGCGAAGAAGCAAAAGAGAAATGTGTTTTAGGATGAAAGTAAAAGGAATCGAGATTGGGGGTTCATAATCTGTGAGAAAGCATTGTAAAGATTTTAACCACCCCATTACCATAGATACAATGTTAAGACTCTCAGGAGTAGAGTGTAAGAAGACTAGAGTTCATTGGCCTATGTGTCTTGTGATCCTGGCTTGATGGCCTGTGCCATGGAAGACTCTGTGGGTGAAGCATAGGGATTTACATTTGGTACATGCCTCTATGGGAAGTCAATATAACCCTTTCAGTGCTGTGCTGGTGTTATAATTTACTTGCAGAATGAAAAAGATGGTTGCTTTTTGGTTTGAATGGTTAGGATGGTAAAATAAAGATGAAGAGAAGTGACATATTGTTTTCTTGAGAGTTTCAGATGTGAAGGCAGAAATGGCTTCTTAGTGGGTCAGGGGAAGATGGGGATTCTATGAATTAACTGCTACAGAAGTTGGTTCTTGCATGATTTAAGCAGCTACTTTATATGAGTATTGAAAGGATGGTTGTCTTCAAACTTGCCTCCCAAATTTCCCGAAGACAAGACTGGAGGACAAAAGCCAAAACAGTCAACCTTAGGAAAGACAAATTGGCTTCCTAAAAGATTAAAAAGTGGAAAAGGGCAGGTAATTTAAATTAGGCTAGCTGAAAGCATCACCCAACCCACATTTTGTTTTGTATTTGTAGTCTGTTAGAGACCACTTGAAGTATTTCCTTTTTGGAACTTATGCAGCCAGACCAGGGTCACGGGCCAATATGGTCAACTGACAAATCAACATTTTCATCTCCAACCCTGCTCTTTCACATTGTCTTCTGTCATTATGCTGATCTAAGAAGACGTTCCATATTAACCACAGCCCACCATCGAATTAAACTCCATATTAATCCCCAATTACAAAGAGAACCTCTTGCTCTCCATTTCCCTCTGATAATAGAAAGGTAGGTCCATTTACATTGACAACCAATACTATCAACTAATTTAACTCTCATTCCTTTTCCACTTAACATCCATTAACAAGACCTGACTCAATCCAAAATACTTTGCTTTACTGACTACAACCCATTTCAAACCCATTAACTTATCCATATTTTTGAGTAGTTTTCAGAGGTTTTGGATGTGTTGGCCTCCTCTATAGTAGTAGGGCACTCCCATCCATTCTGGCATACCACAGGATCACCCCCTCTAAGAAAGAAGAATGAATGACTCCCATCATGGCCCACTTTAGTCTAAATGTATTAAAACTATACCACCATCAAAGTGCCACTGGCTATTTTATATGATCATTTGAACTATTCTGGAAACACTGTTACTTGACGCACCTTTCTTTGCCTATTGTGTAAAGAACATCTGTCCACAGAGACGCGAGACTGAAGTTATTTCTGTCTTTCTAAAACACATATCAATTATTCTCCCTTTGACTGCCACTTTTGATCTTTCCTTGTCTTAAAAGACATGTCCGTATGTATCCGACCCTGTTTTACACCCACCACTGAGAACCCAAGTTACTCATCAGAGGCAGTCAGATTATTTTTTGCAGTTTTTGACTAAATTTGTATTGTTTGCCACTGCTTCTTCCAACTCTGCAATGAATATTCCATTCTCACTGCCTTCTTTGCACCTACCTTTGGTCCTTGTACTGAGACCGGGTAACTCCTAGCAGCCACTCCATGTAGATGCAAATGCATAAACTTCTAAATAAATTGGAAAAAAACATGACCAGACTTTCGTGCCTTAACATTGCCCGCTGCCCACAGTGTTATAGCCACCCCTAACTCGGCCTCTTCATCACCCGCTGTTCCGCCCACCCCCAAATAAAAACTACCTCCTTGCACCAAGTTGACTGTGTGCCAAAAATAGAGCTCTTTTCAAGCTACTCTTCAAAAATGTTCATGGCACTTGTCCCTGTACCCATTTCAAACCCTTGCAGCTACATCCCCGCATGCATCCAATTATAAACTCCTTGAAGCCTGCATATGCAAAATCCAAGTTCTGTTTCTCAGCTGCTGATACCATTCCAGCAAATATCATTATGAGTTTCAATTGTAGATATTACCTCACTCCACTAGTTCAAGAGGGCCCTACACCTCCCCCTCAGAAATAAACTGCAAAGCGGCTGACGGCTGCTTCCAGTCTCCCAACTCTCCCTCTCATCTATTTCCTATAAATTTGCCTAATTTGTGGTATGCAGCATGTAGAATTAATACGTGTACTGTCTTGTCTTTTTCTTCACCCACAATCTGCTGTACCGTCAACGTTGGCGCTAAATGTGTCTGCTGAAAACTTTCTGTACCATGACCAGGGCCACTGTAACTATGCACTGGGGAAGAACAAGTTAACCGCTTGATATACTTAACTATACAGTAAGAAAAGGCACATTTTGCAGCGTAACACAGCTGATTTTGTGGCAGTATTACTTCAATATTTTGTCAATTTTACAATGTTAGCAGTGTCTGGGCAGGGTTTCTCCCCATTTGTGTCAATTCAACACCTACATGCAGCATTCGGCAAAAGAAAGGTGATCTCAAAGCGTCTGCCACTGAACGACAACATACGTGGCAGCGATTTTGGTAACTTTTAATCTGCTTGAGCTAGAAACATAAATGTTTTTATTACGTCTTAGAATTATTCAGAAACTAATGGATGGTGTAGCAAATGCAGCAAATCCATAATTATGCAGAAAACACAACAGCTGCAGAATTGCATAATTGCTATGGTCCTGTCAGGGACTTGTTGTGTACAACACTTAGTGAAGAAATGGCGATTTTGCTTTTAATAAAGGCAACTGGAAGATCCACTACATTTGATTTGAACATAGATGTGTACCTGTATGTCCTCAAGTGAGTGCAGCTCACAATTATGCTATGTCTGGGGCAGGGTTAGGAGATCAGAAGGATGGAGATTGCTCCACCAATGTTGGTGCCAGGAGGTTACAGAGACATTGTAATAAACTGGTAGTAATCTGGAGACACCAAGAAAGAACGGAATAACAGTCCTGAAATGGCACAACTAAAACCTAGATTTATCATGTCTCAAGCACTGTTCAGATTGGACCCATCCGCGGTGTAAAATATCCAACAAGTAAGATCAATTTACTAATTTGATACATGGCAACAAGGTGCCCATCTCTAATTCATTACAATTTCAAATTGTTTTTAGGTTGCTGAGCAAAACGTTTTAAAGATAGATCTTTGAATTAGATCACAAATGTAAAATACTTATCCTAATTGGCCCTTCCAAAGTGCCTTTCTCAGTGGAATGCAATAGCCTTCAGAAAGAATCTGAAGGGGTGCTCATTCATTTTTCTAGTACCTTAAATCATTCCTCCAAATTCTAGGAATCTTGCATCAAGTCTTAGTGCTGTGACAGAGCTCTTATCAGCCAGCACAAAGGAGTCCTTCAAAAGAAGTGCCCTAATTCCAGGAAGACTTGCCCAAGACCCATTTGACTGGAGAATTTTTGTGGAGGACATCTCCATGTATCAAGGACACAAAGGAGCCACAAGACCTCCGCAGTCCATTTAGCCAGAAGAACCCTGCCCCAACTCTATAGTCGGTGGTGTTTATTGCTTGTAAGTTGTTGTTGGTAATTAACGTCAGATCCTGTTCAGGACTTTTTGCACTTATTTCTGGACCACAAGATTTTACTCCAAGCAGAGAACCTTTCAGGGTAACTAGAATTCCCGATACCTATATGGTTACAGCTACTGGACGCTGTATTTGGTGGTGTTGGAAGCCATTGATAACAAACTCTGTCCATGCCACAGGACCCTTTTATGTTGAAGCTGAACTCAGTTGCTGATGTTCTGCAGATGTAAAGGTAGAGGCTGATGAGAACTTAAAGGTACATCTTTGGAGCTCACAAGCATGGTTCCAAATTCTTCTAGAAATTTCTTGGGATTTTCCAATCCTCTTTCCCCACTTTTGTGCACTGCTGAATGCTCATCATAGGTGAAAGGCCAGAGGAAGTGTTACCTCCTGGTGATTCAGGGGCTCTTGGGGCTTCTTGCTGAAGGGTCTCAGGACTTTTGGAACAGTTTGCAAAGTTTCTTCAGTAGTCTTGGTCTCGGGTTATCGACAAGATCCACTTTTCAGTGTGGAGAGCCTGAAGATCCAGATGCAGATTGCACATTGACTGGGTCTCAATGCTGTTGAGACGGATGTAATGTCTTGATTTCTTTTTTTTTTGGATCAAAGTTTCTGATGGAAGGCAAGGCATTTAGATAGGTGAATGCTTTAAAATTGGTCGAATCAGCTGCTCATTTTATGGTTTTGGTGGTGCCGGCAATGGAATACCCCTATGTTTGCCATCTTTTGCAGCGCATCAGGCTTCCTGTTCATCATTGAACTAGATGTTTTGAGTTGTGGGTTGGAAATCGGATGTGGTAAATCTGGGACTTCGACCTACAAATTAGGAATTATCTGGTTATTCCCGGTCTATGAAGTTGGCAGTGTTATGTCTGATATCCTCAAACAGGGTGTCAGATGTGTGAGCTCTGGATTTAGATGGAACAGTCTTTTCTGAATTTGGTAATGCTTACTATACGAAAGTCCAGTAATCGCTGGTTTGTGTATCTTAGTTTTCCCAATCACCCAAATGCGTGGTTCAGCCTTTGAGGGCACATGAGACGCCCATGAGCGCAGTAGGACCGCTGTCTGTCACCCAGCCGTTGATCCCAGGAGGACTTTAGGCTCTGGTGTCCACACCAACTTGGCAAGATGTAATTGGAAGCTCTGTTGTTCGCAGATCTGGAGATGAAAAATGCATAATAAAGTGAGGGTTCTTTGGTCAAGCATGACCTATGTGGAGTTTAACTTTGGGAAAGGGAAAAAGAGAGAAATGGTGTGTTCTGATAGATTTACTAGTTTGAGGTGGATGGACTGGGCTGACACTACAAGGAACATGATTATAGTTTATTTTTTATTGGACTTCTGGGAAATGCAATTCATGTTTGTAAAGTTGTTCTTTTGAATGATCTCACGAGTAAAAGAAAAATGCATAGCCCAAGTTTCCTTTCAAAGTTTGTGACAAGCTGTATTCTTCTTTAAAGATGGTTTGCTTTTCGATAATTGAAATGTAATGTTTTTTTTTTTTTTTTGTAGATTACAGTGTAGTTGGCAGTTGAAGAAAGTATTACATGGATATCATAATATAGTAAGACAGGTAAGAACTTCAATGACGTCTTTAAATGTTCCTAGTAAGGTTTTGTATTTTCTTGAAAATGTTTTGATGCAAAAAACACGAAATGCAAAGGATAAGGGAATGTGATTTCTGCAGTTTACAATCCACTTCCAATTCATAAATTGTAAAATAATTAAACGCTGTTGTTGGACTTTGAAAGCCTTGTAGGCATTTTATATTTTTAAATAGTAGAAAAACAATTTATTCAGAAACTAATATATATGGCTCATTTGCTTCATTTGTTCTAATGGCAGATATGCATGTGCTCTTCCATAATATTCTGCACCGAGGGAATAATCTTCCGTTCTTATTATGGCTCAGTGGTGGACCTCGGAACACCAGCTTTTCACAGGATCTCATCTGTCTTGACTTAAAAACATCTGTAGGAAATCTGCCTTTTCTGCGTTGTCACCCCATATTCTTTGCCTTTTGCTGGACTCTGTATTTTCTGCTGGCTTTAGAACTCTGCAGTTTACATCTGCTAACCGGAATGTAATGTGCCTGTACTCCTCCTTTAAACATGGTTTAGTTGGCATATTCCTAATTAACACATTTAACTTGTCTATAAGTCCCTCATATATGGTATAAAGTGTACCTAGGGCCAGCAAGTTAAATGTCACAAGTGGACTGCAGCACCCATTGTGCACCCAATACGGATAGAACCCCACAACACTATTAACACTCATTTACAGCTGCAAAGCTGAAAAAGAACTATCTTCATACTAGATTCAGAAACCTCATACAGCTAGGTAGGATAAGAGCTCTTGCAGTTTCCCAATAATTCTTGCAGTTTGAATAAGGCAAAGACCAAATATTGGTTTCCATCAAGACTTGGTATCCAATAGGATAGTTCCACAATGAATTATCATATCAACAAAACAAGCATTTACAATGCAATGGTCTTGGCATTGTTAAAGTTAGAGGCATTGCTCATGACATTATTTTTGTTTATGTTTTTGTTTTTAAAACATTTAAAGAAACGGCATTGTTATTTACAATGTCAATAGCTTAATCCCTCTCAAATGCGAGACCTATTGCATTTGCACCTACACACAGAGCCACACACACAAAGCCACCCACACACACCGAGCCACCCACAGAGCCACTCACATAGAGCAACCCAGTAAAGTATTACCCTCATAGGTCCGACTTGACAGCAAAGCTTCTGCAAGACCTATGTTACCTAATGTTTCAGATATATAGACTGGGCTTTGCCTTCTCTTTCAGTAGGGCCCTCTCACCTCAAGCTGTCTGGCGCATCGCTCCGCCTTCCAAGAAACGCTGCCCCCTGAAATACACGAGGGACTATCTTAAGATGAATTGTCAAGCTGACTGTCACGTTTATTTCTTAACCCCCCCCCCCCCCCCCCCCAATAAGCACTACAAACCGAAAGCACTTTTCACCATGGTGAAGCTTTACGTAATAAACAGCATTTGAGCACGCAACGCGTTTAAACACCATTCAAGAATGTTTTTACACCAGTAGGCACCTTAAATTAAGGCCTATTGGCTTTGTCAAACCTCGTTTTTTCCGGAAGTATGCATATAACTGACGGAGGCTAATGTCGTGCAAGAGCATCAGGGAGTGTGTTAAATGTATTCACACGCAGAACTGGCTACATACATGGCTGCGGGAGCCTCCAGTCAAAATGAAAGTGAATTGGCTCTGCTCGATGCCTACCAGGGGGTTGTAACTGGTGGGGGCGGGTCTAGAGCAATGCATAGCTTCTGGATTGCCTTAGGGCAATCACAGGATTGTTTGGCGTGATTTTACTTCTGGGCCCATTTGCGTGTAATCAATCGCTGGGCGATGAAATGCGCCTCACCCAAAAATACGCTTCAAAACAAAAAAATTAAAATCATGAATTCACTAAGAACCCATATGCAGTTCTCGCAATATAATGAACATAAAGGCTAAAAGAAGTCGAGTCAGGCTCTCGCGGTCAGACAGGCTCAGAACCTTCCAGAACTCATCCAATGTATCCCATGTATGCTTTCAGGTTTCTTGGTTCGAGGTGGTAAGAAAATTAAAGAAAACCAGTAGCGAGTGTTGTTTTTTTAAAGATATGTGTGATTAATTATCCGTCAAAATGGTTAGTTTCGAATAAGTTGCATAAACAGGTTTATACTGGAAAAGAGAGGTTGTACACTGCGTCTTGCCCAGGGTACAAACGCGCCCGCGTACCAGAAAAAATGAAAACGCAGACTTGCGAGGTGCTGATAAACGGGAACAGCGTTTGTTTATTCGTAGTCAGGAGTAATTAACATTTACAAGATACATATTCGCACAGAATGGAATTGTTGGGCCTTCGGAGCAGAAGCGCTGACGTGTCAAACCGAAAACGCACATGGCTCCTTACTGTTCGACCTAAAGCGGGGTTTATAATCCCGGTTTTGTCGGCAACCTTTTTTTGCGAATTAGCACGATTCCATTATTTCTTGAATCGTCGAATCCCGGGAACCCATACGTGCTTTTCATTTTTTCGTAATTAAAATACTGCCTATTGGCAGGTAAGAGTAACGTATAAAGCGGTGCCAACCGAAAAGGGTGCGGGAAAGGGGCCAGTGTCCAACCTGGGGCAATTGGTGCCAGGTTTCTGGTTGCCATGAATAAGCGCCTATAATCCCAAATATTCCAAATGTCCCTTTAATTTATATAAATAAAAAAAAGCCATGTTTAATGCAGGTGCATACGCAAACCCGACATCAAGGTCGTGGTATTGGTTTGCGAATTTTGCGGGAAAACGCCCACAGACTCACAAAATGTGTCTTTTAAAAAAATATTTAATGCCATTTATGCCTCCCCCCCCCCCCACCCCCCCCAAAGAACACATGACGCTTTCTGCCAATCACACATTGATAACCTAGCGCACCCTCGCGACTCGGAGTATGGGGAGCTCCAGGACCCCCACAACATGGCTGCAGAGTCAAAAGGCTGGTGCTTCCTGCTTTCTCTATTGCCAAGAGGGAGCGCGAGGCCTCGGACACATACGTGGCCAGTCTACGGGACGTCGTGGAGAGGCTCCGCCGAGCACCGAACAGTGAATCTCGGCCTCGTGTCTTCCACACACCCCTGCCACAGACACTCTTTCCATGGAGGTTTGTGAAAGTTGGTACACGCTGCGCTTGTTTTAAGACCGCCGTGAAAATAAAGATTACGGCCGAAAAGGGCATACCATAACACCGCTCTGGGATGTGAAGAATTATAAACAAGAATATACAGAGACACCACCGCCTTTCTCCGAGGCGAAGCAGAAATGCCTCGGAGAAAGGCAGCGGCGTTTCTGGATTCGGGGGCGTGTTTTTCTTTTCTCTCCTCTTGCCATTGGCTGGAGGAGATAATTCGAAAAGTAGCAAAAAAACACGCCCCGAATCTGAAAAGGACGGGGCCTGTTCGGAGAGACAAACCTCTTCTCCAATGGCTGGCCAGCATTCAAGAGGCCAGCCAATGGAGAAGAGGTAAAAAAAAAAGGGGCGGGTTAAAGCCCCACTCCAAAACATTAAATCTCGGAGCGAGACTGCACAAGCGCAGCCTTTGAGCCGAGACCTAAACAGCTAAAGCCATCACAGAGATTTTCAGAACTTGCAGTAACCAAAGTGTTGCATGAAAGTTCTTCTAGGATGTTGACCTTCCTGATGAGCGCACATGTTCTCCGTACCATTTTAAAACTCATGGTACGTGCCCGCCCAGTAAAACTTGAAATACTTTTAAATAACACTCTCTTGGTTGTTCATTTCTGCAAGCGCTATTCGATATGTGTTTAATGTCCACCACAAATCAAGCAGTCTCTTAAACTTGGGCACAAACAGCAAAGGGAACAAAACAAAACCTTGTGCTTCACAAAGACAATACATTGTGTTGGCCCAAATGAATGGTGGAATGAAAGACACTTCTGCCCAGACACATCTACAGGGTCGGAGGCCTATCAGCCCACAAACATCCCAGACGCTGAGGTAGGACATGCACAATGCAAGCCATGCATCGCACTCTGCCCATAGTGTGCATGCACATATAAATGCGAATGTGTGAATGAACTGGGCAGACTCTAATCCCAATTGACTTTAGCCTTTTGAAAAATAATCATTTTACACCACTGTCCTCAGGACTAATATATTAGCTGGTTATACCAAAAATATGCATGAAATCACAATGTGAGACTGACTTAACACAGTCCACATGCCTTTATTGTATCACCTTCTCTCATGAATTAGACAGAAATACTTCTCTCCACTCCTAATTGCCCTGGCCCCAAACCTCTACTCTTAAAAACCAGCAGAAGATAGCTGATGCCTCCTTGCCCTTTTGGTGACAAGGCAGCACCATGGGTCATTCCACTTAGTACTGGAACCCACATTTCCCTGTTAAAGTGCTACTAGTAGATCAGATGCAGCACTTCATTCGCCTCACTCCAGTAGTCCCAGCCCACCTTGGCGTCTTACCACTTTATCAGCTGAAGATGACATGCCAGTACTGAGAAGAAGAGGCTGGCAGATTAACAGCGTTAATTGGATGCATTTCTGTTGCTCATATCTTTGGTGTACAGATAACACACCCAATCAGGAACAGTAATGACGAGGTGCTCAGCTTTCAAAGATCGACTCCAGTGAAAACATTGTAGGAAAATAGCTCCTAGAGCACTCCAGACATCACACCCGTACTTCATCATCATGTCCCTGAAAACTGAGAGGGTAAGTACAGGTAGAGACACAGTGATTAAATGGAACAGGAAACTCTGTCCTCTTGAAACTAAGTTCTCTTGAGGAGCTGGCCAGGATCATGAGCGGCCTTCATCCTCTGCCCAGTTGATTTTACCAAGGACCTACCAGAAAAACAGAGTGCTGTTCTCCCAAGCCTGGAAAAACTGGGTGTGGAAAAACGAGTCCACTGGGAATCTAGCATAGCGGAATTCCATGAGGTCATTCTGCTTCGCCTGACTCGTAATCAGCCTCCTAGTCTGAGATTGGTGTAACGTTGGGATGTACCCAAATGTCTTCCACATGAATGGTGGGGTTTGATTTATTATTCAGTTTGTGTCCAGACTAGGCCTGGGCAAAAATTTCGTTCCGTTCGCGGAAATTGCGATAATTTGACATTTTTGCGTTCCGCGGAGAGCGCGAAAATGTCAAAAATTCCGGTTTCCGCAGCTTGGCGATAATTTGTTTCTTGCTCGCGCTGTAAAATGATACATTCTCGCGCGCGCGCGATCGCCTTACCTGAATCCCTGCGTTCGCCGACAAGTTTTCTTGATCCGGTCGCGTTCTCCATGAGATGTTGTATTGTTTTTAGCCATTTGCGCTGTCTCGCGACAGTTCGCGCCCGCAGTGACGTCATGCGTCGCGCGATCACGTCTTTCTTCTCGCGATCATGCACCGCGAGAACAACTCAAAACAAGATGGCCGCGCCCGCAAGCAACCACATGGGTAAGTTGGCGACCCGCAACCATGCAGAAAATCTCGCGAACATGCCGGAAAAAAACTTCCGCATCTTCGCGATATTTCTGCTTGTTTGCGATAATTTTAAACATTCTCGCGATAATTTGCGAAGGTTAATTCCGCAAATTCCGCCCACCCCTAGTCCAGACCCAGAGGCCCGAGACTGTGCCTTTTGATGATTGCTTTCCATGACGGTTCTTGATGTTTTTGAAATTTGCAGTAAAGTGATCCTTCCTCGAACTCCTTTTTTGGTCCCATTTAGTTGATGAGACAGCGGGGCTCCATGAGTTGGTGGTCTGATCGCTGGCAATTGTAGTTTTAGAAGATCCTTTCACAGTCCACTTGCAAGCTCAGCTCAGGGACTTGTGCCCTGGGAATAGATACTTTTTCTGGTGAATGACACGGGGTTTGGATCCCTTTACAGTCCCTGTACCGGAGACTGTCTGATTTCAGTGCTGTCTGTAAAGCCGGTAGGAATCGAGCCATCTGTGTCACACTGCCACTTGAATCAAGGGTACATTTTTTTATTTGAGCATGTTTCGCTTAATCAGTTCCCCTGTGAAGACTCTAAATTCAGTTGCAGGCACTATCCGATTCTCTCTTGATAGATGGCATTACATTGCTCCTTTTGGGGTCTTTTTTTGTGCAAAATCCTGTGACGGATTGAATTCAAGGAAAGGGAAATTGTCAAAACTTGTCAATATGCCTTATCTATCCAACTGTATCCACCAACCTAATAAACCACAGTCTGTTTAAATTCTCTGTCACGTGTATTTGATTTTGATTTATTATTCTTTTCCCAAATTGCATCAGAGATGTGCATTTTTGAAAGCGCGTTTTGGTATGAAGATGTCTCGTTTGTTATCTGGATGATTGGCACATTTGCATGCAGCCAAAAGGAGATAGATCACGTTCTTAATAAATAATGCTGTATGGTCTGAGTAGCTACTGCTTCTGTACCCTGCAGCAGTTACCAACTATTGGAGGAGATCCAATCACAACCTTGTTGAGCTTGAAAAGGTGGAACTGAAAGTCACTGCTACTACTTGAAATGAGCAGCACAATTGAGGCAATGCAATAGGTAAAAACTCCAATGAGTGCCTAGCTACCAGTGGAATTTTATTAAGCATACAGTGAGTAATTGGCTTTATGATTCCTAAAAGTATTTGACCGTGCTTGGCATAAGAAATATGCCCATAGGCATTGAGGGAATTGGTGATGGTGTTTGCCCAAACTCACTAATGACTCTAAGTTGTACTTGTCATAATCATCCTTATCATTCAGTGGTGGCTCGCATAGGGCGTGCTGCGGGGCGGTGGGGCGGGCGGGGGAGGGGCAGGGCGGGGGCGTAGTAAACTCAGACATACAACGGAACGGAGGAACGTAATAATGAATTTCCTCCGTTCCGTCGGATGTCCAAGTTTACTAACTCCCCCGGTCCCGCCCCGCAGCACGCCCTATGCGAGCCACCACTCTTATCATTGCTGTCCATGGGCACTAAACTAATAAGTTAAGCCATAGCATGTATAATTCATTTGATAACCTATGAGAACTATTACCTAAAACTGAAAACATAAAGAGGCCAGTAGAGATGTTGTTAGCTTTGTTAGATGTTGGGAAATCCTCCAACTCAGTTGAGTGAGAGTTTACTTCAGGTCAACAAAATTGTTTTTGGCCTGACAGTACCACATTAGAGCACACTGTCATACAAGAGGCCAAGGCCAGGTTACGGGACAAGAAAGGTGATATCTGAGTGATGGGAGCTACAGTGGGACACACAGGAAGAGGCTCATTGCTGTACAGCCAAGGAAGTTCAGACCGAATGGGGGACTCGAAGGAGACCATTCTGCACCATGCCGAAATTACCAGTGCACCCAGAGGATAAATTCTCTGATGTACTCCAAAGCCGTGGTTTGTTTTATTGTACATTCTCGACCAGGACAGCAAAGTAAGGAGGAAAGATTTACAGAACTTCAAGACTGCCAGGCCCACACCTCTAGATGACGCTATATCAAAATGGGAAGACTTCAACAAGAACTTGATGATGCTCCATGGAAGAGTATTTGCTTCTTTATTAGATTAGCCTCAAGGAATGGCATGTTTAAGCTTTTCAAATATGGCCGCAGGAAATACTTGACCCCCAGAGATCATACAGAAATTGGATGGTAGCAAATCAGATGATGGTCCGAGCTGCAGAATTACAAATGCTGCCTTTACATGATGCAGGTTTCCTAAGCTGGTTGAATTTCTGCAGCTGGGTGGTGGGCCTTATTGAGAGACCATCTAGCAAAACTAAGTTGGCAACATTGTATTTTTGGCCTTTATACTGACTTAAGAGCAAGAGGTGCATGGCTAAATGTGTTAACTGCATTATCACTGGCAAAGAAAAGAATTGCGATGGTATGCAAGTCACTTGTTCTTCCAGCGGGCAATCAGGGGGCAAACACTCAGTGACTGTTTTGAAAAGATGGCTTAGTATGATGTATTGGCCCACTTAATAAGAAGGTACAGGAGTTAAGTCATTTACGTCTCTGACAGAAAAGGCAATACTGCACACGCCAGTGATTGCTAAGAAACCAAAGGGTGATGCACTTACAGAGATCGGTAAAGTAAACATGAGAATTTCATATATGCCCCTTAGGCTTCGTTACAAGTAGATATGAAAAAGGTTGCTTAAGTAGCAAAAGACTTACGCTTATTATACCAAGTGGGTGGCATTTTGTTTGAATCAGTGATACCTTTGTCTAAATCTTTAGTCCTTTCTGATTTAATGAGCATCAACAAAGTTAGGCTTTATTTAGATTTGATAGATAAATTACTAGTTCTTTGGCACGACTTGGGTTATTTGTGCTTTTCTGATTTGGCCACTGTAATCAACAAACATTTTTTTAATCAACGATGGTCAACCCTTAGCAAATGTCTTAAAATATCAAACTATTGGGGAGAGGAGTTGGCCTAACGGTTAGGGCGCTCGACCTTGGACCTGGGGGAACTGGGTTCGAGTCTCGGTCATGACGCTAAAAATCCTGTGATTCTGGGGAAATCACTTAATCTCCCCGTGCCTAACAAAAAATGAATGTGTGTCCTCATGTAACGTAACTGCGCTCTGTGTATCCCTCCTAGACAGCTAGACACAATAGAGAGCTTAAGTGTGCCTGGATGGGCCATCACAGGCAGGATGGGAGGGCGGAGCAGGGCACAGCCCTACTTACATTTGAATAGGCTGTGTCCTGCTTCCACACATAGGGCTGCAAACCCCCTGTAGTTAGTCCGGAGCCAAGACAGGGATGATAGGATGCCTGTGGACTTCAAAAGGAAGTTTCTCCCACTTCAAAGGAAGGCCCAGAAATAAATATTTGATCCCAGACACCAATTCTTCAGTACACTTCTGGACCCGTGGATACTCTGCCAGGAAGAAGGACTGCTGTGCTGCAAAAGGACTGCTACTCTGCTGGAATGTTGCTCTGAAGGACTACTGCCCTGCTGTGCTGACCTCTTGTGTATGTGAGAAGGACTGGACCTGCATCTGCTGAAACCAGTACCCCAAAGTGACTCCAAGGGCTAGTTGGCTGGTGTTAGAAATTGGATTTTTGGCAGGCTAGGGCATGTGCCAAAGCCAGCCAGAAACCACCACTCTAGTCAGGATAAGGGAGTTACACTCCTAAAATAACCCCTGCTCACCCCCTTGGTAGCTTGGCACGAGCAGTCAGGCTTATTTTAGAGGCAGTGTGTAACGCATTTGCACATAACCAACAGTAATACAGTGTAAGCACTACAAAAGGACACCACACCAGTTTAGAAAAATATCCAATATTTTTATATACTTAAGACAAGACCAAAAACGATAAAAATCCACAATACAGTACTTAAAAATCTACAGTTATCAAAAACCGCTTAAAAAATGTCGATAGCTCCATCCGGGGCTATCACGGTGTCGTGAGTAAACAAATCCAAACAGTTCTGGCTGACCGCGGCGTCGCGGGCCAGCTACCATATCGGGAAGACCCGCAAACAGTACCTTTTAGAAATGCAGGGCGTCAGCGACCTCTCGTTGACCTTCCTAAAACACGGCGTCCGCAAGCGTCTGTTCCAGAGGTAGGTGCAGGAGGAGTCGGACCCTCGACGGGGCCCTCGAAGTCACACGTGTTGCAGGTCAATCTCCTCTCCGTTGGAGTCAGGAGCACTGGCATCAGCAGGCATCGTGTGCTGCGGTGCGAAGTGCAGCGGTGCGGCGTCCTCCGGTCACGGTGCGAGCAGCGGCTCGGTGACGGCGTCAGATGGCGTCGTCGGTGAGAACAGGGTCGCGGTGCGAGATGAAGGCATTGCTCGTTATGGTGCTGTCAGTTCACGGTGCAAGCGGCGGCGGCGTCGTTGCTGAAGTGCTGTCGTCAGCTGACGAACTGGAGTCCATGGCATCGGTAGGCCAAGGCTGCGGTGCGGGATGAGGGCGGTGCGTCGTTTAACTACGAGCGGTGCCCTCGAACCACGGTGCACGCAGCGGCGTCTATTTTGGCGTGGAGCGGGGTCGCCGGGGATACCAAGGCGTCCTCATTAAGCGAAGCGATGCGGAGTGCGATGCCCACAGGTAGCGGTGCGAGCAACGGCTCCGTGGCGGCGTCAGCAGGCATCATCTGTGAGACCAGGGTCGCAGTGCGGCGTTGTGGCGGTGTCCTCTACGGTGCAGTCAGGACACGGAGTCGGCAGCGGCTTCGTAGACGTAGTCGAGTTTCTTTTCCTCTGTTACAGCACAAAACACAGTCCCCAGTGCTGCGGGCCGAAGAGCTTGAAGTCTGTGCTGTTCCTGAGACTTCGTGAACAGGGAGCAAGCTCTACCTCAAGCCCTTGGAGAGACTCACAAATTAGGTTGCAGAAAGTCCCGTCCAGGCCTTTCACTGGCCAAGACAGAAGCAGCCACTGCAGGTCAGCCCAGCAAAGCACACAGCTAAGCGGTTGTTCCTCCTCACTGCTTCTCCGGCTCTTCTTCTGTGCATTCTTCTTGACCCAGATGAGTTCTAAAGTTCAGGGGTCCGGGCCCCAATATTTATATCCCCAAATCCTTTGATCTCTTAGGCAGAGAGTGTGTGCCCAGCCAGAACCAGTTCTGCCTTCTCTGGTGTGATTTCCTGGCAGGAGGTGGAGACGACATTGTCCGAGGCAGATCAGGTGCAGGAAAATTCCCCCCCCTTCCCCCATTGCAGCCTAGGTCTATTTAGCCCTTTCCTGACCCTACCTAGACTATCTGGAGCCACTCCTGCTTCCCAGCCGTCTGTCATCCAAAACCCAGACGGGAAATCCACATTCCAGCTGTGGCACACGGGATGACTGAGCAAGAATATACCTACTTTCTAAAAGTGGTATTTTCAAACACAGAATGTAAAAATCACCTTCACTAAAAGATGCATCTTTACATTCTGAGTTTAGTCATACTAAACTTTATTTTCCCACCTAGTTCCCAGGGCCAGTTATGTTTATAAGATGTTATAAACAAACTTCCCATTCTGTCCTATGGGGAACAGGTAGCCTTGCAATAGTGAAAAACAAAATGGGCTGTAATTCACTATCAGGACATGCCACACACACCAGGGCATGTCCTACCTTTCACGTACACTGCACCCTCCCCACAGGGGTACCTTGGGCCTACCTTAGGGGTGCCTGACATGTTAAAAAAGGGAAGGTTATGGACTGGCAAGTGTGTGCACTGGCCAAGGTGACATGGCAGTTACAAACTGCACGCAGACTCTGCAATGGTAGGTCTGAGGTACCTTTTCAGTGCTACTCACGTGGGTGGCACAATCAGTGCTGCAGGCCCACGAGTAGCATTTGATTCACAGGCCCTGGCACACTCAGTGCACTTTACTAGGGGCTAACAAGTAAATCAAATATCCAATCATGGAAACACCAATCCATGACACAATTTACACAGAAAGCATATGCACTTTAGCACTGATTAACAGTGGTAAAGTGCCCAGAGTCCTAAAACCAACACAAACAGGTCAGGAAAAGATAGGAGGAAGAAGCAAAATGTTTGGGGATAACCCTGCAAAAAGTGCCATTTCCACCACAACCCCCTTCCAGCGGAAAGCCAGGGTAGACCAATCTATACATCGATGGACTTCCCTGCTTGGGGTGATAGAACATGGGACCTGGCCCGCAACAGCAGGGTTTTCTTCCCGTTCTACACCTTCCTGAACCTAGTTGGATCCCTCTATCCATACTCTCAAGGCCCACTAAGCTGACCCATGGGGAACCATTCTCCTCACCTGTGGACCCCATCTGTGCAGCACCTAAATTTACTTTTCTCACAGATGTGTCCCAACAGGTAGACAGTGCCCACATGGCCAACACAGGGTGTGACTCCTTTCCCCCTCCCAGGGGCAACTCTGTCCAACCGGACAGCCAGCCACATTGGCCAGAGACAACTGTCAGCGATGAGAGCCAGGCCTTATGCCTTTCAGGCCACTCCAACCGTTGTGGCGTCAGAGAGTAGCGGGGGCGGTAGCCCCAGGTGCCTGGCACCATTTCTCCACTCTCTCCCCTGCCAAGTCAAGTCAAGTATGGCCTCTTGACACTGTCCCACCAGCCCAGAGTCTACCCTGTGGCTGGACAGGAGACTGGGGTGGGATCTCCCACACCCTCTCCTTCTCCCTGGGGTTCTGTACCCTCCCACCTGGAGTGGTACCCCCTTCCAGAATTGTCAGGGCACCTGGGGTAGGTGTCCTGCACAATTCGCCCACCAGTTCAGGGGTGCCATCCTGCAACTGGTACACCAGCCCAGAGTCTGTACCCTGGGGCTGAACCAGAGACTGAGGGGGGCTCTCCTACACCTGGTCCTCCTCCCTGGGGGTCTGTATCCTCCCACCTGGAGTGGCACCCCCAGAAGACAAACTGGTAGGGGCACTGTTAGCAGTCTCCCCTTCCCCCTGGTCAGGGGGGACACCCTGAACCTGGTCCTCCAACCCAGGGTCTGTACCCTCAGGCTGACCAGAGGTCTCGGGCAAGGCTCTCCTCCCCTCACCTCTTCTTCTGGGGTCCTGCACTCTCCTCCCAGGAGAAGCACTCCCAGAACAAAAAACTGTCAGGATGCTGGAACCGGACCTCCTACACAATTCTTCCACCAGTTCAGGGCCTTGACCCTGCAACTGATCCACCACCCTAGCATCTAAATCCTCGGGTTGAACCGGGTTCAGAGGCGAGGACTCCCTCCCTCTGCACCCCCTTCCAGAGTTCTGCACCCTCCTGACTGGTTTATCTTCTAGGGGTACCACTCCAGTACCCACTAGAAGGTAAACCGGGCAGGACACTGCTTACAGTTGTCCTTCCCTCCAGGTCAGGCAGGACCTGAACCTGTCCTCCCAACCCAGGGACTAAACCCTGCGGCTGAGCACAAGCCCGGCGCACCAGGACTTCCTTGGAGCACGCATACTTCCCCCAAGGGTAACACATGACTCCTGTGTTGTGTGACAGTCTGCCTGGCGCAGATCTCCCGACCCTTGTCCATCTGACAGTGCACGAAGATCCCACAGGACAGAAAGGGTGTCACCATGGTCACTCCTAGGAGGCTCAGCCCTTCTGGCTGGCACCTGACCCACTGGCCTCCCACTGGGGAACGCATCCCCCTCTCACCCATCAACCTGGTCTTCTGCACCCTCCACTTGGGAGCGGCACCGCCACACACCTGAACCGCTGGAGCTCTGTTTACAGACGCTCCCCGTTCTCCTGACACTAGGAGATCCCCCTCAAAGGACGGCCTACCAGTACAGCCTAGGTTCCCCACCGGGTGTTCCCTCCTGGGATCACCCAGGCCCTGGGACCAGGTGTTGGGCACCTTGGGCCGCAGCCCACTACTTGTCCGCGGAGACGGAGTCCCTACACCCTTCCCATGACACCGGGACCCATCTGGGCTACCGCAAACCTTTCCCACCACCCTTGGTTGGGAAATACCTAAGCCACTTCCTTCGAGTCACCCCCGATGCTTCGCCAGACCCTCTGGAATCCACCAAAATGTCTGCCTCCAGTGCAAGTTCCCTGGGGTCAGAGAACTCACAATCCACTGGGTGTTGGCATAACTCTGGAAAACAGGGACTTAAAATATGCTCTCCAACAATTGAATCACACAGCCCCACACATGTGTTAACTAAACTACCCTTCACCCAGCCATGAAGTGCCTCAGAAAAGTAGCACACATCATTCTCACAAGATTGAAGAGACAGTGTCTGACTGTTGCTGTCCCTCAACCCATGCTCTTCTGGCTGGTCTCCATACTAGCGTACCAGGGCTTCTATCATGGGGGAACCCCTCTCCCAGTACCTCTCATCTAGAGTCAGTAGAGTGTCCCTCCCACTACCAGGAAAATGATCCCCTGGTCCAGTTTCCCAATCCACCTCAGGGACACTGAGCACCACTGGAGTTACCTCACAATCCTGAACCCCTGGTGTATGTCAATTCACTCCTTGAAGTAGTGCCCCAAATCTGTGTGTGCGCCTACATCATCCTCAGTACTGGACCTAACACTTTTGCTGCCACCATCTGGGCTGGGCCAAGGCCCACTGGCTTCCCAGTCCAGCTCTCTCATTTTAAACTCATGGTCTAACATCACCCTCCTTTCCTCCGTAGCTATCCTGAGTTTTTCCAACTCTAATTTCCTTGCTTCCCGCCTTTCCTCCAGCTCCTCTGGGGACAGGCTACTGCTGCCTGTCCGGAAGGGTTCCCCAATCCCAAAAGCACATCCACCCATGGAATAGGCTCCTCTGCCTCAATACCAAGATCCCCAGACAGCTCACTATCATGTCTGGCTGCTACCCAGGCCCTCAGCACCTTTTTTAGCTCCTCTTTTCTGGTGAGGCCCCGGATTTGGATTTTGAGGTTTTTGCAGATCGCCTTCAATTCCTTCACATTGTAGGTTTCTAACCTCTCCTCCTCAAAGGCCACTTCCAAGGATGCAACAGATGATGCAATTGATTCAGGCATGATGAAGTAGCAAGTTCAAACTGGCAAGATCAAAAAATATGCCAAAAAGAAAAAGAACTAGTATGTGGCACGTAATGGTCTTCAATATGGTAGTGCACACCACTCGCTGCAAGTCAAGTGCAAACGCAAGTCCTATCCTCACCACTGACAACCATTGTTAGAAATTGGATTTTTGGCAGGCTAGGGCATGTGCCAAAGCCAGGCAGAAACTACCACTTTAGTCAGGATAAGGGAGTTAGACTCCTAAAATAACCCCTGCTCTCCCCCTTGGTAGCTTGGCACAAGCAGTCAGGCTTATCTTGGAGGCAGTGTGTAAAGCATTTGCACATAACCAACTGTAATACAGTCTAAGCACTACAAAAGGACACCACACCAGTTTAGAAAAATATCCAATATTTTTATATACTTAAAAGAAGACCAAAAACGATGAAAATCCACAATACTGTACTTAAAAATCCACAGTTATCAAAATACGCTTTAAAAACAGTTCCTTGATGTCGATAGCTCCGTCAAGGGCTATCACGGCGTTGTGAGCAAACAAATCCAAACAGTTCTGGCTGACCGCGGCATCGCGGGCCAGCTACGGTGTCGGGAAGACCCGCAAACAGTACCTTTTAGAAATGCAGGGCGTCGGCGACCTCTCGTTGAGCTTTCGAAAACACGGCGCCTGCAGGCGTCTGTTCCAGAGGTCGGTGCAGAAGTCGTCTTGGCCCTCGAAGTCACACGCATTGCTGGTCGATCTCCTCTCTGTTGGAGTCAGGAGCGCTGGCGTTGGTAGGCATTTTGTGCTGCGGTGCGAAGTGCAGCGGTGCGGCGTGCGGTGCCCTAAGGTCGCGGTGCGAGCAGTGGCTTGGTGGCAGCGTCAGATGGTGTCGTCGGTGAGACCAGGGTCGCGGTGCAAGATGAAGGCGGTGCTAGTCACGGTGCAAGCAGCGCCGTCATCATTACTGAAGCGCTGTCGTCGGCTGACTAACTGGAGTCGATTGCGCAGGCGTCTGTAGGCCAAGGCTGCGGTGCGAGATGAGGGCGGTGCATCGTGTAACTTTACAAGCGGTGCCCTCAAACCACAGTGCAAGCAGTGGTGTCAATTTTGGCGTGGAGCGGCGTCTTCGGGGATACCAAGGCGTCATCGGTGAGACCAGGGTCACGGTGCAAGATGAAGGCGGTGCTAGTCACGGTGCAAGCAGCGGCGTCATCATTACTGAAGCGCTGTCGTCGGCTGACGAACTGGAGTCGATTGTGCAGGCGTCTGTAGGCCAAGGCTGCGGTGCGAGATGAGGGCGGTGCATCGTGTAACTTTACAAGCGGTGCCCTCAAACCACAGTGCAAGCAGTGGTGTCAATTTTGGCGTGGAGCGGCGTCTTCGGGGATACCAAGGTGTCGTCGTGAAGCGAGGTAGTGCGGTGCACACAGGTCGCGATGCGAGCAATGGCTCGGTGGCGGCGTCAGCAGGCGTTGTCGGTGAAACCAAGGTTGAGTTGCGGCAGTGCCCTCTGCGGTGCCGTCAGGACACGGATTCGGCTGCGGCATCGTAGACTTCGTCGAGTTGATTCTCCTCTGTTACAGCACAACACACACAGCCCCAGTGCCGCGGGCAGAAGAGCTTGAAGTCTTTGCTGTTCCTGAGACTTTGTGAACAGGGGGCAAGCTCTACCTCGAGCCCTTGGAGAGGCTCACAAATTAGGTTGCAGAAAGTCCAGTCCAGGCCTTTCACTTCCCAAGACAGAAGCAGCCACTGCAGGTCAGCCCAGCAAAGCACCCAGCAAAGCGGTCGTTCCTCCTCACAGCTTCTCCGGCTCTTCTTCTTGGCAGTCATCTTGATCCAGATGAGTTCTAAAGCTCAGGGGTCTGGGCCCTAATATTTATATCCCAACATCCTTTGATCTCTTAGGAGAGTGTCTGTGCCCAGCCAGAACTAGTTCTGCCTTTTCTGGTGTGATTTCCTGACAGGAGGTGAAGACTGCATTGTCAGAGGCAGACCAGGCCCTTTGAGGTGCAAGGAAATCTCCTCCCCCTTCCCCCATTGCAGCCCAGGTCTGTTCAGCCCTTTCCTGACCCTACCTAGACTATCTGGAGCCACTCCTGCTCCCCAGCCTTCTTTTATCCAAAACCCAGATGGGCAATCCACATTCCAGCAGAGGCACACAGTATGAATGAGCAAGAAAATTCCTACTTTCTAAAAGTGGTATTTTCAAACACAGAATGTAAAAATCACTTTCACTGAAAGATGCATCTTTAGATTCTGAGTTCAGGCATACTAAACTTGATTTTCCCACCCTAGTTCCTAGGGCCAGTTATGCTTATAAGCTGTTATAAACAAACTTCCCATTATGTCCTATGGGGAACAGATAGCCTTGCAATAGTGAAAAAGAAATGGGCTGTAATTCACTATCGGGACATGCCACACACACCAGGGCATGTCCTACCTGTCACATACACTGCGCCCTGCCCACGGGGGTACCTTGGGCCTACCTTAGGGTGCCTGATATGTAAGAAAAGGGAAGGTTAGGGACTGGCAAGTGTATGCACTGGCCAAGTCGACATGGCAGTTACAAACTGCACACAGACTCTGCAATGGCAGGTCTGAGGTACCTTTTCAGGGCTACTCACGTCGGTGGCACAATCGGTGCTGAAGGCCCACGAGTAGCATTTGATTCACAGGCCCTGGCACACTCCGTGCACTTTACTAGGGACCAACAAGTAAATCAAATATCCAATCATGGAAACACCAATCCATAACACAATTTACACAGAGCCCATATGTACTTTAGCGCTGATTAGCAGTTGTAAAGTTCCCAGAGTCCTAAAACCAACACAAACCGGTCAGGAAAGGATAGGAGGAAGAAGCAAAAGGTTGGGGATAACCCTGCAAAAAGGGCCATTTCCAAAATCTGGCCTCCTGACTAGAGCCTCAGAGAGAGAGAAGGCTCAAACAACCTTAAACCCAGCAGCTGGACTCCGCTATCTGTGAGTCCTACCTTTTCCAAGTGGTGTCACCCCAGTGCTGGACCCTTGGAAGTGGCCAAAGGTTCTCTGCCAGCCCATCTGTGGACCCAGCAGAACCGACAGGTCACTTCTGCTTCAGGGTACAATCCTGAGTAGAACCGACGAATCACCTCTGCTGCAAGGGTTCCCCCAGCGCAAGGAATCCGCATCGACCTCGCAGCCCACATCAGAAACACCATTGTGCGAAGCTTAACCAACGCAGGCGACGCATCTCAATCCCTTGTCTTCAGCCTCGAACAGCAACACAGGTTCTCCAATCGAAACAGAGCACATCGCCTCGACTGCGTGACTTATCCGTGACACTGGAATTTACATCGTAAGTCCTCGTTGACAGGATCCTCTGACGCTGTACCTCGCAGCTCCTCAGAACCACCCCATTGCCTCTGCTGCGTGATGCATCCTCGATGCAGGACCTCCCAAGTCTCCACAACCAGGATTGAAGGATCTCTCGGTCAGCAGGACTAAATGGACCTCACTAGCTGACCCGTGCTCAATCATGGTTGGCCTGAACTTGTGACTTTGTCCCAGTGCTGCGCGACCGGATGTCCACAGTTGGTGCTTTCTGCTTTTTGGTGAGATTTTCACTGAAATCTTTAAAATGTGATATCTCTGTTTCTGCTTTTGGATTTTTATTGTTTTGGTCTTGATTTATTGATTATAATTCCCTGTATTTACTCTTTCTCTCTGAATTGGTTTAGGATGTTTCTTGTGTGTTGTTTTCACTTTATTAATGCTTGAAGTGCTGCAGAAATCCTTCACACATTGCCTCCAAGCTAAGCCTTACTGCTCAGTGCCAAGCTACCAGTGGGTTAAACATAGGTAAATTTGGGGTTTGCTTGTGCCTCACCCTGACAAGGATTGCGGTTCCTGCTTGAGTAGGGTTTCACCCCTCTCCCCCCAACCAGTAACCAATTTCTCACAACCGTGATTTTTTGTTTTTCTGTTATGAATGTTTACGATCTTTAGTAAAAGTACGTTTTTCTGCATTGTTTATTTAGAAATGGTGACTCGTTCCATTGAATGTTGACTTAAAATCTTAATCTTCACAGAGACTGCAGCGCAGCACAGATTTGGCTAGTTTTATGCTGGAGTTAAAGACCATTTTGGTAAGTAAAAATAAGAATGTGTTTGTAAAGTATTTTTAGTCGAGAGTATGGGCGAACAATAATCACTGGAGGTGTTTTCCAGAGATACGTATTTGCAGTATGATTTATGGCTTGTGTTATTTGTTTTTATTTCTGTTTTTTACATTTCATAGTGTAGAGAGTCGCTTAATGCATCCTCACTAATAATCACTTTGCTTCATTTCTAAAACTAAATGTATGTTTCCAGTGCTAGTTTAAAATTGTTATTGTATCTTTAGTTTAAACTTCATTTCCTCTATTAAAATGAATAAAATACGTTTCCTCTGTTAGAATGATAGCGCAATCGTTAAACGCTTCAGCTACTCTTTAATCTGACATCAGATAGTTAATATAGAAGTTCAAGGGTCAGGTTCCATAAATCTGCTGGCTGTCGTTCTCCTCTCCAGGCAGCCTTCCACTCCTACAGCATTTTGAAACTATTCTTGCATCTGGATTGTAAAAGGTCATTAGATACTTACAAATTCCAAGGAATGGGAACAGGACGTTAATATAGTACTATCAGAGCAGGCTCGGTAGGACATTTTTGGAAGGGCACATACATCTGACAGCTACGTCAAAGACAAAGGAAACTTCTAAAATTATGCTGAGGTAGGATCTTGCTCCACTGAGATCTATTCTGGGTCCTCTACCTTGGAGTCTTTGAAGCCTTGAGGTTGACGTGTTAAACTTCTGGTGAACTCGTGATAAGGCCTGTTGGTTCTGGAATGAACTCCTGTGTTTTGGTAGGTTAGCACAGTATGAGTTTTGTTTCATTTCTTTGCGGTTTGAAACCTTGCAGGCTTCTGGTATTGTTTATATCCTTGCATATTATATGTATATATTTATACAACACCAGTAATAATTAATGGTTCCCAATGGCATATGTTATTTGGAACAAGGATACTGAAAATAGTGATTCAGACATTTATTGCTTTAGTGCAGAGTTCGTTTGCCATATTATTACCACATTACAACGCAAGTTACTCGAGGTAACGATGCCTATTATTTCTCACATTTCATTTAGTAATTCTTTTACAGGAGAGAACAAGAGACCATTCTCACAAGACATAGTTATTGTGATTGTCTCACTGCACTCATGTAACCTTTTGATCTGCTTTGATTAAGTCTCTTTATTTAGAAGTGCTAAATATAAAAACAGCATGGCATATACCGAGTGGGTCATGATGGTAAATGTAATATGATATTTACTAACATAGTTTAGGGGAAGGGCTTCATGATCCACTCTCATTAATCATGGCCCTTCCCCACACTCAACAATGACAGTAAACCGCATATGACACCCTGCGCATCTGCGTACATATTAATTAAACATATGTATGTCTTTATTTTTAGACAAAAGCATGAATATTAATCTGCATAGGCCGCTTTGGGAAGTAGATTTCTCATTGCTACGTGTTTCATTCCCACAAAAAACTTTAGTAACAAGAAGTGTCAGTTTGCACATTTTTGCTAATTGAAAAATAGTGCAAGTAGTCTGTGTTCTAGCTTGTAGTTAAAGGAGAGATTTATGCTGAGGGTATACTTTGAAGAATGAAAGCGCAATCCACCAATGGACTTAGACTTCTGACAGAGAGATGGCTGCACACAACCCAGACATCTAGAGTATGCATGGATTGCAAACCTTTCTTCAGAAATGCAGGCAGAGTTGTAGGATTCTGTTAGGTTTTAGGTCTCACTTGAAACGTATTCACTGTCACTTGCAAGGCATGTTGTTAGCATTTAGTGGGCTTCAAGCTCGCCCATTACTTACCATTGGTTGGCTTCATCGTACTCTCATTTGATTGCTTCTCTTTGGTCAGCGCATGCCAGCTTCACTTCCTCTTCTTGTGATTGGCACTCCCCTGGGTCACGGCCCAAACACCTGTGTTCTTCCAAAGCCTGCGCATCCTGAGCTACTTCTTCATTTTTGATGAAGCACTCCATAAGAGTCGCCCTAAAGTGCTTCTCTTTCACCGCTTTCTGTCGCAATCTAATCTGTGTGCTTTTGTCCTCCTGTGTTGTTGCTTGCCCCTTCCTGCTGTCTGTGTTGTTGCTTGACCCATCCCGTTCTCTGTGTTTTTGCTTGACTCCTACCTCCATGTTGTTGCTTGCTTCTATGCCCTGTCCCTCTTTTTGCTTACACTCCTCACACTGTGTGTCTTCTTGCTTGTCCCCTCCCGACCTCATCACCCTGCCCGTCTTGTTGTTCGTCCCCTTCCTCGATCTTCCTGCGTCGTAGTGGTTTTAAAAAAACCATGTCATGCACCAATTCCTTCCTCTGTTATTTCCAATAATTTTCCGTGGCTTCCCTCATTGTCTCGTTGCTTGCCCCCAACAACTTACATAAAAAAAACCGCTATGACTCGGCCACGTCATAGCTCTTTTTCAAAAAAAGTTTTATGCTATATACCGGTTCCTCCCTTTTTTTGTTGTTGCTTACCCCCAGTTGTTGTTGGTTTCCCCTACCTCTCCGGTTTCTTTGCTTGCCCCATCTGCCATAACAAAGCTTTGATGCATACTTTTTCCCCCACACCTCCTCACGCCAGCTGGCCGCATCACAGCAATTTGTTTTCTTTAAATTTTACTCTCATTCAGCGATGTTGCACAGCAGCTGCACTGCTGTTCAGCATGGCTAAAACAATTGGCAAAGCCAATAGCTTATGTTAGCTATTTTCATGTTTTTTTACCAGGCTTTTCCAATGCGCTAATAAAAATTGCTTGCCATTTTCTATGCACTATGGTAGCATATAAGAAAGATTTCCAATACATTATTGTGTTCCTTGACGTCGTAGAACCAAGTGGGGCATCTAAAACAACTCTGCGAGGGTCTCTGAAAGGTCCGACTTTGTCTTCTGACCAGTCCTTCCCTGTGCAATAGCCTGTAGAGGACTGATGAGACCTGTTAGAAATGGGTGTCTCTAGTTGGCAAATTTGTGCCCTGTCCAAGTAGGAACTCTTCCTTCTAGTCAGGATAAGGGGATTACACACCCAAGATAGCCCCTACTCACCCCCTTGGTAGCTTGGCACAATCAGTCAGACTTATCTCAGAGGCAATGTGTAAAGTATTTGTACCCAACTCACAATGAAAACATTACAAATGGGCACCACACCAGTTTAGAAAAATAAACAATCTTTATATAAATCAAACAAGACTAAAACTTCAAATATCTAATACACAACTTAAAATATCACTTTTAAAAGGTTTTAGCAATTCTGGCCATAGGAAACTGTGAATGCGTTGATTTTACACAAAGTACCTTTAGAGGCATCAAAGTTCACAAGGAAAACCACTGCAGAGGAGGGGAGTGTCAGAAAACAGTGATGTCGGTTCCTGAGCCTCTGGGGAGGCGATACGTTAGTTCTGCCGGATGCAGGAGAAGTGATGCGTCAAAATCCAACATTTTCTTACATGTATGTCACCCCTAAGTTAGGCCCAAGGTATCCCCATGGGCACGGTGCAGTGTATGTGGAAGGTAGGACATGTGCTGGTATGTTTTACATGTCCTGATAGTGAAATACTGTATAACTCGTTTTTCGCTATTGCAATGCCTACCTCTCCTATAGCCTATCATTGGAACATTTTACAAGTGTAACTTTCAATTGGGAACAGCTAGAGATTTGGAGTTTGGGCTCTCTGAACTCAGAATTTAACAAACACCTTTTAGTAAAGGTGGTTTTCAAATTGTGTGTTTGAAAATGCCACTTTTTGAAAGTGGACATTTTCTGGTTTAACCATTCTGTGTGCCTCTGCCTGCTTGTGTATTCACCGTCTGGTTTTAGACTGATGGGGCTGTTTGTGCCTTTGCTTCAAACACTCACACAGAGGAAGCTGAGGTGCGCCCTGCCTATGCTGATAGGCCATCCTGGGCTGAGAGTGGTGGGAGGAGTTGCCACTGACACCTGACTAGGCTGTGGCCATTCTGCATGATGCTGTCTCCACCTCCTGTAGTGAAACTGGACCAGGGAGCAAGAACTGAGCAAGAGAGACATTCTAAAACAAAGACTTCAAAGGGAAAAAAGGGTATGAGTGTTAGACCTGCACCCCAGAACTTTAGATTATTTCCGGTAACCTCTGCCAAGGAGACAAGCTGAAATGCTGTGAGGAGGAGACTGCCCCTTTGCTGTGTGTTGCTTTGCTGGGTTTGCAGGCAGCTGCTTCTGCCAAGTAGAAGACAAAGACTGGACTTTGTTGTGAAACCTGCTTGAGAAGAGTTTCCAAGGGCTTGTGTGTGCTTGCCTCCTGGTATAAAGTCTCAGGGACACAAAGACTTCACATACAGCCTTCTTGAACTTCTCAACTGCTGGGAGTTCTGACCTGCCTGGTGGTACCTATTCCAGTTCTGGGCCCCTGGAGGGCTTCACAGCTTTCTGCCACAGAAAGTTGTGACAAATTGAAGAAATCCACAAAATCGACGCTTTGCTCTTGTGGCTGAATGTCCAGATGCAACACCACTGATGCGGAAGAAATTCCAGACGTAGAACTCCGTGTGACCAAAGAAATGGGCGCAGCGCCTGCCCGCGGCCTGAGAAACCGCTGCCCCAGACTATAATGCAGGTCCCGCTGTGCGGCCTAAACAATCGACGCATCACCGGTTAGCTGCTTCGGAAATCCATGCAGCGCTCGTAGCGCCTGAATTTTCTCACTCATTGCACCTGTGCTGCAAGTTTTTCCGACACAGCACCCGCAGACCAGAATCGCTTGGGAAATCGACGCATCACTTCTGCGTGCAGCAGAACTGTTGCATCGCCTTGCCAAGGACTTAGGAACTGACGCATTGCTGTGTTTTTCGGAGCATCCCTCCCCTTGGCTGTTTTGTCTTGTGGATTTTGACACATTTGATGTACTTGGTGTAAAAATAACACATCCATAGATTTATATGGACAGAGTTGCTTCAAACCTTTTAAAAGTCACATTTTGAGTTGTGTATATTGGATTTTTGTCGCTTTGGGCTTGTTTGGTTTAGATAAAGATACTTTATTTTTCTAAACTGGTGTGGTATCCATTTTGTAGTGTTTTCACTGTATTACTGTGTGTTTATGTACAAATACACATTGTCTTTAAGATAAGCCTGGCTGATCGTGCCAGGCAACCAAGGTCAGGGGTTATTTTAGGTGTGTAATCCCCTTATCCTGACTAGAAGGAAGGGTCCCTACTTGGACAGGATGCAAACCACTGCCAACCATAGACCCTCATTTCTAACAGTGCACTTGCCAGCTCGACATGGCAGATTGAAACTGCACTCACACTGCAATGGCAGGTCAGAGGCAAGTGCTACTCATGTGGGTGGCACAACCAGTGCTGCAGGCCCACTAGTAGCAGTTGATTTGCAGGCTCTGGGCACGTCCAGGGCACTTTACTAGTGAATTACCAGTAAATCAAATATGCCAATCATGGATAACAAATCAGAATTACAATTTGTACAGGGAGCTCTTGCCCTTTAGCATTGATGAGCAGTGGTAAAGTGGCAGAGTACATAAACCAGCAAAAACGAAGTCCAGCACGCAGTCAAAAAGTACAGAAGGAAGAGGCACAAAAACCGGGGGAACCATGCCAAGGATGCTGGGTCTAACAAGACCCCCTTCCTGTTTTCCTAGCTCTGTAGACCCAGGCTTTCTCAAATGGCCTGGGTCCATGGGAAAACTACTGGGTGGGTCACATTCATACTTCCCATAACAGGTGTCTAACATTGGGTAGACACTCTGTGATCAGTCAGAAATCGTACTAACAGTGGATACATCTGCCTGATATTGATAATATATTTTTTTAGGAAGGAAAGGTGTTCTCTCTTCTCCCAAAGTTTTGTCAAGATTAAAAGAAAGTCTGATTATAGTAGTTGCCACGATTTAGAGTCGGGGCATGTTAAATATATCTATAAATGTGCTTCAAGCACTTACTGCACAATACATCAGATGAGGTGTGCCAGCCATAGGCTGGAATACCACATTTCTGGTGGTAGCCAATTTTCAATATACTACGATTTCTTTTACGAATAACGTTCCTTGCAGTTAACTGGTGCAGTGTTTTACCCAATTTGTGCCCATTAATCTGCAGTGCGGTATGGTCCTTACCAGTAACCCTGGGCGTAGTTTACGTAGTAGCGCTACGCGTAGCTACGTGAAGTGCACTTCGCGCGCTACGCGTAGCTATGCGAACTGCGGTAGGGAAATGCTGTTCGCACTGATTGCACAGTGCCGGATGCTTGTCCGCACTGTGCAGTCATTGCAAACGGCATCTTGCACAGTGCAAGCGGTCGTTTTCTGCCACTCAAGTAGATTTGTACTCGAGCAGCAGCTTTCTCAATGCTGACTGGTAGTTTTCTCATCGCGAGCAGTCGCGAGCATACGCGACCACTCGCAATGAGAAACCTTACCTCCCTGCTTTGAGAATTTCGCCGGGAGGTTTATTTTCCACGCTCGCGATCGGCAACTAGATGTTGCTGATCGCGAACGAGGAAAAAGTCTCGCCGGGATGTTGATTTTGCAAAAAATGCCCGCTACACTCCACGTTTTTGCACTGTGCTGCGTGCAATTCATGTAGTGCGTAGTAGCGCAAACTACGCATGCTCCGCAAGCGTAGCGTAGTATTACGCCCGGGGTTACTTACCAGCACCCGACAGTTGCAGCTGTTTCAGGGGTGCTACCATATACCACAGGTCTGCTAGAATAGATATACTCATGGTACTGGGGCAAACATGCATCACTTTAGCAGATTGCAACCCTCACTCAGAGAGTGGAGCTAACATTGCTTTCTAGTAACATCAAGGTCAGTACGTCTTGCAAATAATGGACACAGGAACCATTGTTCCTCAGTCTTCAGCCCTGTAGACAGTTAACCCACAAACCATACACATTTTGATTGAAAAACATACCCAAATGTGAAAACATTCCCTCCTAGGTCGGAGCACACCTGTTGGGCACATTGTATAATTTCCATAACACTCAAGAAAAAAAAACAAATTACAACCATGTGCCTTACTAAAACAACAGCAACCACGTGTTAACAATGTAGTACTTGCTGTAGTAACCTTTAATTATGGCAATTCTTTGATTTGTTGCTTCAAGTTTTTGAGTCTGGTCCTGTGATTGGTCCATTGCTAATGCAAACCTGCCTAGGGCTGCAAGTACCTGTTGCTACTCTTTAGGATGCCTTGACTATCAAATAAAAGGGTGATTCCTTCCAGTAGCCTTGGTCCCCCTGTGCACATTTGTTAAACCTGTGGAAAGGTGACAGGTGTCTCCTTAAGAGTCGGAGGTAAAAGCCAAGGGCATACAAAACAACCCAGGTCCTCAGAAAATAGAAAATGGATGGAGCGTAGCATGAGAACTGAAAAGTGCTATACTAACCAGACTGCATATGAAAGGACCTTGCACGACTCTATGCAGAAACAGGTTGATGGAAATATTTGGCTGGAAAACTGGCCAAAGATCATCTGGAACAATGAATGTGATAAAAAATAAACTTTTAATGTGTTTTGATGCACCCCTCTGAGGAACTGGATCCTTTATATACAATAAATACAGGAAATGATCTCGCAGGAAATTGCGAACATCCATCTTGGTTTGGATAAAAACACGTGGAGTCCCAGAAACGGAGACTATATTGGAATGGGCTATAATATAAGGTTAGATCTACCCCTTCTTTCTCAAGCAAGAATTCTTAAAGCATCTAAAAGGCGGATTTCTTTTAAGTTGTTTCTAGCCCCATCACTGTAGTCTCCATCACCTTAAACTGCCTTTCCTCCTGGATATATGAACAGCGTGCCCCATGATTCGACCAGCACAAGAGCAGAACTAGTTGGAATAGACTGGCATGTCCAGAGGTTGCAGGTGGGAACCTACCACAGACTGGAGAAATGGCCACCAAGCACAGTACCCAAACTCATACCACTCTGATCAGCTGTAGCTTCCTTCCACCGACCGGGAGCGAGAGTCACGCCTATGAGAAAGCCACCCAAAAAGGTGCTCTTTTTTTAAAGACCCTGGCTTTGACTATTGAGTCCACAGTTAGTACATTTCATTTGTTGTCCTGTTATGATTATGTTGTTACTTATGTGTTTTTTTTTTACAGGAAGCTGCTTTAAAGAACACACATGAATTACACACACCTCCACCGCCACAATATTACTCCAGTCTTGTGAGCGAAATAGAAGTCTTGGGCTGGGATAAGTATGTTTGCCAGCTTTCTTTTTTGCCTTTTTGTCAAGTGAACAATGTTCTTTGCTAACTGATGTATATTTTTGGGGCACGGGAAATTACTTAAAATAACTTTGCAGCTTCTAATTGTTTTTCTAGACCGTAAGCAAAAGTTGTTAAGTACAATTGTGTCGATCCTCACAAGTGAAGCATATGTTCATTTCCAGTGGACAGTCTTATGTCAATCCAAGTTCTAAAATCAATGTGTCTGGCCAGTTCTCCTGGTTTAGGAAAGTTTGTGGAGAGCGGGAAATCTTTTTAACCAGTGGCATCTGGTGAACGTTGAAAGAGGTGGAACGTACATATCTACCTGGAATCGGTACAAGCCTGACACTCTTAAGGAAGGTTCAGAGGGGGTTCTATCGTGCAAGAACATTTTGAAAATACAAGGCCAAATTGGGTATTTTACAGTATATTTTTTTTTTAATGTAACTTGGGTAAAAATCCAAAGGTGTTGAATAACATTTCTCAGTGCTTTTGTGGTGAGCCAAGCAAGTGTTTGTCCGTTCAAGGGTGTTGGAGCTCCGCTTTCCCAAGACAATTGTGAAAAAATGGTAGCAAAATAGTAGGTTTTCCATCTCAATTTCCCATTAAAAGTTGGTAAGAAGCTGTGTGTAACGCAGAGAGTAAAGAATTGTTATGCCATATCACAAACCCCTCATTTATAAAAATGCACATATTTCCATCATGCTTCTTCACGATTGAAATCTGATTCATATGTATGAAAGAATTTCTGCTTGGAAGGACTTGGGTAGAACAGCTCAAACTATCACTCCTAAAAGCGCACCTTGAAGTAAACACCAACACAAATGCAGGTAAAATCGACCGCAGGCAAGTTGACACAGTCCTAGAACAGCAGTAAAACAAAATACAATAATAGTAAACAGTAGTCAGCGGTAGGCAGTGGAAGGCATTTTCAGTTACTGTTGGAAGACACCCAACGTTCACAAACATCCTCAAAATAATCATTGGTGCCCAATAGGTTGTGCGTGGTGGCAGAAATAGCGGTCACACTGCTGCAAACGAACTCAGACCTATACCCTGTTTCTTCCAGCCATTCTTGCTATTTTACCATTGTTAGAAATTGGGTCTCAAGCTGGAAGAGGTATGCACCCTGTCCACGTAGAGACCACAATCCCAGTCAGCGTAAGCTAGAAACACAATAAAGGATAACCTGTGTTCGCCCTCTGGTAGCCAGGCGTACAGAAGTCAGGCTTATCAAAGAGGCAATGTGTAAAGTATTTGGGCAACACACACACACAGTAACACAATGAAAACACCACAAAAAGACTCCACATGTGTTTAGAATAATGGAGAATAAACAAGATCAAAACAAAAAATTCTAGATATGAATTTTTAAAGAATAAATGCAAAACTAGTGCTTAGAAGTCAGTCGTGCTAAAAGGTTACTTGAGGTCGTGCTAGACCCGGGTAAATCCAAAGTTCAGGCTGTCTGCAATGGAGGGAAGACCAGCTACAGGACTCAGACAGGTCCTGCTGACAAAGTAACGTCGAGGAGGCGCCACGTTGTCGACGATCCCGTGGAGGCAAGCGTAGGCATTGATCTGCACCGTCGATGGAAGCTTTGTCAATGAAATCCTGTGCGATGCAGGCATGGTGTCGTCGTCAAGCCGTGGTGTCTGTCCTCATCAAGTCGTGCTGGCTGTAGAATCACTGTAGTAGCGCATTCGCTGTAGTAGAGCATTCGCTGCATCACCGTTGAAGGGCGATGTGATGGTTCCAATCGGCACAAGCCGCTGCAGTGTCTACATGGATGTAGGAAAAGTTGCAGAAACCTACTTCTGAGGCCCAGGACTGGAGGGGGCACCTCAGGCACGGGTAGGACTCACAGATGGCAGACACCAGCAGAGTTGCGCGAAGTCTTCGATGGCCCTGAGACTTAAAAAAACAGGAGGTAAGCCAGAAATCCTTCGCAATCACTCAGGGTTCAAGTGAGATGGTTTTAGTCCTTGTCTTCAGCAGCATATATATGTATTGATCACCAGGTGCTGTCCATTGGCACGAGAAGATTAAGCGATTTGCCCAGAATCTCAGGATGTTGAGCTGACGCCGAGACTCGAACTCGATCCCCATCTCCCCAGTCGACCGTTCCGCCTGCTGCACCACATCCTAGACCTCAGCAGGCACAGTAAACCGAGCAGTCCTTAAACCTGGCAGAGTTTTCCACAGGTTCAGTTGTGTAGTAATTTGGTAGTACTTCTATCCAAATGCGCCTTTGAAGTAAGGATGACTTCAAAGCGGCTTCTTGACGTGCACAAATCCCCTTTCATCCCAGCCCTGTCTGCCAGGCTATCTGTGTGGGGTAATCAGTCCTTTGTGTGCAGCCAGGACACAGCCTATTCAGATGTGTCAGCTCTCTCTCCCCTTTCCGGCTCAGGAAGGCTAACCGAATGCATTTGAATGCAGAAATGTTCTGTCATATCCACCCTTACTGTGTTTGTGGCTATCTGGAGCAAATGCACAAAGTGTAGCTGTCACCCAGCCCAAACGTGTATTGGAGTTAGGTTGCAGGCACACAGATTTAAGTTAAGAGCAGAGAAATGTCAACTTTCTAAAACTGGAATTTCTAAAATAGTAATGTCTTATCCAACTTTACCACTAGAGAGGACTCAGTAGTGAAAAAGGAATTTAACTGTTTGTCAATACCAGGACATGTAAAACATAAAAGTACATGTCCTATCTTTTGGTTACACAGCACCCTTCGCTTAGGGCTACCTAGGGCCTACCTTATGGTTAACTTCTATGTAATAAAAGGGGAGTTTACGGCTTGGCAAATGATTTTAAATGCCAAGTCGGAAGTGGCAGTAAAGTGTACACACAGGCCCTGCAATGGCAGGCCTGAGACAGGTTTGAAAGGCTACTTCAGTGGGTGAAACAACCAGTGCTACAGGCCTACTAGTAGTATTTAGATTACAGGCCCTGGATATATGGTATACCACTTTACTAGGGACTTCGAGGGAAAACGAAATATGCCAGTCATGTATGAATCAATGTCACCATGTTTTGTTTCATAACAAGTTTTATTGCTTATTTGTGTCATCGCTCCCCGCAGGGCTACATCCCTATATTGTATTGCATGTTATACAACCAACTATAACCACATATCCCAATGCAATGTTCATTGAGATCTGCGAATAGTGTCCCCAGGTAGTGTTTGTGTTCCGTTAGAAGTATCATAGGATACATCACACCCCAGGATTGTATGTCTGGATTTCAGTATCTATGATGTCAGATATCAACGTTTGGTCCTCCAGTACAAGTACGCGGGATTCAACCCACCTCCGCCATATTTTCGTGTGCTTCTGCGGGCATCCCCGACCCCAAAATACTGGTAATGCCAGTCTCATGCAAAAGTCCATCGGTTTTGCGATGTCCTTACTGCAGGAGGTTTATCCAAACTATAAACTATGTCCTGTTTCGCAAGGGTGAGTCCCTACCATAGCAGGTGATGCTTATATCTATTGCCTCCAATCTCATCTGCTATGTGAAGTAGTGTTAGCCTAGGGGATTTGGAAATCTCCCATCCCAGAATGTCTGCTAAGTATGTAATTACCCCTGACCGGAATCCCTCTAGGGCCATGCAGGACCATACTGTGTGTATGAATGTGCCCTCTTCTTTACGGCATTTTAGGCATATAGAGGATTCTATCAATACAGCCCTCCATAATCTGTAGCGTGTGTAGTAAGCCCTGTGTAAATATTTGAATTGGATTAGTCTCAAGCGTGAGGAGATGGCAGCCCCCTAGGGGATTCTAGAGCTTAGGTCCAGTCATCCGTATCCAGGGTGCCAGTGTCTGCTTGCCAAGAAGTCGTCAACTTCTTGAGTGTTGTGGTACTGTGTGTAATGAAAGATTGATATATTTTTGAAATGTTATGATCGATGAAAACTCGCATTATTTTATTATTATTATTTTTAGGATTCTGGGTCCCGATTTATATGGGTCCGTGAGAAAAAATAGAATAACATCCGCATATAATGCAATGCGGTCCGACATATTGGGCGTCTATTCGAAGCCTCTAACGAGTGCATCCTTACAGACCCATGTGGCTGAAGGTTCGATAGTGAATGCGAATAGAAGGAGAGATTGGGGGCACCCTTGTCGTGTACCCCGCCTAACTGGAAAGGGGGCTGAATCGCTATCTGCTACCAGGACAGCTGCAGTCAGATCTGTATATAGTAGACTAACATATGCTATAAAGCGCGGGACAAAGTTATGTCTCCTAAACAGCGTGAAAAGATATGTCCAGCTGACTGAAGGCCTTATCCATGTCCGCTAACATTAGTGTGGCCGGCCTACCTAGCTGGTCCACCGCTGCTATCACATTATCGACCGTTCTAATACTGTGGATGGTGGAGCTGCGGGGCATAAAGCCCGCCTGGTCTAAATGGACAAGATCTGGTATGTATGGTAGTAGTCTATTTGCGGGGACTTATGCCAGTAGTTTCAACTCTGTATTCAAGAGGGATATGGGGAGGTAGGAGGCATGTTGTTCAGGGGGTCTGCCTGGATTAGGGAAAACCACTATCTCCACATGTCTCCAGTTCGCTGGTAAGCGGGCTATTTTTACTGCATCTTGGATTGTATTAAGGAGGTGGGGTCCTAGTTGGGGCATATAGGCCTTATAGAATTTACTGGGGTAGTTATTAGGACCTGGTGCTCGGCTAGTTCGCAGTTCTGTTACTGCTGTTGTTAACTCTTCTAAAGTTATGGGTGCATCCAGGGCTTCCCGTGTATCATCTGATACAGCTCTTGGCGGTATCTCATCGAGGAAACAATCGATCCGGGAGGGTTTGATCACTTCCTTGCGCTTGTATAGTGCCTCATAGAATTCTGCAAAGCTCTGTGCTATCATGACGGGGTCTTTGAGAACGTCTCCCTGTGTGTCACAGATCGCAGGGGGAAGTGTTTGGGTCGTGGCCTGCCGGCACAGGCGGTATAATAAGTTCCTGGATTTGTCCCCCCCATTGATAGATCCTACTCTGGGATGCTAACTATGCGCATCATGCCTCTTCTATTAATTTGCTCTGGTATTGTTGTTGGGTAAGACGTTGTTGTCCTCGCTCCATGTGTGCTCCACCCTTTTTTCCCTGTCTTTCGAGTGTTATGAGACTGGCTTCTAATTGTAACAAACAATGTTTCTGACATTTACGTTCCGCCACGCAATAACTTATATCTGCTCCACAAATGGTGGGTTTCATGGCCTCCCATAATATTTCTGGGGAGGAGGCTGTTTCTGTATTAAAGGTTAAGTAGTCCGTCAGTGCATTGTGGATGTGTGTTCTATAGCCTTGGTTTTGTAGATGCCATCGAGAGAGCTTCTACCGGAATGGGCCCTGGCTTAGGCCTATCAAGAGCTGTGATCCTACAATCCCCTGGGCATAATCGTGGCGTCTAATAGTCTCTGAAGATAGTGGTCTGGAAAGAAAATATAGTCTATCCTAGAAAAAGAGTCCTGTACCGGGGAGTAGTATGTATAGCCCGTTTCATGTGGATGATGTGTTCTCCAGGTATCGACATGTGGATGATGTGTTCTCCAGGTATCGACCCAGCCCACCAAGTCAGTGAAAGATTTTAGCTTTGATTCTTTTGATTTCTCTAGGGCCCCTGAGGATTACAATCGGACCCTGGACATGCACATCACATCGTTCCAGTCACCTCCCATGACTGCAAGGCCCTCGGGTAGAACCCCCCCAGATGTCTACTAAGCAGTCAATAAACCTTTGTGTAAGTGGGGGAGGGGCCTAATAGCTACCAATTACTACCTGTTCTCCTAAAATGGTCCAGTGGACTAGAATGTACCTTCTGTGTGGATCATCCCACGAACGAGTGTGTGTGAAAGGTATCCTGAGATGCACCAGGATTGCTACAACCCTAGAATCTTTCATGAAACCCGTGAGTAATACATGTTCATAACCAAACCTGGCAAGACAAGGTGTTTTGGTGCCCATGAGGTGTGCATCTTGTAGCAGTAGTATGTCTACTTTTATCATTTGGCCTGGTGCAGTAGCGCACCACGTTTAATCTTATCTAACATTCCCATTACTTTCCAGCTTACAGTCTGTATTGGACTCGGTGGGGCCTCACCTGTTTGTGTCGACATCTACGCATAGTGATTGATAATATCATCACCGGCAAGTGGAGCAATTACTTCCTGGGATATCGAACTCTTTGCACTGGGTTAGAACAGCAAACTTTATAAACTCCATTAAACTCCCCCCCCCCCCCCCCACCCCAACACCTCATAACGACTGACGCATCTGTCGTGGATGGCCAGCAGTACAAACCCCAATGGGGGATTGGCACCGTATCCATCCAATGGATCCCCAAATATCCTGATATCATCATGTCAGTATGAAAGAAAAACACTTAATGTACCAGCCCGATATGAAGCACCAAAATACAACAACTCTCATGAGGTGTGGAAGGTTCCACGGTAATTCTTCGGGTATTTGTATTAAGTCACTTGTGGGGATTGGGAACTTCATCCGCAGGTGTTTTTCCCCCGGTCCGCGTCACCGGCCTTAGAACGCCATAGCGATTGGGAGCGATGTTTCCGTTTATCCTTGTGTTTCTGTGTTCGGTGGGATTTTCCACACAAGGAGTCTGAGTCATGACGTGGAGGTGTGTGTGACTTGGTGTCGTATTTCATCTGTCCAGTTGAAGACTTCTTCTGGTGTATCTAAGAACACTGTGCGAGAGTTATATACTACGCGCAGTCGATGCGGGAATTGGCGTATATATGTAATCTTCAGGTTTTGAAGGCGCGTCTTGGCCGCCTGAAAGGATTGGCGCTGCTGTTGTACCAGCTTGGTATAGTCTGGGAATATCATATTTCGGTGAGATTCGTAGGACAATTCAGCTTTCATTCTGGCCTGTTTAAGAATAAGGTCGCAATCATGATAGTTTAAAATTCGTGCAATAATAGGCTGCGGTCTAGCCCCAGGGGATGGTCGCTCTTAGAAGGGCTCTGTGTGCGTGTTCTACTATGAAGCATGGAGAGAGGGCGTCTGGTGGTATCCACGAGGTGAGCCACTCTGCCACAGATATTTAGGTGTCACTACCTTCTCAGTTCTCGGGAAAGCCCACGAGGTGGAGATTATTTCTACTAGCGCGGCGAGCAATGTGGCGTTGTCAGGTGGGGTTTCGGATCCACCCTCTGTGTCTACATTGCGAGCGCTGGCACCTGTGTAGTGGTCTATGGTACTTTGCCGAGCTGTAGTGCTCGCCACCTTGTCTTTAGTTATTGTGGTGTTGGAAGGCCTCTACGTTCCCTTCACGCAAGATTTGTGTCACCCAGTCTGTCTCTTCCTGGGCCACTCCCCCAGAGCACTTCGTTGGGCTCCAATAAGGTCCTGTGCCGGACGCCGCAAGAGCAGGCCAGAGGCCCCCTTCACAAGCCGCACCGGGACCTAGCCCGGCCGCCTCTGTGGTCGGGAAGTGGCAACCCCCCACCTCTAACGGGCGCATCACCTCTCAGACAGTGGTGTCAGTGTCGGACACTGGTAGTTCCATAGGAGACCGGGCCCAAATCTGTGTCACTGGGGCCCACCGGGGAGACGATCCGTATGTCACCAGGTGTACCGCAGGCCAGCCCACATCAAACAGTCAGAGATAGGTCGCAGCGCGTCTCGCTGCTCACGGCTCGCCCTGTCTCGCTACAGCGGCTGCCATGGGCGGGGCCACACAAATCACCTCCAGCCTCTGTCCCACCGCATCAAAGCTTCCAGTTGAGGGGCCTCGATCGCTGTGATTCTTTTAAAATGGGATCAACCCGGTCCACAACAATCATCCAAGGACTGGCTGCACTGCGTCTCTCCCAGCGCATGGGGCCCTCCTTCGTAAACAGACCTCCCAGTCTTGCCCAGGCCGTAGCCTCTGCCAGGGAGGCCACGCCCAGCACTCGTCCCGCGGCAGCAGCCCTCCCCACAATGGGGGATCTTAAGCGTCGCAGCTCCTTTGTGGTGGGGCCTTTCCGGGATCCTGGCCGCTTTCGTCCAATGTGTCTGGGCTTTAGTGCGCAAGTGCCCGCAGCCGATTCACTGCCACCAATGTGTGAGTGTGGCACAGCTCTGGACTATGCGTTGGTGCGGGGAGGCCGACCGCACTATCTGGTGCCGCTTGAGGTTTACCGGGGATGCAGGTGACTTTAGAGCAGTATTAGGTGAGGATTCGGTAGGATATTATGATTGGACTGGCGAAGATGGCTAATGCACTTCTGCCAAGTTGGACCGCTCAGCCACGCCCCCAATGTCACCATGTTTTAGGGGAGAAGCATATGCACTTTAGCACTGGTTAGCAGTGGTAAAGTGCTCAGAGCTCTAAGGACAACAAAAGGATACAGCAAAAAGAGAAGGAGGAAGGCAAAAAGTTTGGGGTGACCCTTCAGACACAACCATTTTCCAACAACCATATCAACATTAAAGACTGAAGTACAGGCTTGTTTATTGCATCCATATGGTTGTCATGGCACCATTCAGGATTAGAAAGTGGGAAGGCTGGTTGACACCTTTCTTGCTTAAAACAATTGGGTGTGTTGGGGTGGTGGAGTGCGAGAAGTGAACGGTGATGATAGAACACACACACACATACATATACATCTCAGGAGGTTGATCAAGGCCGGCACTCAAACCTGGCTCCCCAGTTCCACACTAGTCAGTTCTGGCCTTAACACCATATCCTGGACAGAGGGAGAGTAGCAGGCAGAATCCATTAGAAAGCTCAGCTTGTCATGGGCTCGAGGTTTCAACAGGACCTCGAGTTGAGCCAGAGCCAAGCTTCAAACATTAGCTTTCAGTGGCTATATCCTCCTGCGATTTTGGGCCAATCACTTAGGCACAGATTTATTAAGGGCTTGTGTCGCCCTTGCGTCGCGGAAGGGCAACACACGTTTTTAAGTGAGGTTTATTATGGCACGCAGAGCCACCTTAAGTGGCTTTTGCTGGCATAGTACATCTTGAGTAACACAAGACAGTGCAAGTTGCTGTTTTGCGTTACTCTGACCTGAGAAGGCATTCCATGAGTGTAGCGTGGGTGTTCCCATGCATCCACCCATGGTTTTGGCGCAATCCCAGATTTACTAACCATAGTAAACCTGGGAATGCATCAAAATGTTATTCCTTTCCTGAGGGGTCGTAACGAGGAGAAATAGGTTAACCTCTTGAGTGCCCATGACGAGCTGGTCTCGTCATGGGCCGCGGTTGCGCTGTGCCCATGACGAGACCAGCTCGTCATAAACCCCGCCCGCTAATGAAACGCCCGGCACAGGGCGGGGAAAGGGCGGGGCACTCAAGGGGTTAACTTCTCTGCAGCACACATAGAAAGAGGAAAATGCCTCAGATGATTGTTTTTGTGCAGAAAGGTCTTCCTTCCTGAAGATAACCAATCCTGCGTACAACGTAGGCACCCTTGCACCTTGGTGCCAGGGTGCCTGTATTGACACTTTGCGCTGTAGCACAATTGGCTGCCGAGAGAGAGTAGGAATGCGCCATATCTTAGCAATTATGGCCATATCTTCCCTCTCCATTTGACAAAGTGCAGCTGATTGTCTTGCTGCCTTGTGCTGTCTCAAATGTTATTAAATCTGCCCCTGAATCTCCCTGTATCTTGAAAATATAAATGTGACCTTGTGTTTAGTAACTGGTGCTCCAGTACCTTTGTGTCGAGTTTGTGCTATTTAAAAACTGCAGAAAAAGCACAGAGGTAAAAACGAACTGTTAACATAAAAAAGGAAGACAAATCGATAACCCATTTAGTGTCTGATTTGTATACAGTAAAACCAGAAAACCTGGGTAAATCATGGCTTCTCCGCGTAAACTGTGTGATCATAGGCACATATCTTATTTTGCCCAAACTCCTTTTTCTTCATTTTCTTGTATGAAAACACTTTCAAATATGCGAGTTTTGAATACCAGTTGTACAAAAATCTATTGTGTTTGACTTATTAGACTATAATGTTTCACTAAAATATTCTGGGCCACATACAGGGCTTACATGACAACTGTCTTGCCGCTTAGTTCACTAATGGTTCATGTTTAAAGACATTTAATAAGTATTTCTTAGTGCAGTGCTATAATGTGATGTATTAATAATGACAAACCTTCCACATGTTAAGAAATGCACTTTTTTGTGATTTGAGGGCACTTTATCATATTTACGTTATGTTTTAAAAAAAAAAATCTTTATTACAGTTGGTAAGACAGCCATGGGATTGCTAGCAAAGGCCCCCAGCCTAAAAATGAGCACTGGATTTGCCAGCTCCTGCCAGTCCTGGAGCTGCTCTCATGCTGAGAGCAGCTCCAGGATTGGTTGCCCTTCCCTTTACTGCTCGAGGACGCTGATCAGGGAGAGCCGTGTCGCACCCAGGTGAACAGTATTTATGGTGAGTTTGGTGCCGTCGCGCCCACCCCATTTTTATAGCTGTAGCTGCCACTGCTCACATACACACATTCAGAATTCCACACGCTCTAGTATTGGAACTTATCTCACCTGACGTGCTTTGAGTTGCAGCTTCTGCTTGCCTGGCCCTGAAATACATGAATTCTCACCCCCTGCTTTTAAGACCTGGAAGCGGACACCCCAGCTTCCGTTTTTTTAATTCAAATGCTCAAGCCTCTGCCTGATCAGAAGCCAGGATATGTTGGAAGTCAACCCTCCTTCTCTAACTCAGCTTCTCTTAGGGCATATGAGTGTATGATAGACAAGCCCCACCAAAACTTCATTAAGTGACATGCTGCACAACCCGAGGTTTGTGAAGCATATCAGCTATGGAATGTGAATGCGTGAGGCCGGGCTGTAAGAGCCAACGGTCTCACACATGCACAACACCAATGAGCACGATGGAGTCCCGTCTGGTTCTAACGTGATTTTGCAGCTCTTTACATAAAAGCAAACGATCGATAGGATGGTTTGTTTTCCTGTAAAAGCTGGAGCACATCTAGGAAGTATTTGGAGGAGGTAGGTGATCTGAGAGGAGGGCACCACCATAGCGCCCCTATTGGCAAGCCGCTGCTGCTTATAACAAGTGTTGCCTGTTGTCCCTGCATCCAAAGGAATCCAATATTACTGCAAGTTCATTGAACCAACAACTTTCTCATTTTAGGTTTTAATTATTAGGAGAAAGGGAGTTCAAGATTTATTCTTGAGAAGGGAGGAGCCTAGCGCGCAACCAAGATGGCCGCGTAGGCTTACGGCTCTCGAGGGCCTCCGCAACCTCCCACGTCTATCCTGACTTAATCCTGGTTTATTCGACGGGCGTTTGCAGATGTACTTGCGCTGAGGTGCCACCAGTTTTCCAAATCCGGATCGGACGCCGGGAACCGGAATGGTTGCACTCCGAAGTTTGCGGCCTGCTCTTGCCTTGGTCCCGATCTCGAGCTGGTGAAGTGCCCGGGTACGAAGTGAACAACAGCGGCTGGCTGGGCTTGAACTGTCACGGACCCCGCACTTTCACTTTCGTTTTCAAGCTTGTTTTCTGATATCGGCTGAGAGACTTTGGTGTTTCAGAGGGGCGCGGAAGGCGGAGTGTCTGGCCTGACTCTCGGACTATACATGGGCTTACTGTTGGCAACGGCTGTGTTCAATTGAATTAGCTACCTGGCCCCTTTTTCCTGGTGCGGGCGGGTGCCAACCTTGGTGGCCTCCGGACGATGGCGGCGAGACTAGACGGAGACAAGTCGAAACCCAAGTCAACTCGGAGGGGTGCCTATACCCAGGTCAATAATATGGATCGATATGCGCAGGCAAAGGGATCCCCTAGTGGCTCGCATAAATCGCCTGAGAGGTCTAAAGAGGTCTCAGACCCATCGTCAGAATTGACTTTGCTGGACGTCATGGGCGCCATTGAGGAGATGACCGCTGTGGGTCAGCAGTTTGATACCCTGGCTCATAAATTGGATGCGGTCCTGATCGATGTGAATTTGGTCAGGGCAGACCTGTCCAAAACTAACGAGCGGGTTGACTCCTTGAGTCAAGCGGCGTCGAGTCTAACTGTTGATGTGGCCGCCCTGCAGACGGAGGTCCGTAGGTTGCGGCTAGCCAGTGACCTGACGGACCATCGACTTGAGGACTCCGAAAGCAGGGCTAGATGGAACAATGTTCGTATCATTGGAGTGCCGGAAAGGTCGGAGGAATCTGCTGCGGATCTTTTTGTGGAGGATCTGGTGACCAATCGTCTCGCGCCCAAGGGACTGAGCAAGTTCTTTGCGGTGGAGCGGGCCCACAGGATTCCGGGTGGTGCGCCCAAAGTGGGTGCTCCCCCGCGGCCTATAATCGCCCGACTCTTTAACTTTCGGTATAGGGATGCTATCCTTCAGGCATCGAGGGTGGCCGGGCCGCTGAAGTTTGAGAACTCTGTCAGCTTTTACCCGGACTTCATGCAAGCGGTCCAAAAACAACGGCTGGGATTTTTGGGCGTCAAACGGCGCTTGAGGGACATGGAGCTGAAATATGCGATGTTATTCCCGGCTAGGCTGCGGGTTGAGTTCCGGGGTCGCTCACACTTTTTCGACCGTCCGGAGGCGGTTGGAGACTGGTTGGATGCCCTGCCTCGGGGACAGGATCGAGACAGTCGGACGGCGGAGAGCGGACAGGATTTGGTGGAGCAGGACTAGAACTTGGTTCCTGGTGATGGACTGGACTGGTGACGTTTTGTACCTTGGCTCAACTGGACCCTAGTTTGGCACAATATGCCCTCCAAATGCCTGGGGGTTGTGGGGAGCTTATTGGGGTCCTTTCCTCCTTCTGGGGTTCTTTTTGTGGTATATGTTAGGGCGACAGGCACACTGCGAGTTGGGGGGGCTGTTTGGGCTCAAGCAGGGGTGCAGGGAGGGGGGGGAGTTGTGGTTTGGGGATTGTGGGGGAGGGGGGTTGTTGGGGATTGTTTGTTTGTTTCGCAAGGCAATGTGAAGTTCTCTGCTGACTTATCCGGTTTGTGCTTTCCGGGATGTGGGTATCATGCACGGGAGTGGGATGGGGGGTAGGGGATTGAGAATCCTTTCGTGGAATGTGAATGGACTGGGGGACAGGATCAAGCGCGGGGTGGTGTTGCAGTTTTTGAAACGGACTTCGCCCGACATTGTTTTCCTGCAGGAGACACATTTGATTGGGAACTCCTTCCATGCCCTAAATAGGAGGGGCTATCGCCTTGCCGCTCACTCTGGTTTCACTTCTGGCACCAGGGGAGTGGGCATTTTGGTTAGGGCCTCTCTCCCATTGGAGGTGGACGAGGTGCTTCACGATGATAGGGGGCGCTATGTGGCACTGGTGGGGAGATGGGAGGGTAGGACTGTTTCGCTCGTTGCTGTGTATGTGCCTCCGGGGTTACAGACGGCTACATTTGCTGATTTGGGGCGTTTGGTCCTGGGACTCCCTGGGGGGGTTCTGGTGTTGGGGGGGTGACTTTAATGCTGTTGTCTCCGGGTTGGAGGACCGTCACCCCCCCAGGGATCTCCCTAGGGCTCAGGCCTGGTTGGGTGGCTTTTTGGACACCTTGGGACTTGTAGATTGCTGGAGATTGATGCACCCGGGACAGGCGCAATATACCTTTCACTCGGGGGCCCATGGGAGTCTCTCGAGACTTGATTACATGCTTATGCCGGCGATCCAAGCTGGTATGATTGGGGAGGTGCGTCATTTAGCCCGTGGTATTTCTGACCATTCCCCTATATGGTTGCAATTGAAGGTTGTCCCTGGGGCAGAGGGGAGAGTAGCACCCGTTAGCCCCTGGTATATACGTAACCCTAAGATCCGCGCGGAACTGGTCAAGTCCACTGATCACTACTTCAATGATAATGTGGGGTCTGTGTCGTCGGCCGTCTCCCTATGGGAGGCTTATAAAGTGGTGATCAGGGGGCAGGCCTTGTCCCTTATCTCCCATGCTAAGAGGTGCGAGAGAGCAGAGGTGGTTCGCCTGGAAACTGAAATAGCTGAAATGGAGGAGGACTTGGACCGGGGAGTTACTGATGAGAAATTGCACGTTTACAGCCTCAAACAATCAGATTATAGAGCGCTAGTCACGGAAGCCGCTAAAGGGATGAGTAGAGAGCAGCAAGGACGACTGTATGATGTGGGGGATAAGGCCGGAAAGTTGATTGCTTGGTTGGATAAGAAGGAGAGAGCGAGCAGGGTGGTGCCCGTTGTGGAGAGAATGGATGGAGTGCGTGTGACTGACCCGGTGGAGATCGTTGACTGCTTCGCGGATTATTTCCGCGGGGTATACTCTCCGGTTTCTGTGTGTTCGGAGGAGGATTCTCATCTGTTGCTTAGGGACATTGCATTGCCAACCCTATCGGAGGCTGATGCAGTATTGATGGAGGCGAAGTTGTCGTCAGATGAGATCGCTCTGGCCACTCGCTCGATCGCATCGGGTAAGGCTGTGGGTCCTAATGGTCTTCCCATCGAACTATATAAGTTGCGTCCCGATAAGATAGCGCCGTATCTTCGGGACATGTTTTTCGCGGCACGTGCGGCGGGCTTCCTCCCCCCTGACCAACGCCTCGCCAACATAGTTGTGATACACAAAGAGGGGAAGCCGCGAGATCGCTGCGCCTCCTATCGGCCCATTTCGCTGTTGAACGCAGAACCCAAAATTCTGCCTAAGGTATTGGCTAATCGACTGGTTCGGGTCGTGGGCGACTTGATTCATCAGAATCAGTCCGGTTTCATACCCCCATCGGAATACCGCTCTGAATTTGAGGCGGTTGCACGGCGTGCTTGCTAGAGCGGAGTTTATACGTGAGCCGGCCATCTTGGCATCTTTAGATGCTACTATGGCGTTTGACACTTTGGAGTGGCCGTATATTTGGGCCGTGTTGGCGAAATTTGGGTTCGGCCCTGAGTTTATTGGTTGGGTAAAATTACTATATGCTGACCCACTGGCTCAGGTGGTGGTGAATGGTAGGGTGTCGGCTCCCTTCGCACTGGGCAGAGGTACGCGGCAGGGATGTCCGTTGTCACCCCTTCTCTTTGCACTTTCTTTGGAGCCTCTCGCCGCCTGGTTGCGTTGGGAGCCGTCGCTGCGAGGCATTAGATGGACGCCGGAGTTTGAAGACCGTGTCTCCCTTTACGCGGATGACATCCTTCTGTATCTCACCTCTCCCCGACAGTCACTAATTGTATTGGTGGACGTACTGAATTCCTTTGGTCGCAACTCTGGCCTGGTCATCAACTGGGCCAAGTCATGTGTTTACGTCCTCTCGGGCGAGGCCCCCCTCCTGCCACGGGATTGCCCCATCCAGATTTCTACACTGGGGTTCAAATATTTGGGAATCTTTATCTCTCTGGATCCCGCGGTCCGTTATGAGCGAAACCTTCTCCCTCCCCTCCAGCGATTAAAGGCCGACGTCGCGAGGTGGCGACGACTTCCGCTCTCGCCGCTCGGATGGGCGGCATTGTTTAAAATGATGTCGCTACCTCGCTTCTTGTATGCTTTGCAAAATACTCTAGATGTCTTGCCAGCCCGTTATTTCCGGGAGGTGGAGGGTCTTCAGCGCCAACTGTTTTGGGACGGGCGGCCGCGGATTGCTCTCGCCAGGTTGACGCTCCCTTGGTACGATGGGGGGGTCACCCTCCCCGATATTAAACGATACTATTGGGCGTCTCAGTTGGCGGCGGTGAACCACGGGATATACGGTCCTGCCTTGAATCCGGCCTTCGAGATGGATAAATTTCTGCTCCCGGGTGGGGATTATAATAGGGCGCTGTACTCGGTGACCCCGGACACGCGGTTGACAGGACCCACGCAGGTTGCGGTACGTGTGTGGCACGCGGCGAATGCTGCGATGGGGTGGAGGGATCGCTTGACTCGGGCGACGCCGTTGTATGCCTCCGGGCGGCTGGGCTGTTTGTGGAGATCGAAAGGCTTTGAGAAATGGGATATGATTGGTATATGTAAGGTGGGTGATCTTTGGGCGAAGGGGTCTTTCAAAACGTTTGAAATGCTTAAAACTGAATATAAATTAAACGATAGAGAGTACTTCCGGTATGCGCAAGTCTACCATGCGCTGTGTTCGGTTTTCCGGGACGTTGCTGCTATCCCCGAGTATTCCCCACTGGAGGATAGAGTGTTGGATGGCTACGTGCCCGACAGCACTATTTCTCTGATTTATAAGAAACTCATTAATGATCGCGCGGACTTGCTGCTCCGTCTGCGGGAGGCATGGACGGGCGATGGCTTGGAACTGGACGATGAGGACTGGGTATCGGCGGTGGCCTCCCCGAAAGAGGTGGCGATCCCGGCCCGCTTACGATTCGTACAGCTGAAGATCCTTCATAGAGTGTATGTCACGGGGCCCGATTTGCTACGTATGGGTTACTCGATGGATGGACTGTGTAAGCGTGGATGTGGCCTGCCGGGTACCTTTCTTCATATCTTATGGGAATGTTCGGAGGTTGTGCAATTTTGGAACGGTATCCACACCGTAATGGAGGAGGTCACGCACGTTGCTCTGTTGCCAGAGGCTAGGAGGTGTTTGTTGAATGTCTGGGAACCGAATGATTATAATGTGGCACAGACGCAGTGGGTGACCTTGGGGTACATGGTGGCTAAGCGTAACATTGCACAGCTATGGGGCTCCCCGAGGCCGCCCACGATCGAGGTATGGAAGGAGAATATGGACTGGTGTATGTTTAGGGAAAAGACGGTGTATGTGGCGAGAGGCAAGCCAGGGAAATGGACTAAGGTATGGGGTCCATGCTATTTATATCGTGGACGTATCTGCACCCCGCCTCTGCCATTAGAGGTCGATATTGCTTTGTCCCCCTAGCCACACATTCTGCGGGATGGTGTGAGGTGTGTTCCATGCTTTGTCTTCCCGTTGCCCCCCACTACCGCTTCCAGACAAGAACTGCTTTGGACACTGTACGTTGTTCCCCGTCCTGGGAAGAGCACGCTGCTATTTCGGACTCTCATTGCCTTGAGTGTGTTTTGTATTTAATAGAAAATGAAACTGTTTTTTCCGATTGCTCCTGGCCTATGGCCACGGCCTGTTACATGTGCTCACGAACTGCCGGGAGCTTTGCCTCTGGTTCATTTGAATGTGTGGCGTCGCACTGCGGGACCTCGGGCTCTATAGCGGCCGGCCCTGGTGGTTGTAGGCCCTTGTCTGTATTTTATCGTGTACTAACGGTTTCTAATAAAAAAAATGTTGGCTTGTGGGTATGGACAGTCACTAACAGTAAGCACTTGAATAGTAGAAAATAAAGTCCGCTCTATCACTTTTGTAAACATTTTAAATATGATTTTTATTCTTTGACGGTCATTATCTTAGTAGGTTTGCAATGGCTTCTATTATTTTAATAGAATTCAACATTGCTTAAGGACTGTTTAGTTTCTCTAATCAGTAACCCAGCCTAAAAAAAACTAGCTGAATCTAAAGATAGAATTTTACCTAGTAGTTATTTCTCTAATAAAATAGAAGAGATTTTACTGGTACCAGTTTAACTACCATTTCCTTACCAAACCAGATTATCTTCATATAGCTGATGACTCTTTAAAAGAAGAGATTAATGATCTCCCTATTTCAGTTTCCCCATTTGGCTATTGACATGGGAGCCAATGTATGATGTAGATCTGCTGAATGTCTCTGCCCTGATGCTATTCAATCAAATGTATACCTACCTTGTGATATCAGCATTCTCATGGTTGAAGACTGTACAGTGATTGAGCAGATAATCAACATTCACTATTGGGTTGTTAAATTTGCAAACCTATTTTCTAGTTGATGCATTGATATCTGTATACTGAATAATACTTTTAAAAGCCATTTATAAAATTTTGTGTTGGGATCTGGTGGCATAGTTTGAGAGGCTACAGTAATAGATTGTGTCTTTTGTATTAGTCTCAAAGTTCTCGGTAGCAGTGGGTTATGATCCAAGACAGTCTTGATCAGATATCCGGTGTGATACACTGATGTCTGTAGTGATCTAGTGCGTACTACTCAGTCCTAGCTCCCATGCAAAAAATGCATAGGTTAATAAAAGCAACACTCTATTACCTTAGCGTTCCTAAATTGCCAAGAATCTAGTGACCAGCATGCCAGCCATTCCTGTAGCGCCTTTGGAGTCTTACATTCTGCTGAATGTGGTAGCTGTGAGCGTGAGCAATCACAGTCTGCATTTATGACACTATTAAAATCGCCTATCAAGAGTGCGAGGTGTGTCCACCTTGCTAGTTGCTTTCTCAAAGCGGCATAGTAGGCTGGTTGTTCAATACTGGGAGAGTAAATGCTGCCCAGCACTACTAGGATGCCATTAATTTATCTTTCTCCAAAGCATAACTGCCTTCCTTATCAAGCAACACTCTTCCTGCCTCAAAGGTCACCCATGACTTCACCCTGATCAGCCCTCCATCGACATTGTGTGAAAAACTGGTGGAATACACCTGCCTCCTGTATTTTGTCAAGGCTGTCTGGGGCTCTGTTGTCCCTATATGAGTTCCTTTGCTGCATGCCCTGTGGATCATGTCCTGTTGACTTGGTGCATTCTATACCCCGTTGTGCCTTGTGGGTGGATCTTTGTGATCTTAGGTTTTTCCATATTTATCCACTTAGCTGGATGCTCCAAGTCTGTGACGACCCCCCTCATCTCCCCCCCCACCCCACTGGCTCACCAGGCTGTGTCAAACACTTGATCTAAGGGTCTCTCCCATTGCTTCAGGTGTAGTGTTTCTGTGTGAGAAGCTGACCGAGACCTCTTGTCGGAATTTTTTGTCTGCCTCCAATGGCGGGGATCCAGAAGGAGAGACAAGCAGCTGGCCGTGAGGTGGTTGCATTGCCCAACCATAACCAGGACCTCTATCAAACTTCTGGTAGTATTGTATTTATATAGCGCTTACTACCCCGGACAAGGCGGCGAAGCGCTTTTCGGCGAGTAGCCTGCTACTCTGGAACCCAAAAAGGATTAGTGGTGGAATAGTATAGTGAAATTTGAGCTAATGTGAGGGGTGGACATACGAGTCTGTTAGTTGGATTGAAAAGGACAATGGGAGGGGTAGAAGAGGGATGAGTCTAGAAAGTGTTTATTGGGAGATCATAGTAGTAAGATGAGGTCTGGGATGAGTATAAGGAGAGACGGAGGAGGGTAGAATCTCTAGAAATGGATTATGGAAATAATCGTAATAAAATGAGTTTTGGGTTGAGTTAAATGAGGGATAGGTGAGGGAAGAATTTATAAAAGTTGTTTGGGAGATTATAGTATTAAAATGAGGTTTGAAGTGCTCCAAGGAGGGATGGAAGAGGGAAGAGACTAGAAAGGGTTATTTTGGAGATCATAGTAGTAGAATGAGGTTTGAGATGAATCAGAGTGTAGATAGAGGATATATTGAGAGAGGTATAGGGTGAAATTTAGAGTGGTGCAATGGAGAGAGTCAAAGTTTTTTTACTTTCTACAGTAGGAATAAAGTAATAAATATATAGATACAGAAGTACATATTATGCATATTTATATCAAGAAATGCACATATCTAGATACATACATATAATCAAATTAAATGTTTATATACACAGGGATATGCTGTACATTTGAATTTGGTAACTACTCAAGAGCCAACTCTTGAGTAGTCTTCTGAAGATAAGATAGTTATCTGTGGGTCTTATGTTTGGGGGTAATGAATTCCATAGTTTGGCTGCTGGAACATAGAAAGAAGCGCCACCTCGATTTTTTTTCTTGTATTGTGGGATTTTGAGGCGAAGTGCCAATCTGGAGCGGAGGTTCCTTTGTTGAAATTATTTGGTGACTTATTCCTGATGTAAAGATGTCCTGTTCCATGTACTGCTTTGTGGGTGATACAAAGCAGCTTGAATGTGGATCTTCTGGCAACCGGTAACCAATGTGGGGAAGTGCCAGTTTCCCTCGCCACTTCCCATTCACCCGCAGCCTAGTTTCAGCAGGACACTCTTTAAATAATCTCTTAGGTGCTTCTGAGCTGCTTTGCAGCCTCCGACTGCACAGCCCTGCATCCTTACTTCTCTTCCCCTCCTATGTTATCATGCGGCCACCATTTTGATTTGAGCCATATCTTCCTCGTCCCTCTCTCAGGCCTCCAGGTCCTCACATCATGTTGATCATCAGCACAGCAGGCAACCGCTGTACCTCAGCTACCCTCCACCCTCTCCCCCTATCCTTCCCCAACAGCCCGGTGTTTCAGCAAATACAGCATGGTTTGCTGTTGAAGTCCTTGTTCTTGTCTCCAGGACCACATCCTTACCATGAAACCGTCATCTGTAAAATGTCTTCTCACTTGTAGGTTGCCCTGCACATATGGATGCGAACCAGGCGAGTTCGAGACAGGATGCGAGGCACTAGTCGTGACCTCTTTCAGGTTGCACTCACCATATTGGCTGACCTAGCCATGTTCCAAGTTATGCTGTATTATTATTTATTTAGAAACTTATATCGTGCGCAGCTACCCCTGACGGGGGTTTCCCGGCGCTGCGAACGGTAAGCAGTTTTAAGTGTCTCTGAGGGACTAAGGGTTGGAAAACAGCCAGGTTTTTAAATTGCGTCGAAATAAGCATTCCGATTCTGTCATAAGGAGGGACAGTGGCAAGTTGTTCCAGGATCGAGCAGTGATAACTGTGAACGCTCTGCCCCCATTCTAGAACGACAAAATCTGGGAGTACATAAGAGGCAAAGATGATTTGATCTGAGAGATCGGTTGGACTGAGCATGCTTGAGTCTAGCTCTGAGATAGGCCGGCCCCTGACCCTGCATTGCTCTAAATACCAGGACCAGATATTTAAACTGAATGCGACTAGTCACGGGCAGCCAGTGTAACTTTAAGTGAGGAGAGATTGAGTGACGATATGGGATGTTACAGATCATTCTTGCCGCCGCATTCTGCACAATCTGCAGACGTTTGACCAGATAGGCTGGCGCTCCGACATACAGGCTGTTGCATAATCCAGGTGTGATGTTATAAGGGCGTGAATAATGGTCCGGCGAGCGTCCAAAGGAAGAAAAGGGAGAATTTTACGGATCATGCGAAGTTTACCAAAACATACAGATGTGACCTTATTTATTTGAGACTTGCAAGACAATTCATTATCAAATAGGAATCCAAGATTCCTAGCAGATACCACCGGCACTGGGGTGGGGGGTTTCAACTCAGGTGGCTACAGAAGTAGGGGTAGAGGGGGATTTTTTTATTAAAAAAACAAAACCTCAGTTTTATCCGAGTTGAGCCTGAGAGTGTTAAGTGACATCCAGGAAGAGATGTTGCTAAGGCATTGTCTGAAGTTCGAAAAACTGGCGTCAGAGTGATCTCTAAATGAAAACACTAGTTGTGTGTCATCAGCGTATGAGATCACTCTGACCCCACAGGATTCTTCCACCATGGCCAGCTGCGATAAGTAGACATTAAAAAACAGTGGGCTCAGGGCAGAGCCCTGAGGTACACCACAACTAAGTGGTTTCATCTCCGAGACAAAAGGTTAAAGGTAGACCTGTTGGGTAGGACCACTTAGAAAAGATCTAATCCAGACCGAAGGGGTGCCCTGAATCCCAAGACTATACAGTCTCTCAGTCAATATGGCATGAGAGACCATATCGAATGCCGCGGACAGGTCGAGGAGCACTAACATTGCTGCATCGCCTACGTCCACTCATTCGCGGATAGTCTCTGCCACCTCCATAAGTGCAGTCTCGTTACTATAGCCGGACCTAAAATCAGACTGCTAATCGTGGAGAAGTAGCCCGGACAGAGAAGTTGCCCGTTAACAGAGTTTAGTATCTGTAATTGCCGAGCGATTGTTTATATACTCATACATTCTGCACTCCACCTAAATGAAGGAAAGGGCAGGGCAATATTGAGCCTCTTTAGCCACTGCTACATGCTACTTTGCATGTTATTTACCTTCCCACGCTTTCTGGACATAAACTGAAGATGAAGGTGCAAGTAATCCATAACTGTTCTACAGCAGTAGGACATAAGGTTGAGCGGTCCTGCTTCTAAGCAGGTACTCCACCCCCGCTATTGTCTTTCTACACATTCAGAGTTTCCCACTGTCCCTCGCCTTCTAGCCCTCGGTACCAGCCTGTTTGCTGAGAGAACCTTTTTTTTTTTTTTGTCCGTGATCTGTTGCTCACCTCCTTCCATTTATTTGCCAGCTTGAGCTCTCATGACACCACTCGCCCATTAAAGCACATGTGTTTTCTGTCCATTGCAACCAAGTACGCAGTGCTTAACTTGTAGAAGAATAAGTCCCGAAGCCCAAAGGTTCTCTCAGAAGCCCACAGCCAGCATTATTGAATTTCGGCATGCGAATACCAAGGCTGCGTCATCTTGATTCCCCCTCACACCATCAGGCATTTCCTGCCCCTTTATCCCACTATTGCAAGTTCCTGCTTTCCCCCCTTGTAACACTTTCTTTTCCTCCATCTGTCCTCCTTGGGTGTTCTTCCCTCTGTTGATCTGGGTCAAAGTTCGATGAGGAGAAATAACTACCAGTTCCAGTGGGCCCCACCTGAAACCACCGGCTCAAATTAAGCCTTTGGGGCTAGATGTACGACCTGCCAAATAGCGCATCACAAATTGCGTCGCATTTGCGACTCGCAATTTGCAATTCGCTATTTGGCATTAACAACAGTGTGTTTAACACTGCGATTCCCAATGGGGGTCGCAAATTGCGAGGCTCATGAATATTAATGAGCCTCTCGCAATTTGTGAGCCCATTGGGAATGACAGGCCCAACCAGGGATGGTGGCCTGCTGGGCTCAGCAGACCACCATGTCTGGGACTGCTTTTAAATAAAGCTGCTTTTTTTTTTAATGCAGCCCGTTTTCCTTAAAGGAAAACGGGATACATTTAAAAAGAAAAAAAATGAAACTTTTTCGTTTCATTTTTTTAAGGGCTGACAGTGGTCCCTGGGACCACTGCCTGCCCTTAAAAATATTTTTGCATGCATTTGCAAAGGGGAAGGGTGTCCCCTGGGGACCCCTTCCCATTTGCGAATGCATTACATCCTACTTGAAGTAGATGGTAATTTGCGAGTGTTTTGTGACCTCAATTGCGGTTGCAAAACATTGGTACATAGCTTTGCGGTTGCTATTAGGAAGGGAACGCCCCTTCCTATTAGCGAGTCGCAAAACAGTATTTTGCGAGTCGCAATTTACTTGCGAATCGCAAAATACGGTTTGTACATGGGCCCATGGTTTTTAGCATGCGCAAACGGGTCTAAGACCCGTTTGCGCATGCTAAGAAGCGTCGTACATCTGGCCCTGAGAGTGCTCCTCTTCCTGCCTGGCACAGTGCTTTACTTCCATTGCTAGAAAAAGAACTGAAGGGGGTTATATTAAACTTAAGGGCGACTACTAAGTACTAAAAGATCAGCTTCAGCTTATGAGTAAAGAAAGCCCAAGTAATAGCTGGAGTGAGGAAGGAAAGTGGAGACCGTTTTGTCAAATTCACGTGAATTTAGCATTTCTAACCGTGTAGATGGTCAATAACGCCAAAAGTTGCTACTTACCCTTCTTGCGCCCCTCCCCACTGGCAATTCTCCATTTTAGACCGGTCGGGGAAGAAATGAACTGCTGTGCTCTCACAGTATCCTAGTAGCTGGCTTATTTATGGGATAGCAGTGCCCTACTACTGGCCATAGTATCTGTTTGCAGTGCCAGTTGCACTTCTTTGTACTTTATGCCTTCAGTTGTGCAGTGAGTATTGTGTAACCTGATGTGCAGTGAAGCCAAGCTGAGCACGGACAATGTGTTCTGAGAATAATTTAAAGAGATTTCCAATGTAGATGACGTTAAAAGGTTGACCACATGAATATCCCAAATATTCAGATTGTAAATCATCCTGGTGTTAAAATTTCAAAGTGTGGAGTTTTCCAAAACGCTTTAAAGTAAAAGTAAGCAAGTTCCTTTGCATTTTGTGCCGACAAAAAATCCACGACGGCAGAAAAGTTTATTGAAGATTAAACCAACAGTGGTGGTCTTTGACCGCATGCATCTGCGCAAATGGCTCGAGGAGTTTGACAGGAAGTTTAATGTATGCATAAGTAGAGGCTGACAGGAACCTGCTGTGCGTGCCAAAGGTTGCAGTGATGGAAAACCGAAACCTAGTGCTCACTGACCACAGCATGAGCCTTGACACACATTGTAAATAACCCGGAGATATATGGCTGCATTAAGCAGCAGACTGGTGTATCAACAACAGTAAATCTGCGGCACTAGAAAAGGCTGGCATTCTGGGCCGCCACTGATTAATATTTCCACCAGATTAATAGGAGCCTGGCACATGTTTCACATTGTAATTCCCTCTAATGCGATGAACGATATGTTTGTTTCCCCCACAGACTGGTTTTTGTAGACACCGAGTTCAGTTCCATAAAACTAAAAGCTGAGGATGCTGCCGGCCGAGAGCATCTAATCACCCTGAAGTTCAAAACAAAGGTGAGTGGATTTCAGAGTTTAAGAATATAAAAGACCTTGTTTGTTTTGCTGCTAATTTTGCAGTTTCTGAAGTCATCACGTTATTTTTCTTCAAGAGTGCCTGAATCTCTCTTTCCTGCTTATAACAATTCATTACGTTTGGCACAGTGATTTATTCTCTAGATTTGTTGGCAATTTTATATATTTTAAACAGTAGCCTGCATCCAGGAAAAAATACAATTTTCTTGAGAAAAACTGTTTTCGAGTTCAGTGGTTGTGTTGGTTTACCCTTTTACCAAACGACCATTAAGTTTTAGTGTTTTATGAGGTTCTGAATAAAGCTCAGAATGGGTATTCGCGCTGTATAGAGTTTGCCCCTTGGGAATCTATTAGGAGAATACGTGGATCCTTCAGTGATAAACAGATTAAAGCTCTCTAAAGGATCGAAGGCCAAGTATGTGAGTACTATGTGCTGTCAGTAGATAGATGCGTGTACTGTATGCAGTCATTGGTTAGATGCGTGTACTATGTGCTGTCAGTAGTTAGATGTGTGTACTATGTGCAGTCAGTAGTTAGATGTGAGTACTATGTGCTGTCGGTAGTCAGATGCGTTTACTATATGCGGTCAGTAGTCAGATGCATATACTATGTGCTGTCAGCAGTCAGATGCGTGTACTATGTGCTGTCGGTAGTTATATGCGAGTACTATGTGCTGTCAGTAGGTAGATGCAAATACTATGTGCTGTCAGTAGTTAGATGCGAGTACTACGTGGTGTCAGTAGTTAGATGCGAGTACTACGTGGTGTCAGTAGTTAGATGCGAGTACTACGTGGTGTCAGTAGTTAGATGCGAGTACAATGTGGTGTCAGTAGTTAGATGTGAGTACTACATGCTTTCAGCAGTCAGATGCGTGTACTATGTGCTGTCAGCAGTCAGATGCATGTACTATGTGCTGTCGGTAGTTATATGCGAGTACTATGTGCTGTCAGTAGTTAGATGCGTATACTATGTGCTATCAGCAGTCAGATACGAGTACTACGTGGCGTCAGTAGTTAGATGCAAGTACTATGTGCTGTCAGTAGTCCGATGCGAGTACTACGTGGTGTCAGTAGTCCGACGCGAGTACTACGTGGTGTCAGTAGTTAGATGAAAGTACTATGTGCTGTCGGTAGTCAGATGCGTGTACTATGTGCTGTCGGTAGTTATATGCGAGTACTATGTGCTGTCAGTAGTTAGATGCAAGTACTATGTGCTGTCAGTAGTTAGATGCAAGTACTATGTGCTGTCAGTAGCCCGATGCGAGTACTACGTGGTGTCAGTAGTCCGACGCGAGTACTACGTGGTATCAGTAGTTAGATGAAAGTACTATGTGCTGTCGGTAGTCAGATGCGTGTACTATGTGCTGTCGGTAGTTATATGCGAGTACTATGTGCTGTCAGTAGTTAGATGCAAGTACTATGTGCTGTCAGTAGTTAGATGCAAGTACTATGTGCTGTCAGTAGCTAGATGCGAGTACTATGTGGTGTCAGTAGTTAGGTGCAAGTACTATGTGCTGTCAGTCAGATGCGTGTACCATGTGCTGTCGGTAGTTTTATGGAGTACTATGTGCTGTCAGTAGAGTTAGATGCGAGTACTATGTGCAGTCAGTAGTTCGATGCGAGTACTATGTGCTGTCCGTAGTTCGATGCAAGTACTATGTGCTGTCAGCAGTCCAATGCATGTGATATGTGCTGTCAGCAGTCCAATGCATGTGATATGTGCTGTCAGTAGTTAGATGCAAGTGCTATGTGCTGTTACTGACCAAATCTAGTAATAGCTTTCTGGATAGTTGTTCTCAGGAAGCAATACAGATCGTATTTATTCATCAGTTGTAGCACTGCCTGCAAGCACATAGGTGTTTAAGTCAGTTTTTGAGGTTATCCTCCTGGTGTGTTTGGAGAATGTCATCTTGAAAGATTAGATTCAGGCCCTGCAGAGCCTATCATCAGCTGATGTCGATGACAGACTCGCAGCTTGTTTGCCTGTGGTGTTTAGAGTGTGACCACAACCCAAAGTCATGCTCCAATTACGGTGCCATGAATCTGAAAGCTTTGAGGAAGCAGTCCCTAAAGCTCATGATGGCGTTGCATGCAACTCTGTACAAATCGAGGTCCTGGTAAAGTGGAAGGTCCCGGGACCGGTTGCAGAGCCCGAAGTTGTCATCGTCCCACTCAAAGTCCTTGGGACACTTGGGTAAGTCGAGGCACAAGAAAAAAAAAGGGAAGAAGTTGAATGAGTCTTCGACTTCACTGCATCCGTTGGCCGACGCAACAAGGTAGTGTCTGCTTTCAAGGCCTGGTTCCTTGGAGCTAAATTCTGGGCCAACTCCGCACATCCCCGATTTTCCGTGAGCTGGAGTGACTCCCGCCCAACTAAAAGAATTCTTTGAGGCCATGCGCCTCATCTTTAGGTGCCTGACCCTTCCAGCGCGCCTTTAGGCCTGCAGGGTTGGAGAGGGCCCCATCTGGTACCGTGCCTGCAGCTCCGGCTCCAGTGGGCCCCCAGGGATCCATTTTTGGATACGGACTGGCGCCCGTCATACCATCTCGACCTTCCCCGGGGTGTGCCCTGATGCCGAAATTTCCGGTGCTCACCGGCGGCACCATCCTCATTGTGATATCCAACGCCAATTCAGAGCCGGATGGGTTTGGCCCGATGCCCACTCCGACGCAGACAGGAGCCTTGCCCCCTAGATGAGAGCCTAAGTCCTATTCCCTTGGGCTAGGCCTTGGGGAAGAATGGGAGGGGTCGCTGGACCCTACCGAATACTAGCCCTATGAAGAAGACCCAAATATGGACTAGGTGACACCAGTGGACTGGATACTTCTCCAGATAGTGGTATGCTTTCTCCACCTACCGTGGTTACGGAGGAGGGAGCCTTGTATACAATGGTGGTGGGGAGGGCAACTGAGGTCCTTGACCATTAATTGCCCTCGGTGGCAGTTAAGACTAACATCTTGACAGTGGTATTACAACTGGGAGTTTCCTTGTTTGAACCCCTACTACCATTCAGTGATGCCAATACTGATGTCCTTTGGGGGACTTGGTCCAAACCCAACACAGGGGCTTATTTGAATTGGGCGCTCGCCTGTCACCACTGCCCCACCCTAGGGAACCTAAACTTCTTCACCCAACACCCTACCCTGGAGAGCTTGGTGCTCTAAACTTCAACGTTCCAAGGTGCATTCCCTGCCACGCCCCTGGACAGGCAAACCAAAAGGCTGGACTCCTCGGGAAACAAAATGTTTTTTTTCCACCAGCCTAGCATTGTGGTCTGTGAACACAGCATGCTTATTGGGCCGTTACTCCCACAATCTGTGGAACACGGTTGAGCAGGAGCTGCTACTGGTCCCGGAGGAGGCCCGGGCCCTGCTCTCTCAGGCTGTTGCCGATAGGAGAGATGCAGCAAAGTTCACAATACGATGTGGACTCAACACAACCGGCTCACTGGGCAGAGTGATTTCATCGATGATGGCACTTAAGTGCCGTGCCTGGTTGAGGATAGACACGGGCTTAGATGGCACCCATGTCTTCGGAGATGAGGCATATTCGGCGTTTGAGTGCTTTAAGGACTCTCGGGCTACGGCCAAGTCCTTGGGCCTCTCTTCTACTCCACATCACCCCCAATCTGCCTTTTGCTCCTTTTGTGGCTATAGAAGGGGCTTCCACTTCCAGCCACCAAGCCGCATATACTCTCCAGCCTCTGCGTGGACGAGGGCGCAGTAACCACAGACCTCGTGGACCAGCTAGCCAGCGGAGTGTCCACCATCGCACCGGCAGCTGCAGGCTCCAAACCTTCCTAATCTGCCCCATTACAACCATGGACATCCAGTTGGCGTCAGGATTCATCATCACCTGCCCCACTAGCAGCCCATAACATCGGACAAGTGAGTTTTGCCGATGTTCTGAAGGAGCTTCTTCCTCCCCTTCAAGACTACCCCTCCCTCCATCCCACCATCTCATGACTGGATGACCTGTTTCTATTTTTATTTATTTGAAAAGTTTTATAGAGCGCGAACAAGACCCAAAGGGGTATCAGAGCGCTGTACAGAGTTGTATTCAGCCATTATACAAAACATAAAGGAGGTAAGTGAAAGTACAACCTGTGGGAAAACATTCAACAGTAAGGAGTAGGGTGTATCAGAGGCGCCATAGAGCGCTCAGAGTAAAACATCATACAATAGAAAGAACCAACATGTGCAATGAGCATCAAGGAATATTAACAAAAGGGGATCAAGCAAAAATCAACAAATGATGCAGTTAAAGGAGCTATCGAGGACCGGGCCAAAAAGAAGCTAAAAACATATAGAACATCAGTGAGAATACGTCCAGCATTTGGTTATTAACAAAACGCATGAAACATGATTGGAGGAGCCGGAAGTGGCGCTCGCGTGCAGCACAGGTATAGAAGAACTACACGAAGTGGGGATGGTGTCTGTGACTGAAGGCAGCTGGCAGAGCCTGCCTGTGAAACTACACCAGGAGGTGCTGCAGACCCTAGCGGATCTGGGTTTCACACATATGACTCCAGTCCAGTCTGCGACTATCCCTTTGTTTATGAGCAATAAAGACATTGCTGCAGAAGCAGTTACAGGCAGCGGTAAAACGTTAGCTTTTGTGAATTCCATTTTGGAAATTTTACTCCGACGGGAAGAAAAGTTAAAGAAAATGCAGGTGGGAGCCATTATTATTACACCAACTAGAGAGCTGGCAATTCAAATTTACGAGGTGCTGGCCCACTTCATGAAACCTTTCCCCCAGTTTAGCACTGTCTTGTTTTAGCCAGACCCTTTTGATTGGCGGCAGCAATCCAGCGGAGGATGTTGAGAAGCTGAAAGAGCACGGCGGACACATCATAGTGGCCACGCCTGGTCGTTTGGTGGATATGTTCAGAAGGAAGTCTGAATGAATATATCTAGCAAGCCGAGTAAAAACCCTCTATGTCCTTGTGTTGGATGAGGCGGACAGACTCCTGGATATGGGATTTGAAGCAAGGTACTTTTTTTGCAAGATTAAGTAGTCCAGAAATTGTCCTGTTTGAGAGCACTTTGATGAATAGTGCAAAACACTCACAACTTAGCCAGTAAAAAAGGCACATTGGGGATGCAATATGTTCAGTAACCAGGCAGTGATGGGAGTGGTGCTGGGCTGAGTGTACCCAAGTATTCTTTGGAGTTTAGAATAATGACGTCTGTGCTCGGGAAGAAGGTCTGCACCCCCTTTCATCTGGAGTATATAAAATTGTGGGGATCCTCTGAATTCTTACATCAAGGACTCCTCCCCCCCTGCCTGACCTCAAGATGGTCGCCTCAGTCATTGACTCTGTGGACTCACCATCGACAGCTGAGACCCAGCCATTTTGACTGAAGCCCGGAAGAGCTACCTCGCGAGCTAAAGGGGAGATGGGCTATGGATACCCTCCTTGGCCATCACCTACCCAGCCGGTCCTTGGGCAAACTCTCCTGCGTCTCTCCTTGACCTTATCTCCCTCCTCCCCCTTCACCCTACCCCGCACCGCTCTACTCTTCTCTTCTCTTCTTTCCAGCTACTGACCGCTGCCCTCACCGTCCTTGCTCACAGTTCCCACCTTGTTTATCCACTGGACTTTCTTTTGTGAACTCTCCCTCGTCAGTTTGAGACCTAGATATTTGACTAATGCCCGATGGAGCTACCTAGCTTAGCTAAAGGGGAGACAGGCTGTGGACTCCTTCTTCGGTCTTCACCTATCCAGTCGGTCTTTGGTCAGGTTTCCCTTTGTCTCTCCTGCTGTCTTTTCCCTCATCTTCCCCCCTCACTATTCCGCCTCCCTACTTCTCTCTCCTTTCTTCCCTCTTTCAATGTGTTGCTTATTTTTTGACGTAATGTGTAATTGTTATCATTTTCTGTAACATTGTGTAACCAAATGTAAAGCGCTCTGATACCTACGGGTCTAGCCAGCGCTATAAAACTCATTAAATAAATAAATAAAGAAATGATCAGTGCGATTAACGTTCGTTCATTAGTAGTCTTTTGACCAGTTTTTTTAAAGGAAGTAGTGGAAGGATTTGATCTGTCTGTCCCTTCTCTAGGAGGAAGTCGCGGATGTCTTGGCCAAGGGAGCCATAGAGAAGGTTCAGGTACCCGAAGTAGGCTGTGGTTGTTATTCCCGCCACTTTCTGGTCCCCAAAAAGGACAAAGGCCTTCGTCCTATTCTAGATCTCCGAGCCCTCAATTTCTTCCTCAAAAAAGGAGAAATTCAAAATGCTCACGTAGGCTTATGTCTTGTCTGCCCTGGATCCAGGAGACTGAATGGTAGCATTGGACTTGCAGGATGCCTACTTCCACATTTCTGTCCTGCCTGCCCACTAAGGCTATCTGCGGTTTATGCTAGGCCACAGCATTTTCAGTTCACTATGCTCACTCTTGGCCTTACCAGTGCCCCTCAGGTGTTCACCAATGTGATAGCGGTGGTTGCAGCTCATCTGCGAAGATCAAGGATGCTAATCTGACCCTATCTCAATGACTGTACGTTGAAGGCAGGCTCGTCCCAGGCTGTCGTCTCCCACCTCCAGACTACGGAGAACATCCTGCACTGGCTGGAGTTCATTATCAACATGTTGAAGTCACACCTGATTCCCTCTCAGATGCTCCCTTTCATCAGAGCTCTTCTGGACACAGTGCAGTTTCGGGCTTATTCTCCTGAGCGGCGAGTCCAGGATATCCAAGCTACGATACAAATGTTTCAGCCTCTACCGCTATTGGGCTAGAGGCAGACCCCTTTCCCTTTCCCAACCAGATCTGACAGTTGTGAATGATGCGTCACTCCTGGGATGGGGTGGGCATCTGGGATAGGTGGAGATCAGAGATCTCTGGTCTCTGGCAAAATCCAGACTCCACATCAACACGCTGAAGCTCCGAGCAATCAGAGTAGCATTGAAAACCTTTCTTCTGTCCATCAAGGGAAGGCTAGTGCAGGTATTCAGGGACATCACCACCGCCAATTGGTATTTAAAAAAAAATGGGGCAGGGTGGGGTCGTGGACCCTTTGCCAAGAGACACTGTCCCTCTGGACATGACTGGTGCAGCAGGGCATATCACTGGAGGTTCAACACCGTGCAGGCTCTCTGAATGCCATTGCAGACTAACTCAGCCGTCAATGCCTAGTGGATCACAAATGGTGTCTTCTACCGGAGGTAACGCAAGGTCTCTTTCAGCAAGTAGAGAGCCTTGGTTAGATCTGTTCGCCTCCTTGAGAATGTGCAATGTCAGCAGTTTGGCGCGCTGGAGTTTCCATGGAAGCTCTTGCTCGGAGACACTTTTCATTTAAAGTGGAGCTCAGGCCTCCTGTGCGCTTTTGTGCCCATGCCACTCCTGCCCGGAGTTCTCAAGAAGATCAGGAATGACCGGACCCAAGTCATCCTTGTGGCTCCAGACTGGGCACGGAGAGTCTGATATCCTGAGCTACTGAGCATGGCTATCGATCCTCCGATCATGCTGCCGCTTCAAGGGGGTCTTCTGTCACAACAGCAGGGAAGGATTCTCCACCCAAACCTGTCCATTCTCCCTCTTCTTGCATGGAGATTGAACGGCAGCTTTAGGCCTTCCTCCCAAATTCTATCACGTTGTTCTGGCAGCCACGCATCCCTTCACCAAGATGGTATACACCTGTCGTTGGAAAACATTTGTTGCATGGTGTGCAGAAAAACGTATTGATCCTTTTTTTGAAATCTTGATCTCCATTCTTTCTCTTGCCCAGCAGGGCTCTGCTCTGGGCACTCTTAAGGGCTATCTGTATTCTTATTCTGCCTTATTGAGCTGCCTCAACAACCCTCCTTGTTCAAGTCCCCTATTGTACACCGGCTTCTCTGCATGGTCCGGTCCATAGAGATGGGCACTTCGCCCATTCGTCCTGTAAGATTTCCTTATTTGAAATTGGTCCGCAGAACCACCTCCGGGGAGGTGGTGATTGGGTATCTACTCAAAGGTAAGGAATCTGCAGTAAGAAGGCACTATCAGATGAACAAGTTACTTACCTACAGTAATGCCTTATCTGGAAGAGACTATATCTAGCCACAAATACTTTACCGACTCACCCATACTCCCTGCACTGCGAACGGATTTCTAGGGATAAGGCTGCATCCTTTCAGGACCCAAGATTTATACATCAGTGGTCAGTGTTCTTCATGGCTCCAAGCTTCTGGTGTGGAAAGTTGTGAAAAGTAACTGACATCAGCGTGCCTGGGTGGCACCTATATAGGTACACGAACATCACATCTGGCGCGGATGACGCAGACGGCTCAGGCGGAGCCGATCGATGTCACCTACTGGTACGCAGAGGTACTGCTCACGAAAAGTCTTCTGGATCCAATCGGACACCTGGGGAAATTCAAAGGTAAGGAATCTGCGGCTAGATGTAACCTCTACCAGATAAGGTGTTACTGAAGGCAAGTAACTTGTTCTCGATAGCTCTCCTTCACTCTCTCCATCTATCCAGACAGAAGTACCTTTCCTGTTATAACAGCAGGACTTTTCATCACCAAAACCTGAAAGTCCTTTATCTCCTTGCACACCTTTAACATTTCGTCTGTATGCCTGCATACAGTATGTTGGCCATCCCCCTAAGACAGAAGGTAGACACTCAGTCATCAAGACTCAACATTGCCCTGCATTCTGTAACGACAACATTCATCAATCAAGTTAGTCAAATTTTTCACCTACTATGGTCTTCTTTTCTGCAGCTCAAACATTGTAGGACACCAGAGATCAGCTCAACACTGAAATCTGGCCTCTCCTCCCTAAGTACAGTGTTAATCAACTAATCCAACTTCATCTGCGGACTTCCACGAGACGTCACCACTAAAACCATGAAACCGTGTAATTCAACCTTCTAAAGACTCCCTACTTAAGACCACGTTTCCTTTTCACATCAAATGCAAACACTGGAATTGAGATCATCCTTGCTGCTGCTCTCACCTGCTAACTTCCACTGCACCTCCTACGGATACACCACGTACGCATCCCCTTCAGCCGCCTGCACACAAGAGCATTGCACTGCTATGGCTTTAGCCAGCCAGAGGCCTACAAGTAGCAGTTCCACTCGGTCTCCATATGAGACACATGTGCCTTTATTAACTTCTTTATCCATCTATATGTTGCTGTCACCTAATTTCACAGGCCATTTATCGTCCGTGGTAAAAGCAGAAATGAGATCAATGATTTCATCTTAAAATGATGCAAAAGTGTCTTGGAGACCATATATTGGCATGATCGCTATTGTATAATTGTCTGAGGTTTTTTGGAGTAAGTCTGATCTTGGAACTTTCTATGTTATGATTTGGAAAAATAACTATTATAGTAGATTTCGCATTAAGAAGCCTTAACTTAAAGGGAGAAATGTTATATGCTGTGTGATAACGGGATTAGGGTGGTGGTAGGGCATCTGAAAAAGGGGCTGCTTGTGTCTGGTTCTCTACATATATGTTTGACTGAAGGAGCATGAACCAACCAGTTCAGTGAAGAAGGTATACTTACTGTGTCAGCATCTAGCTTGGAGGTGGCAGGTCTTAAATTCCTAAAATGGTCCATGAAAATGTCAATAAAGGGGCGTGGTTTCAGCAATAGACATTTTGGGGCAGATTTACAAGGCCCTTGCGCCACTTTTGCGTCATTGTTAACATGGGAAAAGAAGTGGCGCAAGGGGCTTGTAAATCTGCCTCATAGTTGTGAAGAGGAGTCGGCATAGTCTCTGAGTCGCGAACCCGTCTGCGAACCCGTCTAAGCCTGATGGGCTCATCTTTGGTAACATTGTTACTTAAGACTTGTGAAAGGAGGGGGTCATATGGCTCATTAAATGAGGGAAGTAGTGTACACAATTTACAAAGGAAGATGTAATGACTTCATGGCAAATCCTTTAAATAATTTCATCTCCCAAAGTAAACCATTCTCAAGTTTCTTCAAATTAGGCTCTCCATGGTTCGCCACACACTTGAGATTACAGATTGAAACAGCACAGCAGAAATAACCAGACTGGTAGAAAATATGCAGGTACTCAAAATAATTTCCAAATCTGCATTTACTATTATGATGCAACAGTAAGCCTACAAAGTACAGACATCTTGATCAGAGGCAAGGGTATGTGGAAAACCCTCCTATGTGAACAATATCTTTTTGTTGACAAGCAAAGGTTTTATGAACTCACACACATACTTCTGCCTCCTCCTTTTAGCTTGAACCCTATGGGAAAGTGGTCACCAGGTGTTTCTTATTTCTGTTTCAGGTGGTACATTGTGTGAAACATGTCACTAACTAGTGGTGGAGTGGAATTGGTGGTGTTGGCCAAAGTAACACACTTATTATTCAAATCAAAGATGCTGTCATTGACAAAATCGTTACAACAAACAATTGATGGACGGAATGCTGACAATGCAGACATTCTCCCCCAGTCAAGAGATCTGGGTTAAATCCATCGTTCTTTTGCCCACTACACCACCCCAGTTTAGACATGGCCATATGCAAATCAGTCTTGACCCTGTGCCTCATGGGAACAGTCCAGCCCGAACTGCCAAGCCATGTCTTCCCTGGACCGGAATCGAGCATCCTAGGACCGGTTTCTGGCTATCAGCCGTCATCAGCCAGGATAGCTTGACTCCAGTGGCGTAGTGAGCACGGGTCCCACGTCTGGGAATACCCATCCCACTTAGGGCGAAAAGCGTTACAACAAACAATTGATGGACGGAATGCTGACAATGCAGACATTCTCCCCCAGTCAAGAGATCTGGGTTAAATCCATCGTTCTTTTGCCCACTACACCACCCCAGTTTAGACATGGCCATATGCAAATCAGTCTTGACCCTGTGCCTCATGGGAACAGTCCAGCCCGAACTGCCAAGCCATGTCTTCCCTGGACCGGAATCAAGCATCCTAGGACCGGTTTCTGGCTATCAGCCGTCATCAGCCAGGATAGCTTGACTCCAGTGGCGTAGTGAGCACGGGTCCCACGTCTGGGAATACCCATCCCACTTAGGGCGAAAAGCGTTACAACAAACAATTGATGGACGGAATGCTGACAATGCAGACATTCTCCCCCAGTCAAGAGATCTGGGTTAAATCCATCGTTCTTTTGCCCACTACACCACCCCAGTTTAGACATGGCCATATGCAAATCAGTCTTGACCCTGTGCCTCATGGGAACAGTCCAGCCCGAACTGCCAAGCCATGTCTTCCCTGGACCGGAATCAAGCATCCTAGGACCGGTTTCTGGCTATCAGCCGTCATCAGCCAGGATAGCTTGACTCCAGTGGCGTAGTGAGCACGGGTCCCACGTCTGGGAATACCCATCCCACTTAGGGCGAAAAGCGTTACAACAAACAATTGATGGACGGAATGCTGACAATGCAGACATTCTCCCCCAGTCCAGAGATCTGGGTTAAATCCATCGTTCTTTTGCCCACTACACCACCCCAGTTTAGACATGGCCATATGCAAATCAGTCTTGACCCTGTGCCTCATGGGAACAGTCCAGCCCGAACTGCCAAGCCATGTCTTCCCTGGACCGGAATCAAGCATCCTAGGACCGGTTTCTGGCTATCAGCCGTCATCAGCCAGGATAGCTTGACTCCAGTGGCGTAGTGAGCACGGGTCCCACGTCTGGGAATACCCATCCCACTTAGGGCGAAAAGCGTTACAACAAACAATTGATGGACAAAATAGCATTACAGGAGCTTTCGAACTTTCCACTTGCCCTATCTGTCGGCCGCACATCAAAACCACACCTAACACTGCAGGGTGGACACTCTGTATTTGTGCTTTCTTGTCAATAAATGCATAATATGGACGTGGCACTTCCCGTGGTTAAAAATGATAATGGAAATTCACAAGTCGATAGAGGAAAGGAAGACTCTACTAATGCTAGCAACATACATCAAGACAAGTATCTTATAACTTAGAAGTAGAGACTCTGCATTTAAGTGAAGTCCATTTTGCTCAGTTTTCTACATTATTCCGTTTTTTGTTTCTTGTGTCTGTTTATTCATAGACTCCACTAAAACAGGCCAAAAATATGTAATTTTATTCTTTGTGGGCAGATGGTCTTAATCGCATAAATACAAGATAAGCAAAACAATAACGCTGTGCATACGTTTGTATACATTTATTATGTTGTATACCTTCTTGTTATAGGTATTTATTATTATATCAATGATTTTGAAGTTTATCATGCTAATATATAATAATATATTGGAGATTTTTGTTATTTTAACCATCATGGGCAAAGATTTATATTCACAAAGTCGGAGGCTTGGCAAACATTTTTGTATATATTTTTAGATATACTTTTTTATTGTATTTTTATGACGCCTAATAAACATATTTAAAAAAAGACTCTTCAGTTATTTGATAAATAAAATTAACCCTCAACACCTGGAAGCACTGGCTGAGACTCAAGAAACTTTGGATCTCCTTGCGGATCCTTTATGGGGACGCTGTGGGAGACCGTATAAGTACTTGCCTTTTTTGGTACGTATGGATATGGTCCTGGATAGAGGAGGAGGCCTAGGAAGATTCTTATTCATTATTTGATATTTATTCATGCTGTACTGCTTACAGCTGCAGAATTAAAATGCAAGCCTACAAAATAATCTGATATCCAGACATAGAACAAATACATTCTCAATTTTCCATAACTTAATCATGGTCTTGAAAGTCTGAAATGAGTAGAACCTTCTGTAACGAAGAAAAGGGTGCTAAAGTCTGTTTGTCCCTGGAAGACAATAGCAAGACTCCCTTTGGGATGTAATGTAAAATTATACCACTATTTGATGGAGCAGTTCGCATTTCCTTAACTCTTCTAAAATTGCCCGTCTAAGACTGTATCTCCTTAAAACTCTTCTTGTCAAGCTCCTCAACAGGGCATTTATTTTACTGTTTATTCCTTGCATTAAATGTATGGACATGTCAAGGATATTTATCTTTCCTAACTCTTGCCGAGGCCTTCTTGATGATGTTGAACACTATATTTAATGTACCACTGCTGCCAAAGCAATTTCTCTATGATGGCGACCCTGCAGTTCCCCTTTTGGTTGAAAAATTGACCGCCATGGACAACTTATTTTAGATATTAGAACTAGGGATGCTCCGTACCGACCTTCTTTAAATGTCTTTTTTTTTTTCTTTTTTACATTTCGATCTTCTCAGTTGGAAACACAATAACTGCCCTTGAGTGCTCACCATTTGTGTTTCAAATAATTTATGCTGTTTAAGAATAAATAATCTTTATTTTTATTTCTATCATTTCATATACACTCAGTTGCCCCATGAGAAACTTTTATAGTATTCTTTGTAGCAGTATACAGAGGTCGAACAGATTGGCTACTGTTCCACAAATATACTTTTTTTTAATGTAAAAGACCGTCAGGACCATTATTTTTTTCTTTTATATACCCAAGTTCTAGTTGGCAGATTTGATAGCAGTGGGGTTGAGTCAACACATTAACCATACAGCAGCCCCTATTAGTCCCTTAGTGAAGAACAGGTTCAGGACAAATCTTCTTTCCAGAGACAGCAAAGGTCCCATTTTTTTTAATGATCAGCATCGACCCTAGGCAATTTGAGTGTTTTTCAAAATTTAGAAACGAGAAAACATTGGGTTTACTATTAGAACATGTAGCAGCAGTGACACTCGAAAGTAGTTTGAAATGAAATAGAAATTAGAACTGTGAGCAAGGTGGTGGAAGGATGTGAGCTCCCCATTGACAACACCGCTGAAAGCCTTCTACTTTTCTCATAGCCTCTGATGGCCCGCAAGCTACCAGTAGCCCTTTTCTGGTAGACTGGTCCCTAACAGGACTCTCTGGTCGACACCCGAAGGTGAAATTGCAAATCCACTATTCTGATCCTTTATCAGATACTGGGGAGAGAAAGCAGGCATGGTAGGTGCTTCCCGGGCCCATAAGTCGATTTACCCATTAATTTGTAGCCTGGAAGAAAAAATACTGAGGCCCAGGATGAGTTCTGGCTTCAATTGCCGTGCTGGAAATGTGTGGTGGAGCCACAGATTTGTTTTCTGTACTTTAGCAACTTTATTCAAATGGGCTAATTGCAGATGATAATCCTGCATTTTTTAGGTAATGGCAATTTTGAAAACATATGCCACTGCAAGTAAGTGTCTCCTTCGTAAACTCCAGAACGCCGCAGCCAGACTTATCTTTGATATCCCACGACACAACCACATTACCCAACACCTTCGCGACCTCCACTGGCTCACTGTCGAAAAAAGAATAACCTTCAAGCTGCTCACACATGCCTACAGAGCCCTCCACAACACCGGACACCAATACTTCAATGACAGAATCTCCTTCCACGTCCCCAAGAGAAACCTTCGTTCAGCCGACCTCGCCCTAGCCACCGTCCCTCGCTTCTACAGGATCAGAGCTGGTGGAAGATCCTTCTCTTACCTCGCAGCCAAGACCTGGAACAAACTCCCCCTTCTCCTCCGACGGAGCCCGGGACTGCACCAATTCAGAATGGACCTCAAGACCTGGCTTTTCGTTTGACCCTAACGGAGCTGTCCACCCCCACACCCCACTTCCCCAGTACCTTGAGACCCTCACAGGTTTTTAGTGCACTCCAAAAAATCCCCGATTGATTGATTGTACTCTTTTAAAAAAACTAGTGCCGCAAATTGGTTTCATTTTAAAGGTGCTTGCTTCCTGGAAATCCTTTTTGTGGCTTTTCCCAATTCTGCTTCAATATTTAATATTCCTTTCCATCTGATGTCCTATTTAATGCGGTGTAACTTCCATTTCTGTTTATGGATTTCACAGTTGATGTGGCATTTGGAGTGCACAAAGCACCCTTGATGTAATTTTGTAAAAAAATAAAAATTGCCTATTGGATTGTGGTTAATTTTCTGTGGAAAAGCCTGATCTGAACCAGCACATGAGAATGTGTATGCTTCATAGCACAACATAAATACAGTGAGTTGATAAAGATGGAGGACTAAATGACAAATAGATTTATCACTCATCTTTTGTAACTCCTGGTTTTATTCCATTATCAAACCTTCTTCCATTCTTTGTGTGATATCAAGCTTCTTCATAACTCCTTGCAGATACTGATGCCTGTTGGCTTCTTGCTTTTCCAGCAGTTTGCACACAGTTGTCGACCAGCTGTTTCTCTTTCTGCTGGAACTGCTTCTTGTACCATGTGTGGTTTGTAACACCTAAAGTTATGTGTTTCATGGAACTGCACAAGGGGTAATCTATGGAGCAGGGCTGAAAGGTAAACGAGTCCTAACCCAGTTCTCTTAAGTAGCACAAAGTGTACTATTATAAAGTTAATTTTACACTAAAGCTCACAAAAATCTGCTTTCGCCTCTGAATTCGATTTTCAAAATTAAGTAAAAAAAGAACTTCTCTTCTCCGTTGTGACATTTTCTGAAGTCTAGCTAGGAAAAAGTGATTTTATTCCTAACAAGGCCTATTCATAAAAAATGCAGGTGTATTATCTACAGCTTTTTGCAACTGTTCATTTTTTTTTGGGGGGGGGGAGATTGCCCCCACTTTTATATAATGAGCATTCCGTTCTTTGGTGTTAGGAGTGGCTTAGCTAATTTATAAAAGTAGGTTTTCCTACATAGCAGTGGCTTTTTTCCTTGCCACATGTCTGCAGTACTTTAAACCTGTAGCCAAGTGAAAGCACAGTGTTGCTGTTTGGAGACATACATTTGTTTTCATACAAGTGGGTGGTGTAAATACAGACAGGAGCCTGAATGTGACATTGAACTTCCATGTCACTGGAGCACTTTTAGCGCCATGTACAGTGGCTTTAATTGATAGATAAATAAGCCAATTAAGTGAAGCCAGAGCAGGGTATATGCATTAGAGGCAACGCACAGACAATAGACCACTACTTAGCATTGTCATAGTGCATAGAAATTTACAACCAGCAAAATCGGACCAGAAAAAGTGAGGGGACTACATTAAGAAATAGGTTTATTTAATTTTTAAATCTTTTTTTACGGTCGCCAAAATAAGATCACGCTAAGGCATATGTAATATCTGTATTCTTGATCTATTCAGGAAAATTTTGTGTTTTGTTTGCAGAAAGCGCATTAAAGAAATGGAGATCGCATATTAATACTGTATGAGTAGAATATATGAGTTATAGAAAAATGCCATGAGGTATAAAAATGTACCCACATTTGCAGTTTTTTCTTGCTTATCTTTAGTTGCTCACATAACTGTGTTTGGCAAGTAAATATTTTCTGTGTGCATTCACATCTTTACTATGTATGGTAGTGAGTCCTCTGAATAAGTTGATTGCTTTCTTTTCAGTACCCTGTGGAACCACCAGATTGCATAGTAGACTTTCCAGTGCCATTTGCTATTTCCTGGACTGCCAAGGTAAAGCACGAATGTATTCTATGTTGATCTTTGGGTTAATGCATTTTGTTCTTTGGCAGACTTGCCTGTTTTATTAATTTGTTTGATTTTTTTTAACTCGTCTCATTCTGGACTGAAAACAATATCAAAGCACTTGAGACTTGCTTTACAAACTAAAATATAACATCCAGAAAGAAGGATAGAATTGAATCACAAGTAATAAATGCAACGGTTTTGCGTGAGACCCGCAGCAAGAGTGAGAGCGGGAGAGTGGGAGGGCAGTGGCAGTGCGGGACCCGAGAACCGTGAGGGTTTCAAGAGGCGTAACCCGGTCCTAAACTGTCCACACAAAAAAAACGCAAAGCATTGGTGGCGCGGGAGGCCCCGCGGGAGGCCCCGGAGGCTGCGGGAGAGCTCAGGCCCAAGGGTACCGAGGAGAAGTACTGAAGGAGAGGAGCAGAACGCGGCGGGAGCACAGCGAGAACTGCCGCAAACGCCGAACAGCGGACAGAGCCCCATATTGAACCTGGATTGAGCCCCGCAGACAGTGAACCGGGCCCCCAGCCTGGCCCCCCTTCAAAAGAGGTGAGGCGATATGCCATTTATCGCGGCCATTTATCACGGCCATTTATCACGGGGGGGAGGCACTTGGAGCCGCGACAGACTGTGATAGACTGCGGTGGGCACAAGAGCGTAAGCGCAAGCAAGCTTAACAAGAGCTTAACCACTGCGTCAGGAGCCGTGGGGTGTGCTGTCCAGCGGGGAGGGCTACCCTGCAGGAGCAGCAAAAGTTTGCTAAACGAAGCAGGAAGTTTACCTAACGTGGTCGGAACCACATACTAGAGGGCTGCCTTTGCCGAAGTAATTTTACCTGGTGTGGTGGAGTACGCAAAGTTAGGATCAAAAACACAGGAACAGCATATTGGAAAGGCTGTTTATCACAGTAGGAGCCGCGAGCTAACTCAAAATGAGGTAGGACTCTCAAGGCTCCCTTGAGGTGGTACAAGAGCCGTAAAACCTTTTAGGGTTGATTGGGCTGCTTAGGCCGCAGCACCAGCAACGCAGTGTTACATCAACATCAACCACAACTCCTACTGCAATTGAGTAAGTACACCAGAGGGGTTCCCAAGGAGATGTAAATGTATGTGTCTTGTAAAGCGCACTGCTGCCCTGAGGCGTCCTGGCGCTGTAGACCGCTGGGGAACCCATCCTGGCTATCCCTGTGAGATGGTCCCTCCTGGGTATCTCCAAGGTGAAACCAGGCATCCCCGGTGAATGTGGGGGGCCGTTGTGGGGATGAGGCAAGCTAATGCCCAGAGTTGCCGAGTGTGATCCCTGGTTAGAGTAGGCACCGAGGCGAGAATTATCGAGTCCGCTGGCCCTGGTCCACGACCCTGCCGCGTCGGGAATTGAACACTGGTCCCGGGCCGTCCTCTGCTTCCAGGTCTGCTGCCTCTAACCAGTGAGCCACACCACTCCACAAGTCAGTTCAGCAACTGAGAAATATGAGATCTGGGAAAGTTCGGCAGGTGAATATAGGCAAAAAAAAACAAAAAACGTCAGAGGAAGGGCCAGACATAAGCCAAAAAAGAAAGCCCCCCAGACAGAGAGGCTAGTCTCTGCACCAACACCGGACATAACATCTCTTAGCCCTGGTAAAAATACCGGGATCCAAAAATTCTTCTTTTTAAAGGATCTAATGGCTGCCATTTGCGCACCAACTATAGAGACAGCCCGGTTGCCGAGTCCTATAGCACCAGTAATCAGGGCGAACTAAAGTCACGATAAACCGGGAACAACTGAGCAACAGCAAAAGCGTGCATTCACCTCCAGTAAAATAAGTCCTCCTTCTGTCAGGGCTTAATTTGTGCCGGTGCTTTCCGGTGCTAAGCACCGGCACCTATTTCTCAGGGCCGGGTCTATAGAATTTGTGAGCATAGTTATGCTCCAGAGGTGTGTGTTGCAGGTGCTTACATTTTCAGGGTGGAGTTTATTTCACTGCTTGAGGCTTGATCGGGTCCGTCAGCTGCGGAGCAAGGAATGAAGTGGTGAACAGGGCTGTGGTCGGCGGCACCTTCAAGGCTTTGCAGGGACAGGCAGGCCTTAGCGCAAGTTGAACAGGCAGGCCTCGGCGCGAACGGAAGAGGCAGGTCTCAGCACAAAAATCGGCTTCCGGGGCACTCCTAGCAGCGCGAGAGCTGGTTGGTTGGTTGTCCCTATCCAAGACGCCGGCCACAAAGGAGGGCTAACCTTGACGCAGCTCAGGGGTCCTGCGCTCCCTGACACCTTGCATACTTTAAATGCAAAACTTTCCTTCAGACAAACTCCGAGTGCTCACCGTGCTCGGGGATAACAGGAGCGAGATCCCCCCTCCCCTCAAGCCTCCACCTCGGCTCTCTCTGGGCAGGACGTGGCTGTGTCAGTGCTCTCGGTGTGTGTGTGTGTGTGGGGGGGGCGGGGGGTGTGCTGGGGTTTGTGTAACAGGGAGTGGGGTGAGAGGGTCACCGGGGAATCTTACTTGTTCCCGTTTCTAGGCCATAACTTTGGGAAGGGCAGAGTAACGGGACATGCTAGCACAGCTGAGCGAGGCGCAGAGACCTGCCAAGAAGGGACGGGGTGTGAGGAGGGAAGGGAAGAAGAGGTGGTGGGAGAGGAGACGATAATGAAAAGTAGGTTTAAAATGGGGACGAGAGAGGAGAGAAGAGAAAAGAAGAAGCACAAAGAAAACCGGAGGAAGGTGAAGCCCAGAGAGTGTGAGGAAAGAGAGAAAGAACACTAGATGGAACAAAAACGTACAGACACCTAGGAAGAGAAGGGGCAGGGGAAGCGAGAGGCAGGCAGCGACAGAGCCGGAGGAAAGGTATGAGTGCATGCATATTTATATTCAACTGTTAATGTATCGATTTGATAAAGTTTATGTGTAAATATCATCTGTGAATATAAGGTTTGTTTGTGTAAGGACTGTTGTATTGTGTTCGATTTTTGTTTTTTAAAATTCCAAATAAGTCATAATCAAGTGATCTGTTTTGTTATTTTATGTTATAATTATTTGGCATCGGGCTGTTTGGGGTATTGCCTTATAAACCCCACTGCGAACGGTGTCTTGTCACCTTCTTTTAAAGGATTTCATGGCAGACTGGATCTTTCAGTGCTCATGCCAAGTGATTTGTGCAGTGACAATGTTTGATTGTTGTTAATGATATGTGTTGTCCGTTTCGTGGGTGTGGCCGGAGGTCTATCTACCAGGCTTATGCGCCAACTGGTGATCTGGTTTGTTTATTATCATACAAGTTTGTATATGTGTGTATTAACTTGATGTTGTGGGTGCTGTTTGTGAACTTGGATAGCCAACTGATGCCTTTCGTCGGCTGTGTTGTGTGGAGTTAAGGAGCTCTGTTTACACACATTCTGTTGTATGTTGGTGGGTCCTGATGGTGTGTGCAAGCGCTGTTGTGGGCACAGTAATATACATCTAAGTGGTACATCTGTGCAGTGCTGGAAGTGTGTTAGGTGTTCCATCTAATATTTTGTATTTTATGATGCTCTGCGCTATTTAGAGCTGTTGTGGGCACACTGACACCCGTGACTCTATGACATATGTATATCTGACCTGGTGTTTGTTTGCCCAGAGTTCTGTCTAACTCAGTATAATATTTTGACTAATTAATAACATGGCGTTACTGAGCGAGGATTACCAGGTTGAAGACATTCCGCCCAACCAAGGCAGTAACCAGAAGGAAAATAAACTATCTCCACCCCTCTTCCCACTTTGAACCAAACGTTTCAGGGATGGGGAGTCGTATACAATATCTTCTTGTGCAAGGAATAAGATGCTTCCAAATTACTTTACCCTTTTACTGCCATGCAGTGAGTAGACCGATTAGGGCAGCGTTCTCAATATATCAGTTTAACAGCCTCTTTCATTATGCCGTGGCTCCTGTTATATCTGGGTCTGGATTCTTGCAAGGTTCTCACTTTGCCACCTTTCCACAGCACTGCATACAGGGACTAGAAGTAGGCGGGAAGCGCTAGTTCCTGGTTTGGAATGCACCATGAGGCTGTGCACACCCATAAACTTGCATGTTAAAGGGTATTCACTAACTACTCTGCAATGTATAGCATCACTCAGCAATTGCATATGACTTTTTAGCGTGGCACACCGGAGAGAATACGCTTTTTAGAGATTCAGCGAGCAACACTAAATTAACGCATTTCACTTAATTAAGGAGAGCAGAGGCTGCCAGAACAAGGACCACAGTTTATAATTTGGAGGTTAAGACATCTGTAATTGAATTCCTCCACACTCTTTACTAAGTTGGCTGGCCTGTCATTTTTTCAGAGTTTGCATTATAATAATAAATTCCAGCGTATAAATCATTAAGGGCCCATATCAGCTCTCCATACATCCAGTGGTCTCTCTGTATATGTGTTAGCCTGTCTTCTTATCTATCAGACCATGCGTCAGCTTCATTGTATGTTTCTATGCCTCCAGGTCTGTGTCCTGGTCCGTGGTAGGTAGAGCCTCCAAGACAGTGCATGCGCTGATGTAAGGCATATTGTGGGGTTTCTAAGACCATACATTAGCTTAGAGCCCTCCCATTGAGTACAACTGATTGGATCTCCTGCCATTCTCTTTTGCCTGCTTCTTATTCGAAGGGTTTCCTTCTCCAACCTGTGTCTGCCCCTCCTAAGAGCACTGCCAATTTACTTGCGTCCTTCCCAGTGCTTAATTTGTGCCGGTGTTGTCCCACAAGAAAGCCTAGGGTCTCGAGTTGGGTAGAGCCAACCCAGGTCCACCCTTCTTTTCAAAACATTCGAGGAACAGAGGAAGGCAAACTCTGAAAAGGAAAGCTTACAGCGATTCCATCTCAAACCCCGCAGGGTTTGGTAACTGCCCCCTCCCAATGAGTCTGGTGATAATTATACATCTAGGGATTTCTGGAGGAAAGGAAGGAAGTAAATCAACAGAACGTATAAAGATCACCCCCTCTCTATGCTCCTTCTTTAAGGTTCAGTCAAATGCGAGAAGCACATAACTCCATATCCCCTTAGTCCTCTCCTAGTGGTCGGAGCAGAGTCACAGGAAAGCTACACCAGAACTGTGGAGGGGGCAGGGGAAGAAGGGACTGTCCCTCAGTATCTGCTTTTCTTCCCCCATTCACACCTCACTCCTTTGCTTCTCTCCATTTTTCCTTCACTTTCTGCCCTACGTCCACGTTTCCTCTTAATGGCCGCCTCCCCTCATTAACTGCTTTTCATTTTACACCTTTCCATCTTTCATTTACACTCTCCTTTCATGCGATCCCCGCTGTCTGCTCTTCTTCCCTTGCCTTTTACTCTTTCCACTTTTCATTCTCATCATATTTCACTCCAATCTTGCAATCCCAATCTCCTGCTTTCCCCACTTCATTTCACATTCCTTGTCTACCTTTGTATCTTTGTGTCTATCCTTGCATTCAGACCTCTCCTTCTTCCTCCCTTTCCCTTTTATGTTTTTCCTTCTCATACATATCTTTATATCCACTCCAGGAATCTGTGTTTGATCTCAGGGTCATACATATAAATCTTGGTGTGGTCACTCAGTCTTTCATCTTTCTGGGGTCGATAAAATGAGTGCCATTGAGCTGGATAGCAACATTTTGAATTTGGTGTCCAGGCCAGCTCTGGTGAATATGTGCTTTACAAACATACATGGTGTGTTAAGGACACATAAATGTATTTTAATCTTTTGTTTTTCAATTTCTTTGCAATATTATACTGTCATTATTCCCTCTGTCCCTGCTTCATCCAGTATCTTTCAAACTCGCATACATTCCCTTGACCTCCTTTCTTTCCTTCGTCCCATCTTTTTCCTTTTTCTCTTCCTCTGCCCCTCCAGCCATACCTCCTTTCTTCTTTCCATTCTTGCTTCCATACATCCTCATTCAGTCCCCATCCTTCCTCCCTTGGTGCACTTTTTCCTCCATTTATTCCTTACTTTCTTTTTTTCCCTTCTCCTTCCTTCACCCCATTCTTTAATTTCTTCCTTTCTTATCCTCAAACCTTCCTTCTGCTCTTCTTCCTTTCTTCTTTCTATTTATCCATTACACATTCACTTCTTTTCTCGCACTATTCCTTAATTTCTTCCTTTCACTTTTTCTTATTTTCTCCTTCTTTCATCCATCACTTATTTGTTTCCTCACTCCAGTACTCCCCTTTGCGCCTGCATTTGTTGCTGCCTTCTTTAATGTATTCCTTCCTTCATCCCTTCCTTTCTTTTGAACAGCGCAGTGCAAGCACATTCTCTTTAGTTTGCAAAACTGCTTCAAGTACTCAAATGACCTTTTCTAAAGCTCCATTTTAAGTTTTATATACAATCTCTAATTTGAGTTCATTTTTAAGTTGTTGTCATAGGCTTCCTAAATGTTATATTATGTTATGTAATATTGATTTGTATAGTGAACTAATCACTCAAGAGGGTATCCAGGTGCTTGGGCAGGTATGTAGGTGTGAGGCCCCTGAGGTAGCGCTGATGTGTTGAGGCTTATGGGTATGGGCGAGGCCAATACATTAAGTGGGTGGGGCTACTTGAGGAAGTGGGAGGAGCTGGGGGAGTGGGTGTGGCCTCCTAAAAAAAATGTGAGCACCTGCACTTAATATTTTACAAATTAAGCACTGCCTTCTGTACAGCAATCTCCAAATATCTCAAACATACAAAAAATACATCTATACTTACAAAAACCAACTGTGGAAATGCAAGTAAGTAGATTGGTAAAAGCAATAGCTCAGATACACCAGATTACCCCTCCAATAAACCATGCATTGGTAAGAAGCGCAAATGAGGACGATAAAAACGAGCACTTGGAGGAAATAAAAAACAAACTGGATGATCAGGAAAGGCGTCTAGATAACGCCTGGTCAAGTTCATTTTCTCTATCAAATGATGTCAACATGTTGCAAATACTAGATACCAATACCCAAACGCAGGAAATAATGAACGATGTAATCGAAGGGAATATCGCAAGACTGCCTATCGCGACACTACCTACTGGGAAGGGAGCATCGGGAAGAGCAGGAATGATGGTATCTACTCCTTCAAATCATGGTCAAAGAACAGACCAACAGACAAATGCTCAGGAGGAAGGAAGACTGCCAATGGAAAAAGATTAATTAAATTTATCATCACCAATAACGATTTCATCGGTCAGGAGGATTGACAAACAGGTGAATGCACAGGAGGAAGGAAGCTTCTCGACGAAAATAAATACATTTAATCTGTCACCTCCAATAACAATTTCATCGGTAAGTAGGATTGACCACGAGTCTAGGGATACTGGAAACTCCCTTGATGAACTGCACATGGCACCATGGAGTAATACCCTATTATGCACACTGGAACAAGCAATCAGGGTACTGAACTTCCAATCTGATAAAATGGAAGTCCAGATTGACTATATAAATCTAATTGCTGGTCACATTGCAGGCGTAAATACCAAGCTGGACTCAATCGCCTCCTCTGTAATGCGCAGGGGAACCCCGGAAACACAAATAAACAATCCCCACCTGCAGCTCAACTGTGGATGTGGCAAAATAATAGATACATTGGCAAATCTGCCCGAAATATTAAGTGATATCCTAGGGGCAGTGCAACTAACAACAAAATACAAACATGAAAGGGAAACCCAAAAGGTCACAGAGGAAAAGGAGCCAGTCAAAGATAAAAATACATGTAAAGGGACACGTGTTATTGACAAGGGAGAAGCCGAAGAAGAGGAAATAGAGGATCCGTGTCCTAAAACAAGGGACCATCAAAAGGAAGTTACACAGAGCACTATTGACACTTCAAAAACTGCAAAACCAACAAAAAGACAAACGTGCTAGAAAGAGTAGGACAAAATACAATATTCAACCAACTACAAAATTAGAGAAAATGTTCCCTATTTTTACAAATCAAAACACACAAAGGAAAGAAAACAAAGCATTGACAGTAGATACAGTGGAGGATCCAATAACGGGCCCAGATCAATTAAATCATACAACGGATTCTAACAGTTTTAATACAAAGCAAAATGCATCAAGTGCTCTGGCTATTACTAACAAAGAGAATAGGAATCAGATGCGTCTTACAACACCTATACATCGGTCAACCACAGACTCCATGCTAACCCCCGGATTTTTAAAAAGGCAATTAGAAGAAACCCAACATGTTGATAAGGGAGAAGGGGCAGAAAAACATTGCAGGTCCAAACAAGAGTTATACCCAAAGAGGATAGAGGTTCCAATTCAGATCTCGGAGTTCAAGAACCCAGCAGGCAAAAGAAGGGCAAATTAAGGCTATTAAAAATCCAACATACTAAAAAGGGAGATGGGGCTGAAAAAACATTGCAGGTTCACTTAAGGATAACACCGATGATGAAAAAGGTACCAGTCCAGATAACAGATGGCAAACAGTTAGGAGGAGAAAGGGGGATATAAATCGAGAAAAGCAAGAAAGAACACCAGGTAATAAGGCGTACGAGAAAACAGACAACGAACATAGTAGCCAAAATTCAATAAAAGTCACAATAAATAGAATAGGCAGAGTATGTAGGATGCTCTCTATCGACCAGCAAAGTGAGCTAAAAGAGCCAGTAATACATATAGAAGCAGGAATATTGGAGCAAGAGTCAAAGGAAGCAAAACAACCGGATACTCTACAGGAAAAGATCTGCAATGAACAAAGGAGTCAAGACAGACATATTGATAATGAAATCACGCTCACCATAAATACTCCGGTAGAAAAAGAGGAGTGTGCGGGAAGTGCAATTTGCTCTGAAAATAACTTGTGGGGAATACATCGAAATTGACGTTCGTGCCAGAATATTGCACAAAAGGAAGGCAAGATATATTAAATAGAGGGAACTTTTTAAGGTTGTTTAAAGAAATCCCAGAACTAAAAGGAATACCGTCGCATGATCTTTTAGCCGTGGAATTTAAGCACTCCGTGGAAACCTCGGACATTGAAGCGACTTTGACTACCTGGTCCTCCAAAGGAACTAGTGGACAGGATATATGCTACCAGAGTAATTTTCAAATTCTGGGGAATCGTACTGAGGCCTTACAAACACCCACAATATTCTTACCCCTTCCTAACAAATCAGAAGTACGCACCTGCAAAAAAGCAAATAACATGCTTACATGGCGCCCGATCCACCATGCCACCGGGGCCAACAAATACAAAAGAGGGCAATCAAACCTTGAACAGTCTACAGATGGCAGTACAGACTGGTCCTTAGTGCTAAAAGTTCTTAGTAACACGCGTACCTAGCGAACAGTCAAACTCACTTACGATGGATGGGGGCAGATAGTTCAAGCTAATGAGCAGGATTCAATAGAATCCCCGAGGCAGGGCCACATGTTGAGGGATAGAAGGCAGAACATGATAAAGATCTGTTCATGGAATGTCCCTGATTTAAAAATATGGGGCAGGACCATGAAACTCTGTCCTTCCTCGAACAACAAGACATAATATTATTTCAAGAAACGTGGAACATGAACCCAACTGCAATATCAGGTTACATAGAACATCACATTTTAGCAGAAAAATTCGCAAGATTTGGTCAGCCAAGAGGAGGCTTATCAACCTATATATTACAAAAACATGGTTGGCAAACAGAAGAGTTAGATACCGGGGTAAACTGGCTACAAGTTACAAAATTTACCGGAAAGCGAAATTCGAACAAACTAGACTGGAAATTAATACTAGTCAACGTATATTTTCACCCTGCAAAAAAAAATCAGAAACAGAAAAAGGATAGACATCAGAAAGGATCCATGGTTTAACCTTGCGCTACGAGACGAAAAGAGAAGGATGGCAAAAGAGGCGCGAACCCATGCCATAGTGGACAAAATGGGTAAGAATACAGATAGGGATAAACTAAAAGACCTACAGAAGAATTATAAGAAGATGCTGAGGGAAGCAAAGACAGAATATAAAGAAAAAATCTGGACAAAACTATTGTAGGCAAGCACATTACCAAACAGTAGGGAATTCTGGGGCATCATAAATGACATAAATCGAAAAAAATTACAACAAGAAGCGGGAATTGGCGGAAAAAATCTGGATACAGCATATACATAATAGTTACAGCAATGCAAGGAATGATAAGCGCGCAACGGCAACAGACCCCTTAAAATCCCTAAAAGATCTAAGACCTGAAGGAGAAGAATATACCGGTCAAGCAGTAAGCTGCAACAATTCAAAAGATCTGATCGACATAAAGCAATTGAGAGGAATAATAAAAGATTAAAAAGGGAGGGGGCGGCAGGCCCGATTGGACTGCCCAATGCACTATTTAAACACGCTCTGGTGTTTTGGGCTGACTACCTCGCGCCTTTTTTTAATCAGATGTACAGACAGAACAACGTCCCCAAATCTTGGAAAGGGGACATTATTCATCCAATATTTAAGCAGGGAGACCACAACAATCCAGAAAACTACAGATTGATATAATTGATGGATGTGGAGGCCAAACTATACGGATCATGCCTACTTCTCCACCTGCAAGATTGGATGGATGAGACCAGCATAATCCCTATGTTCCAAACCGGCTTCAGACCAGGCATGGGCACTTTAACAAACCTGGCCACGTTGGCACTCTTAATCGAAAAAGCAAGAAAAAGGAAAACACGGTTGTTTGCATGCTTTGTCGACTTGAAAGCCGCATTCGACAAAGTAGACAGAAATCGCCTCTGGGAAAAACTAAGAGCATTTGGGCTACCGAGCAAACTACTGGATGCAATAATAGTCCTGCACAGTGACACTTGGGCAAGAGTGAAACTAGGCGATGGAAGTAGTACCACCACCAGTATTTACACCCAGCAAGGCCTAAAACAAGGCTGCGTCCTAGCCCTGAGCTTATTCAATTTATTTAAGGCAGATATCAGTAAACACATGCAAGCAGCCGATTGCCATTCGCCAAACTTAGTAAAAGAGCCAATACCGTTCTTACAGTACGTAGATGATATAGTGGTGCTGAGCCAAAGTCCCATCGGGCTACAAAGAGCGATAAACAACCTAGCCACCTATCTGGATGGAGACGGCTTGGAATTAAATAAAGACAAAACCAAGGTTGTACGCCTTGTGGACCCTAAAAAAATCAAGTACAAATGGTTCGTAAAGGGGACTTTAATTGAAGAACAAGCGGCCTATAAATACTCCGGCTTAAAAATGGGGAGAGGCCCCACACACAAGGAACACAAAATGGACCTAAAAGCAAAATCTCAATCGCTAATTTTTGCGTGCAGATTATTCAACAAAAAACTGGGTTGCCCGAACCATGCACATCTTTTAAAAGTGATGGCTGCACAAATAGTACCGACATTGTCATATGCCCTAGTAGTTTGGTGTGGTAAAGAGGTGGAACTGCTAAACAAACTTCAGACGAAGGTTTATAAAGCTGTTTTTAATTTACCAAGGTACGCTGCCCCAGCTCAGATCCAGCTGGAATTCGGCCTTCAAAATCAGAAATTCCGGAGCATGAGCGGCTTCGTGAAACTATGCCACAAATTCCGTGCATCTGAACTGGGGACATTAAACAATCTATGCTGGAAAGAAATCAAAATCCAGATGGATCAGGACATCCCACACTCATGGGGAGCCTATCTAAGAAAATCATTGGCGGAACTTGAAATACAAACGACATGGGACAGCCAGATTGACCAGGCAGTTTTTGACAAATTGGCAAATAAGACGGCAAAGAAGAAGTCCTTCTTAGAAGATAAAATAACCTCGCAACATAGGGATGGGTGGGCTGTGATTTCAACAAAGCCTCAGGCCTATTTAGTAACTCATTTTAGTGTGGAGTTAAAAAAGAGTTTCACCAATTACCGTTTGGGCATGCATGACTCAAAAGATCTACAACCGTCCTGGAAAAGCAACCAACAAGCAGCACACTGTCGATTTATGTGGTTTTCGTAATGAAACGTTAACTCATCTCTTGTGTGCCTGCCCCGCAGTTAAGGAAATAAGGGGGGGGGCTTTTAAAACCGATTTTTATCTAATTGAACATTCGCATGTGCAGGGAAGCCGTGATACGTTGGTTGGAAGGTTTCTCTATAATCTTGGCGTGCCGGGGGGGTAAAATATCTGGCAAAAGTAAGGGAACTTCTAAGGCAAGCCAATTTAGAGGACATTGATAAAGTATGAACACGGACGGCAGGGGCTTCAAATATGGCTCTCCTTCACTAGCACAAGTAGCAAAAGTACTGCGATCCTATTTCACAAGATAACGGGAACAATACAGAAAAAGCGGCAGCTGACCAAACCTTATTGGAAAGTTTGCCATTTTATATGGACATTTTATCTTAAATAATTTAACCTTTGGATATTTTTGATCACTTGAGCTCCTTGGAAAGTTGTGAATAATAGAACTTTCACAGATTGTTTAACCAGTTAGCCAACATTTTATGATCTTTATTAATGTTATTCAGATTTTAATATTTCCAAGCTCATTGCTGATAAAATGATATTTAATGGAAGAAAAAGTTTAATACTTTTTTAAAGTGTAAATTGTAACGATTTTAAGTAATCATATACAAGAAACTTTTTTTAGACTTTTTTTTAAATGCAACATGAACTATCACAAATCACTGGCAAATTAGCAGATAGAAAACGTAGCCAAGAAGACGAAAGTAATATTCGTACCCCTGGCTTAAAAGGCATTCAGTACTTTGTAATCCACGCTCTCCCCGGTATCTCACCTTTGTTTTTTGATAGTTTATCTTCTCTGAATCAGTGCTCCATATTACAGTTCCTCTGGCCGCAAGTCTACAAATGTATGGCCAAGGAGGACCTGACTTGAATGAGGCAGTACAGTTTATTGCAGTAGGATGATGGACTGTTAACCAGTCCCAAAATCAACTTTATCAGGATTTTCTGCTCCGTTTGTTCGAGCATGCGTATCATCCTAACTTGTCCTTTTTTTGTCTGATTTTGATGTACATGATTCACCCTCTTGGATGAGGCTTGATATACTACTTTGCAGTATAGCAAATTGCCATCGCTGCTGATACCAACATCTACCTGTGCAGTCTTGACATCAGAGGATACATTTATCAAATATGATATTAAAAATGACATACCAATTTAACAGGATCATTAACCTGCATAAAGTCTGATTGTATAAGTGCAAAAATTATATGTAAAGAAAAAAAATGTAATTTTCGTAAAAGAAAAAAAGGATGAAAGGGATTTGGTGCTACTCAAATACTTATGACAAATCATTGGAATCAGTTGGTGAAGATAAAAACTGTAAATTATGGGATACATTTCATTCAGAAGGAGAACACAAAGATGGCGTGACGCCCTGGGATATTGCACTGTGCCTTGTTGGCTTGTGGCGAAATTATGCAGGATCAGTGTGGAGCAATCCCTGCTGTCTAACCGTACTACTTATTGATTCTCTGTATTGAGCCAATTCCAAGAATTAAACGAGGATGCCTCCTCTCTGTTGGAGTCAGGAGCGCTGGTGTCGGCAGGCGTCTGGTGCTGCGGTGTGAAGTGCAGCAGTGCGACGCCCTCAGGTCACGGAGCGAGCAGCGGCTTGACGGCGGCATCAGATGGCGTCTGTGAGACCAGGGTCACGGTGCGAGGTGAAGGCGGTGCTTGTCGCGGTGCTGGCAGGTCACGGTGCAAGCAGCGTCATCGTCCTGACTGCAGCGCTGTCATCGGCTGATGAACTGTATTCAAAGGCCAAGGCTGCTGTGCGGGATGAGGGCGGTGCGTCGTGTAACTTTACGAGCGGTGCCCTCGAACCACGGTGCAACAGCGGCGTAGATTTAGGCGTGGAGCGTCGGCGTCTGGGATACCAAGGCGGCGGTGTGAAGCGAGGCGGTGCGGAGTGCAGTGCCCACAGGTCACGGTGTGAGCAGCGGCTCGGTGGCGGCGTCAGCAGTGGTTGTCGGTGAGACCAGGGTCGCGGTGTGGCGTTGCCCTCTGCGGTGTCTTCAGGACACGGAGTCGGCAGTGGCGTCGTAGGGTTGCTTTTCTTCTGTTGCAGCACAAAACACACAGTTCCTAGTGCTGATGGCAGAAGAGCTTGAAGTCTTTGCTGTTCATGAGACTTCTTGAACAGGGGGCAAGCTCTACCTCAAGCCCTTGGAGAAACTCACAAAGTAGATGGCAGTAAGTTCAGTCATCCTTTAACTGCCCAAGACAGAAGCAGCCACTGCAAGCCAAAACAGGAAAGCACATAGCAAAGTGGTAGTTCCTCTTCACAGCTTCTCTGGCTCTTCTTCTTGGCAGTCTTCTTGGTCCAAAAGAGTACTAAAGTTCAGGGGTCTGGGCCCCAATATTTATATCCCAAAATACTTTGATCTCTTAGGCAGAGTGTGTCTGCGCCCAGCCAGAACCAGTTATGCCTTCTCTGGTGTGACTTCTGGCAGGAGGTGGAGACGGCATGGTCAGAGGCAGACCAGGCCCTTTGAGGTGCAAGGAAATATCCTCCCCCTTCCCCCATTGCAGCCCAGGTCTATTCAGCCCTTTCCTGACCCACCTAGACTATCTGGAGCCACTCCTGCTCTCCAGCCTTCTGTCATCCAAAACCCAGACAGGCAATCCACATTCCAAAAGAGGCACACGGGATGACGGGGCAAGAAAATACCTACTATCTAAAAGTGGTATTTTGAAACACTGAATGTATAAATCACCTTCACTAAAAGGTGCATCTTTAGATTCTGAGTTCAGGCATACTAAACTTTATTTTCCTACCTAATTGCTCGGGCCAGTTATGTTTGTAAGATGTTATAAACAAACTGCCCATTCTGGGGAACGGGTAGCCTTGCAATATCGAAAACCAAAATTGTCCGTAATTCACTATCAGGACATGCCACACACACCAGGGCATGTCCTACCTTTCACATACACTGCACCCTGCCCACAGGGGTACCTTGTGCCTACCTTAGGGGTGGCTGACATGTAAGAAAAGGGAAGGTGAGGGACTGGCAAGTGCGTGCACTGGCCAAGTCGACATGGCAGTTACAAACTGCACGCAGACTCCGCAATGGCGGGTCTAAGGTACCTTTTCTGGACTACTCACGTGGGTGGCACAATCAGTGCTGCAGGCCCACTAGTAGCATTTGATTTACAGGCCCTGGCACACTCAATGCACTTTACTAGGAACTAACAAGTAAATCAAATATCCAATCATGGAAACACCAATCCATAACACAATTTACCACAGGAGCACTTGCACTTTACCACTGATCAGCAGTGAGAAAAGTGCGCAGAAACACTGCGCCAGCAAAAACGGAGTCAAAACCGGGAGGTCAGAAAGCAAAAACTCAGGGGAAGCATGCCAAAAGATGCCAAGTCTAACAATACATTTTTGTGCGCCCCGTCTGTGGTAAAGTACAGTATTATATACATGTGTAGGATGGTTTTGGATCATAATCCGGTATTAGTTTGTCTGGATTGGTTGTGCGAGTGTCCTTGCATACCGGTTTGCTGGTTGAGAGTTGAGGCTTTGGATGATCGATCTTTAAAAGTAACATAGGTGAGGCCATTAAAGCTTGTTTCACGGACAACGCAGGGACTGCTTTGACCCCAGCAACGGTTGCCAACGGCCTGTCAGGAGCTCCTGGTATTCAGCAGTGCTGGCGGATGCCTTTTCAGCAGGCCTGTATTCTGGTGCCTTATTCGCCCGATCTCCCATTGACGTGGATTAAGACGGTGGCTTGTGTGGATGCTTATAGGGTTAATTGCATAGGTGATTTATAACAGAATGGCGTACTGCTCTTGTTTGAAGAGTTTGCAAAAGTGCATGGAGTTCTTGGTGGTCAATTCTTCTTGCACAGGGCAGTGATCAGGTGGGCATTAGGAGGCATTGGTGGGACTAAGCCAGTTACTCATCTTGTGTGCCTGCTGCTCTACAACGGCCTGTGTAAAAGCAGTTTTGTGTTTATATCACGCAATACGCTCTAGCATTCCAACTCCCCTTGATGAGTTGAAAGCAAAATGGGAAGCAAACCTTGAACTCCAGATTGCGGATAAGGACTGGGAGAGGATTTTGGCGCATATACCCTCTGTCTTGCGAAATGTTAGGTTTAAATTATTTTTTTTTTATTATTCTGCACAGAGCGTTTCTAATGTCTGGCAAAATCAACTGCTTCTATGCGGCTGCTGTAGCGAAATGTCAGAGTTGTGGGCTAAATTATACCTTGTCCTGTGTGCCTATCCGTCCTTAGCAGGGTTCTGGAAGGCAGTAAAGAATCATATAAATGAAATCACTTTATGGGCTATCCCTTGTTCGCCCCTTACTTGGAGGGTATCATCGTCCTAAAAAGAGAAAAATCACGAGTATATTTACAGACTTACCCCCGGTTCTGGCTAAGCGGGAAGTCACAATGCACTGGAAATTTGTGCATGACCGTCAGTCGGCTCAATGGAGAAATGAACTAATTGAGTGGGAGGGGCTGGAGAGTGCTGTTATTTCAAGAGTTGAAAAGAGGGTGAAGAAAGATCGAAATGGCGCAAGGATATGAACATATTTTGGACTACTTGGTAACCCTGGACGGAGACTCAGACACGCCAAATAGCTCTTTGGGTTCTCTGGAGGATTTTGGGGTGGGGGGGAACATGGTGACTTGGTGTAGATTAATTACGAAGGGATATGGAGGCACTGCGGTAGCCATAATGGTGACTTTTATTCAGCAGCATGATCAGGTGTATCTATGGGTGGTGGTGGGGAAGTAAGTTGTTTGTTATCTGGTAGCTGTAATGATATGATGGTTAATGTAATATGTTTGGCACCCACATTATATGTTTTGTATGCACCTACATGCAAAAGCCTTTACCTATTTGAAAGATGTATTTTGCTTGATTTAATTTTGTGTGTATTTACTACATCTTTTTGCAAGCTACACATTTTTGATAGATTTGTTATAGGACGTATCGGTTTGCTTTAATCTTTTATGCATTTAAGCTGCCACTTTTAGCCTATTTATTTCATCATTTGGGATGCTGGTTTGTTTTTTATTATATGCAAAAACTTCTACCTTTTCGAAAGATATATTTACTTGCTTGATTATTTTTACCTATTTGCTACATCTTGCCACGAACTACACATTTTTGATAGATTTGTTATAGGATGTCTTTGTTTGCATACATCTATTACGAATTAACGCTGCCACTTTTAGCCTAATTATTACATAATTTGGCATGCTGGTCCTTTTTATAGCTATTTATTAGATGTATTTGTGTGGTTTTTTAATCCTATGTATTGCATCCTATATGAGTTTACTGATTATTCCTGGTGCTCTATTTATTCTCTGTAACTTGTACATACAACAGTTGTTTTTTGTTAAGAAAATTATAAAATATGTTTAATATAATATAAGTCTTGGCCTAACAAACCACCATTCCTCTATTGGGTTAAATCGGACTTATATCGATTCCTGCCTGGCTTGTCTCAGATCGTCGCAGCTTCATTTAACATAGTAGGCCGTGCTGTTGAGTTGTTTATAGGCCTCTGCCTTGTACGTGTCCAGTGACCATAGGACAATATTGCCTCCCTTGAGGAAATTTCTGATGGCCACCTCATTATGAGCTTGCAGTTTCCCAATCAAATTCCTAAACCTCTTTTGGTTTGGATTCAATCTAGCTTCACTTTTATTAGCAGTGGTGTACAAACGTTTTACTCCATTAACAATCAAATTGTTGAACACATCCACTGAATCTCTTGAGGTTAATGACCAAAAGGTTGATGCCGGTTTAAATGGCGTGCTGGCCTCTCCCAGGCATCTAAATGCAGTGAATCTATTACATTCTGGTCAGTGACTGGTTCCATGATCCCCCCAACCCCCAAACATTAATTTTCCAACTGACGCAGTCCTTTCATAAGGTATAAATCAGACTTTCAAATGCTGTTGTTAACTATTGCTCATTGTCACTGTAGTAGTGACTTGATTGATCACAATATGGAGCACCTGTAAAGATTGCCATATTGTGATCAAGCATACCCCCATAACCTAACAATAAGGACATAGACTTGAATCACTTTGAACAAACCCCTGGACATCACCATTGCAAAAATTCTCATTGTTTTGTACTGTTATGTAACACATATAACGTCTTCTGTATTTTAATGTTTATATTTGTGACACTTTGCACCCATTGTATATTACGTATTGATTGTTGCTTGCTGACAAATTATATATATGAATGAAAAATTTCCTAGCTAACGTAACGAAAAGTTTCAATTCTATTAAGGACTCGAAGGCGAGGATTATGCCTTCTATTCTTCACTTTATTACACAGCAGTCATCATTTAAACAGCAGACTACATTTCCCATCAATCCTGGGGAAACTGTAGTCAAACAAATTAACCAATGAGCACTGTCCATATTCCACCAATAGTGGCTTTCCAGCACCCAGGTAGTCTGCCCTTTCTGGCCCTTCCTACTCTTTCTGAGCACGAAGTCAGCCGGCCAAAAGTCCCCAGGCGTCCTGTTTATTGGAGGCAGACCCTACGGAGGCAAAAAAGGAGCCATCAATCCACGAAGAGAAACTGATGTCAGCAGAACACAAACATGATATGGCAGACAATCTTAGTAAAACTTGGTAGAGAAATCAAGGAACAAGCAATGGAATGCATTACAAACATACAGGAGGAGATGTCAGCTCCCACAGTATAAAAACTTCAAGCCCACCATCAGAAACAGCACCCCAAAAGAGTTACTTACTGGAATACGGGGCGGGAATCCTGAGATGATCCCTAGGGTGGGATAATCCTCGCCTCCGAGTCCTTAATAGAATTGAAACTTTCTGTTACGTTACCTAGTAAATTTTTCATTCTATGTCGGGACTGGAGGTGAGGATTATGCTAGTTCAAAGCTTGCTCACCACGAGGTGAGCCATATCTAGCACAGGCTTGAAGTAAAACCTCTTAAAGGTTGAGTCCGAAGACCAATCCGCCGCGTTTAGGATATCTTCCAAATGAGCGCCCAAGCCAAAAGCCTTGGAAGCCATAGCCCCTCTGACCGAGTGGGCACCAAACTCCCTCAGGCTGATTCCAGCTTCCTGCATATCCCACCTAACCCATCTACCGATGGTGGGGGAAGAAACCGCCTTAAAAGGTTTGCTGAGAAAAATGCGGAGCTGACGCTCCCCCGGAGGACGAAACTCCTCCGTTATCTCCTCGTAACTTCCAGGCAACGAACTATGCACAACATGGGGCAGTCTGGGAATTCCGGGTAAGAAATTACTCTGGTGTGACATTTTGTCCTTCTGGAAAGAGTGAAGGTCACCCCAGAAGGGGTAAACATTCTAGAGGAAACATCCAGTGCCCTCACATCAAAGACTCGTCTGCAAGAAACCAGACAAAGCAGCATAGCCAGCTTGGCTGACAGTTCCTTCCTGGAGAGGAACCTATTGGGCTGCCAAGTTAGGAATAAATTCAGAACCTGGTTGATGTCCCATAAAGTTGAGTAACGGGGCTCTGGAGGCAACGATAACCGCACACCCCTGAGTAGTCTGCAGACCAGAAGGTGTTCCCTAACCGGAGCATTGCCCACGGACACATGACCCGCTGAAATAGCAGAACGAAAGGTGTTGATAGAGCAATAAGCGAGGCCCTCAGAAGCCAAATGGGCTAGAAAATTCAGGATGTGAATTACATCTGTGTCCACGGGATTGCAACCCCTTCGCACACACCAATGGGACCATCTACCCCAAGTGGATCTATAACGCTTGACGGTACTGTATGCCCATGCCTTAGTCATGAGGTTCTCAGCTGTTGCCGAAAGGCCTGGGACTTCCCATCGTCTCCGGTAATCCTCCACGCGACAAGTTGTAACGAGTTCTGCAGAACTAGAGGATGAGGGACCCCGTCGGGATTGAGAAGAAGTTGAGGAAACAGGGGGAGTAGGATTGGAGAATCCCAGGAAAGTTCCAGAAGAACTGGAAACCACACCTGAGACCTCCATAGAGGAGAGAGGACTACCAGCTCTGCTCCCTGCCGCCGGACCTGAGACGTGACCCGGGCCAGCATCGCAAAGGGGGGAAACGCATAACCCTATTCTAGGCTCCAATTTTGGAGAAAGACATCGTGGACACCGCTAGGGGGTCCGGCCTCCAACTGAAGTACCGGGGAAGTTGATGGACGAGCCTCGAGGCAAAGAGGTCGATCGGGAGAGGACCCCAAAGGCTGTTCAATTGACGAAACACCCCTGGGTCCAGCTTCCAGAGGCTGGAATCCCTGAAATTCTGGGACTGAAAGTACGCCACAAGATTCTCCCGACCTGGAAGATACTCCGCAGTCAACGAGATGTGATGCTCCAGGCAATACTGCCAAAAACTGGTGGCCAAGTCGTAGAGGGCTTTGGACCTGGTGCCTCCCAGGTGATTGATATAGCAGACCGCCGAGATGTTGTCCATCTTGAGCAGGACGGAAGATTGAATCCGATCCCTGGTCCAACAATGAACCGCGAAGAAGCCCGCAAGGAGCTCCAAGCAGTTGATGTGCAAACTGCGTTCATCTGGAGACCACAACCCTCCTGTAGAAAACTTGCCGCACCTGGCACTCCAGCCTTGATTGCTGGCGTCTGATTCGATAACTGAACTGGGGCGGACCCGAAGATGGCACGTCTGTTCCAAGCCTCCATGTGTTGTAACCACCAACATATTTCGCCCTTGGCCTCCACTGACAGGGCCACTTTGTGGGAGTAAGGGAGCCCCCTGCGGAGGTAAGACGCCTTGAGGCATTGCAGCACGCGGTAATGCAGGGGCCCCGGGAGGATCATCTGTATAGAGGCTGAGAGCAGGCCCACCACCTGGGCCAGGTCTCGGAGGGACGCCTTGGCTAAGGTACATCTCTGCTTGTGACGGATCTTCCTAATCTTTCGAGAGGGGAGGCTGAGAGAAGAGGACCTTGAGTCGATCACAAAACCCAGAAACGTTAGTCTGTGAAGGAGAAAGCATTGACTTTGTCTCATTGATGACAAACCCCAGTCCCTGAAGGAGGTTTACCGCCATCTGAAGATGATGAAGGAGACGCGGGCAGGCGTCCATGATCAGGATGTCGTCGAGGTAGACAATTATCCGAATACTCTCAACCATTCCACTACTGGATGGAGGACGTTGGTAAAGCACCAAGGGGCCGAAGAGAGGCCAAACGGGAGGGAGGCAAATTAGTAGATCTGGTCGCGCCAAAGGAACTGCAGAAAACGGCGGAGGGGAGGGAAGATCAGGATCACCAGATAGGCTTCCTTCAAATCGAGACGGACCATCCAATCGTTTGAGCGCAGCATGTCCCGAAAGAGATGGATGCCCTCCATCTTGAAGTGGCGGTATACCAGCCACTCGTTGAAGCTGCTCAGATTTATTACTGGACGCTTGCCTCCATCCGTCTTGTCTACAAGAAAAATATTGCTTTAGAAGCCCCGTGGGTGAAGCACAGAGGGGACGACTGCTCCCTTGGACAGGAGAGTAGAAACCTCCTCGTCGACGAGCGAGGATTCGTGGAGAGAGAACTGCAGGGGGTGTGGTTTGGAGCGTTGGGAAGGGGTCCCCTGGTACTCTAAATGAAAACCCTGAATGGTTTGCAGAACCCACGGGTCCCCCGTGACAGAAGTCCAGGCCTGGAAAACATTCCCCAATGGCCCCCCTATTTTTAGATGGGAAGAAGGTAGTAGACTCACCGTTGGAAGGGGAAGCAGCTCCTCCTAAGTCTCGCCCCTTGCCTCTCGTGGGGTAGAAGTTGCCAAAACGACTTTGGTCTTGGTACTGTCCTTTCGCGGAGCCTTGACCACGTGGCTGGTTGTTGGAACCTCGGCCGGTCGAGCGGCCCCTGCCTCGACCGGCCCCCCGGAAAACCCGAGTGAAGACTTTCTTGATGGTCGACCGGGCCTTATCAAAGGAGGTGAAAGTATTTATAAACTTCCCTAGTTCTTTAACAAAAGGATCGCCTAACAGACCCCCTTGGGCCACTGCTCCAACCTTCGTATCCGCGAGGTCTCCAAGTTTGGGGTGCACTTTAATCGGGAGAGAGCGCCAGCGTTCTGTGGAGATTGCGCAGTTTGCGTTGCCCAGGAACACGATGGCTCTCTGGGCCCAGCCAGACAAGGACTCCGGAGAGATGAGGGAACCAGATGTTTTCGCCTCCTCCGCCATGTCGAGGATCTTCGTTAACGGCCCAAGGACGTCCAGGAGTTTGTCCTGGCAGGACTGCCAGGACCTATCAATACCCTTCTTGGGGTCGCGCATGAATTTTTGTAAGAAGGTCGCCATACGGGTGTCTATTTCTGGGGTTAGGGCAACCTTGCCCTCCAAAGAGGGACGAGGGCATTCCGCCTGCAAACAACTACGGGCATCTTTTTCTAGGGGCTTTCGAATGCGCATTGCGACATATTCCGCCACCTTGTCCGCTGGCGCCAGTCGGATGAGCGAGGAGGTACAATTTTATCCGGATCGAACATATCCGACGTATCAGGGAGAGAAGATGAGTTGGCGGGGGCGGAAGGTCCCGGTTTGGCATCGGTATCCCCCGAAGGTTGGGGAGCAGGAGTGGTTTGACCCTGGGGTGGAATTGGTTGAGTGGCAAGGAAGGCCTGCTTAAGGCGCTCGAAGGCGGAAGTGTCCATCCCTGCTTCATGTGGAGGCTTGCCCGACGGGGGGGGGAATCCGCCAAGGCCGCAGGGGCGGGACTCGCAGGAGGTGGAGGAACCACCGGAATATTTGTAAAGTGTGCCAACGCTTGGTCAATGCGCTGGGTAAGATAGTCCTCCAAGGGGGCCATGGCTTCCCCCACCGCGCGGTACATTGAGGTGTCCACTGCCTCATAGAACTCCTCATTCCATTGGAGGCCGGTCAGGGCATTATCCCCTCCATAGGAATCATCATTGTATTCGTATTCCATGATGAACACTAGGCCACACACAGCCCGAGGAGGTAAGTAGTAAAAGGTGTCTGGGTCTCAGACACTGTTGGAAACACTCCAGAATATGCAGGGGCTGGGTGTCAGCTGGTAGATGGGCGAGAAAACTCGCAATTTTAGAGAAAAACAGGGTGTGGAAGCCCTAGGCACCCAAGTCTGGTGATAAGACGAAATAATGCAGCAATTCCTGAGAAGAACCTGGCCTGGGCAGGTGCCTTAAACGTGCTTGGCACGCAACAATATGGACCCAGCAGGGCGTGAAGGGTTAATACAGACTCCACTAATGTGCCGAGTGGAGCGTGAGCGCAGTACAACGAGCGGCTGCCTTTTGAGATGCCGATAGAGACCGCGCGCTCGTGTAATCCCTCAAGACAGGAAAATCCTGCTACGGCGCGTCGCAGACCCTTTAGGGTGTAAAATGTGCACGCTGCAGGAAAACACCACCGCGCCCCCTGACGGGCGAAGGATCAAGGGTGACCAGACGGACCGCATAGGAGTCAAAGCTCCCGCGGCGCCAATGATGTGCGGGCACACGCACCACTAAATCATCAAGGCCAGACAGAAAAAAATTAGCCCGCGCAGGCTCGTCCCCGCGCCGCCTCGGCAGGCGAGAATGCTGAAATAACGGGCAGCAGGCCTGGTAACACCACAATGGAACACGCTTCAGGCAGCTAAATACGAGCGCAGAACAAGCCAATAATAAACAACAGTGGCAAAGTATGGAATAACACTGCATAAACCAAATTGAAAGCGCCTCAGGCAGCTGAACAGCTAGCGCATAACAAGCCAATATTCAATAAAGAGTGGCAAACGGGCAATATAACAGATCATAAGCAATGAGGAAAAAACACTTAGCTCGGCTGCTGAGCAGCGAAGAAAGAGGAGGAAGGGCCAGTGAGGGCAGACTATCTGGGTGCTGGAAGACCCCTATTGGTGGACTATAGACAGTGCTCATTGGAAAATTTGGTTGACTACAGTTTCCCCAGGGTTGATGGAAATGTAGTCTGTTGTTTAAATGATGGCTGCTGTGTAATAAAGTGAAGAATAGATGGTATAATCCTCGCCTCCAGTCCTGACATAGAATTCAATGGCCTTTGGGCTAGTGTAAGCACTTATGGTATATGAATATTAATATACCTCAGGTTGCTCTAACCACCTCTGGATCAATGAATCATTATAAATATCAAATTGTACAAATGTATTTTTGTAGACAACTAGCCAAATCGGTGGCTAGCCTGATTTGAAGTAGGAGCTAATTCATTTAATATCAGAAGCTAGCCTATGATCATTTAGGCTTTTTCTCAGTGCAGCATTGCTATTTTGAGGGTGCTCAGCAGTTCTCACCTGCTATTTGTTCTTCTTAATCTTAAACCGTTGTTATAGAGGCAGGTTACTCTTGATAACAAACCACTCCTTTCTCTTCAAAGTCCTTTCTGGTTCCCAAACAAACAGAAGATTTCTTACCACCTTTTTTCAGTCTTCTTCATCTAAGGCTAAATTTACCCATCTTGCTCGAATGTTCAGGAGACATTTTGAATTTACCTGCATATACGTAGGGTGTACTCCAGCAGGGAAGCAAGCCTTACAGCATCTGTAGTCTACTGGGATGTTTCTTAAAGTATTTAACAGCAGAGGGTGTTGCGCCTAACTTCATCCATGAGCATGTGTTCAGAGAATAGGTGACCTCCATGGCTTTTCAGGGACACATCCATGTAAATGTCTTCTGCGGGATGCTATTTGGATTACTTTCAATTCAAAATGAATTACTCCCAAGTGTATTCTTTAAGATCTACCTTTCTGACATGAACTGTTTCACGGAGGCTCAATTGAGTCACACCTTACTTAAAAGCCTGTTTGAGTAGGCTTTTGATTATGTGGTATGCAGGATAACCCCATACTTATGAGAATGTATGCTAAGCTGTCTTAAGAACATGAGTTATGGGTGCTATGTGCATAAGTAAGTGAACATAAGTCACTGGAGCAGCTTTTGAACTCATAGCCTTTAGCCTCCTCACCCCCAGCCTGCCAACCACACTGTCAACCACACTGTCACTTTGGGCTTTTGGCCTCTGATATAGACAAGGACCTTGTAATTGGTGTGCCTGGGTAATTAGGTAGGAACATTGCAGGTACCTTGTTTTGTTAAGAGTCAACAAAAAAACGATTGCCTTAAACTAGAGACTTGACCTAATTTGTAGTCAAAGGTTCCAAGATTTGTTAAACATTCTTGTTAGTACTAGAACCTCAATTTTGGGGCATCAGACTTTAATTACACAACCTCTTTATTTTTTTAAAAAACATACACAAACACTTTTTTGTACATAATGACAAATTAAATCTACCACACCCCCCACTCTGGAAATTGCTATGCTATGTGTGCCTTTTTGAAATAAGCCAACTGTTAGGTTTTGGGGCATTTGATCCTTTGAAAAGTGCTGCATGACAAGCCGTTGTGGTATCCCCACGTGAGACTAGGGCTGCTCTCTGAATGGATGTGCTAAGGGACGTTCAGCTCACGCTGACCTGGAAGCTGTCAGCCATAAGTGGTGTTTCCTTAGCGGATCCTCATCCTGCCTAAGTGCAGTTTGCCAGAAAGTCCATCTTGAGATTCTGGCCGTGTGCTCCCTCTGGGATCTCCGTCTTGCCCAGAAGACCAGGGACAGAGGAGAGAGCAGCTGTTCAATTGGTGGGTAACTTGAAATATGCAGTAGAGAAAGAACCCTGGTTTCAGACATAGTTAGCAAAACTTTGCAACAATGTACATATGAAACCAAACTGGATCCACTGGACTGCCTTTGCCAACACACGCATGGTAAAGAGCTGTGCATGAAAAAGCTACAATTGGACATGTTCCCCGTTTGCAAGGAAGAAAATGGTGGCTTTGGCCGGCTTGTATGGATCACTAGGCCTCGTTCTCTTCACCCACTTCCCAATGCTGGCATGCTAATGTGCGTATGCCTATATCACTGGTGTCACCAGAGAAAATCTTTACTGGATGTAGCAGGGTAGAGTGGAGACTGGCATGGCCATGGTGCTGTACAGGACTTGTAAACTGGAAATGCTGTGGTACATTACTTAAAGGAGCGTTTTGAGAGCTAGCATGGCAATATGGAGACTGGCCTGGAACTGGTTTCTTAATGGTGACGCATAAATCCATTTTAAGCCATGGGAGATATTGAAAATGGATGCATGCGGGTCAAGACCTGTATTATTAACTAAAAACGATACATTTTGAGAAAACTAGATTATAGCAAAATGAAACTGAACATGTGCTTAGTTATATTTGAAGGTTTGTAAACGTTACAAACTATTACCAAAACGGCAGTAAATGAGATCGAAATGTGCAGGTTCCGTTTTGCAGATTTACGGTTGTTTCTGGTGCTTCAAGAGTGATCACAGCCCTGCATGGGTCTGTTTTTCACGTTTTGCAAAAGAGGGGAATTACGTATTTGCACACACGTTGATACGAACGGACAATGTCAAGTATTATAAAATTGCACAAAGTGTTAGCCAAGAATGCCTTTCAGCAGACCGCGCAGATGTATTTTTAGCAATTGTTTTTTTTATTTTTTTATGTCTGCTCCTTTTGTCAGTGGTGGTCTGTTTTTAGTGCTCGGGGACCTCGAACTTGGAAGATCTTTATTTCTCCCATTTTCCTCCCTTTCTTTCGAAAATAATAGACATGTCTTTGTGGCATCCATATTAAAAACGGGTAATTTTCCTTATGGTCCCCGTCTCCCTGCTGGGCCGATAATGTTTTGATGTATTTTTCTTGCGCTGTGATGAGAGGCCTGCCGCTGCCGCTCTGACATGTTCATTTGGATGAGTAATTATAACTTGCACAATGTCAAGCTGAAGATGGTAGGGTTTTGTGCGTCATGACAGGCCTAGTAGCCGGTGCAGGTGTCTCACAGCGTGAGCGGCCACCGCCAGTGTATTCTGGCGCAGAGGAGGCATTTAGAGTGGCGGGAAATCGGCTCCAAGGGCACCGCCGCCGCCGTTCCTCTCTCTCTCCGTGCCAAATACATGCAAAGTGCTTCTCGGTGACAAGTTTTAAAGCGTCCCCGCGTTTTAGTTATACGTTTTATATTTTTTTTAATTACTCCCGTGATGTTTGCCGTTCGGCTTAATAAGCGGGTTGTCTCGACCGCGGCGCTTGCACAAATATTAGCGCCCCGCGTGAATAATTGGTCTTTCTGTGCTGACCGGGGTACCCCCCTCATACATATGTGGACCGGGATGACTAATGAGGCCAGCAACCCAAGATGCCCCGAAGTGGAAGGGCCTGGAAAGAGGATTGTTGTAAATGACACCATCCCCTACATCATTAGCCTGACATTGTACACGCCATGATTATTCATCTAAATGAATATGTCAGAGCCTGGCTTTTCTTAAAGGGGAACCTTTCCGGCGCAGGCTCTTATCATAACAAAGGTAGCTCCGGCCAGAGCACGGGTTTCCATGTTTCCACCACACTTGCTCATAGCATTACCGAACTCCTAAATAATCCTCCTTAACATTTTATAGAGATCTGCGTATAGAATAAGCTTGACTTCCCACTAATTTCATTATTTTTCAAAAAGGTGATGTACAATGAGCTTTACTTTGAAACAGGTTGTTTCTGCCATTTTGGATTTAAATTTGCTTTGGCATTCGTGTTTCGCAACCTTTAACTGTAACCTGTAACATCAATACATTACCTTTCTGTTATTTTCTGATATATAATTACTTCCGCAGCCTGAGTCACAAAGCGTTTTGTCTGATTACTTTTTTGGAATTTCCAGGAGTAAGACACACTCCAGGGAAGAGACCTTGTAAATTTGACCTCAATGGCTAAATCTATTACTTGAGACCCCTTTGACCTGAAAGGCTTTGATTACTCCAGTGGATATAGCATTGCCACTATACTGGTGCCTCATGGGTGTAGACTGTCTTATGCTTTAGACGTGAGTCTTGTCACCTATTGGTGACTTCCACACATTGGGATGCTTTCAAAGCCCATCCAACCCCAGCCCAGCCCAGATGGACCGGTGTACCATTTTCTCAAAGACATCTACTTGTTTTACCCATTGAAAGAAATAATACTCCTCGGTACTGTGCCAGGCCCTTAAGTATTGGACTATTTCTAGAGATTTTCCTTTGAACTGTCTATAAAACCCAGGGCTTTTTACCAATATAGTCAGAAATGTGTGATCCAAAATGGATCATCTGCTCCCATGTTATTAAAAAATTCTTAAAAGGAGAGGGTGCATCTCTCTTCCACCCCCCCACCCCCACCCCCACAATCCTGTCCTCCTGTTAGAGGGTTGTGCTTGTATAGCTGATTTAAACCGGTTTTGCTGAGCTCACAGTTTCTGGTCCACAGCTGGAGACCATGAGGTATATTTACCTACATTTCTACAAAGCTGCACATCAAGTGAACTTGCTGCGCTGTGTTGCACGAACTGCACTATATTTTTAAAGATATGACTTAATGATGCTGTTTCCTAGCACTGGCACACTTGTGGCGACCTACTGCCAATGTAGACACCCGTTGCATCTTGGCACAAGGGTGCCTGCTTTAGTGGGGAAGGTATACCTTTCTGTGCTAAAACTACCCCTTTTAGGTTGTTTCATTTTTGCCGAATGCAGCACAAATGAAAAGAAGAAATTACGAGGAGAAATAAAGATATTTCTCCTTTCCTTTTTACGCCAACCTCAGGTAGTGCTGCAGATCAGGGCATACAAATTCTCCCTACTTCCACGGATAGAGTAATTTCACAGACACGCACACACACTCATCACACACTTGGGCCCATTTCACTAACATACGCTCGATTACTCTATCAGCACTGAACCTGGAGAGAGAAAACTCCTAAACACCCTGTATCTACAGTAAGGCCAATGTGATCTGTTGGTTACTGTCCTGAGTCATGATCTAAACACAAATAATCACAATAAAGTACTCAATAATCGACAAGAAATAACCACCAACACTGTAATTCATAAATGATATTTATCTAAAATTAGTTCAAATGAAAGTCAACCATTAGCAAAATCATTATTCTCATAGTTACCTATTCTAGCTAAATGTCATAAAGGGTCAGGACAGGTCTCTCAGTAAAGTCTCTCGAGTCGCCGTCATCACAGCATCGATCCTCACCAACGCAGGTTTGGGAAGAAGTGGCCTTAGACCCTCTCTGGTCTAACAATATTTATAACAAATCTTACAAACTAAAGCAACATAAAATGTTCTGAATATCCGTTAAACCACTGAGCAGAGCAAGCAGGAAAGGATGTAGCATCGCTACATTTGGAAAATCTCCGCTCAGAAAAATCACAAAAATAAAAAGACGGAAGAAGGAAACTCGAGTTTTGGAAATGTTACTTTCACAAACGCATTTCCTCAGAACCATAGCGAAGCCACCGCTGTAATCACAAAGTTCATTGTGGCTTTCTTTCCTCCAAGGTTATTTGGACGCTTGCCTGGAGTCGCTGTCATCACGGAAACTTTCAAAACTCCAGCAGAAGCCATGGTCAGGTGACTGTCAACCATGTTCAGCAAGGCCCTCTCATCAAAATTCGATCACTCGAATGCAGGCTGTAAAAGGCAGCCATTTTGTTACAGGCCAAAACGGACCATCTTAATTAAAAGAGACAAAAACAACGTTACCAAAGCATAGTGATTAAACAGTGTTAACCCCACTAATACCCTTATGTGTATGTAATTATCTAGCCTTTTGCAACACAATAAAGCATTAGTACACGTTATTTCAAAAGCGTTTTGTACTTTAAAACAAACAGCACTTAGCAACATTCATTTAATTAAACCTGCACATTATTATTAAGCAACATATATGCATTCCAACGTGTAGTTTCTTTTGTTAGTTATGCCAATTAATCAGAGTTTTCACACAAAACCAATAATTATCGATTATAGATTAGTGATCTTAGTCACAACTCATAGACAAAACTGGAGCTTAAAACCCGATAAATTTTCAACAGAAAACCCTGCTCCAGCAATCCCCCCTTTGGTGATATCATCACCAAATAAACAACCCCAAAAAAAAAATTTTAGTCCCATTTTAGGAGAAATTGGAAATGTCTTTTTTCTTTTCCAAAACACTACACACCAGACTCCCTTTCATCATCCCTCTTCGTCTCCAAGTACACACTCTCCCTCAATTCTTCTAATTCTATCTCTTGTGGATCTCTCCTTGACCTCTTTCGTTTCTTTTCAGCATTACTTCTAATTATTCTCTTTTTCCCTCCCCTGTTTTTACAACACAAACACACCAATCTTAGTATCAATAAAGCAACAATTACACAGGACAAAGGAAACAATATCTTACCTATAATAGTACTACCTATCTTAGTAATAAAACTCTTAACAGCTATCACTTTATTAGCTAATTTAGTCCAGATACTTTCAGCTTCCAGTGGTACTAATTCTTCATGCAAATCAGTAATATTTTTGATATAGACCTTCAGGTCTTTGCTTTCGTCAGGAATGTAAGTGCAACAATTTTGTACCTTCAGCATTCCACAGACTCCACCCTCCTTGGCCAATAGAATATCAAGGGCAAGTCGATTTTGCATAGACATGGCACGTACGGCAATCATCTCCGTATTCACCAAAAGAAACCCTCCAGCAGTACTTGTCGATAAGCGATCCACCACTGTTGACAGTTTCCGAATCCCATGTGCATTTAAAGAAATTCCCACTGCTGGAATTAAAGCTCCAAAAATATCACCTACAATTTCTGACCAAGTTTCTCTCTTAAAACGTGTTAGTAAATTAATATGTTCTACATCTTCTATCTTATCTATATGAAAAATCTTTGGAAAGACCAGGCCCACATAACACGTGCCATACCAATGGTCAGGCAACCTGTAATAAGCCTTGTTCCCACAAACATAATACACTCCTGGGAAAACTGGATCCTCTCCTCCCTTGAAACCCCATCCTGTTGCAATGAAGTATGTATCATGACACTCACTAGTCCCAACAAAATATGTATCATATTGGGATTTCCTCCTTGTAATGCATAGTTTACCCTTCTGTGGTGCATCTAGAGCTAAAGTTGGACTAGCCCCATTTTTCAACTCTTTTCCCCATCTCAATGTCCCAAATTGTCTCACTCACTCCATATTTCCCTGCCTTTTCATGCATGCTCATTCTCCTTTCCTCTACCATGTTTAGGAAAGCTTTCTCCTCTTCTTTCAAACTGCAAGTTAAATTGTTCTTAAAAATGTAATCTAATGTTAATTCTTCTTTCTCAACAAAAATCTCACCAAAAATGTTAGCTTCTTTAGCTGGATTCAGCCTTTTATTCATAGGCAATTGCCCAAAAATGTTATCTTTGTTAGACATCTCATAATTTATTTTCCCTAGCAAATAAAAAACACTACTTAATATACTACAAGAAATTCCATACGTAGCTGGTAAATGATAAGTAACACCCTCTGAAACGGATGCAGGTAATTGCATACATACGTAGCAATCCCTAACTTCCATCGTCTTCACGTATTCGTACAACAACTTTGAAAAAACATTGCTAGAAAAATCATTAATTGACCTATCTTTATGTATGTAAGCGTTACTAATTCTAGTTGGAACTACTTTATGCAAACTCTTCTCTGCATTAGTCACATTCTCAGTGTGTATTTCAAATGTACCTATTGTAACTCTAAAAGTAACTAATAAAGCTAGTACACCCCATAATAGCATTAATAATCCAGTACAGCAGCAGCACATTCTACACCATCTTTTTAAGAAGGCACATCTACTTTGATTATTTTCTATGTTAGCCATTTTACTACTTTGACCGTGTCTTTTGACTTAGCCTCTATTATTTCACTACTGGCACTTCTAGAACTTTGGATTACTTCAAACAGCTCAATTTCAGACTCTCCTCTCTTCACTTTTCTCCAAGTGACTCCTTTAGTTCACTCAATTTGGATATTCATCACTCTTCACTTCGACTTCTTCGACATCAAATTGTATTAGATCTCCAACAACATCCTCAGTATCTGACTTTTCTTCAATGTCAGTCAAGATAACTTTCAGGATTTCACCTGTTTCTTCCTCAACCACTTCTCGTACGGTCTCCTCTGGATTTCCTTGACTTTCTGCCTCTTCACCTTCAGACAGTGCCACGTACGTCCATTCCGGTGACCTATACTTCTGGTTAGGTTTCCTGATTCTTTTGATCTCCTCTGGTTCTTTCGACTCTCTCTGCTTCTCACCTTTTGCTTGATTTTGACTCGACACTTCGTTCACTTGTTCAGCTTTCGATGTATTTGCTCGTATCAATCTGTATCTCAGCCTCTTTATTCTGTTGTTAGGCCAAAGATCTCCTCTCACAACTTTTCTTGGTCTTACTTCTTTATTATTCCTTTCTCCAATCCAAGTCCTCTTTCTCAGAACTCGACCCTCTGATTTCTCATTCTCACTTTCATCTGATTCTGTCTCATTTGCCTCTTGTTCTTCAGCAGTTTTCCTTAGCACCACAGTTTTTCCAACCACCGATTGAGATTTCCCTAACTCTTTCCCTCCTCGGGTCTCCAACACGCAATCTTCTTGCTGTCTACTTGTCCCTTCACCTAACTTATCAGGAATGTTCCCTACACCTCCTCGGGGGTCTTCCGCAATCTGTCCCTCTCTAACTTCTACTGACCCTGCTTCTTCAGGTGTAATCTCAAGTGGATTTTCAACTTCTTCATCTGATTCAGGAACAGTCTCTGTGGAATTGCTCTTTTCTCTTCTGTTTTCTCCACTGCTCGTTTGAACTTCAGGCACCCTTACAGAATCCGATCTCCCTTCTGAAACTCTCAATGGTTTTCTTGAAGCCTCCTCTGATTCTTTCAGAATTTCGATTTCTCCTCACTGACTCAGCTTCTTCATCATCGCTTGAATCTGACTCTTCAAAATACTCCTTACCAGTCCCATCTTTTGGATTAGGAACTCTCAGAGTATGACTTGCATGCACCCAGTTTTTCACACCGGCACACTTTACTGCAGTTGTCGTAGTCAGAATAACTTGTCTTGGCCTTCCCCACCTTGGAACCAAGCAATTTCTTCTTCTGTGCACTTTAATCCTCACCCAGTCCCCTGGACTCAGATCATGAGCTTGCTTCTTCTCAAGTGTTGTAGCGTCTTCTCCAACCTGGTGAAACACAGAATGAACTGCGTCAGCCAGGCCTTTACAGTAATCCAAAACCATGTCATCAGTTATTGTCATCAACTTATTGACAGGCACAAATGCATGACGCATTGCACGTCCCATCAAAATCTCATGTGGACTCAAACCAGTAGTTCTATCTGGAGTAGATCTAATAGTCATTAGCACTAGAGGCAAGACATCAGGCCATTTCATTCCAGTGGCTAAACACATCTTACCAATCCGATTTTTGATTGTGCCATTCATCTGCTCCACAACGCCAGAAGCCTCTGGTCTGTATGCACAATGTAGCTTCTGCTGTATGCTCAATGCTTCACAAATTAAACTCATGAGCTCATTATAGAAGTGTCCACCTCTATCTGACTCAATCGTTACTGGAAACCCGTACCTAGGAATCAACTCTCTTAACAGTAACTTTGCCACTGTTATTCCATCATTTCTCCTAGTCGGATAGGCCTCCACCCATCTCGAGAACAAACAGACTACCACTAGAACATACCTCAATCTGTTCACTTGGGGCATTTCAATGAAATCAATCTGCATTCTCGTAAAAGGACCACCTTCTCTGCCTATCGTTCCCAGACTCACCACTGTCTTTTTCCCAGTGTTAAATTGCTGACAAATCAAACATCTTTGACAGATGCTTTCTGCAATCATCCTGAACTTTGCATTATACCAAGTCTGCTTAAAAGACCTGATCATCGCATCCCTTCCCAAATGTCCCTGGCCATGATACATTCTTGCCATTGTCGACAGCATAGAGTTAGGCATGACTGGTCTACCATCTCTATAGATCCAGACATGATCTGTTTCTCTTGGGGCACAACCTGCCTTGATCCAATCTTTCTTTTCTTCATTTCCTGCCTCATCCTGCAACTGTTTCACTTCATCCCACGTTTCTAGGACATTAGTAAACATCACAGAATACAAAGACATTTCCTTTTCTCGTTCCCTATTAATCGAGTGATTGTTTTTAGCACAATACTGTGCAATGTCGTTTGCGAAACGATTTCCAAGTGTAACAAAATCATCTCCTTGTCCATGAGCAGCACATTTTACAACTGCTAATTCTTTAGGCAGCTGTATCGCCTCAAGTAATTTCCCAATCACTTCTGCATTCTTTATTGGAGTCCCACTCGACATCAAGAAACCTCTTTGTAGCCAAAGTTGGCCAAAATCATGCACGACTCCAAATCCGTACTGACTATCAGTCATTACAGTCACTCTCAGATTCTTCCCAATTTTGCAAGCTTTCGTCAATGCCACCAATTCAGCAACTTGAGCAGACTTCACTCCTTTCAATGGTGAAGCTTCCATAACTTCTGAAACCTAGCACACTGCATATGCTGCACTCAGCACACCATCATCATTCCTCAGACATGATCCATCCACAAACAGCACATGGTCACTTTCAGGCAATGGAAGATCTCTTCTGTCTGGTGTCGGCTTTGTACAGTAATCAAGCACATCCAAACATTTATGATCATCTTCGTTCTTCACACCCACATTTTCAGTATCTGGCAACAATGTTGCTGGATTCACATTCACACATCTCTCAAGAGTCACATTTGATGCTCCCAGAATGACTTTCTCATATTTAGTCAGCCGACTATGTGACATATATTGAGTTCTGCTTCTCGTCAAAAGAATTGCCACATTATGAGGTACAAATACCCTTACAGGATATCCCATTATTATACCCTCACTCTGTTCCAAGCTTCTGCATGTGGCAGCTACTGATTTCAGACAACCTGGCAAACCCACAGCTCCAGGGTCAAGTGTCGATGAGAAGTACGCAATAGGCCTTCTCTGTTGTCCATGCTTCTGGATTAACACTGAAAGTGCACATCCATTTCTCTCACTACAGTACAACTCAAATTCTTTTTCATAGTCTGGCATTCCCAAAGCAGGGGCTTCACACATTCTGCTCTTCAACTCCTCAAATGCTGCCCTTTGTTCTCCATCCAGTTCTAATGGATCTTTCACCTCACTTTTTGTCAGCTTAATCAGTGGCTTTGCTATCAGGGAGAAGTTACTAATCCACTGACGACAATAACCCACCATCCCCAGAAACATCCTCACTTCTCTCTGGGTCCTTGGGGCTCTCATTCCCCTGATAATTTTGATCCTGTCATCAGTCACCTTTCTCAGACCTTTTTCAATATTGTGTCCAAGATAATGCACCTCTTTCTTGCAAAATTGCAATTTGGCTGGGGATACTTTTAACCCTCCTTCTGCCAGATGATTCAGTAAAGCTATAGTATCTACTTCACAAGCTTCACGTGTCTTCGATGCCACAAGTAAGTCATCAATATACTGCACTAGCACTGAGCTTTCAGGCATGATCAAACTCTCCAATGACTTTTTCAACAACTGATTGAATATCGAAGGACTCTCTGTGTACCCCTGTGGGATTCGACACCATGCTAAAATACGCTGGCCAAACCTAAATGCAAAAATCGGCTGGCTGTCATGATGCAATGGTATCGAGAAGAAAGCATGACACAAATCAATCACTGTGTACCACTCAGCATCATGTGGAATCTGATACAAAATCACTGACGGATTTGGCACAATGGGACAACATGCCACCACAATTTTGTTAACCTTTCTCAAATCTTGTACAATCCTGAACTTCCCATTCGGCTTCTTTAGCCCCATTATCGGTGAATTACATGGGCTACTCCGTAGTTCTCTCAAAACTCCCTGCTGAATCATTTTCTCAATAATAGGAGTTATTCCCTCAATTATTTCTGGTGTCATTTTGTACTGAGGGATATTAGGATAAGTAATTCCCTCTTTCACTGAGATTTTCACAGGATCTACATTATTCATCAATCCCACATCTTCTCCAGTAAAATCCCAAACTGTCGTTTTCACCGTGTCTCTCAGCTCTTGAGGCAAGTCCTCTGGATTAAACACAGCATATGTACCAACCATCTCACTCTCCCTATTATCTAGAGTCATCCGGTACAAAACATCCTCATCTGGTGTTTCAAAAGCTATTCCATCCGGTGTACAGAAAATTGTACAGTTCATCTTGCACAGCAGGTCCCTGCCTAACAAGTTCACTGGACTAGTGTCACAGACCACAAATCTGTGCATGTCCGAAAATTTCCCTATTCTTACCCTTACTGGTTCGGTAAGACGTGTCTTGATTTGTGTATTTGCCACACCAACTACTTGGATTGCTTCATCCGAGAGAGGAAGATTTCTAATATCTGCTGACCTGACAGTTGATCTCGTTGCTCCTGTGTCTACTAAAAAAGTAACACCTTCTTCATTTATTTTCCCATCTACAAATGGTCCTGCCTGGTCTATTTCTAGAGTTGCACCAAGTATGCACTCTTCCTCCTCTCTTCCGCACCGTCAATAATCACCTTCAGACTCACTCCCTTCATTCTTTAACAAATACTGTTGTACCGGGTTAGAACGCCTTTGTTTGTTTACCTGCTCATCATTGTAGAATCCCGAATCCTGATTGTGCTTTTGGGACCCTCTATTCTGCGGCAAGGGCGGTCTTGGCTCTTGACTCTGCTGTTTAACAACCTTCTGCTGTTGCTGCTGTTGATTACACCCCTCTGTCTGCACCTGTTGATTTAATGATTTACTTTCATTATTCACTAATGGTGGATTTGTACACTCGGATCTCCAATGTCCCAGTTGACCACAGTTGTGACAAGGGAACTTTTTCTTGGCTTCCTCAAGATTCCCCTTTCCTTTCCCTGCATATCTGGGCCTATTCCCTGGATTATTTGCCTGTTCCACTAACTGTGCTTCTTGTCTCTCCGCAACTTTCACCTGTGCCCACATTGCCTTTTCTTTCAGCTTACTTTGTTTTGCTTCAATCTCATCACTGAAGTACTTTGCATGTCTCAGGATCTCATCTATTTTCTTACTCTGCCAGTCCACTGTATGTTCACGAATTCTCTCACTAATCTCAGGTCTCAGGCCATATACAAATCTGTATACAAAATGACTCAAATCCTTGTCACCCAGGTGTTCATCCCCACTGAATTGTTTGAAAGCCAGTATCAGCCTTTCGTAAAAAGCATGAACTGATTCTTTTGCTTCCTGATGTGTTCGATCTATCTTAACCCAGTCTGTCTCTTTTGGAGGTACTTTATTTTTCAGGAATACAATTACCTGATCATATTTTTTCATTACTTCTGGATCTGGTGCTCCTGTTTTCTGATCTCTTGGATATTCCTCAGTAGGCCAACTTACAACTATTTTACACTCAGCCCACAAGTCTGCTGGAACAATTATATCAAACAGACTATTCAGGTCAATCCACAGCACCTTCGATAATTTCACAAACCTGTCTATCTGCCTATACCACTCGACAGGCTTTTCTCTCAGTCGAGGGAAATCATTCGTAAATGATAAAATATCCTGTCTGGTCCATGGAACATGTACATATCCTCCTCCAGGTATTTCTCTCATAGGATAAGCATCCACTGTTTTCTCTTTCTCTCTCACAGGAAATGCTGAATAAGTCCTGTCTACTGATTCTTCCCTTTTCTTGTACCACCTATCCTTCCATCTTTCTACATCACCCCATTTTCGCAATAAGGCGATCATCTCTTTAATCTGTCCTGTTCTGCCGGCACCATTTAGATTTTCAATATCCTTATCCGTGAAATCCACCCTGTAAGGTTTCTGCAAAACTTTCACCTTATCCATGTCAACTCCCTGTTCACTCGCTATTGTTCTTAACCTTTCATGTGTATTCTTAACCCTCCAAGTGATGCTTTTGCACATGAATAACAATTCTCCATCATGATGGTTTTTTAGTATGTCTGTAGAAATTGTCCCTGCAACAAGCTCCTCCAATTCAATGCGTAACCTGGCTACATCAATTGCCTGTGAATCTGTATCTTTCTTTTGAAGAACTTTCAACCAATCATTCAAATCCTCAGCTGTTATTTCAGTAGACCTTTTCACTGCACCCACTTTCTCTGGCATCCTTTGTGGTTCCAAAATCGGCATCCCTGAACTACTAGTATCACTAGTATCCAATCTTGAATTAGACTGCACCTCTAATCCTCCACTACATGTGCCACGTCTTGTTTGTCTCAAATCATTATTTTCCGTCCTTATTCCTGACTCTCCTGAAGGACCAGTCAAACTTGTTAATGTATTCCCTACATATGGAACCATCCAACCCTTCTCACCCGTCCTCTGCTTATCAAAAATAGGCATAACCGGACCTATGGTTACAGGCACCGTAACAGCTTCCAAATTCTTCGTCAGTTCTCTAATCTTTTCTGTCAGTTCAGATGTAGTTCTGGCTAATTCTCTCGTATTCTCGTCACCACATCGATTCTCTCTCTCTTTTTCTCTGAAAGAGCTACCACTTTTTAAATCAGGTGTCACAACTTCTGTCTCAATGATACGCAAAGTATCTCTTATTGGAGTAGCAACTGGTGTGCTCTCTTCTGGTTCTGGTCTATATGGAGGTGGTCTCTTGTAAATCATGTCATCTAAGACCTCATCCTCCTAATCATTAACTCTATACCTTTTTACTTCTGCTTCAGGTACCCCTCTTGTTTCCCTTCTTTCTTCCTTCTCTTCAATTTCCCTTATAGGATATAATCCTTCTGTCATGCTAGCATCTCGCCATCTCCTCATTCGATCATGATGAGTTTCACGATCATATTTCCTCCCAAACATATACCTATAGTTGCCTCCAGACCTCTGTTTTTCTCGCTCATGTACTTCATCTTCCCATTCCACCAATGCCTCAAACTGTGTCGGCCTTGGTCTTGGGTCAAGACACAACATCTTTTCCCGTAAATTTCTCAACACGGCCATATTAAATGAACCATGTTCCGGGAAAGCCAAAACACCATCCTCTCTAGTGTACCTAACCCAATTGCCCAACCATATACAGGTATGATACCCATATTTCGCAGCCAGGAAGGATGCAGGCGTTTTCGTTGGAGGTAACAATTCACCTTCTCTTGTTTTAATGTCCTTATCCTTGTCGAACCATCTTTTTCATTTACCGAACAAGGATTTCTTCTTTTTCTCTTCTTGGTAATACATTTTAGCGTTTACCAAATCTTTTAATCCCTTCCGTAACGCAACTGTACAGTACAATCTTTCGTCCAATAACAGCGCGACTCACACCAACGCACCAATCCTGGAGCGTCTACGTCACCCTGTACTCCTTCCAATCCCTGCGCGGCTCACACCAACGCACCAATCCCAGCGCGAACACTGTTCTGATCCACTACCCAATCAGAGCGCGGTCTCTATGACGTCACCAGTCGCTGACTGCAGCTTCTGCTCTGTCTCCTGTCACTCGTCTACCCCTCCTTTACAAAACCTCCTCAGTATACTTCGTTTTAAATTTTTACAAAATCTATTAGTTACAACATTAAAACATCTCCATTGTCTGCTTCGCTAACCACAGAATAGTAAAGAAAATCTGTTTTACAAGAATCCCGTCTTTCCCTGAAACAGCACTCACTTCTGCTCCACTACGGAATTAATACTCTCGTTGACACAGTAGCACATCCCTCTACTCTGCCCTTCTAACATGCATTCATTAACTGTTTCCTCTAGGACTGCTCCAAAGAGTCTTACAATCAATTAAATGCTCATACATTCACGCACTTTCATATTAGAAAATGTAGTACATACACACAGAATCCTGCTTTTTCCGAGAACAGCAAACAGTCTGCCCTACTACAGAATTATAACACACCTTAACCAAGCAGTATATACCTCTGCCCAGTCCTTCAAACAAGCTCAGAGAATACCTATTACTTCTCCAGCGGTAAGCTTTAACGGCAAACCTTACGGATCCCTGGGACTTAAGACCAGAGTTTCACAGATAACCTTCGCTACCATACGCACTCCTTTTATACCGAAAATATGTCCCTAATAGTAACACACGACGATGTCACTGATTCCGAACCCAGAAAATGTGACGCGCAACTTCAATTGTCACACGTTTCTCCTGCATACGTACAGGACCAACAATCCCGTCTTTCCCGAGAGCAGTATATACTTCCCTCTGCCCTACTACGGAACTGCCATTAGCTCCCAAGTTCCAGAAGCACTACATAAAACTTAACACGACGACTTCAACATATAGTATTAGTACATATACCAACATCAATCAATAAATCAATGAATCAAAAGCCAATATACAAGCAATCTAATCAGATCAAGACAATAATCAAAACCATTACTCTGCTACCAGGAAATTGCTGCAGATCAGGGCATACAAATTCTCCCTACTTCCACGGATAGAGTAATTTCACAGACACACGCACACACACTCATCACACACTTGGGCCCATTTCACTAACATACGCTCAATTACTCTATCAGCACTGAACCTGGAGAGAGAAAACTCCTAAACACCCTGTATCTACAGTAAGGCCAATGTGATCGGTTGGTTACTGTCCTGAGTCATGATCTAAACACAAATAATCACAATAAAGTACTCAATAATCGACAAGAAATAACCACCAACACTGTAATTCATAAATGATATTTATCTAAAATTAGTTCAAATGAAAGTCAACCATTAGCAAAATCATTATTCTCATAGTTACCTATTCTAGCTAAATGTCATAAAGGGTCAGGACAGGTCTCTCAGTAAAGTCTCTCGAGTCGCCGTCCTCACAGCATCGATCCTCACCAACGCAGGTTTGGGAAGAAGTGGCCTTAGACCCTCTCTGGTCTAACAATATTTATAACAAATCTTACAAACTAAAGCAACATAAAATGTTCTGAATATCCGTTAAACCACTGAGCAGAGCAAGCAGGAAAGGATGTAGCATCACTACATTTGGAAAATCTCCGCTCAGAAAAATCACAAAAATAAAAAGACGGAAGAAGGAAACTCGAGTTTTGCAAATGTTACTTTCACAAACGCATTTCCTCGGAACCATAGCGAAGCCACCGCTGTAATCACAAAGTTCATTGTGGCTTTCTTTCCTCCAAGGTTATTTGGACGCTTGCCTGGAGTCGCTGTCATCACGGAAACTTTCAAAACTCCAGCAGAAGCCATGGTCAGGTGACTGTCAACCATGTTCAGCAAGGCCCTCTCATCAAAATTCGATCACTCGAATGCAGGCTGTAAAAGGCAGCCATTTTGTTACAGGCCAAAACGGACCATCTTAATTAAAAGAGACAAAAACAACGTTACCAAAGCATAGTGATTAAACAGTGTTAACCCCACTAATACCCTTATGTGTATGTAATTATCTAGCCTTTTGCAACACAATAAAGCATTAGTACACGTTATTTCAAAAGCGTTTTGTACTTTAAAACAAACAGCACTTAGCAACATTCATTTAATTAAACCTGCACATTATTATTAAGCAACATATATGCATTCCCACGTGTAGTTTCTTTTGTTAGTTATGCCAATTAATCAGAGTTTTCACACAAAACCAATAATTATCGATTATAGATTAGTGATTTTAGTCACAACTCATAGACAAAACTGGAGCTTAAAACCCGATAAATTTTACACAGAAAACCCTGCTCCAGCAGTAGGTGCACCATTTTGGAGCAAACCTATGTTTGCAAGCCTTTTTAAATATGGATTTGCATCAAAATACATTGATTTATGCATGGGAACCTCCATACACCACCCATGTAATGCCTACCTGATGCAAGCAAAATTAAGGTAGCGTTATGTGCTACCTTGCTCTACCTTTTTTTTTTTTAAACTAAGAAACACAAATTGTGATTTGCTTGGCTTTGTAAATTCCCAAAATGAACCAAATGTACCAAAAAAGTGATCCGACACAAAATCTTAGTTCATCTTGGCCCAATTTTCCCTCTTGCTGCCATTGTGACAATGAGAATGCTTGTGTCCATGATGCATGCCGAGGTCTTGGTGCTCCAGCAACCCACAGGCTGCAGGCCGCGAGGTGCCGATCTTTAAGAGAATTTTTTTTAAGAAAACCGAATGGTAGAAATTGTGACTGCAAGAACAAGCACGGCGTTCGTGAGTAGTGCTGAGTAGCATATGATCCGTTTTTTGTTTTACACTCTAATACCAGGAGGTAACAAAAATAAAAAAATTGATTGTGATTGTTGTCGATAAATGTTGTTGTGTGGGTTCTGGAAGTTGGAAGAAGCCATGCGTTATGTTTGCTGCCGCTCGACAGCTACATAGGACGCTCGTGACTTAAAGATGATGGCTGTGATTGCCTGTTTGTAGTTTTTTCCACATTTACAAAAAATGTCTCTGCGAGTCTAAAGTGCAACTTATAGGTAACTTTCTTTATGCATGCAAAGGGCACATACGGTGTCTACCAACAATAAAACAAAAAAAAAAATTTGTGACATTAAATGCAAATTCTGGGTTAGTTAGTTTCTCTCACCTACCAGATAGGAACCACCTTACAGTTTCCTATAACATTGCATTAACTGCCAATCTGGGGAAAATTGCATTGCAGAAGTTTGACCATCCCACATTGTGCCCATTCTGGCATATGGTCGCTTTACCTTTCAGCTTGGCTACTGTCCTCGGTTAAAGCCCCGTTGATAGCCGACCGAGTTCTATTTCCATGGAAAAAGTGGCATTTTCTATTTTAGAGCCCACTGCTGAAAATGATGCACTCTCCACTTTCTTTCAGAAAGAGCCAAAACATCTGGATGTTATGGAGATGTGAACTGTCTCTCCCAGTGGGCTTGTTGTCTCCAACTTTTACTGGTGCCTTGAAGGACAAATATGGCTGCTATAATGTGATAAACACAGTGGCGGCCGACACAAACAGCAGGTGGTGAGGCGGGTGGAGGGAGCGCACGGAGGGGTTAGTAATATATATATATAAAAAAAGGGAACTTACCTGAAGCCACTGGCTGCCTTCCGTGTCGCGCCTCCTGTCCTCTTCCTGGTCTCAGCAGCCCTTGGGTCAAATTCCCGTCCAATCCCCATGCTGCTCTCAAGCTATTAGAGCAGCACAGGGATTTGCCTGAGCAGGCTGAAAAGATGCTCCGCTCAGACAAGGGAGTCTGTGCTGTTTCTCCAGGCCGGCTGCTCAATGCAGCCTGGCTGGAGAAACCTAAGTGCGCATGTGTGTTTGGCCTGCCTGAGAAAACCGGGCAAACACATATGTGCACTTTGGGAGAACACATAGCACTCCTACTCCCCCCCCCTCCCATGCCCTGTCCCTCCCTGCACAAGCTGGCTCGGAGCCAGCAAATGAAAAATAAAACTATGCTAGAACATAGTTTCCTTTTTCATTTGCTGGCTCTGAGCCAGGCAGTGGGGTGACGCTCCTCCGCCAGTGCGGAGGAGCTGACACTGGATAAACATGTAAAATTAGAAACCAAGTATGGCGGTAACTAAAATGTATCAATAGCGTATATACCAGTTTCTGATGTACAGCAATACTTTATAGTCAAATCCGTATTTTCTCGTGCATTTTAAAACATCAAACCCCTCTCGACCAGAATAACTGTAATAAAGGCAAACGAGAAAAGCTGATTAATTTACACACTGATATTGACACAAATAGGTATATGATTTATATAGAGTGAACCTACAGGGCAGCCGTGGGCTGTGCCAAAAAAAGGGGTAAAGGCGGGAAGAGGTCAAAGTGGAGATGATGCTGTGCAGCGAGAAGCTTTGGAAAGAGAAATGTCCTTACAAAGGATACATTTAATAGAAAATCTAGAACTAGAAAACAAGGAAGTAAAACTCCCAGATTTTAAAGGACATCTGTCCCTGAAGTGCTAAATATATGTAAAGAAAATGTCCAGGAATGGGCCATTCTAAAGCCGACACAATGACACCAAAGAGTGGGTGTAGCCAGTAGTTGGCTTAGAGCGCTCTTTTCCACACCAGGCGTATTTCTGGTTGCAAACCAAGCCCAATACATGCCACTAAACCCTATGCATCTCCTGCGGTGTGAATGAGTCAAATTAAAAGTGGATATCCTCCATGGCTTAAAGTTGGTTGAAAAAAGTGGGTGATTTTGGGGGAGGGGCGTCTCTAAAGGGCATGATTGATGTAATTAAGGGTGTTGATTGAAACATGTAAACTAAAATGGTTTACTTCCTTATAGTGTGACACCCAAGCAGTACTTTGGTGCTGCTTTGTGAGCTTTTCTACTACTGCTTCCAAAAATATTACACAGTTACAGACATGCACCTAAAACAAGCCAGACCTATTGGCTTTGCCAGTGCTTAGTAGCAGTATCAGATAAATGTGTATCCACAATTATTTTGATGTGTATAATTCTAGTTAAAATGCTTACATTTTGAAGCACATGGAAGCTACTCAGTTCAAAGTTTGCGCGATACAAGACTAATATTCTGAGCTAAAATAAAACCTACAGGAAAACCACACAGTAAAATGCCTGGTTAAGTAAAACATCCAAAATGTAAAAAAGGACTGCCTCGCTGCCATGGATTACCGTAGGAAATTGGGTTACAGGTTGAGGGGGGGTAAGACCTTACTCGAGCAGCAGCCATAAATGCAAACCAACACCAAATTAACAAGTGCTTGACCCTCTGGTGGCTTGGCACAAAGGCAGTCATGCCCAACTTGGAGGGAATGTGTAAAGTATTTATGCAGCTCACTAACAGTAATAAAGTACAAAAGCAACCCAAGAAAAATCCCACACCAATATAGAAAATTTGAGCAAGTTTAATAAATTATTTGACACAAAAATAACAAAAATCCAATTAGTAGAACGGAGATATGCAATTTTAAATGTTTAGGTAAAAATAGTGCCTAGAAGCACAAAGCGTCAGCTATGGTTATCTGGTCACACCAGACCAGGACATACATACAAGTTCATGCCGACAGTGATGGAGTGTGGATCAGATACTGGGACCAAGTCAGGCCCGCTAAACAAAGTACCTTAATGTGTGGTTTTGGAGCATTGCAAGGTTACGTGTCGAGGATGCGTTGTGCATAGGTGGTTCCAAAAAGGTGCGGGCTGCAATGCGAGGTCCTGCGTCGAGATGTCACGCAGCAGCAGTTCCTATAGGCTGCGAGGCGAGGTCCTGCGTTGAGATGCATTGCGCAGCAGCAGTTTCGAGGAGCTGCAGGGCTGCAATCCGAGGTTCTGCGTTGAGATGCGTCACACAGCAGTGGTTCTGCATGTCCCACAGCTGGGCTGGCAGAGCACCTTTAGGCCCATTTACAAGGGCCCAGGACTGGTGTAGCACCACGTGGGTGGCAGGGTTCACAGCAGGCAGAGTCCAGGTACAGGGTTCAAGGTGGATGGAGTCCTTTTTGTCCCTGCGGCTCTGATGAGGAGGCCAGCCAACTAGCCCTTGGAGTTACTCTGGTGGTCCTTGGTTCAAGATGCAATTCCAGTCCTTCTCCCTAAGGCAGCAGAGTAGCAGTTTTTCAAGCAGCACAGCAATCCTCCTTCTGAGTCTTACAAAGGCCCACAAGTTTATTGAAGCTTTGGGTCTGAGGGTATAATATTTATACTTGGTGCCAGCTTTAAAGTAGGAGAAGCTTCTAGAGGCCTCCCCCCTACAGAGCTGCCTGGGAATTCCTGCCTCCCTGTCCTGCTCCTAGCTTGTCTGGGAGCACAGTAGACTGGAGTGAAACCCTTTGTGAGTGTGCTGAGGCAGAGTCTTTGTGATGTGCAAGTGTGGGTTACAGCTCCACCCTCTCATCCTGACATTGACGGCCCATCCTGCCAACATCTATTACCCCCTTTCTCACTGTGTGGAAGCAATACACAAAGACCAGTTGCCACCTACACCTAGTTAACTGACCCAGGACACAGTGGCATTTTCAGAATTGTGACTTACGATCCAACTTTACCATTAAAGAGGGTTTTAAATTAGTTCTTTAGAGACCAAACTCGACTTGCTTCCAATTAAAAGTTGGCGCTTATTAAATATAATAAGGTTACTCAATGTTATCTTATGGGAGGTGTATGCCTCTCAATAATGAAAAATTAATTTCGGAGTTTTTCACTACCAGGACATGTAAAAGTGAAAAGAACATGTCCAACTTTTTAAATATACTGCAAACTGCCCTATGGGCTATTTAGAGCCTACCTAGGGGTGATTTATATGTATTCAAATGGGGGTTTAGGCCTAGCAAGAAGTTTATTTAGCCAGGTCGAAATGGAAGTTTGAAACCGCACCAACAGGCTGGAATATCACGCCTGGGACCTGTTTAAAGGGCTCCTTAACGAGGTGGCACAATGAGTGCTGCAGGTACACTATTGGCATCTGATTTGCAGTCCTTGGGTACATGTTGTAGCACCGTACTAGGGACTTACAAGTAAATTAAATGTGCCAATTGTGTGTAAGGCAATTTGACCATATTTAGCGGATAAAAACACAAGCACTATAGCACTGGTTCCCAGTGGTCAAGTGCTCAGAGTTCAAAAACGAATTCAGCAAAACAGGAGGATGAAGGCAAAAAGTTTGTGGGAAGACCACCCTAAGGCTGATGAGTCTCACAGTTACCTAATGGTTTTTACAGCAATTGTTAAGAAATCAATCCGTGTTTTTACCTGTAAAGTTAAGGACATGGCTGTAAGGCCCAATAGTGGCCTTTTTCAATATCAGTTTTTGATTTCTGGCTGGTCTGCAACTCGGAGAGCACCGGCCCACTGATAACCCTGGGTATCCCTAAATAGGCACCACTGGATACTAATGGTGTAGCTAGGATTAATTGCACTTATGAAAGCACAAGTATGCATCATGCTCATATTTTAAACTTCAGGGCCTTTTGCAGAGTGTAGTTCACTGCGACGCCGCCTCTTTCAATCATTGCCAAGTCCTTGGAGAATAAACTTTGCCATTGAGTCCAGCACACTGTGGGGCGGAGGGAGTTGCAAGAAGCACTTTGCTCCTTGTAGGATTAAATGCTAACGAGAAGCACACAGAACACAGTGAACCATGCGGCTGTCCAAGACTATCAGCCCTAAAGCCAACAGTTGACTTAGCGGATGCTGCGACCTCAGCAAGGACATAGAACTCGAAAATCAATTATAAACTGTAAACAAAACGGCCCTTATGATATTGAATTAGCAGCAGGGCATTTTGGAACACGCTGAATGTTGGAAGCAGGCGATTCAGGTAGACCGTGTCTGTTTTGTGTGATTTAAATGGAAAGCTAATAATTGCAGCGAAAGGGCTAATCAGTTTGTTTATGCCGCACAATTTAATTTTCATTTTCAATTTGATGAGTTTCTGGGTCAGGATTATGTGCTTTACTTCTTATAGTAGCGTATTCATCACAGAATTCGAAAGGGATCTTGTTTTTGTCCCAAAACAGAGTGTTTTCCATCAGCATGGTTTGACCTTGTGAGAGGATGCTAATCGGCAGAGGTGCCATGGCAGTCTGCAGAAGCAGCACCACAGAGCCTCACAATGGAAATGAACTAATTAATGCAAGTAGTGACAAAATCATTTTTTGTGCTGTCTTTGAAAGACGCTGAAAGAGGACATGATTAGGTCCCTTTTTGAGTTATGTAAGGTGTTTTTTTGCCATTGGACGAATTTCTATTTTTTTATATCAATTTGCCTGTCTGCTGTGAGCCCAGCTTCTTTAAGCAGACCTGTTCTTTCATTTCACATTCTGTGTTTTTTAGTTTTTGAACAAATTCAAGATGAACCATATGGGTCAGATTCACAAAGGGCCTTTGTGCTCGTGGCAGCGGCCCAGCAGTCGTGGCGGGGTCCCCGCACTTGGGGTGGGACTTCCGCACTGCAGTTTCTCATTGCACAGGTCCCGCGACGAGTGCGGAGGCCCTGTGTGAATCGGGCCCTATGTTTCCTCTTCCCCCTTGCCCCTCCATCAAAACACACGCTACCCCCATATATCTGCCTGAAAATTGCTTGATATAAACAATAGTTTTCAGTTATCTCGACTTGCAAAAAAATCTTTTGTTAATTCTGTATGTCTTCTGAGGCCTCTTTGAGGCCCAGATAATTTGCACCTCTAAATGCCTTGGATGATGGGCGTGTTGAGAACCTCCAAGTATCTTTTCGGCTTACCCAGAAAAGAGTTTAAAGTGGACAGCCCATTTTTTTTGTAATTGTTTTTTATTAATTTTCAAAAATATTAGACTTGATACAGACATACAAGCATAGCAACAGCAAAAACAACAATAGGGAAATGTTAAAGGCCCTTTGTTTGATAACAAGGAATTGTAACATAGACTGATACAAGTTAGCCCATGTATGCCATCAGTTCATAACAAATAATCCTTACAACAAAAAAAGAAGACATCAATAGTACATAACTAACTCTTCAATTTACAGAAGAAGAAAGTCGCTGGTGTCATATGGTCTGCGAAAGAAGAGGGATTGTCCCCTACTTTCCAGCAAGGAACGCCATATAGAAGTGGGGGGGGAATGTGGAGAGATGTGAGCTTGGCAAAAAGGAGGGCGATGGTGTCGGTGTGCGCAGTCTCTCCGATCCTTCTCAGGCAGAAGGCATGTATGGAGGTGTCTTATGAAGAGGGAGAGGGGAGAATAAAGGGTGGTGGATCCGCAGATAATAGGTTATTGAGTAGGAAGGGGGAGCTCCGACTCACCCGAATGGGACTCCTGCGACTGAGTTGTGAGCGATAGTAAGTAGGTGCATAGTGGTTGCCAAATGTCCTCAACTCTAGAGATCGGAGGTTGTAGAGATTCTATTAATTCACTGGTGGTGTCACAGTATGTCATGCTGGTAAGCCAGTTTGCAGCGGTGGGCGGCAGGCGCTTACCTCAGTGAATCACAACCTCGTGTTTGGCCAAGAGGAGAGCAATTGCGATAACCCGTTTAGTGGTTTTTGGGAGATCTAGTGTGTAGCCCAGCAGAGCAAGTAGTGGGCCTGCAGCCAGATTAATCTCTAGCATTAGGGGTAATCTGCAGAAAATCTCTCCCCAATAATGTGCTACAAGGCTGCATGACCAGGCCATGAGAATGACGTCCATGTCGGGAGTGTGACACTTGGGGCAGACGGAGGAGCGTGATGGATCATATCTGTGTTGGCCAGAGGGGGTTATGCAAGCTCGCTTTAAAAATTTGAAATGAAGCAGTTTGTGCCGATGGTTGGGTGATACAAGCCAGGTTTGGGCACAGCATGCAGCCCATATTTGATCTGTTACAGGTCTCCAAAGATTCCGCTCCCAATGTGATATGACCCTCTCATCATGACCTGGGATCAGTGCCAAACTAGCACGGTATATTTTAGACACCAATCACACCCCATTAGGATCGGAAATTGCTAGTGTTGGGGAGGTGGGGGGCGGACTCATCTGGAGCTATTGGATAGGTAGATATGGTGGATCATAGCTCATTGTGAATGTGGTGCATAATAAAACATCCATGAGTGAAGCAACCCGAAAGCGCAGGTCAGTTGGCTGTGTTCTCCGGGAATGGAGCACCAAACGTATGGAGGCAGCAACATGCCAACATGCACTTCACCAAGGCTTCTCGTGTAATGGAGAGCCATGGGTTGTCCGCCAGTGTCAAGGCCGGGGAATACAGGAGAGGGCCACCCAGGAGATGTTAGAGTTTCCACCACGCCCAGCACATGGTGAACAGGGTTTGAACATCCGCTGGGTTCAGCAGGATTCCTTTTGGAAGAATGGAAGAAAGTGGAATGGGGGCAGCGAGCAGCGAGGCTTGTCCCAGGTTTTGTATATAATAACTGGGCATCTGCACGGTACCAGTGGTGGGCGTATTGGCATTATGCAGCCAATTAATACAACTGAAGATGAGGCACTCTAAACCCCCTTCTATTGTAGGGGAGCACTAATGTGTCCCAACTGACACAAGGTCTCCACCTGGCACAGATAAATTAAGGAGCAAATTATGTCAGGTGATAAAGAACAAGTTTATGAGTGGTATGGGCATTTTAAGGAACAGGTACAGGAAGTGATTTTTATCATCGTGATCCTGGCAGCCATTGACATAGGTAACCAAATCCACATATCAATTTGTGTCGACAGTGTGTTAATGGCGGGACCATAGTTAAGCCTTATCACCTGCTCCTTATCTGGATGGAGCACAAAACCAAGATATTTGCACCAGGTCAATGGGTATTCACATAAGATCTGATTTGTGGCGAGGGTGATGGGAAATAGATCAGACTTGGACCAATTTATTAGTAGACCGGACAGAGTCACAAAATGGTTCAGCTCGTCCAAAATTGGGTTCAGGTTTTTCTCCGGGCAATGGATTAAGAGTAAAATGTCATCTGCATAAATGGAGGTGTGGAGGAGGCCCGACTTGAATTGGAAACCGCAGTGTATGTGGCTCATTTAGAGGTATTGGACTAGAGGTTCTAGTGTAATTATGAAAACTAAAGGGGACTGCGGGCACCCCTGATGAGTGCCCCGCATTATCGGGAAAGATGCTGTGAGGGAGCCGTTGACTCTAAGATGTGCAGTGAGTTGTGCATACAGAAGGTCAATAAAAGAAGAGAAACCGAGGAGTGTGCCCATTTTGCATATGAAAGCGCGAAGGAAGGGCCATTCCAAGGAGTCAAAAGCCTTCTCTGCATCTAAGAGCACTATCGAGGCGGATGTATCTGATGAAAATTCTATGGGTACTGAGAATACTGCCTTCCAATTCAGTGATGTGGAGCGGTGGGAAACAAATCCAGATTGCGCAGGTGAAATGATCAGTCTATCAGTAACGAAAGACGATTGGAGAGCACCTGTGCCAATATTTTATTGTCTAAATTGAGGAGTGACAATGGTATGTAAGAGCCGCAGTGTATGGAGTCTTTGCCGGGTTTGGGGTGGAGGGTTATGAATGAAATGAATGAAAGGAGTTTTTATAAAGCGCGATGGCTACCCTGAGGCGTCCCAGCGCTAGAGAACTGAGTATGCGTGAGTGGATAGAGGGACTTAGTCTGTGGTGGTGAACAGCAGTGTTTTTAACCCCTTTCGGAAAGAAAGATGGTCTGCATCAGATCGCAGATGGAGAGGTAGAGAGTTCCAGAGTTTTGAAGAGTTATAGGAGAACGATCGTCCACCCGCTCTAGATCTCTTAATTTTTGGCACTGTGGTCAAGAACAAGGACACTGACCTGCGATGTCTGGTTGGAAGGTAGGGGGAAATCAAAGAATGGTTTATAGTGGCGCCAGTCTTCCAGAAAGCGCGATGGGCAATACATAAGCTCTTAAAGGCAATTCTTTCCCTGATTGGGAGCCAGTGCAGTTTCCTTAGACCAGGTTTTATTGAGACGGGGAGCTTGCAGGAGCATTCGTGCTGCACAATTTTGGATGACCTGAAGCTTATTGATGGTAGACTGGGGGGCCCCCAGATAGAGGGCGTTTCCATAGTCCAAACGAGAGAGTATCCAGCCTTGTGTCATAATCTGTCTGGCTTCAAAGGGGAGTCTGGGAAGGATTTTTTTTGATAAGCCTGAGCATACCAACACAGGTGGCTGAAAGCTTTGCCGCCTGGTATGAAAAATTAAGGGACTTATCCAGCCAGATTCCCAAGCTCTTAATTGAGTCTTTGGGAGTAGGAATAGGGCCAAGGCAAGAAGGCCAGAGGAAGTTATTAATGGCATTTGATGAATTGCCCAAGAGCATCATCTCTGTCTTATCTCCATTTAATTTAAGACAGGAGGAGGTCATCCAAGAAGCAACTGCTTCTAGGCAATCCCTCAGGTTACTGGTTAGTCTGTGTCAGGGTTTGATTAAGAGCGACTACTAACTGCGTGTCGTCTGCGTAGGTTACGATCTTTATCCCAAAAGGGCGGACGATCGCAGCCAGCGGGGTCATATAGATATTGAAAAGTGTCGGACTTAATGAAGAGCCCTGCGGTACTCCACACCCAAGGGGTTTACGAGGGGAGGTGGCATCATTCTCGAAAACCTGAAAAGAGCGATTGGACAGAAAAGATTTAAACCAGTTGAGAACATGGGTGGAGACTCCCAAATTAAATAGTCTCTGGAGAAGGATGCTGTGGTTCACAGTATCGAAAGCAGCGCTAAGATCAAGGCGGAGGATGGCAACGGTGCCTCCTTGATCGATAATCCTCCTAGCCTCTTCCGTCACTGCAACCAGAGCGGTCTCAGTCCCATGCAGGGGCCGAAACCCAGTCTGGGAGGGATCTAACAGATGATTGGTTTCGAGGAACTCCGTCAATGCCTTATTGACATGTTTCTCTAAAATCTTACTGAGCCAAGGTAAGAGAGAGATTGGACGATAATTAGATGGATTGTTGCTATCTAAGTTGTTTTTTTTTAGCAGGGCTTTTACCATAGCCTGTTTCCAAGGAAGCGGTACTATGCCGGCAGTAAGGGAAGCATTAAGCAGATCCATGATAGTCGGCATAATGAGTGGGCTAACCGAAATCAAAGAACGCTGGGGCGTAGGGTCATTGGGCGAGCCTGACTTGATCTGAAACATCAAGAGCTGTAAGGTGACCAGATTCAGAAGAGAAAGTTTTTCCAGAGTTGCCCGAGATGGTACTTCTGTCCCAGCATCTTCAGTAGATGTTAAAAGAGGCTGGGTAGTAGGGAAGGTGGTGTAGATCGCTTGGATTTTTCCATGGAAAAACTCTGCCAAATCATTACAACGAAGTTGAGCATCAGCAGGGTTGGGAGTTTTTCCTGGGAGTTTGAGGAGAGTTTTTGCAATATTGTAAATCTCTTTGGGCTTGGAGGCAGCTGCATTAATTTTAATTTCGTAGAAAGCAGCTTGTGCTGTTCTGATGTTTTCCTTATAGGATTTTATAGCAGCTCTGTAGGCCTTTTTCCTGGAAGGTGAGAAATCTAGACGCCATTTCCTCTCTAGCTTTTTACAATAGCGCTTGCTTTCTCGCAAGTCTTGGGAATACCAAGGGGCAGTTTTTGTGCCACGTTTAGGCTTGCTGCACTCTAAAGGAAGTATTGCGTCTAAGGAATACAGAATCCAGTTATTAAAATTAAAGTTGGCCAGGGTAGGGTCTGAAGTAAAAGGCGGTCTTGATGATTCGAGGGCCAAGGCCCAGTCCACTCGCGAGAGTTTAGACCAATTCCGTTCTACCCGAGAGGCAGTAGGTGGAAGAGGGGGGCTGTGCACAATAAGCAGCTTGAAAGGGATCAGAGGGTGATCTGTCCAGGGAAGTGGTACAGGGACTTCCACCAGAAGATCAGAACAATTACTAAAGATAGGATCCAACAAATGACCCTTACAGTGAGTATGTTTCGTTACTAACTGTAGAAGTTGTAGTGCGGCAAGGTTTTCGGACAGATCAAGTGCATTGTGGTCATTAGAGTTATCGAAGTGAATATTAAAATCCCCTAACAGAGTGTAGTTAGCCGAGCTACATACTGAGTCGGCTAGTAGAGGAGAAAGAGCATGGAGGAATTGCCCTATTGGTCCCGGTGGACGGTAAATGAGTGTCCCTGAGAAGGTGTTAGTGGCAGAAAGATCTGGAGCGAAGGTTAAGCTTTCGCAATCAGGTAGAGAGTTGGGCAGGCTCCGACAATTGTAACAATCCTTAAAGGTAATAGCCAGTCCGCTTCCTCTCCTAGTGGGGCGATCTACCCGTAAAATCAAATATCCCTTCGGAAGGGCATTAATAATATCAGGGTCAGATTCAGAGTGGAGCCAAGTTTCCGTTAGAAATAAGGCATCAGGTTTGTTTTCCTCAAGAAACAATGAGATCTCAGTGCTGTGTTTAGGGAGTGATCTACAGTTCAATAGGTACATACGGACTAGAGTGGTTTTGTTCGTAGGAACGCTAGGGAGTCGAAAGCCGCAGTGTGAGCAGGATACCCCTTGATCAATGAGATTGCAGGAAGGAACACACAGAGGAGAGACTTTCCCTCTGAGTAAGAAGAGGGCCTGGGAACTATACCTCCGTATGGCGGGGGATAATGGAACAGAGTTCCTGGCCCCGTGCCCCGGTCGGCCGAGGACGGGCGCAGACGGGCTTGCCTTTGATGCGCCTTCGGCCCGCCGCCGGCGCGCCCGCTGCGCGCGCCAGCTGCACGCCCGCACCATGCCCCTCTTTGTAGCGTGAGGGGAGCAGACGCTAGACTGCTCCCTGCGCTACTTCCAAGATGGCGGCCGGGCGTGTGATGGAAGAAAAGTGTACTAGGGGAGCGAGGAACTGAGATGCACAGGAGGTGAGTGCAAGTAAAATAACAGTGACAGTATTTAAAAGACAACTTCTTTTAAAAACAACAGATCGCCAATGATAGAGATAAAATCAGGGTTTTAAAAGTAGTTTTAAAAGCTACCGGTAAAACAATCTTGGAATCGCTCCAGCCCCTCACGCAACACTCAGCAACGCTGCAGCGACTGTCTCCCGGCTCAAGCCTCAGGAGTTTACGCCGCTGCGCGCTCGCACCATGCCCCTCTTTGTAGCGTGAGGGGAGCAGACGCTAGACTGCTCCCCGCGCTACTTCCTAGAGGGCGGCCGGGCGTGTGATGGAAGAAAAGTGTACTAGGGGAGCGAGGAACTGAGATGCACAGGAGGTGAGTACAAGTAAAATAACAGTGACAGTATTTAAAAGACAACTTCTTTTAAAAACAACAGATCGCCAATGATAGAGATAAAATCAGGGTTTTAAAAGTAGTTTTAAAAGCTACCGGTAAAACCATCTTGGAATCGCTCCAGCCCCTCACGCAACACTCGGCAACGCTGCAGCGACTGTCTCCCGGCTCAAGCCTCAGGAGTTTACGTCAGCCTTGTGCATAGTAGGGGATAGAGCGACCATTTGGAGGGATTCTACATAAACTGCAAGTAGTTTCAGCGCTAGTATATGTTTAAAATGTTTATAGAACTCCCCCTTGTAGCCATCAAGACCAGGGACTTTGGAACCATCAATAGTCTATAGCTTGTATTATTTACTCACAAGCTAGAGGTTCACTGAAGAATTGACATTGAGGATTAGAGAGCCAAACCAAGGCCACCTCCTCCATGTATGTTGTCTAGCCCGCAGTGTCACCCATAAGGCAGAAGGTGTAAAGATGAATGTAATACTGAAGCAGGGTGTCCAATACATCCTCAGCCTGGCAATGTACGAGTTGCCCCTGAGGGGACGGAGTAGGTGGGCCAGTGTACGCCCTGTGCACTCGCCTTCCCTATACCTGTGTGCCCAAGCGTGTTTACCTACATAGAGGACTTCCCTTTCAGCAGGTCTCAGTATTCAGTCAAGAAGGCCATTCTGGCTTGAGTATCGGATGGCTAATATGGAAAACACAAGGGGCCCCTGAAAAAAGGATGAACCCTAACAGGGATATCAATTATTTGAAAAACACTATGCACCGGGTTAAGTGCTATGGTAACCTAGAAAGGCATGTAAACTCTTTTTATTACTCTTCTTTTTTTGTTTTTAATTTTGAAGATAAAAAAGTAATTTGTTTAAAAGATATATATATATTTATAAATACAATTCATACAATATTGATTTCACTACATGAATGAATACACATCTTAAATATTTTTGTACAAATTAGAACCACCATTCAAGTTGCGGTATAACCTGAGGAAAATATATCATGAATACAATTTGAAGGTACAAATATATCTGTAATAGCTGATCTACCAGTTTATTAATTTCATAATAATCTGCATTGTCCTTATGCAAATGAACATGTGATCAAAGCCATATTTGAAGACACTGGTAGTATCCATAAAATACCAACGCGTTTCGGCAAAGCATTCTTCAGGATTTTCATACCAGTGGTTACTAAAATAAGAAATATAAACATAGTTGTAATCTAGAGTTTAAACGCGCTTTCAACAATTCATTAAATATGTACATACTTAACAACATTTTTTTTTTAAGATAAGATACACTAGAAGAAGGTCTAAGATGACAACCTGAACATTGCTGTGATTTACAAAAACTTAGCAAATTATTAATAGTGAAACAATCTCTCTCTCTCAATTAGAAGTGAATTAATATTAATCATGCAACTAAAAATCAAAATAGACAAAAAATAAAAATGATTAATAAGAAATAAATAAAAAATGAATCGTGTGAATAAATCCTAAAGTGGGATCCTGTATTCCTATGACTGATATTCTTTGTCTTATCATCGACTACAAAGGGAAACCATAAATGATATGATTTTCCCTGTCTATTACAGGAGACAAATGAGATCCACAGTTTTAAGATATAATATTACTTATATAATTTACCTTGGCTCAATTAATGGATGGTATAATCAGCGACCACTCCTCATTTATAAAAGATCAGAAATTGTGATCGATAGCACTTGATGACACTATATTAAATGGTGAAAATGAACATAAACACTAAATTAATTTTAAATAGTGTTCGAAATCTTTTATTTTAGATGCACTACAAGCGTAAATCTCCATATCTATTTAACATAATATGATGAATACCTTGGTCATTATAGATGTCTATATGGATCTGTAAATAATTCCTTAGCCGTAAACCACAAGAAACTTGAATTACCTTAATATGAGAAACAAGATTGACTGTTTAGAAATTTGAACCAATCACTACCTATAATTACATGATTTACATGTGTGTCCTGATGACACTTACCTTTGCTAATATATTATGACATGTAGCTACTTAATGACTCATTACACTACTTGTTTTTGGTTCAGTTGAAGTCACGGCTAACATGATATTCTGTAAAGATAATATATTTAAGATTAACTGAATGATGTCTAGTTAGTCTATAAACCTAATTGTCCATAATTTTTATTGAAGCTCAAATGCACTAACCTTAGATAATAGGATGAATGTCACCAATGGCGTATATTTCTACATCTGAGCTTTTGATAGGGTGGAATTAGATGATATGATCTTGTGACCCACCATGTAGAGAGTGAAAATAAATCATTTAACTGCCCTCACAAAATCAACGAAGTATCACTCTTTAGACATACTCTTAGCGCAAACTCATATTATTTTCATTATTATATGAGATCAACATACTGGTAAACTACCAGGTAAAATAAGAGATGAATACTAGTTGTATACAATATAAAGAGTTCTCCTACCGATGTTAAACTAGATTCTGTAATGGAGAATAATACGCCAAAATTGACTATAGATGGTACCCCAATCAATAAGGAATCTAAATATAAAAGACTAGGTGTCTAGGCATTCATGATTAAAGTAATTAGACTTCCCCCAAAGTCTCGGCTATCAGTATGGTATCGGGCGATAAAATGGCTGTGCGGAATAACCCTGCTTGTACATGTTGGTCAAATAGGAAATAATCTTTATAAAAACCCAGCAAAGCAAAATATCATGAATACGGTGACACTGCACTCATATATCAATGGCATGTAGTCACTCATGGCCGGTTATCCTATTGATAGTCAAACCTTCATATTATTATTTTTTGGACCTCTTGGATGTTGTCTATGCCATTGATATGAGTGGAGTGTCACCGTATTCATGATATTTTTTCTTATTGGTTGGGGTACCATCTATAGTCAATTTTGGGGTATTATTCTCCATTACAGAATCTAGTTTAACATCGGTAGGAGAACTCTTTATATTGTATACAACTAGTATTTATCTCCTATTTTACTTGGTAGTTTACCAGCATGTTGATCTCATATAATAATGAACAGAATATGTGTTTGCGCTAAGAGTATGTCTAAAGAGTGATACTTTGTTGATTTTGGCGGATGAAGTCGGGAAACATAGAGATGGTAGAGCCCTGCCATTGTGAAGGACCTTGTTCCCTAGTCAGATGCAGGGCAGTGTCGTGATCATTGAAGTTCAGTAGGCAAGTAATCCGGGATCTCGGGTTGGAAGCAGACCAGGTTGGGGCGCAGAGGAGGAGACGAACAATGTGTCCGCTCCACCACAAAAGTGGAGGTAAAGTGTTCCTTACCAAACAAATTTGTCAACACCCGTTGGACAAATAAGTCAAGGTGGCACATATTGGTTGATTCTGGTACTCCCAGTATGCGTAGGTTATTGCGTCTGCCCCTAGCCTCGAAATCTTCATTTTTCATTGACACGGTCTTTTTTAGCTTTTCCATTCGTTCCAATCTCTTCATGGTTTGTGCAGCGCTATCCTCCAAGTCTGACACCCTCCACTCACTCGCCTCAAGTCTGTTCGCATGGAGGTCGAGGCTTTCGCCCATCGTGTCTAATCTTCTGCCCAGGGTGTCGAACCAGCCATCGATGGCCCTAAAACCTGATCTGAGTTCGCCAATATTGTGTCTGAGCTGGTGAGCTGATCTAGGCCCATGCTGCATGTGTGCTGTCCGGGGGTTTCTTCTTCTCGAAGTTGAGACATCTCTGTTTGGGGTCACCACGCACCATAGCCTGTAGCGAGAGGGCAGGGGAGGAGGCATTCCAGGTAGAGAGAACCCCACCAGGTAGTGAGGCAGCTAGGGGCTTGAGGCGATGACAATGAAGTAGTTACTGGAGAACACACCACACTTTGGAGAACGGAGGATCTGCAACCTGACGACACATGATTGTGTGATGCCGCCGCCTAGACCACGAGTAAACAAGAGGCCAGGCACAGCGCTCGCTGCAGCAGGTAGTACCCTACCAGCAATGTCACATGCCCAGATTACCACAGAGTTCATAGACATGGTCTCTCAGCTGTGCAGTAAGGAGAGGCTAGCACAGACCGCGGTGCCTGTCGATGCATGGTGACTATTGGCGCCTGTACGTCAGTGCGGTGCTCAGTGGTTTCCCGTACCCCCGGCCTCAATCCAGTAAAGCAGAGTGCCCAGTCTCTAATAGAGGGAGTGGTGGGGTAGGGGGAGGCCGATGCAAGGAGAGGAGGGGCGCAAGAGGCAGTGGGCCTGCCCAACTTGACCCCGTCGGCCGGTTCCCCAGGCCCACCCATGGCCCCTGTCACCGTGGAGGCATTACCTCTCAGTTGGAGCCGCTCCGACGTAGCAGTGCCTCCCCGGAAGCTAGTCCCGGCGTCTCTTCAGACGTTGACCTGGTGGGCCACTCAGGCTGCAGTCACTCCTCTAGCTGGAACGTGTGTGGTGGTCTCCTCATTTTGTAGAGGTCCCCGGCCGCCAGGCGATGACAGCAGGCAGCTTCAGTGCACAGACTGGAATACTGCTCGCACCTTCGTGTGTATTTTGGCAGTTGGGGCTCAGCCGGTACGCTCCTGGGGAAGAGTTGACGTGCTTGGGGAAGTAGCTATGGTATGGTGGCCTGCAGTTCATGAGTGTGAGGCAGCCAGAGGCCTGGCCACGACAGCGCAGGAACAGGCCACTGATTAGGGACTAGCGAAACGCACCATGAGAAATCATCCCCCTCTCTCCGCCAAGGCAGCCCCGGTCGGGGATCAATACATGCCCCTCGATGTGCAAGGGACCCACAAGGGTCAGATGGGGATGGATGGCATTGCGTAACCCAGGTAAATGGAGGAATAAGCCAGTGTCTGCCGGAGCTTCAACTCTGAGTGACAATGTCGGTCGGTGGCTTGGCCACACCCCCATAGGACAGCCTTGATGGCTGCTTTCCTGAATCAACTAGACATAAAGATTTCACGTTCTATAAGAAACACTTTTTGAAAAATTATTCCACACTAAACCATAGTCTCTTTTGTGGATTTTAGGATGCAAGAACACTCACCTACCAAAGTGGCAATCTTCATCATCGGGTCATGTACCACGTTGGGCGGGCCCTTGTATACTATATAAAAGACTTCTATCGTTTATGGTAGGATAATTTCCCAGAAATTTTTATGTCTAGTTCATTTAGTCAGGGAGGATGTGCGACAGACCGGAATTACACCTCCCCTTCCCTTTGATTGTCTTCATTAACGGCTGTCCTTTGACCTGAATTTGGGCAATTGGATCCATATGACTAGCCATTTTGTTCCTGAAGGTGTCCTCCAAATCCCATTCACATCATGGTTTCTTCCAGGAAGGCCCAATTCACTGGCAGACACCATTTTGGCATCAAGTGACCATAGCATGGAGTTTGTCTTGCCACATTGTGAAACCTCTATCTGATGAAGTTTTCTAGCTGCAGATTCCTTATCTTTAAATATTCTCCAGGCACTAGACTGGATCTGGAAAGTTTTGAGCAGTACCCTTGCGTGCCAGTAGCTACTGTTGTTTGGCTCCACTTTGTCTGTGCTGGATGTGATGTGCGGGCTGCCTATAGAGGCACCACCCCAGGGTGCTGATGTCCGATTTTTTTTCTTTTCAAGCCAGTCAGCACAGATCTGGAGAGAGCTACTCCCAGGATTTTTTGACTGAATTCTTTGCTTGACTTTTTGTTGAGGTTTTTTTAGATGTTGCGTATCCTGGTGTGCTAGGGATCTCTCCTAAGAAGCCTATAGGCTTCAAATCATGTCATGCCTTTCACAGACCGATTTCTGTGAGACCCTCGTCTGGTTTGCTTTTGGTGCTTAGAGTGGAACCATTTCTCCAATACCTGCGAGGACTGGTGCGCCATGAATCATAAGGCGCTGAGGGAACAGTCCTTCAAGCTCATTGCTGACTGACGTAGGACAACCCAGCGGCGCTTTTGATATCGGTCACAGAGAAGGTCCCAGGGTCGCTTGTGAAGCCGGTCCCGATGGTCGTCTTGAACAAGATCGTTTGGTAAGTCTCAAGTCCAAGAATTAAAGTCTGTGACATTATTCTGGTACTCAGGTATACGGCTGCTGTTGCGACAAAATTGTGGCATGGTAACCATCCAGAAACATTATCTAACTTTCTGCACCCTAATCCCAGGTTCTGCTATTTTCTCTTTATTTGACCCAGCGTGGCTTTGCTCTGGGCACTATTAAAGATTATCTGTCTGCAATTTCGGCACGCTTACAGTTGCTGGACCAGCCTTCTTTGTTCAAGTCATCTGGTATGACTGGGTCCCTGAAAAAACTATAATGCATAGCCCCCCCCCCCCCCCCCCCTCCCCCCAGACTATTCATTATACCCCAGTGGGATCTTAACCCGGTCCTTATTTTTCTTCCCTTTACACAACTGCCCACTTTGCCTGCTGACTATCAAAACGGCATTTCTAGTGGCCATAGCATCAGCCAGGAGGGAAAGCGAACTGCAGCTCTCTCTGTGCACCCCCCTATTCTACCTTTTACTTGGACAAGCTGGTTCTGATGACCCGAGCCTCCTTCCGTCCGAAGGTTTTCACACCCTTTCATGTAGGCCGAAACATCACCTTGCCTACCTTCTTTGCTCTGCCTCTCCCTTCCAAAGAGGAGAGTCCACCGCCTGGACCCAAAATGAACATTATCATTCTACATTAATTGCGCAAGAGATTTGCAGGATATGTTGAGGCTAATAAAGGGAAGGCAGTGCAGACATGGACCGTCTCATGATGGTTAGTGCTCTGCATAAAGATCTGCTACTCACTGACCAAGAGGTAAATCCTCCAAAGGCTTGTGTGCTCATTTTACCAGAGCCGAGGCTGTGCTTAAAAAAATTTAGTAGGCGCAGTTGCAGGGCAATCTATAAATCAAATATTGACATAGGAGTGGGACATAATTGTACCACTACTTTTGATGCAGTTGAAATCGTGGTACTGCAGGTAGATGCAGAAGAGATGTGTTTTAGGTTCTACTAAACGAGCAGACACATTTGGTTCTAAGCTCAAGGTGAAGTGTGATCGAGGCAGGGGTAGTCCCACTAGAGAAGGAATGTTTCTAAGGCAGTGTGGTTGGACTCACAGAACATTGAGACTATTTTGGAATCATTGACTAATCTGGCTGGGGAGCTAAGTGTTGTCTTGAGTGGGCAAAAAGAGGATTTCGAGGCACCTTCTAAAGAAATATTTTCAAAGTCGATCCTTGAGATGGTGAGAGCTTGCATCACAATTTTCATGTGGTCCTGGGAGACTAGGTGTTAGGTTTTTAAGTGCATGGAGTAAGATTTAGCTCCTAGGTCAATATGTGGAACAAAGGTGAGGACAGATTCTGTCTAGAGGAAAACCTAGCGACTTAGTGGAGTGAAAAAATGTTGGCGAAAAACTTACTATTGCCATGATGTTTAACAGAAGACTCAAATTTGTTCTTGGGTTTGGATGAGATGAAAAGAAATTTGTTTCTTGTGGGAGGAGGAGCATAAATAGGTTTATGACATTGATGAGTGTAGGTTTATTTTAGTTTGCATATATTTGGTAAATACAAAGTGATCAGGTGGATTCATTAATTCATAATCTGCTGTCGTCTTCTGGTCAGGACTTTGGTAAAGAATTTGGTACTGATCAGTTCTTTTATAGAGATGGGTGCTTCTAATGCAAACCTCTGCACCCTACTCAATGTCAAAAGATTTCAATTGTGTAGATACGGTTTGGTTTATTGGGTATCCTATCTCACACTTGTATAACCCTTGCTTCAGCTTCCTTCCCTTTAATTCTATAATATGACTGATCCTGTTCCTTAGCATCCAAGAAAAAAGATGCTGTCTGTCAGTCCCTCAGTTTGTCATACAATATTCTGCTTGCTTTTTTTTGTCCACTTTAAAATATTTCTCATTAAGTCTCACAAGGGTGTGTTCAGATTTTTCTGATTTCACAGCTCTTATATGCCACCATAGAGTCTCTTGTGATTTGCAGTATTAGTTTACTGCCTCCTCCAAGTCTTTCTGCAAGCCATTTGGCACCATAGTTTTTTGCCTTCCCAAGATTAGCTGCTGTACAATGAAGTGATGTCTTACAGCTGTCTTTTGGGCATCCCAGACGGTAGGGCACATAGTTTCCCCATCTTGTAAATAAATAAGTAGATATTGTAGACTTGTCTTGTTTTGTTAATCTCTTCATACATTACTAGGTTGAAATCTCCACAAAGGAACGTCCCCAAAAGCAAAGCTTATGATTTTTTCTAGTATATTTTTCAGAAAGCCTTCTTGATCATTTTTGGATCATAAATTAAGGCTACAGTAAACAATCTATCTCCAAGCTCCTCTTTCTGTGCTATTTTTCTTTCCTTCCTGTCCTATGATGTGCCCTCTATCATGAATCTGAAGAGTTTGAATAATGACATTTCTACCCTACCTTTACTTGTGGCAGACAAGAAGTATTGAAGCTGGGTTGTTGTAAGAGCTGTGTCACCCTGAGAATGTGAATATCAAACCTCATCCTCCAAAGTGCTAACTAGTTCATTTAGCCTCGTCACTTTTTGAGTTATAACTTTGCCATTACATACTGTATTTGAAAAACTCTGCGGTTGATGTCTGAATCTTTCTCTCCTCGCCCATTGGCTGCGTCTTTTCTCGCTTATATTTAAATCCAAAGAATCATCGTGGAGAAATTTCCTGCCATGCCCACTATCAACATTGCCCCTCCACCCCACCCATGGTCCTGCCTCTTCATCTCTCCCAGCCCCTCACCACCACCTTTCCTCCTATGAAGAAATAAGTAAAGGATATAAGCCTATCCTCAACAATTATTCCCTTCCTGCCATCATTCCTTGATTTTCTTAATTTACTAATTTACTCATATACACCAAGTCATACACACTAATGAACAGTAGCCCTTACGGACTACCTGTGAGGCAATCAAAACACTTTAAGTGGGACTTTCCTTGCACCAACCTGCCATCTCTCTAACCTCCCCATTTCCAGCTATACATCACTGGTCATCCCATCACTTAGAATTGGATACCTTTTCTTCTGTACACATTTACAGCTATGTGGTTACCTTATTTTATTGTCTGCAGATATTGGAGGACTCTTCCTTTCTACCTTCATTTAATTTGTTTCTGGAGTTCTGATACAGTGCTTTCAGCTTTTTGTCTTCCAGGGTTCCACTAGAATCACGGGGTAATAATTTAATTTCGATTGATATATTCAACAACACAATGGCCTATTGGAATTGAATCCCCTGTTGCTCAGAAATTGTGTCACGGATTTGAATGCCTTGTGTTGCTAACAGGTCTTGGTAAAGATTAATTTGATGCCATTAGTATCTGGTATGATAGTCTGTTCTGACATATTCCTTAATCTCTTTTTTGTATCAAACAAATGGGCCTTTATTAAAATATCGGGTGATGAACAATGTGGGCCCAATTGGTACACACCTATGTTTTCTGTCCAGCAGTATCAGAATATTTTCTGGTTGGCTCAAAATAGTACTTGGGATGTCCTACACATATATCCTCCTTTTTGATGGATACTTCTAACTGCGGATCCTCACCTTTAGGATTTTCAGCAGATGCCAGACTGGATCTGGAAAACTCGAAAACAGTGCTCCTCCGCTCTGTAGGTGGCGCGATGCAACTCCATTTCGTCACCATTCCACTCTAAAACTGACAAACAGATCCGCATATAAGTGGCGCCAATGCACACTGACATCAGTTTGTTTTTTTCTGCAATCTCAGATGCATATCCGGATCTCCACTCTTTTCTTCATACTGTTAAGAGAATGTTCCCCAAAAAAATTCCAGTGTGCAAGAGATTTCACCCCCTAAAACGACAAACTACAAACCTTGTAGGGACTGTCGCAAACAGATATCTGTGACAGGTCCCCATAAAGTGTGCCTCTGGTGTTTAGGTTCTTCACACAACTCCAAGGCCTGCACCGACTGCAGCCAGGCAAAGTCTAACCCATCCATGAATGCGAGGCAAAGCTCTGTGGTGAAACACTGGAAGGCTCTGTGCCATTCTTGCGCCAGGTTGAAGACGAGGGCCAGCTCCCGAAGTCATTCCCAAGGCATGTCTTCTTCACAATTGAAGTCTTCAGGTAAATCAAAGAAGAAACCCAAGAAGTCCAAGAGGGACTCTGCCTCTTCCTTGCCACTCTCGCTCTCCAGAGAAAGCTGAAGGGTGTCACAGTGACTGCAGGTCTCGCTCTAATTCCACTGAGGAGCCGATTCCATCTCCGGTCGGGATGCACCCTGAGTTCCAGGTCCATTGGCAATGTTGCAACTATGCTGTGCATTTGTTGCAGACTTCCGGCACCCTCTAGTGATCTTTTGAACCCCAAGGATCCACAGGAACTTTCACTTGGGGTACCGGCGGCCGGTTCGCCCTCAGTGCTATCTGGGCCCATTGAACCTTTTTCAGGTTCTGTGCTGACATTGGGACCAACACCGAAATCTGCCCTGACTCCTTGAGCTTTGACGCGTGCACCAGCACCTACGGTGACCCATTGTAGCAGCCGTCTCCAAGCCGGCATAGTCTTGATCTTGTCCCCAGCGTTGTTGAAATCTTTGTGCTGCAACCCTGCTGAATTAATCTTAGTCGGACACAATTTCCCTAACGCACGGTCACGCACAAACATTACATCAGCTGTTTGGCTTGGATTCAGACCAGAACTAGCGTAATGTAGAGGACAAAGTTGTGAATGTGGAAGTATTTGCCCCACTTTATGATGATAACTGGTATGTGAAACTACATGGTGCCAGTGGGGCGGACATCTCACCCAATACTGGGCTGGTTTCACCCTCGGAGCCACCAACTGAGCAAAACACTTCATTTGCCACAGTAATAAGGAGGGCTGCTAAGGTCCTTAGTTTTTACCTCCATAGCGGGGAGATGAAGGCCAAAATGCTGACAGAGGTCTTACAGCCTGGTCAGGCACTGACCGAGCTCCTGTTAACCTTCAGTGAAGCCCTCACTGGCCTCCTACTGGGCACATGGGCTAACCTAGGTTGTGACCCACCCCCAGTCAACTGATAGGTCATCTGTCATCCTAGATCTGCTCCAGGATAAACAGATTTTCTCACACAGTACCCAACAACTGAAAATCTGGTGGTGCAGCTGCCCACCAGTAGAGTCAACTTTAACGCCTTTCCTACCATGCCCCTGGCAGTCAAAATAAGTGGACACGTCCAGAATGCTTATGTTCACCTTAGCCAGCCTCTCCTTGAGGTCGGTCAACACAAGCTGTTTATTAGGGCGCTATACTCACGCAGTGCGGGACATAGTGGGTGAAAACTTGCCCATGGTCCTCGAAGACTTCGGCTTATCTAGCTCAGATTATTCAGGATGGTCGGGGTGCGTCAATATTTGCCATCCATTGGGGCTTGGACACCACGGACTGTCCAGGTTGGGCTATGGGAACCAGCCTGGTGCTTCAATGCCACACTTGGATGAGGTCCTCTGCTTTTGTCAGGAGACATCCAGGTGTCTTTGATGGACATGCCTTTTGACGCCTCATGCCTGTTTTGTGACTAGGCGGATTTAGCTGTAGATTGTTTTAAGGAGTACCAAGCCCCGGCACACTCCTTCGGCCTTTCAGCTCCAATCACGGTATCCTCCCCAACAATTATATTCTTTTCAGGGATATTCAAAGAGCTTGGGGTACCAGCAACATCAGATGACTCTGTCCACACAGCAGGCTTCCCAGCTCATTTGAGGTCGGGTGGTATGCCCAACAGACAACAAACTGGAGACCTGGCACAGTGTTCACCTCAATCTTAACACCTCTCTGGCCACAACCTTCCAGCCACTTTAGTGTGCCCTTACCAATATACAGCTACCACTTAGGAGGCAGGTTCAGCCACTTTGCAGGCCCACAGACGCTACCTGCGGTTCACGGTGGGCCAAGAGCACTTTAGGTTTGCTGTACTCCCTTTTGGGCTCACCAGTGCCCCATGTGTGTTCACAAAGGTGATGGCAAATGTCGCTGCCCATCTGTTAGACATGGGGGTCTCTAGCTGGCCGAGGTCCTTTGTCCAAATAGGGACCCTTCCTTCTAGTCAGGTTAAGGGGGATACACACTTTAGATAACTCCTGCTTACCCCCTGGGTAGCTTGGCATGAGCAGACAGACTTATCCCAAAGGCAATGTGTAAAGTAATTGTACTCAAAACACACAGTAATACAGTGATAACGCCACAAGTGGACACCACACCAGTTTAGTAAAATAAAGTATCTTTAGCTAAACTCAACAAGACCAAAATTACAAAAATCCAACATACATGTAATAAGAATATGACTTTAAAAGGGTTCCAAACAATTTGGCCCATAGAAAACTATGGATGCGTGATTTCGCTCAAAGTACCTGTAGTTGCAACAAAATTCACAAAGCCAAACAGCCGCAGAGATGGGAAGCGTCGAAGAATAAAGAGACAGGCGTCAGTTCCTGAGACCATGGGGAGGCGATGTGACCTTTCTGCACGCAGGAGAAGTGATGCGTTGAAACCGAGATGGTTCTGGTCCGCGGGTGATGCGTCACAGGTACGTTGCGTGGAAATCCGGGATGCGTCGGTGATCAATGCGTCGTGCGTCACTGCATTGTTTTTTTCAGCCACAATCCCTCGATGCGTCTGTTCTTGCAGCGGCGACAGACGCTGCGTCGGTTTCGCCCGTGGCGCTGCAGTGCGTGGAGATTCTTCTCGCACTGCAGTGCTGCGTCGGAAAAACAGCCACAAGAAGAGCGATGCGTCAATTTTCTTGCAGTTGCGTTGCTTTTCTAGCTCCCAACAGCAGGAACGACCTCCAGAGGCCCAACACAGTCACAGGCACCTCTTGGCAGGTCAGAACTCCCATTAAGGAAGTTTAGGGGAGCTGGGGTTGAAGTCTTTGTGTCCCTGAGACTTCATAACAGGAGGCAAGCTCTACTCAAGCCCTTGGAGATCTTCCTCAAGTAGGGGCGTCATAGCACACAGCAAAGTCCTTATCCTTTCCTTGGCAGAATCGGCTACTGCAGACCAACCCCAGACAGCACACAACAAATGGGCAGTACTCCTTCTCCAGGTTCTCCAGCTCTTCTTCTTGGCAAAGGTTCCTCTTGATTCCAGAAGTAGTCTAAAGTTCAGGGGGTTTAGGTCTAATACTTGTACCACAAAGTGTCTTTGTTCTCTTTGTGCAAGGGTCTCTGAGCCCAGATCAAACCAGTTCTGTACTCGCTGGTGCAGTATGACCTCATGGGGTGGGGACAGCATTGTGCAATGGAGACAGGCCCTATTCAGGTGCAAGGAAATCTCCTCCCACTACTATAAATTGAGCCAAGCCCCATTAACTTCAGCTTTGAGTCATCCAGGAAGGGCCAGGCACATCTCAACCCACCCAGTGGCTGTCTACAGTGAATGCATATCCCCAGCCCCTGTCACTCCTAAACCAGACAGTCAATACACAAACAGGCAGACAGAGGCACACAGAATGGTTAAACAAGAAAATGCCTACTTTTTAAAAGTGGCATTTTCAAACACAGAATTTAAAAACTATCTTTGCTAAAAGATGTGTTGTTAAATTCTGAGAGCCTAAACGTTATTTCTTTGTTGTGTCCCAATGGGAAGTTATGCTTGTAAGATGTTACAAAGCCTTCCCCATTCTATCCTATGGGGCAAGATAGCCTTTCAATAGTGAAAAACGAAATTGGCAGTAATTCACTATCAGGTCATGTCACACACACCAGCACATGTCCTGCCTTTCACATACACTGCACCCTGCCCATGGGGGTACCATGGGCCTACCATAGGGGTGCCTTACATGTAGGAAAAAGGATGGTTAGGGTCTGGCAAGTGGGTGTATTTTCCAAGTCGACATGGCAGTTAACAACTGTGCACAGAGACTGCAGTGGCATTCTGAGTTACCCTTTCAGAGCTACTCATGTGGGTGGCACAATCGGTGCTGCAGGCCCACTAGTAGCATTTGATTTACAGGCCCTGGCACGCTTCAGTGCACTTTACTAGGGCTTAACAGTAAATCAAATATGCCAATCAGGGAGAACCAATTGTACCAACAGTTTACACAGGGAGCATTTGCACTTTGACACTGATCAGCAGTGGCAAAGTGCCCCAAGCATCTAAGCCAGCAAAAACGAAATCCAGCACAGCATCAAAAATACAGGAGGTAGAGGCAAAAAGACAGGGGAAACCACACTAAAGATGTCAAGTCTAACGCCATCTTTTTTTTTTCAACAACACATTTTATTTGGTTTTTCATTGGAAAGACGGGCGACAGCCCTACAATGACCTGTAGGAGAAAAAGGATTGACATCACGAAAATTCCAGCATATTGACCAATTTCCAACACCTGCTGAACATGAAGGTGGTACAACTCAAACAAATTGCAGACATTACTAGATCTCAAGACATGAGTACATGATAAATTAGCATAGGGATCCATTATCAAACAGTGCGGGATAGTCCGAGCAATGTGCATTGGGAAATGGGGCACTAATCAGGGGTCTGCAGGTGCCAAGGGGGAAAGCTTGATTCCTCGATATGACGCCCATCGGGTCCAAATTTTCTCACATTTAACGGGGCAACCACGAGCTAGAAATACTGCCATTTTGGCCCCCATACATCTATCCAGTTCGGTCTTCCATTTACCCAGTGTCGGGGGAGGTATCCCTTTCCACAGTTGTGCAATGTCTCTCTTGGCGATAGTGAGAATAAAAACAGTAAATGTTGCTTATACTTATTACCCCCAATGTCGTCCGTGCTGTGTAAGAGGAAGAGTCGCGGGTCGAGTTGGAGTTTAACCACGCAAGTCAAGTACCTCCTGGAGGCAGGACCTAATTCTGCGCCAAATGGTTTGCAACGCTTGCAACTCCAAACTGTATCCAAGAACGTCCCTTCCTCTCGGTCACACCGCAGACATGTAGAGAGGACTGGATAACTCCCATCTGCCAGAGTCTGGTCCGTGTATAGTAAGCGCGGTGCAAATATTTAAACTGTATCAGGCGGTATCTTGTAGAGACCACCGCACCCTGCGGGCTAGCGATAGCTTCAGCCCAGTTGTCGTCCATCAAATCAGGAATGTCGGCTTGCCACGCCAGCCATGTCTTGTCGAGCGTTGTCTGTGTTTGGGTCATGAGGGTCTGGTATATTTGCCTGATCTTGTGGAGGCCTAAATCTCCCATAAACAGACTGCCCTCTAATGGGTGGAATTCTGGAAGGGTCTCAGGCGTGTGGATCGGGGGAATGAGTGCATGGCGGTGTTAAAGGAATTTGTAGAATTGTGTTTTGTGCAATTTATTCTCTGCCTGTAGTTGCTGGAAGGATTTCAGTGTTGTACCCCGCATCACATCACCGAGGGTCGATATCCCCACTAGATCCCATCCCCGGAACCCCCCCCCCCAGGGCAGCCACTGGACGGAGGTACGTACCCTGCCATAGTGGGGTTGTCTGGGTGAGCTTTCTGTTCCAACCCATCTGTCGGACTTTAGCCCGCCACAGCTTTATCCAGGCGTGTGGCACTATATAGGAGGTGAAGGAGGGGGTCCGTTCCATTGCCGCATACTCAATCGCGTATGCCGGGACTGTGGGGAGTTATACCACCACTCGTTTACCAAGAGTATACGATCTGCCACATAATATGAATAGATGCGATCTCCCCCACAGTATGTAGATTGCACAAATGTGCGGAGAGCGACCCTGACCGCCCCACCGTTCCAAAGAAATTTGTTTTGTATGGCATTGACCTGTGCGAACCAATAGCGTGGATTGTGATAAGGGAAGTGTTGGAGCCGATATAAAATCCGGGGCAGCGATACCATCTTGAAGATGGCCGAGCGCCCATATTAGGACAAGGGAAGGGAGGACCATATTGCCGTTTCGCCAATGAGGCTTGCAAGCAATGGAGTGATATTATGTACCCATGAGACTTTGGGGCATGGTGACACAAAAATGGCGAGATACTTAAAATTGTCTGTCGCACGGGATAGCTGCGATGTCCAAGCATCGCGGCCTTGATGACCGCACACTGGAAACAGCACGGATTTTGCGGGGTTCGTTTGTAAACCGGGAGTTTCCCCGAACACTCTGAGGATTTGCAGGATGCGGGGCCCAGAGAATCAGGGGTCTGTTATGAAAAACAGGACATCGTCCACGTATAACGCGATATGGTCCGAGCGCGACTTAGACCATTCAAAACCACGGAGAACCGGGTCACTTCTAACCCACGTTGCTAAGGGTTCAACCGTAAGGGTAAACAATAGTGGGGACAGGGGGCAGCCCTTCCCAGTGCCTCTTTGGATAGGGAAGGGGTGTGAGCGGTGCTCAGCTATTCGTACAGACGCCGTTAAGTTTGTATAGAGCAGGCGTACATATGCAATGAAACGTGGTCCAAAATTAATCACCTCGAGCAATTGAAAAAGGCATACTCAACTAAGTGAGTCGAAAGCTTTGTCTATATCGGCCAATAGCATGGCAGCCAGCTGGCCCAGCGCTGGGGCTGCTGCTGGAGCGTTATGTACCCTCCGGATATTATGACGGGTGGCTCTTTGGGGCATAAATCCCGACTGGTCAGGATGGATCAAATCCGAGACGCACGTACGTAGGCAGTCGGCAAGGACTTTCCCCAACAGTTTAGGCTCAAAGTGAATGAGGGAAATGGGGCGGTATGAGGAGTGGTCTTCCGGAGGGCAGCCGGGCTTGAGGAATAGAACTATTTCCGCATGTCGTCAATCCTCGGGCAACATGGTTAAGTCCTCGGCCTCCTGGATTGTCGCAAATAGGTGGGGGCCTAATAGGTGTATGTTCGTCCACAGGAATTCCATAGGGAATCCATTGGGACCTGGGGCCTGCTCCGGGTGTAGCGCATTGAGGGCTCCAGTCAGCTCGTCCACTGTAATTAGGGCCTCCAATTGTTCACGCAGATGGTCACGAAGCTTTCATGGTGGAATCTCTCTAAGGAATTCTGTAATTAGATCGGCCGAGATCTGTTCGCGTCATGCGTATAGGGCCGTGAAATGTCGTGCAAATTCTCTGGCTATGCCCTCCGGTGATGTGCATGAGGACCCGTCCGCGTCGCGAATAGTGGGGACAATCGCTGGAGACTTATCAGCCTGGCAGAGCCGGTGGAGCATTCTATTCGATCTGTCACCCCATTGATAAACCCGGTGTTGTGATACCTCCCAAATTTCTTTGGCCTCTCCCATTAGATATTGCTGTAGTTCTTGTTGCGCCTGTAGCAGGTTGCGCCGTATAATAGGGCTAGGGTCCCGGTTAAGCTGCAATGCAAGGGCCGTCTGGCGTGATTCTAGAGCTGCCAATTGCTCCCGCCGTGCGTGTTTTTCATTGGTGCGATTGCTAATTTCGGCGCCTCGAACGGTAGGCTTGATGGCTTCCCATAAAATACATCGGGATGGGGCAGAGGGGCCATTGGAATCCAGATACGTGGAAATAGCCGTGCAGAGCATATCTTGGTAGTCTGGACACCGGAGATGCCAGGGAGACATGCGCCAGCGAAAGGGGGGCTTGCGAGAGCGCGTGTGAAATTGCAGGGTGACCGGGGAGTGATCAGAGAGCCCGCGAGGCTGGTGAGTCACCTGTGAGAATGGATGAAGGAATATGCGAGAGACGAAGAAGTAATCTAATCGAGATTGTGACCCATGGACTGCAAACAGGTATGTGTAGCCATGCTATGTGGGGGGAAATTCCCGCCAAACGTCTGCCCAACCCAGGGTGGATGCCAGTAAGCTGAATTTAGTGGGACCTAGTGATGGTTGGTGGTCAGCATGCGTTGACGATCTAGTGGCCCCATTGTGTCATTCTAGTCACCCCCCAGAAGGATCAAACCCTCAGGCAAGTCCCCCCAGACTCCAGTAATTTTGTCTATGAAAGCCATCCCCAGTGGGGGGGCGTATATACTGCCAATAGTAACCTGTTCACTATGCAGTGTACCCGTGACAAATAGGAATCTGCCCCCGGGATCTGTCCTGTGAGCTATATGTTGGAACTGGACCCTGCGTTGTATTAAAATGGCCACGCCCCGGGGACCCCCTGGTGAACCCCACGTGATAAATGTGATGAAAACCAAATCGGGCTACACATGGGGCATTGGTGCCTAGGAGGTGAGTTTATTGCCAAAGTGGGATATCGGCCCCGTACTACTTAGCTTGACTCAAGACGGCGCTCCGTTTTACTTTATTCAGGAGACCCCAGACATTCCACGAAACCACAGTAAGGTTCCCGAGAGGGGTTGCATCACCTAGCACCATTATCCATCATCTCGAGAGGCGTAGCAATGAAGAGATCGAAATCCAGATAGCATGTCTGCATATAACATAAGAAACAACTTAACACTACATTTCCCTAAAGTCTCACCACCCCCCACCCGACACTGCTGTGAACTAGGAGCATCTGTCGTGGTATAAGGCACCAGGCCCCCAACAGGGGAACCCCGAGCCCCCACACCAAAGGTACCCTACCCACCCAGAAAACATGAGAACAAGAGGGGGGGGGGCACAAAGAGTCTTTGGCCTGGTAGTCCCATGGCCTAGCATCCACGCCCTACTCAGAGGAAAATACATTCGGAGAGTCTTAGTGAACAGCAATCAATGTCAACTTGCGGTTGGCTGCCAGCAGTGCGCTGAAAAGCTCGGGGGCCGCTCCGGACTCGTGGACACCCTGTCAGATCCGGAGCCATGTCATCTCTTGGATTTGGTCCTTCGAGACCTATTACGTTGTGATCCGCGTGAGGAGTCTGAGTCCAGTAATGGCGGTGAACCTGGCCGGAGTTGGGGGCGTTCTTTTGCCCAGGCAAAGATGGCGTCTGGAGTGTCAAAGAAACATTTTGGAGTTAAAGATCACTCTCATTCTGGCTGGATATAAAAGCATATATTGTAGGTTCATGTCTCGCAACTTGCGCTTTGCGGCTGAGAAGGACTGGCGCTGTTGCTGGGCCAAGTGTGTATAATCCAGGAACACCATTATGGACCGCGACTTGTGTTGAATGCTGTCTTTTTTTTTTTTTTTTTTTTTTTTTTTGGAAAAAGTTTTTATTGAACAATAATTCGGTTACAAGTATGGGCCTACAACCACCCGGGCCGGCCGCTAGGTACATAAGGAAATATACACATATCAAGGCTGCAATCCGTTCCCAGGGCACTGCCCCGCAGTGGCTCAAGATAGTCCTCGAAGAACAGCAAGCGTCAGTCCAACAATAACAGAAACAAAAAGAAAAACAATAAAAACAAAAGGCGAGTTACGAGGGATACCAGTGCGGTTCAGGCTCCCCCCGGGAAACTCCAGTCAGAACATTTGAGCAATCCGCTAAAGAGAGGAGTACCGGGAGGCCGGGGACGGAGGGGGGGGGGGAAGGGGGTCAAGGGAGATGAACGTCCATATGTGGTTGTTACAAAAAGCGCTAGGAGCCGTCAAGGGTCAGGGGGACATGGCGATATCAGTGTCTACCAGGGGGGGCGTACAGATGCCTCCGCGATACGCATTCCATTGACCCCAAATTCTACCCCACGCCCCCGGCTTGCCACGGGCCACATACACTGTCTTCTCCCGAAACATACACCAGTCCATATTCTCCTTCCATACTGACACGGTGGGCGGCCGTTGAGCGCCCCAAAGTTGCGCTATATCCCTCTTGGCAATCATGTTCCCTAGGGCCGCCCATCGAGTCTGAGCCGCGTTGTAGTCATTGGGCTCCCACACATTCAGGACACAGCGACGCACCTCCGGCAGCAGCACAACCCCGGTGACCTGTCCCATAACCGTGTGGACCCGGCGCCAGTAGTCCGCCACCTCGCGACACTCCCAAAGGATATGAAGAAAGGTGGCGCTGAGCCCGCAGCCTCGTTTACAGAGTCCGTCGTCGGAGAATCCCATCGCGACCAAGCGCGGACCCGTGACATACACCCGGTGGAGAATCTTGAGCTGTACCAACCGGAGACGAGCCGGAATGGCAACCTCCTTGGGGGACGACAGTGCAGACTGCCAGTCTTCGTCGTCCAATTCAACCCCATCCCCAGTCCAAGCCCCCCGAAGGCGCACCAGGAGATCCGCCCGGTGATTAATCAATTTTTTATAAATTAAAGAAATAGTACTATCAGGGACATGTCCGTCAAGTACGCGGTCCTCGAGGGGCGAGGAAACAGGGATCTTGGTCCCCTCCCCGAAGACCGAGAGCAGGGCGTGTCGAACCTGGGCGTAGCGGAAGAACTCCCTGTCGGTCAGCTCGTATTCGGCCTGGAGCACCGCGAAAGTCTTGACCGCGCCCTTGTGCCACAGGTCTCCCACTTTGCTGATACCAATCGTGTCCCACTGGTCAAACCCCTTGGTGGTCCACAAGCTGCCCAGGCGGTCGGAGGCAAACAAGGGAGTAGCACATGTCATTCGCTCACTCCAGCCCGTGGCCGCAGTGGCAGCCCTCCAGGTCCGCACAGCAATCTTAGTAGGACCCGTAAGGGTCCGGTCAGCCAGGCGGGAATAAAGTGCCCTGTTGTAGTTCCCGCCGGGAAGCAGGAACTTGTCCATCTCATACGCCGGATTCAAGCCGGGCGCATACGTGGCGTGGTTAATGGCAGATAGCTGCGAGGCCCAATAGTACCTGCGAATGTCAGGAAGCGCGATGCCCCCGTCATACCAGGGGAGAGTGAGCTTGGCAAGAGCAATACGCGCCCGGCCGTTCCACACCAGTCTCCTCTGCAGGCTCTCCACCTCCCGAAAGTAGGCCACTGGGATAACGTCAAAGGAGTTCTGGAGTGCATAGAGGAACCTGGGAAGGGACATCATTTTAAACAGCGCGGCCCGACCCAGCGGGGACAGGGGCAGCCTGCACCACCGGGCCGTGTCCTCCCGCAGCCGCCGAAGTGGACGCAGAAGATTCTGCTCGTAGCGAGCCACCGGGTCCAGCGAAACGTATATCCCCAGGTACTTAAAGCCGCTCAGAGATATTTGAATCGGGAGCCGAGGCGGCAGGAGAGGAGGACCACCAGCGATGGGATAAACGCAGGATTTAGACCAATTGATCGTGAGACCCGAATTGTTCCCAAAGGAGGTCAGAACGTCAAAGAGGACGTTGAGTGACTGCCGCGGTGAGGTGAGGTACAGGAGAATGTCGTCCGCATACAACGAGACCCGATCTTCAAAGCCCGGGCCCCACCGGATCCCTCTAAGCGAGGGCTCCCAACGGAGCCAGGCAGCGAGTGGCTCCAGGGCGAGAGCAAAAAGCAACGGGGACAACGGGCACCCCTGCCTCGTGCCCCTGCCAAGGGCAAAGGGCCGAGAGACCCGCCCATTCACCACCACTTGAGCCATGGGTCCCGTGTAAAGGAGCCTCACCCAGCCAATAAATCCCTCTCCAAAGCCGAATTTATCCAAGACGGCCCAGAGGAATGGCCACTCAATAGTGTCAAATGCCATCGTGGCATCCAAAGAAACCAGCACGGCCGGTTCGGGGAGGAACTCCGCCCTGGCGAGGACCCCGTGCAGACGCCGCAAGTTAAGAGCGGTGTTGCGGTGCGGGATAAAGCCGCATTGGTCCGGATGAATAAGGTCGCACACTACACTCAACAATCGATTGGCCAGGACTTTCGCCAGGATTTTAGGCTCCGCATTGAGCAGTGAAATAGGCCGGTAAGAGGTACAGCGGTCACGAGGCTTGCCCTCCTTGGGAATAACGACTATAGTGGCCAAGCGCTGGTCGGCAGGAAGGGAACCCGCCGCAAGAGAGTCGCGGAACATGCGGCCGAGGAAGGGCGCAAGCTTATCGGGACGCAATTTGTATAGTTCAATGGGCAGACCGTTAGGACCCATAGCCTTGCCCGAGCGAAGGGAACGAATCGCGGTCGCTATTTCATCCGACGATAAGGGGGCGTCCAACCGCTCCCGGTCCTCAACGGACAGGCCGGGCAGAGCAATATCTCTCAGTAGGAGGCGAGAGTCATCCTCGTCCCTGTCAGTCACCGGGGAGTACACCGCCCGGAGGTGATCAGCGAAGCATTCCACAATCTCATCCGGCTCAGTCACACACACACCATCCGCAGCACGCAACTCGGGGACCACACGATTCACTCTCTCTTTTTTGTCCAGCCACGCAATCAACTTACCCGCCTTGTCCCCCGCGTCATACAATCGGCCCTGCCGCTCCCTATACATAGTTTTGGCCGCGTCAGTGACCAGGGACCTATATTCGAACTGTTTCAGGCTAAGGGCATGTAGTCCGTCCGGAGTAACATTCGCCTCCAGGGCCGACTCCAGCCCCGAGATGTCAGTCTCCAGCTTTACCACCGCCTCGCTCCTAACCTTCTTGGCCACCACTATCTGGGCGAGGGCGTGTCCGCGTAGCACAGTTTTAAAGGCTTCCCAAAGGGACAACGCAGACGACACCGACCCCTCGTTTTCACTGAAGTATTGGTCCATGGCCTTAACCAGGCTGTCACGAGTCACAGGGTCCCGCAGGTACCAGGGGTTAATGGGAGCTATCCGACCTGCGGACCGCGACCCGGTGTCAAAGAGAAGCCACAGCGGAGAATGGTCGGAGATACCACGCGCCAGGTGTCTGACCTCTCGAATCCGACCAGTCTGCGCCGCGGGCATAAGAAAGTAGTCTAACCTGGAGAGACTCCCATGCGCCCCCGAATGAAAGGTGAACTGACACTGGGTCGGATGCAATAGTCTCCAACTATCCACCAAGCCGAAGGTCTCCAACATCCCACCCAGCCATGACTGGGCAGCGGGGAGGGTCCTAGGTGGGTGACGATCCAGTTCACCCGAAACCACAGAATTAAAGTCCCCGCCCATGAGCAGGAGGCCGTCCGGAAGGTCAAGCAGCATTCGACCCAAGTCAGTGAAGGTGGAGTTCTGGAGGCCCGGGGGGACGTAGACTGAAACCAGGGTAAGGGGCTGCCCCTCCCACCTCCCAGTCAAACACACATAGCGCCCCCTGTCATCCGAGACTATCCTCGTGATCTCCACCGGAAGGGAGGTTCGCAGGAGAATGCCCACCCCCCTGGAGCCAGTTGTGAAACCAGAATGGGCTACGAGGCGGTATCCCCCCCTGTTCATCGCATGGCAGACATTGCCGACCAAATGCGTCTCCTGGAGAAACACCACATCAGGAGTCAAACGACGCAAATATTGCAGTACAACACCCCGCTTAATACGGTCCCCCAACCCATTGACGTTCCATGACATAAGCCTCAACCCGTCTCCCCCCATCCCATCCAATAGCTCAAGAGGCCCCCAGCCCGCAGCACCGCTCCCAAATATGGATAAAAATCAATACCTCGCCTTGTAAACAAAAAACACACAACTAAACAACCCCTCTTCCCCCCCAACCCCACCCCAAGTCCAACGCCCCCCACCCTGCACCCCTGCGGGCCAAAGACCCCCCTCAACTTGCAGTGTGCCTGTCGCCCCATTAACCCCATTCTACAAAAAGACCCCGGAGGAGGAAAGGGACCCGTACCCGCCCGCACCCCTCACGGGTCCTGGTAAAGCACAGTATGCAAAAGAAGTAAGACCCAACTGTACAGTGCCAAGCCGCAAAAAGTAAGGACCAAAGGTCAGTCTAAGGGGACCCGTCACCTGCGGTGCCCCCAGAGGGCCCGGGCCGGCCACCCCCGTCCGGCAGCGAGTCCAGCCAGTCACTTGCGGCCACAGGAGAGTCAAAAAAGGCTGTCCGCTCTCCATGCTCCACTCGAAGTTTCGCCGGGTAGATCATTGAGTACTTCAGGCCTAGCTCGCGGAGACGGCGCTTCACCCCTTGGAATCCCATCCGCTGTTTCTGGACCAGTTGCGTGAAGTCCGGATAAAAATTGATGGTCGAGTTCTCGTAGCGGACCGGGCCACGGGTCCGTGAAGCCTGCAGAATAGCATCGCGGTCCCTGTAGTGGAACAGTTTAGCCACGATAGGCCTCGGGGGGGCCCCCGGCCGCGGCCGGCCGCCCGGAACTCGATGGGCCCGCTCCACAGCGAAGAATTTGCTTAGGCCAACCGGGGACAGCTGTTGCAGGATAAGTTCCTCGACCACGAGGTCCACCGGGCGGCTGTCGGAGGACTCCGGTACCCCAATGATGCGGATATTGTTGCGTCGGGCCCGTCCCTCGAAGTCCTCAAGCCGCCGGGCCATATGGTCGTTGACCACTCTAATGTCCCCAAGCGCGGCCCGCAGATCCGACACCTCCGCACCCAGGGTGGAGGTCCGTGCATCAAGGGCCTGGACCTTCTCGTTGGTTTTAGAGAGGTCGGCCCGAATCAGGGTGACGTCGATCGCGACAGTGTCGATCTTACGGGCCAGGGCCTCATATTGCGTCGCGATAGTTTCCCTGATGCCCTCGATGGCGCCCATAATGTCCTGCAGGGTAGGTTCCGCAGCGACGGTCGTGCCTCCCCCTGCAGCATCCGGGGAGAGGCCAGCAGCGCCAGGGGACCTCCTGCCCTGGGTATAGCGGTCCATGTTGTTGCTCTGGACCGCTCCCCCGCGCAGTGAAGCCTTGGTCTTGCGCCCCTCCGGACCCCCTTTGCCCGCCATGTGAGCGCAGTCACTCAATGGGACCTCCGATCAAGGGGTGCGCGGGTGCCAGCAAAAGGACCACAAACCGTCGGTGTAGGGGCCGGAGGCGTCCGACCCGCCAGTAGCAGATGAAAGCAAACCTCGGGCAGAGGCCCGGGAGGCACCTCGCCACCTTGAGCACGCACGCCAGCTGATCTCCTGAAGGCCAAAACCGAAACCGAAAGTGCTGAATCGGTAACTGGCACCGCGCTGAGGCCGCTGTTGTTCAATTGCAGCCCGGCCCCACGGGTCACCTTCACCCCGGCCACCTCCGTCGGGTGGGTCCCAAAAGTTCCGGCGACGATAACTCAGGATTCCCAGGTCCGATTAGAGTTTTGAAAAGAGATATATGATCAGCTGGTCTTCATCTCCCAGATTCCATACACCAAATCAGGATAGTCTCAGGATATATTCCGAGGAGCAGAAAGGGTCCGGGGAGCCCTGTGCTCACGCGACCATCTTGGATGCGCTTGAATGCTGTCTTTGTGTGTCCTGGCATACCGTAAGATTGCATCCTGGTCGGAGTAGTTCAGTATTTTGGCGATAACTGGTCTGGGATTTTCGCCAGGGGGAGGTTTTTGAGTCAGGGCCCGGTGAGCGTGCTCCACCACAAAGCCAGTAGGTCCCTTGGCATGAGGTCAGTGAGCCACTGAGTGATGAAGCAGGTCATAGAGACACCCTCACACCCCTCTGGCAGGCCCACAAAGCGCAGATTGTTGCGTCGCGCTCGGCAGTCCGCATCTTCCTCACTGGAGGCCAACTCCTGTGACACCACAGTAAGTTTATTGACTTTTTTTCTGGAGGGTGAAAACTGTGTCTTCTACTGTCAAGACCCTCGTCTCCGCCTCCGTGATGTGATCAACAGCCTTAGGGATATCCTGGCGCAAGAATGAAACCTCCGACCCCCACTGCACCAATGTTGGCATCCAGCATGTCTCTGGCATTATAAATCGATGCTAGAAGGGCCACATTTTCAGGTGTTGAGCTCGCCACCCTCACCGCCCGTGGAGCTCCCAGTGGGCGCGGCAAACTGATCCAGGGTGCCCTATTTGGGGTCAGCTCCGCCAGGCTTGTCCCTGCACATCGTGGAGGATGTCAAGGTGATAACAGCCGCTCGAGGAGAATAGGCTGTTGTCCCAGGGCCGTATACGCGCCGAGGGAGGTGTAGCTGCAATGCAGGAGAAAGTCTTTTGGATCGTGAAATGCCTCACCCAAAGGCCTCAGGACGAATGCGTCATAAGAGGGAAAGGCCACCGGCCCGAGAGGGCACAATCTGCCAGAAGCCTGCCACCCCACACCTACAGTTCCCTCAATATGTGCCGGCCTGCAAAGGATCAGGCCACCCCCTCCACGTGGGCAGTGGTGGTTGCACCAGGCAAATCACGGCTCGTAGAGGGGCCAAAAAGCCAGGTGGCGCTGTGTACCTCTGTGTTGAAGAGGCCCACGGGGGTGATCCTCACTATAGTCAATGCCTTCCTGTTAGGACCCTCTCCAGGCCACCACCAGCCAGGCGGAGCACATGGGAGAACTCAGGCAGGTCAAGGCCACGTCGGCCATTCATGTAGCAGCAGGGCCACAAATACCGACGTCCAGGCTCCCCCCCCCCCACCCCCCCGCGGGTTTGATGGGAGTATGCGGCAGGCCGTGCCAGGGGATCCAGGAGCAGGGATCAGCGGAAAGGCCCCAGCACAGGCCCGCCCACAATCACGATGTCGCTTTCAGGCTGGGGGTGGGGAGGGGTGCACTGCCTGCGAGGTATGGACGAGAGGGCGTTGGTAGTTAGGCGTAGGGCAACAATGCGGACCAGTACCACCACGAAGCGCTCACCTCAGGGGCTGCGGCCCAGCCCCGGTTCACTCCGATGCACCTCACTCTGGCCGATGCGTCACTACTGGGTTGGGCAGGTCATCTGGGAGAGGTGGATATCCGAGGACACTGGTCTGTGGCACAGACCCCCAACAACATCAGTTTGCTGGAGTTGAGGGGGATTCATTTGGCACCGAAAACCTTCCTCCTTTTCATCGAAGGACGGCTGGTGCAGGTTTCCACTGACAACACTACTGCCATGTGGTACTGCTACAAGCAGTGTCAGATGGGATTCTGTTTCCTTTGCCAAGAGGCTCTCCACCTCTAGAGCTGGCTGAATCTTCATGGGTCTCCCTGATGGTATCCCACCTGGCAGTTCTGTAAACATCAGGAAGGTTTAAATCATCCAATACCGCCTAGTGGATCACGAATGGCAGTTACACCCATAGGTGGAACAGGGTTTCTTCCATCAATGGCGAGATCCATGCCTTGATCTGTTTGCCACCACTGAGAATGCGGTGTCAAGACTTTTGCATGCAGGATTTCCCAAGAAGGCTCGCTCTCTGAGATTCATTCTGTCTAGAATGGAGCATGGGACTCCTGTATGATTTTGTGCCAAACCCTCTTCTGTCCAAAGTTCTGAAGAAGGTCAGGAATGACCAGACCCAAGTCATTCTAGTGGCTCCCAATTGGGCCTAGAGGTTCTGGGCTTGAGCATCCATTCTCCAATCATGCTGTACTTCGGAAGGATCTCCTACCACAACAGCTGGGCAGGGTCTTGCACTCAAACTTGTGCAACCTGCACCCCCATGTGTGTATATTGGGCAGCGACAGTTGATCCCTTTTGTATTGTATTGTATTGTATTGTATTGTATTGTATTGTAGGGGTTATTATACAGCGCACTGTGACCAAAAATGGTATCCTGGCGCTGAACTATTGTGGAAGATATAGCAGATGGAAAGATAAACAGTGGCCACTAGTGGGGAAATAACCAAGTCTTCAGTGCCTTACTGAATTTTTGTAAATCAGTTTGTGAATGTAGGGAAGCTGGAAGTCCATTCCACAGCCGGGCCGCGTTAACCGTGAAGGTACGTCCTCCTTGTCTAACTTTCTTGTGCCTGATCTCCTGGGCATAGTTACCATTAATAGAGCGGAGGTTCCTGCTGGGGGTGTACTTTTAAAATTTTATTTTGAAGAGGTATTGGCCCTTTATTTGGTAATGCCCTATGAGCAATATATAGGGATTTGCAAACTATTCTCTGGTTGACCGATAGCCAATGAAGCTCCTTCAAGGCTTCTGTAGCCGATGAATATCGGGGTTTGTTTAGTGTCAATTTGGCAGTAATGGTCTGAATATGTTCTAACTTTTTTAGAAGGTAACTGGGGGCTCCTAGCAACAGAGCGTTGCAGTAGTCCAGCCTACCTAGTATTACCCCTCTAGAGATCAATGACCTAGCAGGGATATCGAGCAGCGGGTATAGCTTCCTAAGAGCACGTATCCAAGCAAAACCGGTACCGGTGATTTTATTCACTTGGTTTTCTAAAGATAATCCTTGGTCGATGGTCACACCCAAGTTTCGTACTGCCACAGGGTTGCCCGGAGGCTTTTCCATGGGTAGCGGCCAGAAATTCAATGGAAGAGACACCGGCATTTTGTTGGAGGAGCAGCAAAGAAATTCTGTTTTATTGCCGTTCATCTTCAGTGAATTGGAATTCATCCAATCAAGGATGCCAAGAATGCATGCTTGAAAGTTTCTGATGGTATCCTCCTGGTTGTTATTCAGTGACAAAATTAGTTGGGTGTTGTCCGCGTAATTAATTAATGTAACATAGGTTTCATTCCGAGACAGTTGATGTCTTCTTTGCTGGCAGGCATCCTTCAATGAAGTCTGTGTATGCTGGATGGTTGGACAAGTTTGTGGCTTGGTGCAGTGCCCAACAGTTGGACGCATTGTAGGCAAAACTGTGGAATGTGTTGTTATGCGGCAAAGACTTGCTATGGGTACAGGTAAAGGTTTCCTGTTGGCCCTTTCAGCCTTTTTACATTTACTGGACCAATTGTCATTATTCAAATCACCAATTGTGATGCATTGTCTTAAAGGTTTACAACACGTTTCAGCGTAAACCCTTAGTGAGGCTATAGTGGAATTAAAACCTAATTCTCACATGTCTAATGTCTACTTTTGAACCAGTCACAGTTTTCCATTGCTCTTACTGAACCATAAAACGTTCTTCCTGTTTGCGATTACATTTGCACGATTGGTGAGTGAACTGCAGGTCCTTTCAGTCCAGCCTCCCTACACCACCCTTTTGCCATACAAACTGGTGTTAAGGTTTGAGTTGGGTTCCTACTGACGGTGGTGATGTGTTTTACCTGTTGGACAAGTCATCATGCTTCCTACCTTCTTTGTTCTGCCTCATCCCTCCAAAGAGAAAGAGACACCATTGTTTGGACTTCAAAAGGACACTCAGTTTTTACATTGATCGTATCAGAGAACATCGGGTAGACTATCAACTCTTTGCGGGATTTTCTGGGCAAAGAAGGGCAGAGTGCTGCATCAATAGACTATCTCTGGATAGGTGGTCCTCTGCTTTAAAATCTGCTAAGCATTGGCTAAAAGGCAGCCTCCAAAAGGTCTAAAGGGGCACTTCACTAGAGCCGAAGCTGCTACCACTGCATTAGCACCTGGAATGGACTGGATATTTGTCAGGCAGCTACATGAGCATCAGTGCACACATTCACGAAGCACTGCTGCCTCAACAGTCTGGTCTGTTGAGGAGGGCATTTTGCTTGCTAATTCTTGCACGACATTTTAGTTTGATCCATTTTATGGACGCCACCACCTTTGGAGGTACTGCTTTGGTATCCATTCTAAAGTTGAGGAATCTGCAGTTAGAAATATCCATCAGAAGAACAAGCTACTTACCTTCTGTGACACTCTTTCTGGTGGATACTTTATCTGACTTCGGATTCCTCCCTTCCCTTCCGCCTCCCCATTCTGTGGTATGCTTTCTACCATCTAGAAAGATCCCAGTCTAGAAATCTGCACAGTGGCTTGTTCCGTTTGTTGATGGGCTCTTTGCATGAGTACATGGAAGAGTTCCTGACAGAAACAAATGTCCGCTCACATGGGTGCCACCATATGTGCCTTCGTTCATCACTTCCGAAGTGGAATGGCATTGACGTGGAGTTGTACTGTGCTTTGAGTTTTCCTGGTACCTGGGGGAAATTCTGAAGGTGAGAAATCTGCGGTTAGATAAGAGCATCCACCAGAAAGATTGTTTCCAAAGGTAAGTAACCTGTTCTTCACTCCCCTAGGCGCATCTCAAATACACATATTGATTGATTGATTGAGGTACTTATAGAGCGCAGCTATCACCCTACGGGCATCTTGGCGCTTGCATTGGGAACCCATCCTGGTTTTTCCCTGTAAGATAACCCGTACTGGGCATCCCCAAGGTGAAAGCCAGGCATCCCGCCGCAGGGGGCCGTTGTGGAGATTAAGCAGGCTTGTTGCCCAGAGCTGCATAGTGTGAACTCATGCTTAGAGTGGGCACCGAAGCGAGAATTATCGAGTCCGTGGACAATTGGGTTCTGGACCCTGCCGCGTCGGGAATCAAACACCGGTCCCAGGTCTGATCTCTGCTTCAGGGTATGCCTCCTCTAACCAGTGACAAATGCAAAAACAACAATTGATGGACAGAATGCAGAACAATGTCATACATTCACCCCAGTACAGAGATCTGGGCCTAAATCCATCGTTTTTTTGCTCACCATGCCATTCCAGTTTGAACCCAGCCATATGCAAATCAGTCTTGACCCTGTGCCCCATGGGAACAGTCCAGCCCGAACTGCCAAGCCAGGTCCTCCCTGGACTGGAAACAAGCATCCTAGGACCGGTTTCGGGCTTTCAGCCCTCGTCAGCCAGGATAGCTTGATTCCAGTGGCATGGAGAGCAAGGGACTCACGTCTGAGCATACCCTTCCCACTCGGGGTGACAAATGCAAAAACAACAATTGATGGACAGAATGCAGAACAATGTCATACATTCACCCCAGTACAGAGATCTGGGCCTAAATCCATCGTTTTTTTGCTCACCATGCCATTCCAGTTTGAACCCAGCCATATGCAAATCAGTCTTGACCCTGTGCCCCATGGGAACAGTCCAGCCCGAACTGCCAAGCCAGGTCCTCCCTGGACTGGAAACAAGCATCCTAGGACCGGTTTCGGGCTTTCAGCCCTCGTCAGCCAGGATAGCTTGATTCCAGTGGCATGGAGAGCAAGGGACTCACGTCTGAGCATACCCTTCCCACTCGGGGTGACAAATGCAAAAACAACAATTGATGGACAGAATGCAGAACAATGTCATACATTCACCCCAGTACAGAGATCTGGGCCTAAATCCATCGTTTTTTTGCTCACCATGCCATTCCAGTTTGAACCCAGCCATATGCAAATCAGTCTTGACCCTGTGCCCCATGGGAACAGTCCAGCCCGAACTGCCAAGCCAGGTCCTCCCTGGACTGGAAACAAGCATCCTAGGACCGGTTTCGGGCTTTCAGCCCTCGTCAGCCAGGATAGCTTGATTCCAGTGGCATGGAGAGCAAGGGACTCACGTCTGAGCATACCCTTCCCACTCGGGGTGACAAATGCAAAAACAACAATTGATGGACAGAATGCAGAACAATGTCATACATTCACCCCAGTACAGAGATCTGGGCCTAAATCCATCGTTTTTTTGCTCACCATGCCATTCCAGTTTGAACCCAGCCATATGCAAATCAGTCTTGACCCTGTGCCCCATGGGAACAGTCCAGCCCGAACTGCCAAGCCAGGTCCTCCCTGGACTGGAAACAAGCATCCTAGGACCGGTTTCGGGCTTTCAGCCCTCGTCAGCCAGGATAGCTTGATTCCAGTGGCATGGAGAGCAAGGGACTCACGTCTGAGCATACCCTTCCCACTCGGGGTGACAAATGCAAAAACAACAATTGATGGACAGAATGCAGAACAATGTCATACATTCACCCCAGTACAGAGATCTGGGCCTAAATCCATCGTTTTTTTGCTCACCATGCCATTCCAGTTTGAACCCAGCCATATGCAAATCAGTCTTGACCCTGTGCCCCATGGGAACAGTCCAGCCCGAACTGCCAAGCCAGGTCCTCCCTGGACTGGAAACAAGCATCCTAGGACCGGTTTCGGGCTTTCAGCCCTCGTCAGCCAGGATAGCTTGATTCCAGTGGCATGGAGAGCAAGGGACTCACGTCTGAGCATACCCTTCCCACTCGGGGTGACAAATGCAAAAACAACAATTGATGGACAGAATGCAGAACAATGTCATACATTCACCCCAGTACAGAGATCTGGGCCTAAATCCATCGTTTTTTTGCTCACCATGCCATTCCAGTTTGAACCCAGCCATATGCAAATCAGTCTTGACCCTGTGCCCCATGGGAACAGTCCAGCCCGAACTGCCAAGCCAGGTCCTCCCTGGACTGGAAACAAGCATCCTAGGACCGGTTTCGGGCTTTCAGCCCTCGTCAGCCAGGATAGCTTGATTCCAGTGGCATGGAGAGCAAGGGACTCACGTCTGAGCATACCCTTCCCACTCGGGGTGACAAATGCAAAAACAACAATTGATGGACAGAATGCAGAACAATGTCATACATTCACCCCAGTACAGAGATCTGGGCCTAAATCCATCGTTTTTTTGCTCACCATGCCATTCCAGTTTGAACCCAGCCATATGCAAATCAGTCTTGACCCTGTGCCCCATGGGAACAGTCCAGCCCGAACTGCCAAGCCAGGTCCTCCCTGGACTGGAAACAAGCATCCTAGGACCGGTTTCGGGCTTTCAGCCCTCGTCAGCCAGGATAGCTTGATTCCAGTGGCATGGAGAGCAAGGGACTCACGTCTGAGCATACCCTTCCCACTCGGGGTGACAAATGCAAAAACAACAATTGATGGACAGAATGCAGAACAATGTCATACATTCACCCCAGTACAGAGATCTAGGCCTAAATCCATCGTTTTTTTGCTCACCATGCCATTCCAGTTTGAACCCAGCCATATGCAAATCAGTCTTGACCCTGTGCCCCATGGGAACAGTCCAGCCCGAACTGCCAAGCCAGGTCCTCCCTGGACTGGAAACAAGCATCCTAGGACCGGTTTCGGGCTTTCAGCCCTCGTCAGCCAGGATAGCTTGATTCCAGTGGCATGGAGAGCAAGGGACTCACGTCTGAGCATACCCTTCCCACTCGGGGTGACAAATGCAAAAACAACAATTGATGGACAGAATGCAGAACAATGTCATACATTCACCCCAGTACAGAGATCTGGGCCTAAATCCATCGTTTTTTTGCTCACCATGCCATTCCAGTTTGAACCCAGCCATATGCAAATCAGTCTTGACCCTATGCCCCATGGGAACAGTCCAGCCCGAACTGCCAAGCCAGGTCCTCCCTGGACTGGAAACAAGCATCCTAGGACCGGTTTCGGGCTTTCAGCCCTCGTCAGCCAGGATAGCTTGATTCCAGTGGCATGGAGAGCAAGGGACTCACGTCTGAGCATACCCTTCCCACTCGGGGTGACAAATGCAAAAACAACAATTGATGGACAGAATGCAGAACAATGTCATACATTCACCCCAGTACAGAGATCTGGGCCTAAATCCATCGTTTTTTTGCTCACCATGCCATTCCAGTTTGAACCCAGCCATATGCAAATCAGTCTTGACCCTGTGCCCCATGGGAACAGTCCAGCCCGAACTGCCAAGCCAGGTCCTCCCTGGACTGGAAACAAGCATCCTAGGACCGGTTTCGGGCTTTCAGCCCTCGTCAGCCAGGATAGCTTGATTCCAGTGGCATGGAGAGCAAGGGACTCACGTCTGAGCATACCCTTCCCACTCGGGGTGACAAATGCAAAAACAACAATTGATGGACAGAATGCAGAACAATGTCATACATTCACCCCAGTACAGAGATCTGGGCCTAAATCCATCGTTTTTTTGCTCACCATGCCATTCCAGTTTGAACCCAGCCATATGCAAATCAGTCTTGACCCTGTGCCCCCTGGGAACAGTCCAGCCCGAACTGCCAAGCCAGGTCCTCCCTGGACTGGAAACAAGCATCCTAGGACCGGTTTCGGGCTTTCAGCCCTCGTCAGCCAGAGAATGTCTGCATTGTCAGCATTCCGTCCATCATTTGTTTGTTGTAACGCTTTTTGCCCTAAGTGGGATGGGTATTCCCAGACGTGGGACCCGTGCTCACTACGCCACTGGAGTCAAGCTATCCTGGCTGATGACGGCTGATAGCCAGAAACCGGTCCTAGGATGCTTGATTCCGGTCCAGGGAAGACATGGCTTGGCAGTTCGGGCTGGACTGTTCTCATGAGGCACAGGGTCAAGACTGATTTGCATATGGCCATGTCTAAACTGGGGTGGCGTAGTGGGCAAAAGAACGATGGATTTAACCCAGATCTCTTGACTGGGGGAGAATGTCTGCATTGTCAGCATTCCGTCCATCATTTGTTTGTTGTAACGCTTTTTGCCCTAAGTGGGATGGGTATTCCCAGACGTGGGACCCGTGCTCACTACGCCACTGGAGTCAAGCTATCCTGGCTGATGACGGCTGATAGCCAGAAACCGGTCCTAGGATGCTTGATTCCGGTCCAGGGAAGACATGGCTTGGCAGTTCGGGCTGGACTGTTCCCATGAGGCACAGGGTCAAGACTGATTTGCATATGGCCATGTCTAAACTGGGGTGGCGTAGTGGGCAAAAGAACGATGGATTTAACCCAGATCTCTTGACTGGGGGAGAATGTCTGCATTGTCAGCATTCCGTCCATCATTTGTTTGTTGTAACGCTTTTTGCCCTAAGTGGGATGGGTATTCCCAGACGTGGGACCCGTGCTCACTACGCCACTGGAGTCAAGCTATCCTGGCTGATGACGGCTGATAGCCAGAAACCGGTCCTAGGATGCTTGATTCCGGTCCAGGGAAGACATGGCTTGGCAGTTCGGGCTGGACTGTTCCCATGAGGCACAGGGTCAAGACTGATTTGCATATGGCCATGTCTAAACTGGGGTGGCGTAGTGGGCAAAAGAACGATGGATTTAACCCAGATCTCTTGACTGGGGGAGAATGTTTGCATTGTCAGCATTCCGTCCATCATTTGTTTGTTGTAACGCTTTTTGCCCTAAGTGGGATGGGTATTCCCAGACGTGGGACCCGTGCTCACTACGCCACTGGAGTCAAGCTATCCTGGCTGATGACGGCTGATAGCCAGAAACCGGTCCTAGGATGCTTGATTCCGGTCCAGGGAAGACATGGCTTGGCAGTTCGGGCTGGACTGTTCCCATGAGGCACAGGGTCAAGACTGATTTGCATATGGCCATGTCTAAACTGGGGTGGCGTAGTGGGCAAAAGAACGATGGATTTAACCCAGATCTCTTGACTGGGGGAGAATGTCTGCATTGTCAGCATTCCGTCCATCATTTGTTTGTTGTAACGCTTTTTGCCCTAAGTGGGATGGGTATTCCCAGACGTGGGACCCGTGCTCACTACGCCACTGGAGTCAAGCTATCCTGGCTGATGACGGCTGATAGCCAGAAACCGGTCCTAGGATGCTTGATTCCGGTCCAGGGAAGACATGGCTTGGCAGTTCGGGCTGGACTGTTCCCATGAGGCACAGGGTCAAGACTGATTTGCATATGGCCATGTCTAAACTGGGGTGGCGTAGTGGGCAAAAGAACGATGGATTTAACCCAGATCTCTTGACTGGGGGAGAATGTCTGCATTGTCAGCATTCCGTCCATCATTTGTTTGTTGTAACGCTTTTTGCCCTAAGTGGGATGGGTATTCCCAGACGTGGGACCCGTGCTCACTACGCCACTGGAGTCAAGCTATCCTGGCTGATGACGGCTGATAGCCAGAAACCGGTCCTAGGATGCTTGATTCCGGTCCAGGGAAGACATGGCTTGGCAGTTCGGGCTGGACTGTTCCCATGAGGCACAGGGTCAAGACTGATTTGCATATGGCCATGTCTAAACTGGGGTGGCGTAGTGGGCAAAAGAACGATGGATTTAACCCAGATCTCTTGACTGGGGGAGAATGTCTGCATTGTCAGCATTCCGTCCATCATTTGTTTGTTGTAACGCTTTTTGCCCTAAGTGGGATGGGTATTCCCAGACGTGGGACCCGTGCTCACTACGCCACTGGAGTCAAGCTATCCTGGCTGATGACGGCTGATAGCCAGAAACCGGTCCTAGGATGCTTGATTCCGGTCCAGGGAAGACATGGCTTGGCAGTTCGGGCTGGACTGTTCCCATGAGGCACAGGGTCAAGACTGATTTGCATATGGCCATGTCTAAACTGGGGTGGCGTAGTGGGCAAAAGAACGATGGATTTAACCCAGATCTCTTGACTGGGGGAGAATGTCTGCATTGTCAGCATTCCGTCCATCATTTGTTTGTTGATCCTCTAACCAGTGAGCCACACTTCTCCACCCTATTGTTGCACCTAGATTTATTTGAATGGTTCTCTTGTTTTCATGGTTATTCAGGTCACATCTCCTCTTCCTCAATGTCTGTCACTATTCCCTCCAGGTATCTCATACTCTCTCCCAGTTTTTTATGTCCTTCAAAATTCCCTGGTCCCATTGTGCGATCTTTTCAGACTCATGCAATTTTATCTCTTTAGTCCCCTTACACTGCTTCTAGATTATTAGTGGTCATCTGTTTCTGCAGGTGACTGACATAGGCTGAACCTCTGTAGCAATACCTTTGCTTCATGAGTGGAAGGGCAAATTATTCTGTTTTGCTGCAGAGCCCAAACACATTACACTGATAGAAGGTTTACTTCTTCCCTTTCCTCCTGTCAAGCTGCCTCTGTACCTGTTTCCTTGAGAGTGATAAGTATCAGGTACGGATCACTAGGCAGTCCACTCAAGCTTTTGTATTTTAAATGCAGCTGAACACAACAAGGGAAGACTGCATAATATACGAAGATGGTGATGGGATATTATGGCATTTTGACTCTGAGCAACTGTTAATCAGATCCTAGTGCATGTGCCTTAATTCCAGTTAGCATGTCTAACATTTACGTAAGTGTGCAGTACAGTGGGTGAGAATAATACCAGTGGCATTACAGCTAGATGTTATATGTGGGTTGTAATAGAGATTTACAGCATCCACATATATGACTTTAAAGCATGAGTCCAGGGGTGCCATTTCAGTTCTGGACTGCTGTGAGCTAAACTATAGACAACATATGTCAAAGATAACTATTTATAAGTAGAAAAGCCTTCATTTGGCATTAACTAAGTCACCTCTAAACAGTGGCTTGAAGCCAACAAGGTCTGGGTTTAATGTCAAAATGTAGGACCCCTGGGGGCCTGTTCATAATATTTTGTAGTATATTACCTTAAGTGCTGAGGTCTCCGCCTCTGTCATCATTTATGTGCAGATATCTCTGCACACATTGGTATATGTTTTAGTAATATGTGAATAATATATATATATATATATATATATATATATATATATATATATATATATATATATTAGAATTAATAGGGAGGGGTTTTAGCAGGAGTTTATGAGGGGTTATGGGAGGGGTTTAGGGAATGGCTTGCACCCACCCAAAAGAGAGAAAGATCTTTCCTATTCACAGACTGCACTTCTCTAGTTATTATAGAAAAATAAAATAAAGTAATGGCCTTTTTTCAATTTTAAAATAAATGTAATTTTGTAAAATGATTTAAAATAATTGTATACCTAATATAGTAACTTTTAATACATAATATAATAAATATGTAAATGCTACTTTAGATTTTTGTTTTAAATCTTTAAAAAAAATATGAATGTACTCAAATGATTAGCTTTTTTAATTTAAACATTTAAGTGCTGTAGAATTTTTTTTTAATTACATTTAAAATATATATAAAATTATGCATTAATATTCAGCATACAAATATTGTAAATATTTGTTATGCTTCAATTAATTTTTCAAAATTTTACTTTATGATAAGGCGAGCTCTGACCCGATTGCAGAGGTCTTTGGCAAGTGTGTGAAACGTCAAGTAGGTTGTAAAGTCACTACTAGCAGAAGATGATTTTACTGACTCTATTCCGTTTCTACACTTTTGAGTAACTTTACACTCCGAAACTGTGAATAGCCAAACGTAGAAAGTCACTGAAAAGTGTAAAGGGAGAGGATGTGGTCTCACGGCTAGACTGCCGACTTTGGAGCTGGGAAACTAAGGTTCAAACCACGGGGTCGACTCCACATCCTGTGTTTCTGGTCAAATCACTTATTCTCCCAGTGGCTACCAAAAAAAAAAAAAAAGTGTCCTTGTGTAAGGGACTGGTGCTCATCTAAAGCGCTCCAATACCTTCGGGTCGAGTTCACGCTATATAAATCTGCAAAAAAAAAGGTAAACTTACATGTGTAGATTTACTCATGTATAAGTTAACCTTTGTGAATAGCCTCCCTGGCATTTAAATTGAAATGTATATGCAGGGAAAGGCTACAAAAGCTATCTTACACTTCAAATGCTCTAGTTGTTTTTTAAACCGATTTTAAAAAGCATATTTGTGGATATTTTTCCATAAGTCAGTTTAGCAAATGGCTACTAAGACGTCCGCACATCAATATATTTTTTAACAATCTGATTCGGTGGTGAGCATAGATGTTTGCAAAATCTACTTGAAGATTATATTTTGCTTCCAATATAAAGATGGAGAGAAAAAAAAAAGAAATAATAGACGGGTCTACTGGTAGGAGGATTTAGAGAATTTATTGCAGATCATCCACTGGTCTTTCAATGTGAACAGGGCAGTGAATAGCATTTGTCTTTGCAAGGCACTGGCTGGAATCCTCCAAAGTGGCATTTGTATGGAAAATAGTGCTATAATGTTAGGGTTTGCCTATGAAGCTGCCATGCTTCCAGCCAACGTCTGGCTGATTCCAAGGCCAGATCACCACTGTTGCCAGAGTTGGCTTTCCAGGTGATGTTTCCTCATCGCAACAGGCCAACTTCTGTGTGATGGTTCAGGTTTTCTGGGATTGTTTTCACAGTAAGGCAAATGAAATGCTGTTAATGAGGTCTGGATGGAGAGTGAGACCTTTCTTGGGCTTCTGTTAGTAGTTGTCATAAATTACTGGCTAGTGGCTATTATAATAAAAGCTTCTCACCCACCCCTAACTTCTCAGAACACATCAGGAATTGGGAAGAAAAGATTAGGAAGAATCTGCTGCTGTATCATACTAGAAGAGAACTGAGGCCTGGACCCTCTGTCCCTTAAACCCAGTAACTAGAAGTGATTCTCAAGGGCAGAGTAACTGGCCTCCGATAGTCCCAGGGACACACAGGACAAAAGAGTCTCCTCTGTAGAAAAAGCATCTGACCAGTTATGAGTCCAGTGGAACGCATTTTGCTGGAGGCCTTACTGGAGTGACTGGTTGAGCTTACCTCACATTAACATCTTGTTTTTTAGAAGCCTTGGCTGTGTGGGAGCTCTGGGTATCCAGATGGAAGAAATCCAGCTTATGGAAAAGTTGGGACTTTATTTTTCGACTTCAGGGAACCGGGACAATGTGCCCAGATTCCCCTCAAAAAGGTACCCTGCATCCCAGATAAAAAAGTACCTTGCAACCAACATTTGGCAGTTTGTCCTGCTAGGAGACTTTTGGTAGGATGTTTTAGGCTAGAATGAGAGGACTGAATTCAAATATTCAACCTTATGAAGCTCCCACAGACTGCAATATCTTGCAGGGCGACCTAGCCACAGGAGGCATTGGACTTCCATAAACAAGACTAACGGCCTCATTTAGAGTTTGGTGGATAGGATACTCCGCCAAATTGATGGTTCGCCTGCTCTGCAGGTGCAAACCTTACACTGACCGTTGAGGAAAGTACCTCAGATGGTCTAGCCATTTTAAGATGAATGCTCTGATGTTCCGGTTTTCTGTTTAGACCACCATGAAACATTCAGGGCTGTCAGGAAAAGCCTGGTTTTCACAACCAGGAAAAAAAGAAAAATGACTCAGAGTCAACAACAACAACAAACTTTATTTGTTTTTTCCAGATAGAAGTCCTACAATCATCGATAAAACTCCACGTATTTACAAGATACCCCAACCCGGTGACCTTAATGGAATAATTACTGTTCGGTAATAAAATGACAAAAGAACACCTATTAACAAAGTGCCTTTAGTATTCTGTTTTTCCCCCAAAAAATCACTCTTTTTAAACTTTTTTTTTTTTAAACAAAAAAAGTTTGTTGAATGGGCGCATGAACCATGGTAGCCACTAAGCAGACTTTCGGTGTTTTCAGAGTAGCATAAGTATCTCCCTAGCAGGCTGAGATCTCCGAATGTGGCAGGCAAAACTCTGCAGTGGTGGTGGTTATGATTTTCACCCCACAGCAGATGGAGTCTGCCCACCATACATCTAAATAAGCCCCTAAGTCAGTAGCTGAAACACTTGACAAGTGTGATCGGCTAGGCTTACCCGACCGCTGCTCCATCTTGGTCAGTCTGAAATTACACTAACCTCCAGGTTAAACAGACTCAAAAACATTAAACATATTTACAGTTCACTTAGTCTGATTTGTGCCACTTTGATTTTATCGTTGTCATTCCATTTTTCTCCTTCATGCCTACTTAGGTTGGAAGTTCACTGGGTTGTTTAAATATTGGTTCTTTTAATGCTTTTGGTAGCCAATTCAAAAGTCATGGTCTAAAATAATGCTAATATTAAAAGCACAGATTTCAATGAATGCTTCTTGCCTTGGAAAATGCAAAAAGAACAATTGATGGACAGAATGGTGAACAATGTCAAACATTCACCCCAGTACAGAGATCCATCGTTTGTTTGCTCCCTATGCCATTCCAGTTTGAATCCAACCATATGGAAATCAGTCTTGACCTTGTTCCTCACGGAAACAGTGCAGCTCGAACTGCCAGGCCAGGTCCTCCTTGGACCCGAAACAAGCATCCTGTGACCGGTTTTGGGGTAACACCCCTCATCAGCCAGGCTAGCTTGACTCCAGTGGCATGGCGAGCACAGGACCCATGTCTGGACATACCCGTCCCACTTGGGGTGACAGATGCAAAAAGAACAATTGCACAGTTGCTCACTTTGCCACGGGATTCAAGCTAGCCTGGCTGATGGGGGGTGATACTCCAAAACCAGTCCCACGATTTCTTGTTTCCGATCCAGGGAGGACCGGGCATGGCAGTTCGGGCAGGACTGTTCCCATGAGGAGCAGAGTCGAGACTGATTTGCATATGGCTGTGTCCAACCTGGGGTGGCTTAGTGAGCAGAAGAATGATGGATTAAATCCAGAATTGTAATTGGGGGCGAGTGTCTTAAAAGTTTCAGCACTCCGTCCATCATCTTATTGTGTTTGCTATGTTCGCTGTAAGTGGCCAGGGTATGCCCAGACGTGGGTCCCCTGCTCACTTTGTCACTGGATTCAAGCTAGCCTGGCTGATGAGAGGTGTGTCCCAGCTTATTTCCAGTCCTGGGAGGACGTGGCCTGGCAGTTCGGGGGTGAGTGTCTGAAAAGTTTCAGCACTTCGTCCATCATCCTATTGTGTTTTTCGATGGAAATGTCGATTATGAGCAGGGATTTGCACCCCATATATTTATGTCCAAATGTTCTAAGAGGTGGATGGTCTTCAGCTAGATGAGCACTAATTGGGTAATGCACTAAGCCCTGGCTGGTGTGGTGCTCTGTGTGGGCAGTGTGAGTAAACAGTAGGGCAAGCCACTTGCACTGGCAGATTAATCAAGCCTACATCTGGCATTTAATCCCTTCTCCTTTTCCATCAATTCCCTACAAGTTAAAACTATTTAGTGCTGGAAAATAATCCAGTGTCTTAGAGAATCATTCCCAGCCATCCCTAGCATTATTACAGATAGTTTTTTTAAAAATCAGTTGTATTTCATCTTGAATGCGGTTAAGTACAGGTAAGAGAGTGCCTCTAGGAAATGCTTTGGGACTTTGAAGTAAGTTAATTCAGCTGTGGCTTGCTTCAGGTGTTAGAATGAGAATAACATCAACATTGGGGCTGTCTTTTAGCCCCAAAACCAGTGGCACTGCCAATATTGCATTTGCAAATGTTCTCGTTTCTTTGACACTTATGCTTCATATTATTACATACTTTCTCCCCTTTTTTTTCTCGCTGTAAACCATTCAAAGTCCATATACAGGGAAATGCATTTTTCTAAGTTTCTCATGTTTAAGTGGGCCTTCCGAACCTCTTCTTCAAAAACACGTACAAAGGCAAAGTTCATCAAAAGCAGTTTATTAAACCCAATGCATTTCGGGCCTCTGGGGGCCCTTCGTCAGGGGTAACTGAAAATAACAATAGGACATATATTAAAAAACCTGCATCACGTATACTTACAAGCTCATTAAACTAGGCTTATGGAACAAATTACACTCGTCTAAAAATGACACTTTAAAACCTCCGTAATGTTATCAACTCTGTTCAAAACCAACTGACTCTTAACATCAATCAGCATACCTTCATTCTTTCCATAAGTGTATTACTCCTAGCCACTAGATCAATATCTCCCCTCCGATGACCTCATTATCCTAGTCAACCCTCGTCACGTACTTCCAGTGTTTTGGTGCAGGACCCTCCCGGTCTATTATTCACTACTCCTTACTTGGCAACCCTCGTTCACATCCCTTCTTTCCCCTTCTTTTTTACTCTTTTTCTCCGATCTGTTAACCTTCTTAGTCAGTTGCCACACTACATGAAAATGCCTCGCTGTCTGTAATTTCTCTCACTTAACGAGACTTTCCAAAGTTACCCCTCTCGCGTTACCAAACAGCCTGTCCCATTGTTCCTTCTCGCATACCTGCTGTTACGTATTCATCTTCCTCATTCCTGCACCAAAAGACTTGAACTTTGCTAGTCTCGCCACCCAAATTTGAACTCTGACATCCTCCCCTCCTACCACGTGACATTTAACACCTGACTGACATCATCAACAATTATACCTTAAACACTCCAACTCCCATAATACACGCGAACTCTGTACTCAAAACATTACGCTAAGTATACTAATGCATATAATGATCGATTCAACTTAGTTACAAATCCATACCACAGCCTTTTAAATGTAAACAATATAAATTGATTTGTACATGTGTCCAAAAATGTTTTTCAGTATTCGTTTGACTTCCAGAAACAAATAGCGAATACTGAAAAGTCTCGTTAAGTGAGAGAAATTACAGGCAGCGAGGCATTTTCATGTAGTGTGGCAACTGACTAAGAAGGATAACAGCTCGGAGAAAAAGAGTAAAAAAGAAGGGGAAAGAAGGGATGTGAACGAGGGTTGCCAAGTAAGGAGTAGTGAATAATAGACCGGGAGGGTCCTACACCAAAACACTGGAAGTACGTGACGAGGGTTGACTAGGATAATGAGGTCATCGGAGGGGAGATATTGATCTAGTGGCTAGGAGTAATACACTTATGGGAAGAATGAAGGTATGCTGATTGATGTTAAGAGTCAGTTGGTTTTGAACAGATTTGATAACATTACGGAGGTTTTAAAGTGTCATATTTAGACGAGTGTAATTTGTACCAGAAGCATAGTTTAATGAGCTTGTAAGTATACGTGATGCAGGTTTTTTAATATATGTCCTACTGTTATTTTCAGTTACCCCTGACGAAGGGCCCCCAGAGGCCCCAAATGCATTGGGTTTAATAAACTGCTTTTGATTAACTTTGCCTTTGTACGTGTTTTTGAAGAAGAGGTTCGGAAGGCCCACTTAAACATGAGAAACTTAGAAAATTGCATTTCCCTGCATATGGACTTTGAATGGTTTACAGCGGAAAAAAAAGGGTGAGAAAATATGGAATAATATGAAGCATAAGTGTCAAAGAAACGAGAACATTTGCAAATGCAATATTGGCAGTGCCACTGGTTTTGGGTCTAAAAGACAGTCCCAATGTTGATGTTGTTTAGTTCATACGTGCGCTTGGGCTTGGCACGTCACCAGTGTTAAGCACGCACAAAGTGGATTCGGTCATTTAACAAACAAGGAACATTGGTTGAATACGAGGTGTGCAACCCACTCCTACATGATGTTAGAATGAGAATAACCATAGAATTTAGGAAATGTTTAAATGCGGATATACTAATAAGTGCTTCCTAGTGAGAACTGCATCTCTTGAAAACCAAGATAGCACACTTATTCTGAGTACTTATGCGTTTCTACAACCTTTCCCTCAAAATGTGAGTTGAGGAAAAACTGAATGGTGCTGGAGCATTCTTGAAGCCATCTTGAGTCTAGTGCATCAGAAGTCTTCCTTCTTAAGCTAGACTTCTCTCTATTTCGCCTTGGTTAAAGTTGTAACTATGCGGCAGATGGTGCAGCAGAAATGCTGAATGCCTGCCAATACAAAAGGGATTACGCTAATTTCCCTTAGTACGTCACACTAAGGTTCCAATAATATAACTTGCTTTCTAGAAACATATCTAGATTTCTTTCCTTATTATAGTCCTGCCTGCAGTTTGTTTGCATCTTACCCACTGAGTGTAAAAAAAATGTATTGACAAATATTTACTTAAAATTTTGGGGAAAAAAATAGCCTAAACAAAATGCTTTGACGCAAATGTCCAATTCCTTTATAGGCCTCCATTACCAACACTGTACTATACAATACGTGTCCATGGTGTTAGAGTATGTGAAGCAGATAGTGTATTTTAATCACAAGATGGTATCCTGTTATAAGTGCAGTCTTCTTCAATACTTTCTACAGACAGAGGCCCTGATTTTTAAACATGTAAACCCATTTTGGGTCACAAATCCTATGGCAATATAGTTTCCCAGATCTTGATTCTTAAAATCAGTATCTCCAAAGATTCACACTTCTGACTGGGAGAAATCTGCTATTGGGGATGGGGAAGATTCTCTGCAGTCAGAGTTTGTGAGTTACAAGGGGGTGGCCTTACAAAATGCCTGTAGCATCGACAAGGTCAGACCATTTTGGATATTGATATATTTTGCCTTGACGGTCTTACCCAGGAAATGCCCCTTAAAGCCGTATGCAGAGTTAACCGTGTGCTGTACTTATTAAATGACTGTATAGCCATATGCTTGTGAAGAGGCAGAGCCCTAGCGTCATGACAGAGTTGACTTTCAGAGTGGTCTGACTCAAAATATTAATGACATTATGCTGCAAGCAGTGGAAGAGAAGGGGGCGATCCATTCTCTGTGTATGGTGGTACATTGGCTTTGGGAGACTGCTAAATCTGTCAACACAGACCTAAAATGGTCTGAGATTAAAAATAAAATTAGCGTAAGTATTCATTGCGTCAATAGTCTGTTGGAAACTCTGCTCTATAGGTTTATAAATGTGATGTTCAGATGTTAAACTACATGCACTTCTCTCCCAGTTGAAAACAGAAAGGATTGGTGTGTCCAAAGGAAGGTCAATGCAGTTAAGAGAATCATTTTCTTCATTGAGAAAACCATGCTAAAGGTGGTGCCACTGAGAGGATGGGAGTTTGGGTAACCACATGTTAAGCCCTTCTCTGTACGACGTTCAGTGCTGGGACAAAGTTGCTTATAGGCCAAGTCTACCTATGAAAGGCTTTCAGAAGGGAAAAGTGTTGCATGTCACAGAACACCGCCGCCAGACTCGTCCTCGGCATCCCCCGACACGAACACATCAGCCAACACCTACAAAGGCTCTACTGGCTCCCCGTGGAGAAAAGAGTCACTTTCAAAATCCTCACTCACGCCTACAAATGCCTACACAACGGACCCAAATACCTCAACAACAGAATCAACTTCCACGTACCCAAAAGAAACCTCCGATCTTCCAACCTCGCACTGGCCGAAACCCTGTGCATCAACAGAGCCAGAGCAGGCGGAAGATCCTTCTCTCACATTGCAGCCAAGACCTGGAACGAGCTACCGGCAGACATCAGACGCGCCCTCTCCATGAACACCTTCAGGAAGACCCTCAAGACCTGGCTAAGCAGATCTGCGGACCCCCCCCCCCCCCCCCCCCCCCCCCCCAATCAGCGCCTTGAGACCCTCATGGGTGAGTTGCACGCTTACAATTCCCTGATTGATTGGTTGATTGTCAGGTCTCCGCGTAAATGCTGAAAATTCATGTTATTGGCAGATGCGGTTACAGGAGACAATAACTTGGCTAGCTTAGGCTCTGAGAGCCGGTAGTAGTGCTACAGTAAAGTCAGTCAGGCCAGTAGAGCCTCAATAAGGCCTGCATGGTCAGGTAAATGTTGGCCACTTGTCCGGTGTCTTAGACAGGTGAGCTCAGGTATCGACATCTAACCCCAACATGTTCTCTTGAATGTGGGCAAGTGGGAATGGCCTTGAAGAAACAACAGCAACTCCCACACCAATAAAGCTAAAGCAATGCAGTTATAGCTAACAAGTTGACAGCCATTCTCATTGATCAGTGTTTAGACAAAATCATCCTGGTTGGCTTCAGACTCAGGTGATATAGCAGTGTGATCATGTGAAGCAAATGTTTGAGATTTGTTTGACTAATGCATATCCCAGTGCTTGTCCCGTGGAACCAGTTTTGTGTTCCAACTTCCTACCAGAGGCTTTCATCCTTCTCCGTAATGCACATGTTTATGCCCTTTTATGGTGGCCCATATCTCCAGGAAATTCCCCAAAACTTGGTCGACTGACTAGGGAAAGGGGGCTTTGAAAATATACCTTGACAACGTTTGATGGCACCAGCTGCATGATATAAGACTCAATCCGCAAATGCAGCGTGTCTTCACATTTGCACTCATGCGTCACCTAAGCTAATTTAACCCTTGCGCGACATCGATATTCTTGTGCAAACTGAACCCATCGTACTACACCAGGAAAGCCTCAGCGACTGACGGGCGAGTCACGTTTGGCACAAGTCAGGTGAGACTAAGAAACACAGGCACGGTTATTACTTGGGCCCTGTCCTTTTCAAGGTCTGTATCTCGGAGATCTTCTCAAATATTGGGGTCACATCTTAAAGGCAAGAGGACAGAGGCAGGTCAGTGACATGGCAGACGATCTTTGAAACAGTGGCCATACTGTGGCAGTGCCACGGATCACACTCAATGATATGGGAAGGACTCTGCACCAAAGTGATCCTAATTCATAAACTGTGAAGAGCGGTGTGGCGCAGCGGCCACAGGGGCTGATTCAGGAGTGCGGGGGCCTGGGGATCGAAAGCCCGGCCTCGGAGTCAGGTCAGCTCAGCATCATGTGACTCTGGCAATAGCTCACTTAATCTCCCCGACGGCCTCCTAGCGCCTTGAGACCCTTAGGGGGGATTTGTTTGTGCTTTACAAATACCGGATTGATTGATTGATTGATATTTGAGTAATCTACAATAGGAGTCTCAACAGCATGCTGTACCCCCGCCCCCCCCCCCATCTACATTTCAACTCCTACCATACGCTCATGGGCATGTTTACAATATGACTATTTTGTTTTTCATGCTACAGAGTTGTTTCCATTTTGTAAACGCTGTAATAAATGAGAGTTACCATTACCCATATAATTGGTACTCTGGATGAAGGGCTGTGTTGGCTTCTGTGAGAGTTGAATTTGTGACATGCAGGTCACGCCTGAAGCTTTTATCTCACTGAGCAATCTAGCCCTTTGTAAGTCACTCTGCACATCCCACCTAACAGTGAAGGATATCCCTACAGAACTTGTCCCGATACTCGAACCTCCCCTGTTCACCCACAAAACCTCTTTTCCCTGAGCCTGTCTGACCTCCCTATTCAACCACTCACTCCGATATGGTATTTGCCCTCATCCTTTAAAACTGTTGTGGTTGTATATTACTAGAAACAAACCTCTACAACTTGTCCTGCTCACCCCTTCTAACTAACGCCTGCTGTTGCTGCTTCTGTCCTCAAAGTACGTGTACATCTAGGCTTCAGCTGCCTAAACCTCTCTCAAAACGAATCTGTTCAATCCCTTCCAGTCTGACTGGCACACCCCTCACGTGGCTGAACAGCCCTCACACACACACAGCTAACTTCATCTCTGCCTACTAACACCATGTCACATCAATCATCCTACTTCTTAAACTATATTCCACGTTTGACACTGTTGATTACCCTACCTTACTTTGCATCCTCAGGACCCTTGGTAATACACGCTCTGCACTCCATTGCTTTTCCTCCCACACCACTACCGGCCCTACCCTTTATTCTCACTCTTGCAGGTTCTTTCTCATTCCTGCAGTCTCCCTTTATTTAGTTTTTTTTCCATATTTCTCTTTCTCCTTTCTCATCCCCCCCATGATTCTTTTTTTCTCTTACTCTGGGTTAAAGTTTGATGAGGAAAATAAGTGATAGTCCCCAAAAATGAGTGCTGGCGGGCCCCTCCTTCAACCACCGCCTCAAATTAAGCATTTGTGACACCTCTTCATTTGGCTTCTCTAACCACCTAAAATCGGAGGTCACAGAAATATTATTCTGCTTCCTAACTTTCTCACCCCTCCTGCAAGCCTGGATCCTTCATCACCACTACAACCACTGTAGAAAGATATCAAAGTTTTAACGTAGGCAGGATCTGTACTCCTATCATCTTTCACAGTCAAATCCTTCATTAACTCTTTGATTGAAGAAAGAAAAAAAAACAACGGAATTACCACCTTCACAGTTAGTTAAGCAGCACAAGCGTTGTGGTGGCAGCATACCGTGTAGTATTCAATAGTAGTGAACAGGGGCTTTTTACCCTCTGTCACTGGAGTGAGGTCGACAGTCTCACTCACCTTTTTAAAGTTCGACTGCTGTGTGCTTAGCTCACCCTTGACCTACATATGTAGATCTGGAGTACTTCACAGCTCAAGAGTAGTGACTTTGTGCTGGTTGTGTGTATGCCTAGGAAGGAGTACAGTATAGGGATTGAGCAGTACTGTGTAGTATGTGTGTGGTTAGTGCATGCAGTGAGTATATGTATGCCTAATGGGAATACACCAAATGAGAGATGTAATGCTCTGCAGTGCGTGCGCAATGGAAGCATGTGCTGAGTGTACGTGTGCTTGCATGAAGTATAATACATTAAGGGTGGAAGTGTTGTACAGTGCACACATGGTGAGTGTGTGTGTGCTGGCAGTGTGTGTTTAGGCAGTGTGTGTTTATAAATCACATACCCTTGTACAATACAGAACGGCTACAGTACTGAGCGGTGCATGCTGACTGAAGTTTTGTGTTGTATGCATGTGTTTCTGTAGTGGCACAATGCATGGAGGTAACTGTATTGGAGAGTAAGTGTGCTGTTAAAGTACACTGAGTGCAAGTGTGCCTACAATGGTACATTACATGGAGGACCCTGGGTTCCATTTTTGGAAGCCTGGACTTGCCTTGTGAAGAACTAAGGAGGAGAGAAATCCGCCTTCTGACAGATTTGTTTATTACTGCATTTCTGTGAGCTGGGTGAGACAGGTCCAGGAGGAAGGGGCTCTCCCTTTACACTTCAAAAGGTTGCCCTTTGACTCAGTGATAGAAGACAAGAAAGGGGCCTTGCCAAATCTCAGGAAAAGATATGGGGCTGATAAAGGAACCATAAAGAGTAGGACTTGGAGTCTGGAATTAACTTTTTGACGCCCATAGCTATGTGTTTGGTATCCAGGTGTGCACTCCCATGAATTGTATTGTAGGTCAATCAGCTTCTGAGTCTTGGCTTGCTGTGACAGACATTCTTTCAGAAGGAAATAAGAAAAGGAGAAATGTACACTTCAAAAGGAGTAAAGGCCCAACTAAAAACTTCAAAGACTCAGACCCTAAATCACATTTGGTATCTGAAAAATGACTATCAGAAGGGCCCAGATGAGGGAAGGGAACTCTATAAGACTTCTGCCTGTGACCAAGACTGGGTGCCACGGCCTGCTAGTATCCCTGCTGGGCGAGGGAACATCACCCAGGGAAAACCAAGATGACCTGCTCTGGAGCCTGGAGCACCAGTGCTTGCCTGCTTCCCTAGACCAGTGTGCCCTGTGAGGAAGAGGAGAGCATTGAAGGGAGTGAGGTCCAGTGGGGAGCCATACTATGAGGACTGCCTGTGCGAGGTTTCGGTTTTGCATCAGTCAGGTCCTAGCCTGTGTGTAGGACGATTTACAGGAGAGGTCTGCCTTAAACTGAGCTTTGCAATGAGCGCTGTGCGGGGAGCACCAAGCCCTTATTGCTTCTTAGCGGTGACCCCATATGCCAGAGGGGGCCATCATGCAAATAATTGTGTGACCAGCACACCAGGACTTGAAAGCACTTTTCAGTGACCCCATGTTTCAGGGGGAGCTTCCGTGGCGTGGGCAATTGCTCTGGAGGAGTCTACATTGTGTCTGGAGCAGTAGCAACCTCATATACCGGGACAGGCTGCCAGTGATAGTCTGCCAAGGGTTTCAGGTTGTCACATGGGATTAAAGTGAGGCTAGGGAGGACTAAGGTGAGCCTGCCCAATGGGATCTGCCCTGACTGACCTTTGAGGACCAGGAGGACGCTGAGGAGGATGTCACGTACTTGTGGGACTCCAGTCGGGTGCCGAAGGATATACCTTCTCCCCACCCCTCCCCCTGTGGTGGAGAGAAATGGGCTTACCACGTCTTGGCTAGTAAGTTGATCCGAGAGCTGTGAGAACCAGACATGCCACTTGGGAGACTTAGCCTGCTGCGGTGTGTACCACAATCAGCCCGACTTCTCTGAGCAGGATCTAAACTCAATAGTGCCTGTGCTCAGGGCACCCTCTGTAAGGCCAAACGTTTCCGTGCTGCATGAGTGGGTAAGACTTTAACTGGCCCTGTGGGCCCCCAGAGCTTCGCTGCTGAAGGTGCTGCGGCACCATAACCACATTTGACTACTTTCTACGAGTCAAAAGGGGAACTCTTGAGTGTGTCCCATTAGTGAGCATTCCCTGAATGCAGCCACCAGTGAATGGGGAGTAACCATGACCATGTTATAAGCAAAATTGGGGGACAGGGATTTGCCTGACCACTACTAGATCCCCAACGTCAAGGAGATTGTGTTAATGCTTGTCAATGTCGTTCTTCCTTTGAATATGTAGAGTTTAAAAAACCAAACTTTTTTTTCTAATAAAAGAAAGTATTGGACTGGACATTGATTTATTGTTCGTACTGTGTACACTTTGAGTTATGAGTCGTGCTACTCACCTCTATATACATCCACCCCACCACCCAACCCTGATGGAGCCTTTGACTGCTCATCCACAGCTACCACTTGGAGTCATGTGCAGAAGGGGTACCTGGCCCAGTTGCCTAGGATCCATACTTAGTAGGTCGGGCCCCGGGACATCATGAGTAAAAAGGCCTCAATCACCACTGTTGGGCCCAGTAGCCCCTGCGTTCCCCATGGCCCTGTGAAATGGGTTCTGACATGCTTCAATTAAATAAATATAATAATAGTCAAACATGCTTATTTACTGTCTGTGGTTGGTGATTTTTAAGAAACTGGGGGTAGGGGGGTTCGAGATGGTAGCTCCTATGTACTGTTTGTAAGGTGTCACAATTCTCTCGTTGGCGGATGAATAGGGTTTAGAAAAAGGTTAAAGGATCTGCCACTGAAGAGAATATATTTTTGTATTGACTTGCCTACTAGGAATTTTTAAAGAATGTAAATGCTTGTTATTTACAACTAATAAAATGAAAGTATACAATCTTGTAGTGAAGGTATTTAGCTAATCGTGATGAAAATTAAAAACTCATACAGAAATATATATGTAGACCCGTGATAAAAACTGCAGCTTCTCATTGAAGTAAAATCATGTTTCTTTTTTGCAAGCAATAGCTCAATTGAGAAAAGACGGGAATAAAAATATTAATCAGTTCATCTTGGCATAATGTAGAAATGGCAGAAAATCAAGAGATGTTTGTTAGAATAGGCTGAAAATTGTTCTTTTTATTTAGGTGTGATAAGGGCACACACGCTTACATTCCAGAAGTGGCGTAAAAGGTATTAAAATACTGTAATAATGGTACTTGAGAAGAGGATGCGGCACTCTGTGATCAGGAAGTGAATGACATTATATTGCTTAAGCTTTTATGAAAGTAACAACATGCTTTTAAAGATAATACGATCTACATTTTGGGAATTGCACTAGTCGCCATTTTCTGCCAAAGTGCCTTCCTTTTGTGAAGTAATTTAATGCTGGTTATGGAAAAGTGCAGTTTAAATATGACATAGTGTAGACATGTCGGTTTCTTAAGCATCGCCCTGAACAAATATACGGGCCATTTGTCTTCTAAGAAGAACTCGGCCCTTTGCCCCACAACATAATTGTTTAATTTATACAATTGGAGATGAAAGAACTGAAATAGCCTATATTCTCTATTTATGCGAACAGTTTCTCCATTCAAGAGTTGTCATAAGCAGAGGACTACTTTTTTTTTTTGTTTTTTTTCTGCAGTTCATTTGTTTCCTGCTTAATATCTGACACAGTGGTCTAGTGCTCCTGATAGCCAAACTTCTACATTTCATAGATATATTTTCACTTTGTGTAAATATTCCTACGCTAAACAAACTTTACTGAATTTGTGGAGTCCTCTCACACCGAATTAAGCTGATATGGAAGAACGCAGTGCGAATCTGAGGTAAACACTGCATCGTGCTGAAGCCTGGCTTGCCTGTGACCAGTCGAGACATCGTGCAGCTGTGCTCTACCATACCTCTCCCAATGGTCTTTGCCGAAGAGGCTGACCTCCACCGATGTGGATCGTTGAGACTTACAGAACAATGGTGGCTTTGGCTGGGTGTATATTTTGCTTATATGACCGGTGTGAAGAAAGCTCTACCGGCTGGAGGACCTGATGTCTGAGGTGAGGTGCCTGAGATTCAGTGCAGAATGACAGAGACCTTCTTCTGCCCTTAGTACATTCCTCTGGATTGTCCCTCTGTATGCTTCTCTACAGCAACTCATGATTCATGGTCTCATAGGAATGGCACCATTTTATTCAAGTGCCATACACATGATTATTTAGAACCAATGTGATCAGTGTGACAGCTATGGCAATTCCGTGATAGGTCTGTCTTTCACTTTATAAGGGATATCTGCTTGCATTCTTAAGACTTATTCTTCCAACACGTTTCTGACCTGGTGTCTGCGAGCACTGTGGCAAGTTTGAAGTAGGTCTGTGTCTGTCCCTGGTTTTATGTGGTGTTTGTTTGCGTTCTGGAGACTCGTGCCCACTAAACCCCACTGGAGGGGTCTTCTTGAGTGCTTGACATTGTAAAAATAGTAGTAGACAATTTTCTAATCATCAAGCCTAACCTTGATGTGATGGAGAACACACTTCTTCGTCCATCATTTCCTTGCAGAAGTATGCTTTCCCTAAATGGAACTTCCTACAAAGGTGATTGCCAATAACCATTCAAGCTTATGTCTTTTCATCTTTATCATTTGTGTAATGTCAATTGAAAAGTCTTCTCCTGCAATTGTGGTTAATGTCTAGTTTACAAAGAGGACTTTGGGTTCATAATGTTTGCAAGTGATAATAGTTCTTTAGAGCTGGCGTGACTACTCTCTCCTTGATGCCGCTCTCGAAGACGTTCTGCGTCCAGGACTAGCAAAGGACTAGAGTTCAATTAACAAGTCAAATACTGCTTCATTGATTTTCAACAGCAGTGCAAAGCACGCTTCTAAGAGTAATATTCTGTCCTCTTCACTGAGCAGAGAAACGCTATGACCTCTCGACCAACCAGCTCTTATCTTCACTATGGATAGAGATTATCTCCAACTCTTTAATAGTCTCATGCAAGTCCAAAATTCTGTACTGAACATAACTGACCATAGTAACTTGCCCCTTATTTAATGTGCGAGTTACCATCTTGATATATATTAGAAAAAACATGATACAAGCAGCTTTTTATTTTACTCTTTCCTCTTCAAGAAAAGAATATAAAAGCATTATCCTTAACTTTACATCTTCTAAAATTCTGCCTAAGTCTAATTGGGGACCAGCTGTCTCTCTCTTCCTCCCCACAACCCTCCTCAGCCTGATCCAAACTTCAGAGTTCAACCAAAACTGTTATATAGAGAGGTCTTAGACAAGAAAGGTTTGCAGTATGAATATTTTCTGGATTCACATGATGTGCATTATTCCACCATCTATCTAATTGAAAGCACCAAAAAAAATCAGGATAACAGAGATTTTGGCAGAACTGCCATCAAAACTGTCTCAGAAAGATAATCACAAGGTTTGCAACTGCTGCCTACCCAAGTACCACAAACTCAGTGGAGTGCACAGCCTGTGAAGAATTCCTTCCAAAGACTCTGACGGCGATGATAAAACAAAGGTGGGTGTACTGTGCCATGACCCTGTCACAAATGAAACTGCTCTTCCTGGGAGAACTGGAATCACTCAGCTAGACTGGCTCGCCTCATACCAATGGCAGCATCAGCAGCCACCACCTTGGGTTACTCCAGAGGTGGTTATAGAGGTAGCCTTTAGAGGCAGGTCCAAAGGAGGCGCGGCTAAAGGAGCAGCTTTCGCAAAGCAGTGACTTTCTCTCCCATGATCACGTTACACCTGTGTAGGAAAGTAGGATCTACATCTATGGTTACCCCCATGTTTTGCTTGATATGATGCTGTTTTTGACTTGTCTCACTGGGATCCTGCTAATCAGCACCCCAGTCTATCTGCTTTCTCCCTAAAATGGTTTGTTCAGTACTTGGGTACAGCCCAGATTGGATACTGGGGTACCCTTGCCAGTCCCTAGTATATGGTACCCATCTACCAGGGCATAGGTACCCCAGAGGTTAACCATGTGCTGAAGCATGTATTATGCTACCCATGAGAGACCATTCGAAATGGAACTACAGGCCTGCCATTGCAGCCTGTGTAGGTTGGTGCATGCACCACTAACTAAAGATATAGGTTTACTATATCTAAGGGTCACTGCACTTAAAACCTATGTCACCCCTATAGCAGGCCTTTGCAATCCTGAAGGCAGGGTGCTTGGTTCTAAGTGAGAGGGTGCCCCTGCATGAGCAGGACACCCCTACAGAGTCCATTCTCCTGGGTTATCAGTGAAGCATCCAAATACTTTATAGAGGGGCACCATGTAATTACGCGATGACCATCTCTTAAACAGCTGGAACAAATCCTATCATGTTTGGTATCAAATATGTTAGAATCATACCCCCACACCATAAACGGTGTGGGAGGTATGATTCCAAGCACTGGAAGAGCCTTCCGTTAGGCTCTCAGTGTTCCTGGTACCAGCCTTCTAGATCTGAACGGCACAAAATGGATGATGCCGGCCAGAAACACATTTCTGCCCTGTGGTGCTGTGCCAAGCTCGAGCAGCGGAAGGTGGAACAATAGGCATCCTGTCACAGGTGACCACCTCCCAGAAAGGATTTCGTTTATTGGGACCGGGTGGGTGTGCTTGCCAGCGCCTGAAAGTCTGCATGAGGGGCACATTTGGTGTCCCTGTGTATAGTCCAGTTCAAACCGGTTCTGAGAGCAGTTGGCTCCTGCTCTGGCGCGAAACTGGGCAAAGTACACGGGAGTAACCTCCCCGCTGTCCAGACCGTCCCCTGGGGCTGTCCCCTGAATCTTCCCAACCCTTTCCCTAGGGTACTTAAGGGCTTACCTGGGTGTAGGTCCCTAGATTCGTCGTGGGATAAGATTCAGATCAGACACCACTGCACTTCTACTGTCTGGGCACTCTGCACTTCGCTGGATTTCGTTTGGGCCTGACTTCGTCTCTCTTCCAGTCTGCTGCATCATCTGTGCCTGTGCATCATACAGGAACCTCCAAGGCCTGTGAAGCATCAAAGACACCAGAAGTAATCTCCCTTGGAGTGAAGGAGTCACTCCCCTGCATTTGCAGGCACCTCAACTAAGTCGACCGGTCTGCAGATCCTGAGCTCCTCCGGATTCTGTGGGCTCTGCAACACAGGTGGTGGTTTTCCACAGCTCCCTTGGCCTGCTCCACCCTCTCACCAAGTTTGAGGTCAGTATTCCTTGTGGGTGTTGCAATATCCAAAGCCCTCTAAACCCCATCCAACTTGCAGTTGCAAAGGCTTTGCAAGAAGATCTTTGGGCTCCAAGTAGCCCCAACCTCGGGCATCTCCTGTGCACAGAATCTTCAGTCACACCGCATTGTGTGTACTGTGGCCTGTGTCTTTTGGTGAGCTGATTGAGGTTCTCTTGCGACTCCAGTGCCTCCGGCCTGTTAGTCCACTTGAGGGTCACACTTGTTTCTTTTGGGCTCCTCTGATTGCTCAGGGCCCGCCCTGACTCCTCTGCCTTTGATGAGTCCCCTGGACCTTGCTGGTCCCCATGTTGCTCCTTCTTTGATTCCTTCGTGGCTTGCCTTTGCCAAGGCTTGTTGGTGCTCCCGTCGGACACGGACCCCTCAGCACTCAACATCCTTTGTGGGACAGCTCGTATCCGGGTCCTGGTCTTCCTCAGTGTCACCTGGTCCTCACAGCTGCAGAGGCACGGTCCTCGTCATCCATCCTGAAGCACCCGACATCGGAGGTCATTCATCTTCCAAGTCTCCTGATCACCCCTGAGTGACATAGACTCTGAGTACCTGCTTTCAGGTACTCCTCTTCAAGAATCCACGTTTGGATTCCCATGGACACTCTCTCCTCTTCCAGCAGCAGCACTTTCCTGAAGTCCTCCATTGGGTTTGATGGCGGTTTCCGATACCACTTCACACATATGCACCTTGCTTCCCTGGTGTAGGTAACGTGGGTACTGGGGTATCCACGGGTGGGGTGGCTCTCCAACCTTCTGTCTTCCACAGGGTTTATTCAGGGTCCCCTGGGAAGGGTCCTCAATCTTAAAAAATCCAAACGTGACTTGCACATAGACTTGTACGGAGCACACGGTTGTGTTCCCACACTGCACACACTCTTCGTGGGGTCCCTATCTACTCACCTTGGGTGGTTCCTTGGGGTCCCAGCAATTCTACGTACTCTCAACACTGTCTTGACTCGAGTCGTGGTTCTTATACCACTTTTTTAGTATATGGTTTGGTCCCCCTCAGAGGCCACTGTGTATTTTGTGCTATTTACTGTGTTTATTTGCTAAAGTATTGTGTACATTGTGTTTATCTCCGTGTTGGAGATACTTGAACATTCTAGAGAGTATTATATAATAAATACATATTTTATAAGTACTTGGTGTGGTTCTTTTCACTTAATCTATACTATAAGATTGCATTCTGGTAAAACAAGCTGTTTTACACACCTTCTGGACTAAGCCTGAAGGCTCCTCTCCACATCTTCCACTTAGAGAGCTTTCTAAGGTTTTCTAAGACCTCTTAAATCACCATAAGGGTTGTCTGGACTGGTGCAAGGTGCCCACGTACATTAGTGGACATCATATACCAGGCCAGCCTCTCAGATCCTGTCATGGGAAGATTGCAGGGGTATCTCCTGTAGTTGAAAGTTATCACCTCTGACCAATGGGTTCTCTCTGTTAAACAACATGGATACTGTCTAGAGCTCACTGCATCCCCACCAAACATCCCACCCCATAAACACACCCTCTCTGCAGAACATCAGCGCCTCCTTCAAGAAAGGGCACAAGCGCTTATTCGCAAGGGAGCACTAGAGCATGTGCCGCCACACCAGCTCGGCAGTATAGTCCCTACATTTCCTGTTACCCAAAAAAGACGGGACCCGAAGGCCTATTTTTGACCTTAGACCACTTAACTAATACACGCTATCAGAGCATTTTCATATGGTCACACTGCAAGATGATATCCCTCTGCTGCAACAAAGTGAGTGCATGACTTATCTCAACTTGAAAGGTGCATACTTTCACATACCCATCCATTCTGCTCAATGGCGCTGCTTGTGGTAAGTGGCCACCATTCTCAATTCAAAGTGCTGCCCTTCGGGGTCACTATGCCAACGGGGTATTTGCAAAATGTCTCCCTGTGGTAGCTTCATCTCAGAAAGAGCATGATCCTTGTGTTTCCGTACCTTGATGATTGGCTGATCGAAAATACAAACAGGCAGCAATGTCCCTTGCACACTGTTAGAACTGGGGGTCTATAGTTGGCAGTGGCAAGCACCCTGTCTTAAGTAGGGACCCTTCCTTATAGTCAGGGTAAGGGAATTACACACCTAAATAACCCCTGCCGACCCCTTTGGCAGCTTGGCACGAGCTGCAATGAGTAAAGCAGTTGTACCCAAGCACACAGTAACACAGTGAAAACACTAGAAATGGACACCACACCAGTTTAGAAAAATACATTTTCTTTATTTAATCTAAACAAGACCAAAACGACAAAAATCCAACATGCACTTATCAAAATATCACTTTTAAAAGGTTTTAGCAATTCTGTCCAGAGAAAACTATGGATGCGGGTGTTTTTCACAAACTACCTGAGGATGCATCAAAAGTCACCAAATCAAGCAGCTGCAAATGAGCGAAGCGTGAGAAAACACAGCAATACGCGTATTCCGAAGTCTGCTGGGAGGTGATGTTGCATCTAATCCAGACTGTAAGGGGAAGCGATGCGTAGATTTCCAGCCGGCTTGGGTTTGCGGGTGTCAAACATTGCACACAGGTGCGATGCGTGGGAATATCCAAGCACTGCGGGTCAATGCAGCAATCCAATTGCTGCGTCATTTTCTGCAGCTGCAAACAGGTGATGCGTCGCTTCTTCCAGGTGCACGGCAGGCTTGTGTTGGAGTGGGTGTTTCGGACTTCGGAGACTTGGTGCTCTGGATTCTGGCTGCAGTGATTTCTCGGGCCACACACAGGCACTGCATCTATCTTTTCGGATGCACCTCGGCGATGTGTGTATTTTTTGGCCTTTGCGGCAGGAAAAACGTCACTGGAAGGGCAATGCGTGGATTTTCAACAGGAAAGTCAGCGACACCACCTCCAAGGACCCAGAAACTGGATTAGGACCCACAAGGCAGGTCTGAATTCCCAACATTGGAGTTCAAGGTTACTGTAGGTTAAGTCTTTGGGTCCCTGAGACTTCTTAACAGGAGGCACACTCTAAATCAAGCCCTTGGAGAATCTTCTCAAGCAGGTTTCACAGCAAAGTCCAGGATTTGTCGTCTTTGAGGTAGAAGCAGCAACTGCAGGCCAATCCAGCAAAGCAACACACAGCAAAGGGGTGGTACTCCTCCTCACAGCTCTTCAGCTCTTCTCCTTAGCAGAGCTTCCTCTTGATCCAGAAGTGTTCTAATATCCTGGTGTCAGAGCGTCAATACTTGTACTACTTTTTCCTTTAAAGTCAGCACAAAGAAAAGTCTGTCCAGCCCTAGCCAGGCACACTACAGGAGGTGGACACAGCATTGTGCAGTGCAGCCACAGCCCATTCGCCACTCTAACCCAGGATGGCTTATCAGCATATGCAGGGCGCACCTCATATCCCTTTGTGTGAGTGTTTGGAGTGAATGCACAAACAAGCCCCTGTCAATCTAAAACCAGACTTGATTCCACAGGCAGGTAGAGAGAGGCACAGGATAGTTAAACAAGAAAATGCCCACTTTCTAAAAGTGGCAATTTTAAACACACAATTTAAAAACCACCTTTACTAAAAGATGTGTTATTAAATTCTGAGCTTGGGGAATCCAAATTCCAAATCTCTAGCTGTTCCCAATTGAAGGTTGCACTTGTAAAATGTCACAAGGCAGCTCCAATGACAGCCTATGGGAGAGCTAGTGCCAGTAATAGTGAAAAACAAAAGGCACATTATTTCACGATCAGGACATGTAAAACACACCAGTACATCTCCTACCATTCACATACACTGCCCCCTGCCCATGGGGGTACCTTGGATCTACCTTAGGGGTGCATTACATGTAACAAAAGGTAAGGTTAGGGCCTGGTATTTGGGTGCATTTGCCAAGTCGACATGGCAGTTAAAAACCTTTTCATTGCTTCTTTTTCAGCCACATTGCCGCTCAACAGTCAGAAAAGTAATGCGCCTACTAGGCATTATGGTATCTTATCTTGCATATCTATAGTTCTTCATGCAAGACTACACATGCATCCTTTACAAGAGTGACTAGGAGCACAGTGGTCCCAGACAGTGGGCAATCTAGTGTTAATACGGGCCTGCACCCATCGCTTTCAGCAGTGATGGAAAAGCAACAACCCGTTGCAGGGCCAGCCCTTTCTAGACTCCGTTCCGCAGGTCAATATCACAAGGCACACCTCACTTTCCGAGCTGGGGTGGGGGGGACTTTGCACCCTCAGAAAATTACCATGCAGCGTATGTGCACCAACAGGGCTTCCACATCATTGACCTCGAGCTACTGGCCATTCAGTAGGCACTCAAAGCCTGCTACTTCCAGGTTCAGCACGAAGTAGTCCTCATAAAGATGGTCAAAACGATGACCATGTATTACCTTCAAAAGCAGTGAGGCACACTCTCTTTGCAGCTGTCAACACTAGTGCAGAGTATTTGGTGTTGGACACTTCACCACATGGTCCATCTCCTAGCAGAGTACCTACCGGGAGTGGGAAACGGCTTTGCAAACCTGCTCAGCAGGACGCAGTGACAAGTCCACCAGTGGAAACTCCACCTGCAAGTCCTACTTCTGTCTTTTGGGGTTTCCTGACATCGACCTCTTCTCCACCCACCAAATTGCCAAAGCTTCACCTCCAGGTTTCCACACTCGCAGTACATGGGCAATGCTCTATGGATGAACTGGTCTGCCTACGCTTTTCCGCCTCTCCCACTCCTTCCATACATGGTTCAGAAGCTTCTGCAAATATCCTCGCTCTCATCCTGGTTGCACCCACATGGGCCAGACAACCCTGCTGTAGCTGTCAGTGATTCCCCACGAGAAACATCCCAACAGGCCCGACCTTTTTGCACATAACCATAGTGCAATCACACTTCCAAGCCCCAAGCAACTCAATCTAGCGATCTGGCGCCTGAGGTCCTATAGTTCAGTTACCTCAAGTATGTATGTCTATCCTTAAGGAGGCACGTAAACCCACCACACGTGCCTGTTATGGAACTAAGTAGAAAATATGTTTTCACTATTGCTTTCCAAAGCACATAGTCCCACTAAAACCTGCTGTCCAAGATATAGTTTACTACCTTCTTCAGCACCAAAAATCAAGCCTAACTTTCACTTCCATACGCCTTCATCTAGCCGCAGTTGCAGTTTACTTGCAAAACAGGGAGCACTTTTCCTTACTTCCCTATGATTAAGGCGTTCATGGAAGAACTCAAATGAGTTATACCAGCCAGGATACCTGTCACCCTTGTCTGGAACCTCAATATTGTCCTTACTAGGCTCTTGAGCCCTCCTCTTGACCCTTATGTTCATGCCCACTACAGTTCCTGTTATGGGAGGTTGTCTTCCTTGTTGCTCTCATGTCTTTAAGGCGAACTACAGTCTCTTATCCTAGGAGAGCCTTTCTTTCAAGTTCATGCTGACAGGTTTAGGACCAACCCAAAGTTCCTCAAAGGTGACATCCTCATAACATCTCAATGAAATTAGAAAGCTCCCAGTTATCTTCCCACAGAGAGCCCTCATACCCTTGATGTCTAGTGTGCTCTTATGTATTACATTGATCGGACCACACATGCTGCAAATGTAATATATTACTTACCCTGTGAGCATCTGTTCATGGCTTGTAGTGCTGTAGATTCATATGCGCCCACTCACCTCGCTGGAAGCCTTTGGTTGTTGCAGATGTCTTTTTCTCTTTCTTTCTTTTGCATGATCATCAAACTTTCCTTTCCTATGCTCTTCATTCTCACCCGTTGTGCGGCAAACAATCTAACAATGGAGCCGATGCCTTTGCACACTAACAATAACAGGAGTTGCTATACCTCGTGACTCGTTTTACTTCTTTGAAGAAAAACAACTTGCAAATGTCCAATGTCTAGATGGCTGGAGTATGCACAGAATGTGAATCTACAGCACTAAACGCCACAAAGTGACACTGCCCTGGGAGCTGCGCTTTAAAGTGAAATATGGAGCAGCTTCTTCAAAGCTGTCCGTGTTTCACAGTGGGCGGCACCCACCTGCACTTTCAAGAGGTATTAGGGATACCCTTGCCGGCGGGTGAAGTGAGTGACTGCACTTGCCTACAAGGGAATGTCTGGGGCGTTCATGGGACCCCCTTTCTCCCCTCAGGAGGCAGATTGAAAGTGTGCCACACTTTCAGTGCGCCTCCTAAAAGCATATGTGCCTCTGCGCTCATGTCCATAATACGGTGCAGAGGCAAAATGATTCCTTAATTTGCATTGGGCTACGCCCCCATGCGAAAGAGGGAATGTCCTCCAATGATAGCCAAGGTGCTACATGAGAGCCAGCACTATCAGTATTTCAGAAGGGGCCACAGAAGCGTGTGCTGCCTCTTCTGTAATACCAAAGTGCCCCGGGTGGCGGAACAAAGCAGGAGCACATTCCCAATGTGCCCCCACAGCATTTTCTGTAATACAGTCCCTGGTTGCAACCAACAATTTAGACTTCTTATTCCCAACCAAGACTTCGCTCAATAATGTCTCAAATCCACTGTTGGATTTACTCATACCCTCTGATCATTCAGTCATTTGCTTAGCCCAAACTGGGAAAACAGGTAGTGGGTTGTCGATTATCTATAAATACGCTATTTCATGCAAGCACGTGAAAAGTGGTCATTTAATTTCCTTCCAGTGCCTCTTGAGTAAAATAAAAACAGCCCACCCAATCCCCATGAAATTCAATTTTTTCCCCCATCCTCCATAACACAAACATACCTTTGTCAAACGGGTCATTGTAGTTATTCTGGACAAAAGACATCCTCTTCCAACTACTTGCATCTCGAGACTTTCGGCTTGCTTTGAGGAGAACAAAAGGATCCCAGCTTCTTGCACCTGATGACATTTTCTACTCTGATCTGATGCAACATTCTTCTCCCAGGTTCGACCCTAGATCTCTTAATTGCTAGCAAAGACTTAACCAAGGCTGACTCTTTAATCTATATTAGTTGGTCCGACCAGTTTCTGATTGATTTCTCCCTCAACTTCTCTAGAGTATTAAGCGGAAGCCAACAAAGAAACCAAAACAAAGATCAAGATAATACAGATACATTAATCAAGATACCCTCTCAGCCACAATTTCCTTAACTCTTCTAAATTTACTGGCTAAAATAAGAGGTTTTCAGGATGACAGAATAATATTCGCAGAGAGATTATAACATAGCTAATAGATGAGGTGCCCTCCCCAAAATATAATTCCACGCCCTCAACATGGTTGATCAGAAAACAATTTAACCAGGACAGAGAAGCCTTCAGAGCAGTACAATGGAGCAGGTGCATGAGCCCTTATAAGGAGAACCTCATAAAGCTATGATCTGAAAGAAAAACATACAAAAAGCAAAGCTAAATCCATTTATTCAAACAGAAGTACACCAAGCCACAATATCGATCTAAAAAGCTGTTTGATTTAGTCAGTCAAGCAACTAATGTTCTTCAAAACTCCTTCATTATAGTTACCCGGTAAAAACTTTACTGTGTAAAAGAAAACATAGACAAGATTAAGCTCTCTCTATAGAGACTCCCACTATTTAGAAACCCAAACTCAACAAGCCTGAATTCCGGCACATTTCACATTTAAAATTATATAAGCACATCGCTAATTTGAGACCCGCCTTTCATTTCAGTGATCCCAATCCCGCCACTGTCATCAAAGTACTTTCGAAGTCCGTTCTGGGCAACCCTGATTAATGCTTCAATTTCTCAATAATCTGTTCCAGGTGCCTAAAAACTGGACAAGTCACTCTTCTTTTGAAAATGCCAGAAGGTGATCCCAAATATTTGAGCAGCTGCCGCCACTATCAAACTTACCATTTCTGTCTAAAGTTCCGGAAAGCTACATTATGAACCAGCTGAAGCGATTCATGACTGACTACAATCTCTTCAATTACTTCCAATCCAGTTTCAGATTGAGCCTCATCACAGAAACAGGTTTGCTTCAAATTGAAGACAATGTAAATAAAGGACACTCCGGCCTGATGGCCTTTCTAAATTTATCTAAAGTATTCAACACATTCATCTATTCCATGCTGCTAAAGATCTTTAGTGAGCGAATGTGTGTTGAAGGATGGACCTAATGTGGTTCTCGTCCTACAACGATCTAATGTAAGATCTTGAATTCTGGCTTCATCCCCAACTGTCTCGCCATGAGGGTGTACCTCAAGGTGCCATATTCTAGCCTACTGTCTCCAATCTATGCCCATATATATTAAAAGAGAACCAAGAGGTTCTTGGAAAAAACCCAGAGATCTTCTACCACTACTTTGCTGATTACATACAGCTGTACTTGAAAGTAGCATCTCTTGAAGACATTGAATTTTATTCAAAATCCGCCTGATAAAATCAATCTTCGGTGTCCGACCACCACAAATTAAATAACTTGAAAATGAAATACTACCAAAATACCACAAGGTAAATTTTTGTAGTGGAGAGAATCATATTATTAGAACTATACTAGTCATTGAAATAAGGGAGAACAACAAAATATGTCATATAAATTCTCCTCGTCTTAATAAAAAAAAAATCTGCATCAACACTTTTTTAGGCATAAACAGTTAATATTGTACGTCACTATAATTAATGTAAGTTGCATGCAAGACCCATTTTTGATGCTTTTTTCATGCATGAGTTATTCATAATCATATTGCCCATTTCCTATTCTTGTCATCAAGTGGCCTTCATAACAGCAAACTAGTGGTTTGAGGTGTTCAATATCCCTCTTCTTCACATCTCAACAGAGTCAAACAAAAAAAATATAATACCAGTCACCCTGCATTTATATTCAAGACTTCTCTCCAGGGTGTTCGATATTATATCCCCAATTCCAAAGCATAAATTTAGATTGTGCAAATTTCAAGGCATTCTCGTTTATCATGAATCTTTACACTTATGTGGAAATTTGAAAGCTTTTCAGCATAGCATGGACGAGACCCGTGATAAGGCATTAAAATCTCAACAGCAGTTCTACATGCCTACAGTTCAGTTATAGAGCATTACAATTAAATTAAACCTCTCCTACCTAGGGAAGACTTTAAACAAGTGGCCCAGGCAATAGTCCTGTCAAGATTACTGTGGCAACTCCTTTCTTACTGGGATGCCAAACTTATATCTTGTCTACTTCAAAGCATCTCCACATGCCTCAGCAAGACTGATCTTGTGGTCCGAGTAGGACCATATCACACCAATCCTGACCTGCCTGATGTTGTTCCAGATGAAAGCTTGTAGTACTTGAAACTGGCTTATACTCCCTATAAAACAATACAATAACAGACCTCTAAGTACCTCACAAATAAACTGGTAGTCTAAAGTAGATTAGTCAATCTCAGGAGCTTAGATTAATTTGTGTTTTGAAGGGCTGCTATGCAGATAGAAAAGGGCCATTAAACACGCCTTCCCAAGTATTGCCCCAAAGCTGAGGAACTCTATCACCGCTATTGGTATATTTTCCTCCAATATAGCTTTAATAGCAAAAAATTTAACAAACGACTTTTCCAACAATATTTCTGATTTGATTGACAGCTGAAGTATAACAATTGTATGTCCCGCTCTGTTGGTTGAATAACCCTTTTAGAGTGGCCATTCACAATGAGGGTAACTCATTAACTGGTACCCTTCTCCCACATTAGTTTGGAAGCACTCAACTATTCCTGTACATTAAGCATAGAGGAAGGGCTGTATATTAACTGGGTTTTTGTGTACATTAAATATATGTCCAGCATCGACTGTCTTCTCTCTATTCCTTCCTCACATTTTGTTCCACAAACATCTTCTGAATGACATATTCTGTACTTTCTTTATACCTCACTCATGTTGTTTGGTAATTGGAAATTGTGTATGTTATGTTGTGACTCTTCAACCTGCTTCAAGCTCTCTGCCTCCTTTTAACCATAGCCCATGCTATAAAAACACATCTAAATATAGAAATGTGTTAACAGTTCATGAATTACCTTACTGGAAAATGTTCTAGAGAAATAACTCCTGCAGGCTCATTTTGGATGAAACTGAACACAAAGCAATGTCGAGGCCTGCCATCTTCCTAAAAGAATATGCATCACTAGATAGGAGGAGGCATGCAGCACGTTAATGCCGCACACTTGTATAAAATGGTTGTTGCTGTTAGTTTCATCATTGCAAAATAATATTCCTTCCTGGCTACATTATGTTTTATGAAAATGATATGAACTTCAGCATGTCATGACAGACAACACGGAATGTGCAAGTGGTGCTTTATTGCCATTGGCAGCACAACGGTGGATTCATGAGCCCTATGAAATAAAATGCGAGTAACCCGTTTCTAAAATATCTGGTGTCCCTTCACAAATTGACTGCACTATTCTCTTGATTTTTTTTCACGTTCATCTTGCCATTTCCGGTCCTCTATCAAGGACATTCACCAGAACTTGTACAGCTCAATGCAATTGTTAATAAACAAAAATTAGGAGAGAGGAATTCCTCCAAAGGGAGGTGAACTGAACGTCCTCCCTAGTCACTTTTGTCAAGAACAAAAGACTCAGTCCATCCGTTGTAGTTTGTGCACCACTATCTTATGGGTCATCTGCCACATTTGTTTCCTTTTGATTATTAACCCTCAACAACCTAGTGTGGTGTACTTTTTCATCTGGTCTTTTATCTAGCACTAAGAAGTATCTTGAATTTATTGTGTTTAAGTGTACTGTGTGGTTGAGGTAGGTTTTGTATGTAGAGTGGAGGAAACTGGCTTGTGCAGAGAAAAACCATAAGAAATTAAAGGTGCTAGGCTACTGAATTGTCTAAATTTTTTTCCATGCCGCCGTATCCACAAGGTGAAAAACAATCTGAAGACGTGCATGCCCTGCTGGTCAACCTGTTTCAAAGCCTTATTCACCGCTGCTTGTTTAAAGCTGAATTATGAAAAAACGAAGGTGCTGATTTTAGGTGGACCATCATCTTCTTGGTCTGCATTCTAATGGCCTGCTTAGTTAGGGCAATGCCTTTCCCCTGTTCAAACCGTGCGCAACTTGGGAGTTGCTGTGGACAGTGTGCTATTATTCCTTCATCAGATTAAGAAAATTACGACGACCTGCTTTTGGAAGCTTCAGATAGATTTTAAGGAAAACTCTAACTTTTATTCCTTAATCAGCCCACTACCTATCATTCAAGTGCTGGTTGGATCTCGACTTATTATGTGAACACTCTTAATCTTTGGTTACTGGCATACAGTTTCAATATATCCAATTGGTTGAGAATTGTGCAGCATTTCTGTTACTTAATGTTTCACTGCATGTTCTTGTTTCCAGTTATCTTTGGTACTCCACTGGCTTCCTGTAGGGTGAAACGCTCTTTTTAAGAGTCAATATATTTATTTTAAGTCACTGCCTGATCTTAATCCAGGTTTTATGTTATTATTTTGTAACAAATTATCCACGATTACAACAGTGGCATGGAAAACACTCTTACTCTTTGGCCTTGAGATCTACCATCCAATTATCCCAAAGGGTCTGTGGCCTTGACAGTGAGGGAAAAGATACGATAAACAGGTATGCTAGATAAATTTAACATTGAATAAACTTTGCAGAAAAAGTCTGCCTGTGTGTGTTTGCATGGCCATGTTCTAATTCATAATCCTCGGTAATCACACCAGCGACCATATAGATTGCAAGCAGGGCATCCGGGCGGAATGGAAGAATGGGGCGTGAAACTTGATATGACCCGTCCATTCCTATTGGGAATTGTCACTGCAGGCTTACCAAATCTCACAAGGGCATTGGTAGTTTGTATCCTGCAAAGAATGTGCTGCAATGGACAGATATTCAGCCTTTTTTGTCCAGACAAAGGGCACTGCAACCTCTTGTACACACATACTGCAGAACAGTACGTTCTAATCACTTTCTGGCAGCAACCTGACGAAGCAGGAAATATTTAGTTGTGATTGCAAACCTCCAGGTGTTCTCAAGAATTGATGATATTTATGGTTTTGATGTTGCCCGGCATGAACTCCCTTTTTAGGTCTATCCATTAAGAAAGTTGTGGTTAATTCTTACTGCCAGATGATGATGTACCTTGTCAGTCTTTTTTTCAGTGAGAATTACCTTGGTGGCATCATGTGAACAACAGATACAACTGACTCATCTAAAGTGATGATCAAGCTTACATACATTTGAATTAAGAATACACTCCAAAAGTTGCTCCTAGTGACCAAACCACACCCTTGGCTCGTAATATATAACCTAAAACTACTTTACTTGTATAGTAAAATATCAACTCCTCGATGGATAGTGCCAATGATTGATGTTGTTATTTAAAGTTTTTAACTGATAGAATGGAACATGTTTGTGTTCTCTTTTCCGTAGAGCTCTTTGGCAAGCATTCATACACAGTTCCTGGCAGCTTTGGAATCACTTAAGGTGTTCTGGGATGTTCTTGATGAAATTGATGAGAAGACTTGGGTTTTGGAGCCAGAGAAACCAACTCGAAGTGCCATCCTACGAAGAATTGCAATAGGTAATAAGAAACCTTTATGCAATTTAGTGAGTGAGCTAAACATAGCATTTATTCTGTTTGTTCTTTTATAGAACTTATCACAGCTTTAGCGCAGTATCAAAGCATTAGATCTGAGACGGAATGGTATGTAGCCCGTAATTGTGAACATTATCCAAAATGTACTGTGTCAGGAAGTAATGGGAAGTGCCAACATGTGATGTCAGCTACTAGAATGAAGACCAAGGGTCTTTTTGGACACGAGCATTTTTAGTCTTTTAAAAAAAAAATTGTTTACATTGTTTCAAGACCACTTACTGACAAAGAGGCAAGGTAACAGATTTCCACAAGAAATGGCCTTGAATTTGTTTGGGTCTTCCCACAAAACAGTTGTCAGTTTGACATCTGGTATTATTAATATGCAAAATCCAAAAAGGGAGTACAGTATTGTAGGGGAATATGCGCTTGAAAATATACCCTGAAGTCAACTGGGTGCTTGATCGTAAGCCAGTGCAGGACTACCTACACAGGGAAATGTGATCTGTGCATTTCATCCTAACATGAAATAGGTTTTTGGGATCTTATTTATCATCATGACAAGCGTATAGAGTGGCATAAAAGGGAACCAATTGAGTGGAAGCCTGGTATGATATCCTGGTAGTCGCAGCAAAACCTGCATGGAAGAGGCATTCAGACAAAATCATTTCAGCCGGATTCACCTTTGAAAGAATGCTGGATCTTTATGCACTCATCTGTCTCCTTGGATACTTAAAAGTAGTTCTTAATAATGTTTGCATACATTTGGTATCCCGATAACTGCCAAGGATATTCGAAAAGGTATCATGTGAACATTAAAATGATTTGTGAGATAAGTGAATCAATAGAACTCCCCAAGCAGTGCTTTCCAGTCAGATTAATTTAGTAGGTTTTGCTTGATGCAAATCTTTGAAGGCAAGTTCCTCCCAACCGACAGATCAATACTACAGTTTCAATGTTCTGCCCTGACCAGAGGCAGAAAAACCTAGTTTCCTTACCTAGAATATCATGCTAATCTTTAAACATAGAAGCTTTCAGTCATTCATCTTAATGATTTTTGTCTTAATTCTGTTCCTGGTTTTACAAAGTTGTAGATGCACCTTTTCAAATTGACAACTCAAATTTTAAACAAGTCTTTAGTAGTCGAATAGTTATGACTGTCCTTGTAACTGATGAGACTACTGTTACTCAATGGTAAGTATTTATCAGTGCAGTATTTGCCCAACATCAAGGATTTAACTCTAAAGGCAGCCAAATTCTAGTATATTGGCTGCACGAGAAAGCTTGAAGCTACAGCTGTAGTTTTTCTTAATTTCAAATTGGTTTCTTTTTTGTTTTTACAAAAGATTGAACTCAAAATAACATAAGAATACAGAATAAAAAAAATATATTCTTTGAGGGGGAAGTGATTCCATTAAAGTAATAGTTCTCGGATTTACGCGTTTAAGTTGAGATCATGAGAAGATCACCTAAGACTAAAGTAATTTCAAAGATATTCAACTGTTTGTATATCTAAACATGTCAACAGGGTGTCTTTTTCGGAGTATGGTAAACTCAAAATGAGGGAACAGCAACTTTGGTTGTAATTATAAAGAGGTAAGAATCTGGTTGTAAGCTGGTTCAGGGTGGTTTCCTCCTTTGCAGGTAAAGATCTAGATTGTGCCACATAGGGGACGAATATTCTTTATATAGGGGAGAACTGAGTTCTGTGCTCTGCATAAAAAGCACGCCATGACCACTAATCATATGTAAATATGGTCTATGCCATCTTCCACTCTGATACAATTGTTTTGCCCACCTAAGCTATGGAACACGTTCATAGACGTTGTTTACTATGTGTCAGAACTGGGGTCACCAATTCCGACGTGGTAGCTTGGCGCGAGGTAGGAAGGCACCCGAAGGCAATGTGTAAAGTAGTTGTGCAGCACTCACTCACACAGATTCAGCCATGCGCACACAATGAAGGTCACTACCCCAAGTGGTTTTTAAAACAAGATCTTTTATCTAAGGCAAGACATGGCGCATCAATTCATTTCAGGGATAATTAAGGCAATTCAAAGCAGCAGTCAATTCATTCAAGTAACTAAACAGATATTCGCAGGACAGCAACTAGTCCCTTCAGTTAGATGAAACAGTGCATTTTAGGGTATCCAGTAATTCATTCAGTTAGCTGGAACAGTGCATTTTGGGGCAACTATTAGATCATTCCTGCAAATAAGGCAGTGCATTTCAGTACAGCAATTAATTCATTCCTGTGAATAAGGCAGTGCATTTCAGTACAACAATTAATTAATTCCTGTGAATAAGGCAGTAACATGGTCAAACTAGTGAATCAAGGGGGTAATCTCATGCCAACAAATAATTCAGGCAGGTAACCGGTGCAGGCAACTTCAGGGTAACAGTTTACGTAGTCAACTTCACCATAGCATGAATATCTCTCACTTCCCTCTCGCGGGCAGCCCTATATTCGCTTTAGCCCAGCAGTAGGATAATACGGTATGCATGGGGCCCCGAGGCCTGGTTGCAGTTCCCGGAGGGGAGGGGCGGACGCGGGACTGCCTCGCCAGACGATGGAACCTCCTGGGCAGCCCCCGCAATTCCTGCAGTCACTCCGCCCTCCCCCAGGGGGTCTTAACTCTCGGTGGGGGGCTCCAGTCTAGGCGGGAGCCCGCGCAGGCAAAGCGGGCTCCCCGCGACTCTTTCTTGTGGCGGGGGCGAGGCCGGAGGTCTCGGAGCCGGTCTCGGCCCTGTGGCGTCTTCTTCGTCCTGGGATCACCCCGGGCGCAGGTCTCAGACCGCACCCGCAGCGGCCAATCCCTGCGCGGCTCGCTGGGGGGTGCGGCGGCCTCGCCCAATGGCTACGCGGCCCTGACTGGGCGTGGCTGGTGACGCGGCCGGCGCCCCGTCACGTGATACGGGCCGCGCTGGCTTCGCCGTTCTGCTGCAGGCTTCCTCAATACCGCGGCGGCCCTCTCCAGGGTTCGGGGGCCGAGGCGGTGATGTCACACCATGCGGTGGCGGCAGGCACCCGGGCCATGGCGGTGATGGCGGACACAGCGCTTCTCCTTCTGCGGAGCAGGGGCCGCGGCGGTGATTTGGGCAGCTAGCGTCTCCACGAGCCCAGCGCTAGACCGTTGGTACCTGGGTGACGGCGGTGAATTCCAGCGAGAAGCGCTCACACCAGCTCAGCGCTAGGGTGCAGGTACCTGGGCAGCGGCGGTGATTTGAGGGCTTACAGCGCCTAGAGGGCACAGCGCTTAGAGGGCAGAGGGCTTCTTTCCATGGGGCACAGTTCTGGTAGCACAGCGCTAGGTGGACACAGCGCTTTACCTGTAGGTCCTGAAGGGTTCACAACAACAGTCAAAGTTTCCAGGGCAGCCCTTATCTTAGAGGGGAAAGAAGATGACCGGTCCCCCTGGCAGGCTTATGAGGGCGAGAAGGGGGTTGAGTTGGCAGGCATCAGAGGCAGGGTGGGTCCCTGCAGCGCACTGGAGACGGTCCCCTGGGTTGCCCCCTCACCAGGCAAGATCAGCAGGCAGGCAGAGTCCCTCATCTAACTTGGGTACAGCAGGGCCTAGACTCAGTCAGTCCCAGTAGTGTAGGTTTCTCCCCTAGGCCCAACCGCCTACGCTCTGGCAGAGGTTCCCCCAGGTCCAATGGTCCCCAACTGACTAGTTCAGTTTCCCTCCTTTCCTCTTATACCCCCAGGTCAGGTGGCCCTCCTGTAAAGGCTGTTGAACAAGAAGAGGGTTTAGGCTCTAGTCAGTAAGGCCGTGCCTTATAACACAAGTAACAATAACAATGCCAGTACTGATGAACTTTTTTGACTCCACTTTCTTATGTGGGAACATTTCGAAAGAAAACAAAATGAACGGGGGACCTTTTGTTTAGTCGATTTAATCAATCTGTTTATGCGTTTTGTTTCTAATTTCACAAAAACTTTTTTTGTATTTCCACAATTAACATTGAACTAATAACACACAATATTTACTGTACATAAATAAACACATTCAACCACAGTCATATCAACATTCATTCCCATACCACACTGGACAGTCCAGAACCAAACATACTATATATAAACAAACAATCTGAATTCTCTTTAAAGACACAATTTACAATTTGGCCATAGAAGATGATGGAGTCTGTAGAGAACAATATTGAGGGTTCCAAATGATTCTTTTAATTCATTTAGGCCAAATTGTATTTGGAGAGTAGACCAAAACCAACGAGAGTTCCCACAGAATTCATTATGGACCTAGCAAGCTTCGCTCTGAAAAAGAACTATTTCAAGTTCAAAGGTGACTTCTATTACCAAATAAGAGGAGTTGCAATGGGTTGTCCCTTCGCTCCTGAACTGGCAGTCCTTTTCATGGCCAAGTATGAAGAGAAATTCGTCTATAATAGCAACCCCTTCTCCCACTACATCGGTAAATGGGTTCGCTATATAGACGATGTTTTTATGATCTGGACAAGTAATGAACAGGACTTGGTCCTGTTCTATGACTGGCTCAATAATCGCACGGAGGACATCAAATTTAGTCTAAACCATTCTAAGACCAAGATACCTTTTCTGGATGTAGAGGTATATCCAGCGAACAATGGACTAGTGACAACTCTGTACAAAAAACCAACTGATCGGAATAAAGCACTACACTTCACCAGCAGCCATCCGAGGAACTTAAGAGAGAACTTGCCCTATGGGCAGTTTCTCAGGATTAGAAGAAACTGCACATTTAAAGATGAGTATTACCTTCATGCAAGTAATCTGCTTGAGAACCTAAAAATGCGAGGTTATCCGAAAAAATTACTAAAAAGAGCTATGAAAAGAGCGTGGTGGACACCACGTGAAGATCTCTTAAAACAGAAAGAAAAATCGCCTCTTCAGAAGATTGTATGTGTTTCAACATTCTGCCCAAACTCTAACCCATTGAAAAGGATTATTAGACAAAATTGGCACTTGGTCAAAAATCTGGACCCCTCTCTAAGTGACTATCCTCTTTTTGCGTTCAAAAAAGATCGTAGCATTTCTAATCAAATAGTCAGAGCTTCTATGCCATCAACAACTAACAAATCCCTAAGAGAATATGTAGGCCTTCCTCCAATAACTGGCCACCATAAATGCGGCACATGTGCCTGTTGTTCGTCAACAGAAGAAGGGGATTTATTTTCACACAACTCAATATACTGGAAACATGACCGTTTTACGAATTGCAAAAGTAAAAATGTGATCTATGCGATCCGTTGCCCGTGTGGACTTTTGTATATCGGGAAAACGAGCCAAGAAATCAGAGTGAGAATATCGCAACACAAATCGCGTATCAATAAAAATGTCCAGAATGCTCCGTTGGTCCAACATTGGAAAACGCACAACCATCCAGTAACCGATCTAAAATGGACTGTCATTTCCAAAGTGGATCCTGATTCAAGAGGTGGTGACCTCGAACGACAACTCTCGCAGCGTGAAGCAATGCTCATTGTCAAATTTAACTCAGCCATCAACGGCCTTAATGAACTATCCGAAATTTACAATCTTTGACCAAACACCATCTGGTTTGAATTGATATAAACCGCAGTGGAGGACAATGGAAAACCCCTGTTTGCGCTTTCCATTAAAAGCTCGACACTCCTTCCCCAAGACTTTTTACCCTGCCAACCAATTCTAAGTTCGCTGGTGGTCCACACAGTGTTTTGTCTTGAGTACAAGACTGGCCGCACATTTTGTCCGTCCGTCACACACATGGACACCCAAATTGCGCAAAGAGAAGTGTATTTACATGTTCCATTTCAAACGGCATGGCCGCACTTTTTTATCCGTCCGCCACACACATTGACACTCAAATTGCGCAAAGAGAAGTGCATTTACATGTTCCATTACAAACGGCAAACACAGTATAAACTACATCTCCCAGAACTCACTCAGCGCGGGAAACTAGTTCATATTCACGCGAGACTTCGAACACAAACACGGAAGCTCATTTCCTCCGAGTTTGAAGCGTGAGAAGAAACGAAAAAAGGTACGGAAACGATTCTAATGAATTTTAGCACACCTGTGCTTCTGGCGGCCGTCAACTCCGCTGACAAAAATCTCCTGGTTTGGTTCTTTCAGTGATTTGATCGCGACGCATGACAATCGACGAAAGTAATTGATTTTCGCCTACAACCCGGCGATTCAAGGTAGGCTATTCACCTCTGAGCAGCGTGCACAGCGCATCTGATACATCACAGGCAATTGATTGTTATATCCCGTGCCTGTCAATACAACGACCTGACATCGTTCCTTTATTCCTCTTTAGACTAATTCTGTCCCATCATCTATACACGTAAGTCACACAGTCTAAATGGCACTTGTATGTTTGGTGGTTTTTGAATTTTGGTTTGGCAATACGACATAGTTGGATTAATTCTGGGTCTAACTTTTTTACTTAGATTTTACACGTCTAAAGATCTGGTGGACATCACCCACAGGTACAACTCACTTTTTATAACAAGGCTGTTGCTTTTAAAAGGCGGAAGCAGTCTAGTAAGAGTCCTCTTGTGTTCTCCTTTCAGCTCCCAGGTCCTGATGAGAGCCCCAGTACTAGAAGGGGCTTGAAACGCGTCGACCTCTATCTTTTGGCCTAAATGAATTAAAAGAATCATTTGGAACCCTCAATATTGTTCTCTACAGACTCCATCATCTTCTATGGCCAAATTGTAAATTGTGTCTTTAAAGAGAATTCAGATTGTTTGTTTATATATAGTATGTTTGGTTCTGGACTGTCCAGTGTGGTATGGGAATGAATGTTGATATGACTGTGGTTGAATGTGTTTATTTATGTACAGTATATATTGTGTGTTATTAGTTCAATGTTAATTGTGGAAATACAAAAAAAGTTTTTGTGAAATTAGAAACAAAACGCATAAACAGATTGATTAAATCGACTAAACAAAAGGTCCCCCGTTCATTTTGTTTTCTTTCGAAATGTTCCCACATAAGAAAGTGGAGTCAAAAAAGTTCATCAGTACTGGCATTGTTATTGTTCCTCCTGTAAAGGCGGCAAAGCATAATCCCTCCCAGAGCTGGAAGGTTCCAGGAGCTTCCACATAACTGTCTATGGGACAAAAAGGCGGGATGGTAAGGATACTGTATCAAGATGTCCCAGCCTGCTCCTAACCACTACCGCGTGTATGCAATGGCCACTCCGCATTAGCAGGGGCCTGTGGCAGCCATGTTAGTAGGAGAGAGCACCTGCACCTCAGCACTGTTTGGCAGTGGTAAGGCGCCCAGAGACTTGGGGCCAACCAAAAAGATGGTGGCCAAAATGAGGCGACAAGGGCAAAAAAACGGGGTAAGACCACCCTAGGGCTGACAGGTCTAACACTATGGTTGAGAGATTATGGGTTTGCAAGTGTGTGTACACCTACATAGGTCATAATGGGGTTTAGATCTTTATTTACACTGAGAATTTCTTTTACATGTTTAGAGATTTTTAACCATATGGAATATGCATGTTGGCACTCCAATATCATGTGCAAGAAATCTCCCCAGGTTTTTGGCAATTCCGTCTCAAGTCTGTTGGTATGATGCCTACTTTATTAAGACTGACAGAAGTTCAGTCTACCTCATGTACTGTGAAGAACCTCATGTTCTTAGGCCTATGTAATATTGGACAGGAAGTTGATATCTATAATTCTTTTGAGTAGTGTGTAGATTAGACTTCAAGCGAGATGAAGTCTTCTTATTTCATTTGAGTTTTTAAATTTAGTGTGGAATTCTTCTGGGAGAGAAGGCTTTAGACCTTTGAAACCAAATGACTTATAAAGGCTACCTTTTCCAGTACGTCTGGAAAGTATGGAAACAATACTCATCCTATTATGGTAATAAAAGCGTCTAGTTTCAGGAAGTTATAGAACTCGTAATTGTCTAATCCAGTGGTTCTTAACCTGGGGTCTGAGGACCCCTGGGAGTCCGCGAGGCTGACTCATGGGGTCCGCGACTGTTTTACAAAATTAAATATTACAACCAATCAGTTAAAAATGAATAAAGTATTTACAAATAAGGATGCAAGGATGGACATTTGAAAACTTTTTCTATAGTTGATTGTGAATTGCACAACCTATTTCAATATTCGAGCATTTGTTGGGTGTATACCTGTTTTTCTACTTCTGTGTATTGTTTTGATGTTCAATGTACTTATCTCCATCCTCGTTGCTGGATGGAGATAAGTATGGACTTATTACAAGCACCTATGAGAGAGTTGGCAAAACTGTTGGGGAAAAATCTTCCTTAGTTCGAGGCCTCATTACCCGTATAGTGTTGTATATAGCTGTTGCTGTCAGACAAGAGGTACATTTCTTTGATTATAGAAAAGTGTCCTATGTGTCGCTGCTGATACAGCATGTAATCTAACAAAAGGTTATCTTTCATTGATGATAATGTGTATACTGATATTTGGTGACTGTAACTAATGAGAAATTGTGCACTTACTGGTATTAGGACTGGATATATACTCCAAGAAGAGGTACTAGTATCCCTTTCTAGGACCTAGTTTATCAATCTGGCCTTTCCCCCAACCGTTCTACCTTTCCTCTAACCTGTCTTTTCTCCAGTTTGACACGTTATTTACTAACAACAAATCCACAGGTTTGCCTCTGTCTGACTGTTCATACAAGAACTTGAAGACAATTTCCTGTCTCTGTAAGATCATCAGATGCTTTTGGACATTTTGCTAAACTTATTCAACTTTGATGCTCAAGAAACCTTCTCTCCACCCTTCAGATTCCAACACTCACCACATCATCTCTGCTCTCCACTTCACACTAACCTGGCGAAAAGAACAGCCATAGAACAACAACAGACTCATGTTGGCAGCTTTGATGAAGACTTCTGTTCTGGCAAAGGAATGTTTCTGTTCTTACCTTTCTTTTTGAGTACGTTATTTGTGCAGGCCACTCAGGATTGTCTCCACTTTGGTCACCCTGGATTTGTTGCAATCAACAATTAAAGCTTGTTGCATGACTGCTTTTCTTTGAGACCGGCAGGACACTGAGTACTTTTCCTTCTTTCTTCACTTAGTGATGACAAACCATCTTTGCCCCTCTTTCTCTACAGCATGCTATCATTGCTTTTTTGATTTCTGCAATGTGAAGTCTGATGTTCCTGCAGGTGTAGGCTGGTCCTGTCATTCACTGTACATGTTTACATGTATCGTACCAGAATTACGTTAAAGCTGAACCAAAATGGACCATACTTGTCCTCAACAGTTGCTTGCTAGCAATCATTGATTGGATGAGGAAATATGCACTTGAAAAGTTTCTCATCAACAAGAGAGATGGCCTTTATTGATCACTCCTTCCTCAGGACAGTTCCTTTCTTTAGGCTTGCTTCTGTGGGCAAACCCTCAACACTTCCAAACCCTACTTGTGATCTTGGATTTTTAGAGCCTTTCTCATCCAACAGATCAACTTGGTTATGAATGAAAAACTTATTTCACCACCTGAAAATTCTTCAAGGCTTCCTGCATAGTCACCCTTTTTTCTACAAGATGACCATTGTAAAAGCATGATGTCCAGCCATTACTGCAAGTGTTTCTCAGTATGCAAACTCTGTTACCTTTACTAGGCTCTCAGTATGCATTCTCCGTTACCTTTGCTAGGCTCGGAATGCTGCTGGCTTCCTACCGACATAGCCACGATCAGATCACATCTGTGCTCATTACATTACACTGACTCCAAGTGCATCAAAGATTTAAGAGCAAATCCATTTGTATAATCCTCAATTTGCACTAAAACCAGAGCCTGCTTTTTCTTAAGACATACCTACATCATGCCTCCTTGGCTGTTTCTGCTCCACCTCTTGGTGGTCTATCCCAGAGCCAACTGGGAGCTTGGTCAGTATTTGTTATTGAGCATTCGCCTGAAATCCTATTCCTCCCTTTCTTCCCCAAGCTGAACATCACTACCTATTTTGGATATCCTTCAAGACTTGAATGTTCATTTAACTATTCTGTCACTTAACCACAACACTATTCACATTGCTGATTCTCTGAGGCCACCAAGGTGAATGTCGGTTCCATGTGTAAAACTGAAGTGCCAGCATCTTCTAACAGCCAGGAGAAAATACTACCATTTCAATGTTCTGCCCTGACCAGAGGCAGAAAAACCTAGTTTCACTACCTAGAATATCATGCTAATCTTTTAAACCTAGAAGCTTTCAGTCATTCATCTTAAGGATTTTTGTCTTAATTCTGTTCCTGGTTTTACAAAGTTGTAGATGCACCTTTTCAAATTGACAACTCAAATTTTAAACAAGTCTTTAGTAGTCGAATAGTTATGACTGTCCTTGTAACTGATGAGACTACTACCCAAACCTCAACCAAGGTAGCATGGGAAGCACTCAGTCGATCTGTGATTTGTCCAAATAATAGTATCAAGATATAAATCTATGCCCGAGTTGCACAATTTAACAAACATCAAGTACAGTTTACAACTTTCCTTGCCAACTATAAAAAAAAAAATCACGCTGTTCCCCTGCACACTTTTAACTGTGTTTAGGTTGGCTTTTTTCCAGATTAGCAAAAACAAGCTAATACAGTTGAATGTAAATCTGTGCAGAATAATTCCCTCTGGCTAAAATTAATTCAAGCATTTCAGGCAGTCACTTTTTGGCTGTCTAAGTCACCTCAAGCAAAATGAGCATGACCAAAGTGGATCCCTGATCTTGCTGTGTCATTTCTAGCAAATACAACTAATGAAACATTACGCATCCAACACTTTTGTCTTTTTATTTTCTGTTTTATATCCTTCAAGGTCTTGTGGCAGGTTTTTGTAACCCATGGTGTAACTACCTTCTTTTGCAACGGTTCCAAAAAACTGGAATTATGATGTGGACTTGCTACTGCTGTCTTGGCAATAGATATTGAGAAGGCCTTTGACAGTTTGGAGTGGCAATATTTTTTTCAAGTCATGTGACAATTCGGACTGGGATATGGCTTTGTAGATTGGACGTTTCTTTTGTATTGTCAGGCCACAGCGCGTGTGAAGACGGGAGGGACGATATCGGATGCTTGTATTGTGGAACGATGCAGGGCAGCCCCCTCTCCCCACTGCGGTTTGCCCTGGCCATGGAGCCGCTGGCGGCACGGGCCAGGACGGGCCAGCATTATTCGGGATTACAAGTGCACGAGCAAATTCATCATATCGCATTATATACTGATGATCTCCTTATGTTTTTGGCTGATACAGAGGGCGCCCTTCGTGGAGCGAAGACTTTATTGAAGGGTCTCGGTATGATCACTGGTCTCAAGGTTAACTTGGCAAAGACCTGTCTGTTCCCTACCAAGCTACAGACCGAAGGCCCTGTGTCCACGCAGGATGTAGGATGGGAGCATCAATGCATGACGTACCTTGGCACTCACATCTATTACACCCAGGCTGATTTACTGGAGGGTAATGTGGGCAGGGCCGTTAGAGCGCCTAAGGGCTGTATTGAGTTTAGGGGCACGCTTCCGCTCTCGGTGGCTGGCTGAGTGGCCATTCTTAAGATGATAGCACTTCCCAGATTGTTGTACTACTTTAGGACGCTACCTATCTGGATTCCAGCCTCGGTTTTTAAGCAGCTTCAGTCGATGGTGGTCGGGTTCCTTTGGGCTGGGGGACGACGGAGAGTGGCTCTTAACGCATTGATGAGACCACGATCGGAGGGTGGATTAGCGGTCCCTGTCTTTGAAACATATTATTTAGCGGCGCAACTACAGTGGTTTACCCAGGCAATTTCGCGGATGTTCCGGAGCGCTGGTGATGCGGAGGGGACTCAGGTTGACAGACATACGCTCTCCAGAATACTATTGCAATTGCCGCTCTCGGCCTCCTCTCTCACTCAAGAGATGGGGACGTTTAAACTGCTGGAACAGAAGCCAACGGCGAGCACAAATCGTGCGTCCATATGCCCCTGACATTCCGTTGACGGTGTGCACTGCTCTACCGCACGGTGGTAATTGGGCAGTGTTGATAGACTGGTCGGAGAGGGGGTTGCTCACCATGGGAGACCTCTATGAAGATGGCGCCGTGATTCCCTATGAGGTATTACAGGACAGATACGAGTTGGCTCGTGGGGATTATATTCTGGATCATGTTTGCGCTTTATAAAACTTTATAAATAAATAAATACATTTATTACACCTGGTGCTCATAACGGCCATTCAGGCACACTGGAAAATGAGGCTTAGTGAACCTCCTACTTCAATGGCTTGCCAATATGTAGTATGTAGTCCTGGCTGCTGGTACCATCAAGGCGGTTACCGGTTTATATTGCCGAATGACAAACGAGAGACTGACCCCCTTAGTAGAGCTCTGACGACGGTGGGAAGAGGACTTGGGTGACGAAATGTCTGAGACGTCGTGGGCGGGACTGGTGGAGCGTGCATGGAAAAGCACCAGGAATGCGCGCTTTCAGTTGATGCATTTCTTCATTCTCCATCGGGCCTATCTTACGCCAGCGAAAATTAATATTTTAATGTGAATTCGGCAATGTGCACGCGCTGCAGCACGGTTGGAGCAGATTTTTGCCACATGATGTGGAGCTGTCCTCAACTTGGAACATATTGGGAGGAGGTGGTCACACTGCTGCATGTTGTCACGGACAGGGACATAGAATCCACTATAGGCCTCTGTTTGCTACATTGATTTCCCCATACCTCTAGGAATAAAGTAACGAGTAAGTTTATAGATTTGGGGCTTTTGCTGGCGAAGCGGGAGATTACAGCTCACTAGAAGGCCAAGAAGGGCCCTAGTTTTCAGAGATGGCGCACTGAGTTTGTTAAATGGGCGGAATGCAAAGCGTCCACGAGGTTACAGCTGGCGGCCCGCACTCACAGTGACAGGGCATTAGAATTGGCAAGGGCTTGGGAGGGACTGGTGCATTTGCTGAAAATCCCGGATACCGACTCTGACGTGGAGTCGGACGCGTCAGAACCAGAGGCACCACCCCGAGGGGGTACACCTCCCTAGGGGAACGACTGAATTGGAATTTCACATGGGAACTACCTCTGACGGTAGAGAATTGCATTCTTGTTTGCTGTTTTGTACTCATTTGCTACTGACACAGCTGTGACTTGTTTCCACCATTGATCACATATAGTTGTTATGCCAAGGGGGAGGGAGGAGGGATAAGAGGGAGGTAATAGGGATTGCATTTCGTGTTAATAGACTCATGTTGAATGAATAGCTATAGTTATATGCCAATGACAGGCCGGTTTATTGCATAAGATCCGTTTGTTAATACGACGACTCAGGCTTGACTAAATATTACGCAGCGTACTTTCTTCTCCTACACGTGATTTGTCTGATGTGTAAGGCAAGCCTCAGCAATGAGTCAGTTTCATAGCCTGCTGTTGTGACTGTAACTGTACTTTGATACCGAATGCAATTGTTTGTGTGGTATAAAACAATAAAAATATATATTAAAAAAATAATAATAATGATGTGGACTTGCTATACTCCAAGCATCAAGCTTTCATTCAACCATCTTTCAAGCCTAGTTAAAAAGCACTAGGTTAAGGCATACGTAGTAAGAGACATTTTTCTTCCATTACCCGTAGACACATTCTGAATTGGAATAAGTCTTATACTTAACCCCTTCGATGCGCGTGACGGAGTGGTTCCGTCACGCACGTCGGTCGCGCTGTGCGGATGATGGAACCACTCCGTCACGGCCCCGCCCGCGCAAGAACCCTTAAGCACAGCGCGGTAATCCGCGCCGCTCTGAAGGGGTTAAAGGCCTCCTCCGTTAAGGGCTAGGTTTCTCATTCTCTTTTATCATGTAGCATGGACCCGGTGGCAGAATATATAGGTAGCTGCAACTCACTTTGGTGCTCTTCAGAAAGTTTCTGCCTCCTGGGATGCTGTCTGCCGGAAAAAAACATGTCTCTTCAGTCCATGCCTTCACTTTTAAGAGTGGCTTGACAGTACATCTGTCTGTAGATACATTGTAAATATGGCTCCGTGTTTTCCGGTTTTACTGATTTTTACAGGTAAACACAGATAGAAAACCCTTTATTTTCCTTTCTGTATATATTTTTTAATGCAGATAAAAACGGACATTGGGTTGCGTTTTGAGTGATTCTACATGTTGTCAGCCATGACTGCCAGACCAATAACTTTGCTGAGTGACAAGTAAAGGTGTTAAAAAAAGAAAGATTTTAGTAAAGAGGCTTAAACAGCTGTAGATAGGCACAAGGGTGATACTAACATTTGCATGTTTTCATATAAATGGCATTGATTTATCATCTGAGGTTGTTCATATTATTGAAACCTGTCAGGCATTCAAGCATCAGTGCACCTTTATCAGTTAAGTAAATGTGGTATACTAGTTTCAGCTTCATTTTTTCACAAAGCCCAAAATAAATATGGATAAATACAGATAAAATTAGCACAAAAAAAATGGATAAATGCAGACGGAAAGATCAAAAAAATAACCCTAATTGTAATCGATCCTTTAAAATATTTATAGAGGGGCGTTGGCTCAATCTAGAGGAATATTACCCTATCGCCGAATGATTTCAGCTGTTTGGTGTATCATTCTGTTTTCCAGGTTGAAGGGCTATTTTACATCTGAAAAGTACAATCGATCATCTCACTAGCTGTTGCATCATATCCTTCATTTTCTGTATGCATTTTTGCCACTTTTTTTCCCAGCTTTGGAAAAGTCATTAGGTCAGATTTTAATGTGATAAACCGAGTTTATGCATGTTGCACATGTTATCAGTATTTTTAAATGCCTGTGTATATACATTGCCACAGTAAAAAACAGACGTTTTGTCTTTGCCATTGCTTGTTATAGGGATTGAGGCTTCACTTGCTACGACCTCTTCAAACACAATTTGTTGGCATGTGCCTGTCACTTGGATTTTACCTTCCCCTTCATTTCGCCTGTTTGTGCTGTTAGAGACAGGGGCCACTTCACCAGTGAGTTCCTCTGATTTCTAGTTAGTGTAGCTCAGTCTGTAGGCTAGAGGGATTCATGCAGTAAGCCATACAACTGGCAGCGAAGTATGAGGCCCCAACTGACAATAAGCATTGACAAAGCCAATAGGTCTTGTGTTGGCCGCCATCCTTTTGGAAATACTTGTTTTTTCATGGTTTTTGCAAAAGTTTAGTCTTCCGGAAGCTGTCGGGCTTTCATAAATCTAAACAAAATCATTGGCTACTAGCAAAAATGTGTTTTGATCTCAAAAAGCACACCTTGCCATAGTACTCCCTAGTGCTGAAGGGAGCTACTTAGTATGTGGATGTGCTTCTTGTGAAAGGGAACCATGACGTAATTCCTTTTGGAGTCAGCCAATGGCTGAAGTGGGCGGATGCATTGCCCCTTGATACATGCTGGAGTGGGTGGAAGAAAAATGTGGATGACAACCACAGACTAATGGAGGAAGTCTGTCTGAAAACTCCCATAAGTAACTATGTTATACACCTAGTTTCGCAAAATCAAAAGGTCTTTGCTAACACAAACCTAAAGAAGCCAAATGTCTGGCATTGGCTGTCAGCCTCTTGCCTTTGAGAAAGAAGGCAAGAAAGATGGCATGAAAGAAAAAAGGCAAGAAAGCTAGGGAAGGAAAGAACAAAAAGCAAGAATGTAAATAGAATGCAAGGCAAGAAGGAAGGAAGAAAGAAGACAGAGACATTTAGGGCTACAAAGATAGAACCCACTCATTAACTTTTTTAGACTTTTCAGCCTTAGGGTGGTCTTATCTCAATACATTTAGCCTTCACTCTTCTAATTTATGCTGAATTTGTTTGCCTATGGACTCTTTCACTTCACCAGTGCTAAAGTGCTTGTGGTATCTCCTTTAAAAATGGTGAATTTGACTTCTACCCAATCGGCACACTTAATTTACTTGCAAGTCCCTAGAAAAAGTGGTACTATATGTATCCAGGGCCTGTAAGTTAAATGCTACTAGTGGGCCTACATCACTGATTTTGCCACCAACCTAAGTAGCCCTTTAAACATGTCTCTGGCCAGCCATAGCAACCTGTGTGTGCAGTTTTAAACTGCCATTTATATGTAGCAAGGTACACCTTTTGCAAGGCCAAGCCTTTCTTTTTAATACACATAAGTCACCCCCCAGATAAGCCCTGCGCAGCCCATAGGGCAGTGTGCAGTGTATTTTAAAAGTTGGACGTGCGCCTTTAAGTTTTACATGTCCTAATAATGAAAAACTCCTAAATTCGCTTTTCACTACTGGGAAGCCTACCTTTCTCACATGATTACATTGGGGTTCCCTTATTGCAAACATAAATGGTAACTTTCAATTGAAAGCAGATAGGAATATCGAGTTTGCGGTCTATGGAATTGTGAATTAAAAACCTCTTTAATGGCAAAGTCTGATTTTAAGTCACAATTCTGAAAATGGCACTTTTAGAAAGTTACTTAACAAAGGGTGCAACCTTGGTGCACCCAGCTGTAGCACTGCTGGAATAAGGAAAATGTTCCTATGAAGTACGATTTTTCATCCACGTAAACCAAATTGATCAAAAGTATACCAAACATTGTACCATTCTTGTGTAATCCTTATCTTTGAATTTTTAGAATCACTCCGGAGACAGCTGTCTTGAACCAACGTATTTTATTATCACATTTTCATATGCCTTCTGTAGCCCATCCAGGCTTTAACATTAGCACGTGCGGTCAACTTTACAGCGGACTCTTTAAAACACCCAATGCATTTCGAACCACTCGGTTCTTCGTCAGGGGTCACTGTAATAGATTGAAAAAAACTGCTCAGCCAACCACTCATACATGAAAATAAAACAGAAAAAAAGATGCCTTTAAATGCAGAAAACAACCCTAAACTCTTCACAAGCTAACTCCCCTATGCCACCCTTCTAAATCCCCTCGTGAATCCATGTACTAAGAACAATTAAAAATTAATACACTTAACAACCCCTCCACGTTACAAACACACAAAACAAAATTGTGCCCATTTATCTGTAGATAAACAAAAGCCATTAATTTTGCATCCCTCCATATTCAAAAGTCGGCACTATTCCACCTCCCCCCATCAGTTCACATACCGATCAAAACCAAAGTAAACTTCACAAACTAATTACCTCTTGAGAGCCGTGACCGGCAGTCTGACCTGATCGTGCCTTCTTTCGTGTACAAAAAAGGGTGGCATAGGGGAGTTAGCTTGTGAAGAGTTTAGGGTTGTTTTCTGCATTTAAAGGCATCTTTTTTTCTGTTTTATTTTCATGTATGAGTGGTTGGCTGAGCAGTTTTTTTCAATCTATTACAGTGACCCCTGACGAAGAACCGAGTGGTTCGAAATGCATTGGGTGTTTTAAAGAGTCCGCTGTAAAGTTGACCGCACGTGCTAATGTTAAAGCCTGGATGGGCTACAGAAGGCATATGAAAATGTGATAATAAAATACGATGGTTCAAGACAGCTGTCTCCGGAGTGATTCTAAAAATTCAAAGATAAGGATTACACAAGAATGGTACAATGTTTGGTATACTTTTGATCAATTTGGTTTACGTGGATGAAAAATCGTACTTCATAGGAACATTTTCCTTATTCCAGCAGTGCTACAGCTGGGTGCACCAAGGTTGCACCCCTTGTTAAGTATCTTCGATATGCTGTGTTTGGACGAAGCACAGCGCTGTGTGCATGCTCTCACTTGGCAGTCTAAGCAAAAATTAACCTATACATTAGGGGAAGGAGTGCATTCGCTACTTTCGTACTTGCTTTGCAATTTAAATCGTCCCCTTGCGAGTTTGTACCCCACCATGTTTCACAAAATAATTGAAAAGACAATCGAATACTGACAAGCATCACTTTGGAGACAGTGCAAGATCAAAACTTCGAGAGGATTCTACTTATGGAACATTATGTATAACACCAGATTGGAGAGACAGCCACATTAAGCACTCCAAGGATGCTTCACAAGCTATGACTTTGAATTTGATTATTTTGCTTTCGTTTTGAGTTTGTTTATTTAAGCATGACGTTTTCCGCAGTAATGTTTCCTCAAAGATATTTCTGTTTCATATTTATGTTTCCGTAAATGTATGCAGCGGATTGTACATTGTGGGTGAATAATCTTGGTTGGGCCACACGTTTTTGTTTTAGGGAGATAGTGCATTATGGGATTTATAGGAGAAACTGGTTTAACACTAAGTGTGAGCACGAGTTAGAGCACGTCATAGGTCTTGTTTCAATTAGCAAATTGGGTTTTGGGATTGGGGGCACGTGTGGGAGTTACTTATAAAAATGGATTCCTAGGGAGGTTGAAAGGCAGCGTTTTTTTGTACACGAAAGAAGGCACGATCAGGTCAGACTGCCGGTCACGGCTCTCAAGAGGTAATTAGTTTGTGAAGTTTACTTTGGTTTTGATCGGTATGTGAATTGATGGGGGGAGGTGGAATAGTGCCGACTTTTGAATATGGAGGGATGCAAAATTAATGGCTTTTGTTTATCTACAGATAAATGGGCACAATTTTGTTTTGTGTGTTTGTAACGTGGAGGGGTTGTTAAGTGTATTAATTTTTAATTGTTCTTAGTACATGGATTCACGAGGGGATTTAGAAGGGTGGCATAGGGGAGTTAGCTTGTGAAGAGTTTAGGGTTGTTTTCTGCATTTAAAGGCATCTTTTTTTCTGTTTTATTTTCATGTATGAGTGGTTGGCTGAGCAGTTTTTTTAATCAATTACAGTGACCCCTGACGAAGAACCGAGTGGTTCGAAATGCATTGGGTGTTTTAAAGAGTCCGCTGTAAAGTTGACCGCACGTGCTAATGTTAAAGCCTGGATGGGCTACAGAAGGCATATGAAAATGTGATAATAAAATACGATGGTTGAAGACAGCTGTCTCCGGAGTGATTCTAAAAATTCAAAGATAAGGATTACACAAGAATGGTACAATGTTTGGTATACTTTTGATCAATTTGGTTTACGTGGATGAAAAATCGTACTTCATAGGAACATTTTCCTTATTCCAGCAGTGCTACAGCTGGGTGCACCAAGGTTGCACCCTTTGTTAAGTATCTTCGATATGCTGTGTTTGGACGAAGCACAGCGCTGTGTGCACGCTCTCACTTGGCAGTCTAAGCAAAAATGAACCTATACATTAAGGGAAGGAGTGCATTCGCTACTTTCGTACTTACTTTTAGAAAGTTGGCATTGTCTTTTCCTAACTATTTTGTGTCAGCTATCTGCAACCTAGTTCACATGATTAGGTGTAGCTGGCAGTTGTTTTTTTGTTTTGCTGCCAGACAGTGAGACAAAGGGAAGCTAGGTATTGGCAGGATGGGTCACTCTGACTTAACGAGGAGGAGAGGCTCCCACCTACCACATTTACAGATCCCAAAGGCTCTGCCTCTGCTCTCTCACTAAAGATTTGTCACTAGTCTTTTGTGTCCCCAGACAAGATGGGGACAGAGCAGGGAGGAAGGAGATGCCTGACACCTCAGTGTCTAGAAACCTCTCCTACTTCAAAGTGTGCATCAGGTATACATATTGGACTCTTAGACCAACTCTTCAGTACACATCTGGAGCAGTTGAAGACACAGAAAAAGGACTGATGTGCTGCTCTTCTGCCTGAGTTAGGAGAACTGGAACTGCATCTTGAACCCAGGACCATCAGAGTGACTCCAACGGCTAGTTGGCTGGCCTTCTGGTCAGAGCCTCGGGTACAGAACAGGATGCAACAATCTTGAACCTAGCACCTTGACTTGAAGGTGCTCTATCGGCCCATCTGGGGCCCAGCAGAACCGACGCTCCGTAAAGTATTGCCTTGCAAAACTCCACATCATGACCGCTATGCCACGATTTCCTGATGCAGGATCTTGCATTGCAGCCGACAGCTTCCACTGAACTGCTGCTGCTGCGCAGTGCATCCTCTACGCAAGCCTTCGCATCGCAGGCCCCGAATTGACGCCATCCTTGTCAACGACGCCGGACTCCACAAACCAAGCCCCACAACTTCTTGGGAACCACCCAGTGTACAACGCATATTTGATGTAGGACTTAGAATGGCAAGCGCGTCATTGATGGCATCCTCGAATACGATGAAGGACTTCCCATTGCAGCTTTGCAGCTCCTAGGTCCCACTGCTGTGCAACACATCCTCACCACGGTACTCAGCAACGCTCCGCAACCAGGATTTAAGGTATTTTGTTCTGCTGGCCTAACTGGGTTCCGGTAGCCGGCCAGCGCTCCATCGCGGTTGGTCTCAACTTGTGACTTTGTCCTGGTTGAGCGCGACCAGATAACTACAATTGACAGTTTGTGCTTTTTGGTGCTATTTTCACTTAAATCTTTAAAGCGATCTCCTGTTCTACTGATTTGATTTTTGTCATTTTGGTCTTATTTTATTTATTACATTTTATTCTGTTTTACCTACGTGATGTGGGAGTTTTCTTGTGTTGTGTTACACTTTATTACTGTTTGGACTGCAGCATACTACTTTACACATTACCTCTAAGTTAAGCCTGACTGCTCTGTGCCCAGCTGCTAGGGCGTCACCGAGACAAGGATTGTGGTTGCTGCTTGAGTAGTATTTCACCCCCCTGAACCAGTAACACAATTTCTTACAAGCTAGTATTCAGTGTTCGTGTGAGCTGTTTGTATTGCTGTTGTTTTTCGAAATGCAAAGGATGCTTGATTCCGGTCCAGGGAAGACATGGCTTGGCAGTTCGGGCTGGACTGTTCCCATGAGGCACAGGGTCAAGACTGATTTGCATATGGCCATGTCTAAACTGGGGTGGTGTAGTGGGCAAAAGAACGATGGATTTAACCCAGATCTCTTGACTGGGGGAGAATGTTTGCATTGTCAGCATTCCGTCCATCATTTGTTTGTTGTAACGCTTTTCGCCCTAAGTGGGATGGGTATTCCCAGACGTGGGACCCGTGCTCACTACGCCACTGGAGTCAAGCTATCCTGGCTGATGACGGCTGATAGCCAGAAACCGGTCCTAGGATGCTTGATTCCGGTCCAGGGAAGACATGGCTTGGCAGTTCGGGCTGGACTGTTCCCATGAGGCACAGGGTCAAGACTGATTTGCATATGGCCATGTCTAAACTGGGGTGGTGTAGTGGGCAAAAGAACGATGGATTTAACCCAGATCTCTTGACTGGGGGAGAATGTTTGCATTGTCAGCATTCCGTCCATCATTTGTTTGTTGTAACGCTTTTCGCCCTAAGTGGGATGGGTATTCCCAGACGTGGGACCCGTGCTCACTACGCCACTGGAGTCAAGCTATCCTGGCTGATGACGGCTGATAGCCAGAAACCGGTCCTAGGATGCTTGATTCCGGTCCAGGGAAGACATGGCTTGGCAGTTCGGGCTGGACTGTTCCCATGAGGCACAGGGTCAAGACTGATTTGCATATGGCCATGTCTAAACTGGGGTGGTGTAGTGGGCAAAAGAACGATGGATTTAACCCAGATCTCTTGACTGGGGGAGAATGTTTGCATTGTCAGCATTCCGTCCATCATTTGTTTGTTGTAACGCTTTTCGCCCTAAGTGGGATGGGTATTCCCAGACGTGGGACCCGTGCTCACTACGCCACTGGAGTCAAGCTATCCTGGCTGATGACGGCTGATAGCCAGAAACCGGTCCTAGGATGCTTGATTCCGGTCCAGGGAAGACATGGCTTGGCAGTTCGGGCTGGACTGTTCCCATGAGGCACAGGGTCAAGACTGATTTGCATATGGCCATGTCTAAACTGGGGTGGTGTAGTGGGCAAAAGAACGATGGATTTAACCCAGATCTCTTGACTGGGGGAGAATGTTTGCATTGTCAGCATTCCGTCCATCATTTGTTTGTTGTAACGCTTTTCGCCCTAAGTGGGATGGGTATTCCCAGACGTGGGACCCGTGCTCACTACGCCACTGGAGTCAAGCTATCCTGGCTGATGACGGCTGATAGCCAGAAACCGGTCCTAGGATGCTTGATTCCGGTCCAGGGAAGACATGGCTTGGCAGTTCGGGCTGGACTGTTCCCATGAGGCACAGGGTCAAGACTGATTTGCATATGGCCATGTCTAAACTGGGGTGGTGTAGTGGGCAAAAGAACGATGGATTTAACCCAGATCTCTTGACTGGGGGAGAATGTTTGCATTGTCAGCATTCCGTCCATCATTTGTTTGTTGTAACGCTTTTCGCCCTAAGTGGGATGGGTATTCCCAGACGTGGGACCCGTGCTCACTACGCCACTGGAGTCAAGCTATCCTGGCTGATGACGGCTGATAGCCAGAAACCGGTCCTAGGATGCTTGATTCCGGTCCAGGGAAGACATGGCTTGGCAGTTCGGGCTGGACTGTTCCCATGAGGCACAGGGTCAAGACTGATTTGCATATGGCCATGTCTAAACTGGGGTGGTGTAGTGGGCAAAAGAACGATGGATTTAACCCAGATCTCTTGACTGGGGGAGAATGTTTGCATTGTCAGCATTCCGTCCATCATTTGTTTGTTGTAACGCTTTTCGCCCTAAGTGGGATGGGTATTCCCAGACGTGGGACCCGTGCTCACTACGCCACTGGAGTCAAGCTATCCTGGCTGATGACGGCTGATAGCCAGAAACCGGTCCTAGGATGCTTGATTCCGGTCCAGGGAAGACATGGCTTGGCAGTTCGGGCTGGACTGTTCCCATGAGGCACAGGGTCAAGACTGATTTGCATATGGCCATGTCTAAACTGGGGTGGTGTAGTGGGCAAAAGAACGATGGATTTAACCCAGATCTCTTGACTGGGGGAGAATGTTTGCATTGTCAGCATTCCGTCCATCATTTGTTTGTTGTAACGCTTTTCGCCCTAAGTGGGATGGGTATTCCCAGACGTGGGACCCGTGCTCACTACGCCACTGGAGTCAAGCTATCCTGGCTGATGACGGCTGATAGCCAGAAACCGGTCCTAGGATGCTTGATTCCGGTCCAGGGAAGACATGGCTTGGCAGTTCGGGCTGGACTGTTCCCATGAGGCACAGGGTCAAGACTGATTTGCATATGGCCATGTCTAAACTGGGGTGGTGTAGTGGGCAAAAGAACGATGGATTTAACCCAGATCTCTTGACTGGGGGAGAATGTTTGCATTGTCAGCATTCCGTCCATCATTTGTTTGTTGTAACGCTTTTCGCCCTAAGTGGGATGGGTATTCCCAGACGTGGGACCCGTGCTCACTACGCCACTGGAGTCAAGCTATCCTGGCTGATGACGGCTGATAGCCAGAAACCGGTCCTAGGATGCTTGATTCCGGTCCAGGGAAGACATGGCTTGGCAGTTCGGGCTGGACTGTTCCCATGAGGCACAGGGTCAAGACTGATTTGCATATGGCCATGTCTAAACTGGGGTGGTGTAGTGGGCAAAAGAACGATGGATTTAACCCAGATCTCTTGACTGGGGGAGAATGTTTGCATTGTCAGCATTCCGTCCATCATTTGTTTGTTGTAACGCTTTTCGCCCTAAGTGGGATGGGTATTCCCAGACGTGGGACCCGTGCTCACTACGCCACTGGAGTCAAGCTATCCTGGCTGATGACGGCTGATAGCCAGAAACCGGTCCTAGGATGCTTGATTCCGGTCCAGGGAAGACATGGCTTGGCAGTTCGGGCTGGACTGTTCCCATGAGGCACAGGGTCAAGACTGATTTGCATATGGCCATGTCTAAACTGGGGTGGTGTAGTGGGCAAAAGAACGATGGATTTAACCCAGATCTCTTGACTGGGGGAGAATGTTTGCATTGTCAGCATTCCGTCCATCATTTGTTTGTTGTAACGCTTTTCGCCCTAAGTGGGATGGGTATTCCCAGACGTGGGACCCGTGCTCACTACGCCACTGGAGTCAAGCTATCCTGGCTGATGACGGCTGATAGCCAGAAACCGGTCCTAGGATGCTTGATTCCGGTCCAGGGAAGACATGGCTTGGCAGTTCGGGCTGGACTGTTCCCATGAGGCACAGGGTCAAGACTGATTTGCATATGGCCATGTCTAAACTGGGGTGGTGTAGTGGGCAAAAGAACGATGGATTTAACCCAGATCTCTTGACTGGGGGAGAATGTTTGCATTGTCAGCATTCCGTCCATCATTTGTTTGTTGTAACGCTTTTCGCCCTAAGTGGGATGGGTATTCCCAGACGTGGGACCCGTGCTCACTACGCCACTGGAGTCAAGCTATCCTGGCTGATGACGGCTGATAGCCAGAAACCGGTCCTAGGATGCTTGATTCCGGTCCAGGGAAGACATGGCTTGGCAGTTCGGGCTGGACTGTTCCCATGAGGCACAGGGTCAAGACTGATTTGCATATGGCCATGTCTAAACTGGGGTGGTGTAGTGGGCAAAAGAACGATGGATTTAACCCAGATCTCTTGACTGGGGGAGAATGTTTGCATTGTCAGCATTCCGTCCATCATTTGTTTGTTGTAACGCTTTTCGCCCTAAGTGGGATGGGTATTCCCAGACGTGGGACCCGTGCTCACTACGCCACTGGAGTCAAGCTATCCTGGCTGATGACGGCTGATAGCCAGAAACCGGTCCTAGGATGCTTGATTCCGGTCCAGGGAAGACATGGCTTGGCAGTTCGGGCTGGACTGTTCCCATGAGGCACAGGGTCAAGACTGATTTGCATATGGCCATGTCTAAACTGGGGTGGTGTAGTGGGCAAAAGAACGATGGATTTAACCCAGATCTCTTGACTGGGGGAGAATGTTTGCATTGTCAGCATTCCGTCCATCATTTGTTTGTTGTAACGTTGTTTTTCGAAAGACACTGTTCCCAACAACTTTTTCAGACTAGTGAAATAGCAGCAGTCAGGTAAACAGAGGCTGCTTCAAAAGGAATTTACAACAGCATTGGCAGGAGATTGGAACAAATAAAGCTGGGATGTGTCCTGTGTTCGCTTAAAAAGCGTTCTACTATCAAATCAGGCTCTAGACACAACAGCAACACTAAAGTAATTATACTGATGTGCAGAGATGCTTGTGAGAGAGCAAAATGCAGTCATTGAAAGTGAAGTAAACTAGTGGCATAAGTAGGCTGACCCCCTGCCCCATTCTGTGTGCTGTAGTTGGTGGAAGCAAAATGTGAATGAAAAATAAACAGACCAATGGATGAAAAGAGGTGGCATACATATAATTTTAGTAAAATCAAAAGGTCTTGGCTAACACCAGACCGAAAAAGGCAAAAATCTTAGCCGCTTGTTGTCAAATAACAAACCCTAGCAGTTGCAGAAGTGGGCCTGAAAATGAACAGACAGATCTGTAGAGGAGGGGAGTCCATGACTTTGTCTTCAGGAGGTCCCTACGAGGTTCTGAAAGAGGAGGTCCACCCATCCTTTCAAGAGCCGGAGTGAGCAAAGTATCTCTTTCTACTTTTCATAGTGCATAGAATTCCATGCCTTTGGAAGTACTACGTACATAGGCCAGGTTATTGAAGAAGTCGGTTAGTATTTGAACGACACTGGACACATGTATGTGCCATAGACACGCTTACCATCTATTATAAAATTATCCATTTGTTTGTTCTTGCAGAAGTGCTCTATTCTTATTTGTTTTGCACTCACATGGTTTAACTTCTGTTGTATTTCTTTTTGCAGGAAATAATGTTTCTATAAGTATAAACGTGGATCCAAGGCACCCCACCATGCTTCCTGAGTGCTACTTCCTGGGAGCTGACCACGGTACGCACTTTGAATTTTGGTAATTTTTCATTGAATATTCACACAGCAGTGTTCCTTTTAGATCTACCAACCATATGTCATATTTTCATTAGGTTTGTCACTTTCAACTGCATTAATCTTTAGGTTTAATATTATTTATTTTTTATTTTAGCGATTTACATTGTGCATTAGCTTCAGGGCTCTTATCCCAAAGCTACTAATTTGCACAATAAGCCTGTAAAGTGATAACAAGCAGCTCTAAATAGTAATACATCTACTACAAGTAAAAGACCCACAGATAGTAGTAGCTAAGCTCCTTCAAAATCAAACGTGGAAAATACCAGTGGTTTCACTTTTGCGCCCTTTCACTTTGGGCATGCGAATTTCAGGTTTACTTGATTTTCCATTGTTTACCAACTGAGGAGCCTGTTCTGAGAGGTAAGAATACTCAGGGCACAAGTCGGGGGCACAAGCGGGTGGACGGCGTCCACCCACTATTTTTACAGGGTGGGCACCGTCCACCCTGCCAAGAAGTTGGGCCCCATTGAAAAATATTCTGAATTCGTCCCGGTGTAATTTCCACACATTCAGCTGCGCCTGCAAGTTATTGTCTACTTTCGATCCGCAACAACGTGCAGGCAGGGAGGGCTCTTTCTTAGTTCAGACTTCTGCTGGGCCCATAACAAAGGCCGAATCTGAGGGATCATCAGGCCTCCTTTTGTTTGAGTCTCCTGGCTGGCAGCAGTCATGAGCCTGTAAGAATGTCAGATGTGTTGGTCTTTCCCAGTATGTACACAAAATAAATAGCATGTATATAGTGCTTACTACCCCTGAGGAGGCATTGTAATAATTTGAATATCACAATTTTTTCTTGTAAAGCACTATGGGTAGAGGAAGTTTATGCTGACAAAAGGCAACATTGTTTTATGTGTAGCCTACAAAAGTGTGAGTCTTCTGCCTAAATGGGGAGGGTTTCCCTGTAAACTCAAAATGCGCTCAAATGTACTCATGATCGACATGTTAAACATATATGTGAGGACTTAAGATCTGATGCCACTTCTCATGATGCCACTTCTCATGATGCCACTTCACATGATGCCACTTCTCATGATGCCACTTCTCATGATGCCACTTCTCATGATGCCACTTCTCATGATGCCACTTCTCATGATGCCACTTCTTATGATGCCACTTCTTATGATGCCACTTCCTGTGAGGTCACGTGCTGTGAGGTCACATGCTGTGATGTCACGCGCTGTGATGTCACTTGCACACTGATTAACTAGGTTAGTCCCCCCCACTTCTTTTTTTAGGACTTGTGCCCTGGGAATACTCCAGATTACGGTAATTTGTGAATGACCTGCAGCAGCCTGTGTGGTGAAAGTGTAATCTCTATTAGTTCAGTGCTCCTGACGTCACCGTACTGCCGTGCTCATGCCCGCGCCTGATTTTACTCCAGATTAACTGAACGCGGACCTCTTGCACTAACTGCGATTTGCCATTTTGCTCCCATACGCTCCTTTCGCTGCAGGCACACAGTACTTTAAGTGAAACCTAGGAGCAGGGTGCGATGGGTTAGTTTAATACGGTCGGCTCTCTTGAAGTACTGCCTAACTTTAAAGTCAGCAAGTAACTAGAGAGGAAACCAGAGAGGCCGACACACTGACATTTCTTAACGGTTGGTTTGCAACATATAGGTCCCTAAGGGGGTAAGCATGCTGCTACTGTGCCAGCTCTGCGATCCAGGGGGAGTTAGATGTGCGGCAGGACAAGCACATTGCCCATGAGGGTCTTAAGTCAGCTTTTGGACGCAGCCTAAAGAATGAACTAAGTCTGCAGTGAGAGAAAGAAGCCTATCGCGCTGAGGATTACATGGAGTCAAGGAGGGTTACCGGCACATGAGAAGGTGAAAGGGTGGTGGCGGCATCAGCTACACATACTGCGAGGCTGGAGGTAAGTGCACGAGGATCATGTGAAATATTTGTGATTCTAATAACGCCTACCATGGAACTATCCCCTCCATAGCTGACGTTGTGAGGTAGTGGCCAGGATTTGTTTGAGCCAGCATAATTAAACGACTCCTAAAGAGAAAGAGGCTTGAGCATAGACTCAGCAAGAATGGCCCCTGCCAGACTTAGAATTTGCCACGGGTTGGATTTACAGAACAGGAAGGGGGAAAGAAATGTGGTCGGAAATAAGACACAAGAAGGGAGTCATATGGAAGAGAAGTCTGAGGCTGGGAATAACTCCCTAAGGGATCCCGAGGAATAACCTTCAAAGAAATCCCTACATTGAGTGTGCCTGGTGGCTCATCAAAATCAATTAAAGATTTTGTGAGTCAGCATTGTACAAACAATGCAGGCCCAGACAGATGTGTCACTCTTAAGAGAGGGGGATATAAGCAGCATGAGGTATGGAAGTATGCGGTCGCTCGACTTGAATCTACTATCGTTAAACTATTCAGATTTTATAGAATGCAATCCGGCCTTGCCAGTACTGAGACAATCCTTCTCACCCCGGTAGTTTTCCCCCACAGATAACAGGGAGATGCAAGAAGAGGCTTCTGGGGACAAGAAGAACGAAGGGGGGGGGGGGGATAAAAGGATCAGCACAGGGCAGTCAGGCTTAGCTTGGGTGTAATAAAGGCAAAAATAGAACTTAGAAGCAAGTAGCGCTTGAAAAGTTAATTGGTCGTGTTGGACTGGAGCAAAGTCAAGAGTTCAGGCCGACCGCGATGGAGTGTGAGCCAGACAGAAGAACCATGCAGGGCCCGCAGAGCAAAAGTACCTTGATCCTGGTCGCAACAGTGAGATGCGTCGATGATTCCCATGCTGTTGGGGTGTTCTTCCAAATTCCACGCATCTGCAGCGATGCGTCAGTTCCATTGGTGAAGCGTCGGTTCCGATTTGCCGGTTTCCCCACGCTGTAGAAGCGATGCGTCGGTTCTGAAGCGGTAGTTCCGAGTGTAATATGACGGTTCCGAGTGTGATGCACTGATCTGGTTTCTGCTACAGCGGTGATGCGTTGATTCTACTCTCACAGTAGAGGATACGGCAGTTCTACTGGAGCAAACCCCTAGGTCCACTTCTAAGGGTCTAGGACTGAGGTAGCACCAGATGGCAGATCAGACTCACAAGCAAGCCTACGGGTTGGAACAGGGAGTTTCTAAGTCTTTTGTGTCCTTGAGACTTTGGCAACAGGAGACAAGCCAGCAAACCCTTTGAGTCACTCTGCGTTCCAGTGATGCAGGTCCAGTCCTTCTCACCCAGGCAGAGAGAGAGAGCAGCAGGCAGTTGGGCAACACAGCAAGGCAAGAGTTCAGCAAACAGCAGTTCCAGCAGAGTGGCAGTCCTTGAGCAGCACAGCAGATCCTCTTCTTACTGGTCACAGTTCCAGCAGTGTACTCGAGTTGTGATGTCATGGGTCCAGTACTTATACCTAGGGGTGGGCGGAATTTGCGTAATTGCGTTACGCAAATCCACGCGAAACGGTAAAAAATCTCCGCGAACACGCAGAAATTCCGCGAACACGCGGAATTGCTTGTTCGCGATGCTTTTTTCCTGTTCACAATTGCTGTTTGCATGCTCGGGGAGAATTATCTCGCGAACACGCGTTTTGAGAACGCGAACAAGCAAAAATTTCGCGAAATCGCGGAATGCAGACTTTTGAGCAATTTCGCGTTCTCCGCGGAACGCGAAATTACGCAAATTACGCAAGCGGAACGGAATTTACCGCCCAGGCCTACTTATACCCAGTCGTGCCTTTGAAATGGGAGAGACTTCAAGAAAGCTTTGAAGCACACTGAGGTCCACCCTTCCTGCACTTGCTCCAGATTCTCTCCAGGGGGTATGAAGCCCTTTGTGTGTGGACAGGGTCCAGCTTATTCAGGTGTTAGTGTAAGGCTGTGCACAGCTCCTCCCTACTAATCTCCCAGGAAGATCCAGCAGTCACACCGATGAGCCATTTGTGTGTGGATGTCTAGGGGGAGTTCACAAAGTACAGCTGTCACCCAACCCAGACTGAACAAAGACAGGCAGCAGTCACCAAATGGCTAAAGCAAGTAGATGCCAACATTCTAAAAGTGGCATTTACCAAAGTCCAGTTTCACCAAACTTGAAAAGTCTATCTCTTCACAATTGGAAATTACACTTAAAAGATGTAATAAGGCAATCCCGATTTTATCCTATGGGAGAAAAAGGCCTTGCTTTAGTGGAAACGAAATTGGGGGTTTTTCACTATCAAGATATGTAAAACTTAAAAGTATGTATCCTGCCTTTTAAATACATTGTACCCTGCCCTGTGGGCAATACAGCCCTACCTTAGGGGTGACTTACATTTATAAAAAAGGAAGATTTAGACCTGACATGAGGGTTTACGTGGCAGGTCGACATGGTAGTGTAAAACTGCGCACACAGGCTCTGCAGTAGCAGGCTTAAGAACAGGTTAAGGGGCTATTTATCAGCGGCGTCTCCTTCGCTAAGGCTTAGGAGTGCCGCCCTACTACTCTTTGAGCAGTGGAAAAAATAAAATGATAACCCTATGTTATTTTCATTTTATTTTTCTGTTGCAGGTTTGCAGGGCTGGGCTGTTGTCCCAGCCTGCAGGGGAGGAGTGGTTGTGGTACTTAAGTGCCCTATGACGGTTTGGCCGGCTGTCTTGTGCCGGCCAAACAGTCATGCGCACTTTGCATGCTCTCCACCGGCTGTATTGTACAGCCTGGGTGTAGAACATGCACAGACTCAAAGTCCCCGTTTAAGCACCGAACCACAGCGCTCTGACCAATCACGACGCTGTTGTTATGGTGACAGCAGCATCGTGATTGCCTTAGGGGAGCCTGTGTGTGCTGTCTGCTTCCTGAAGGAACAGAAGAGGATGGAGGTGATGCGGCAGCCAACAGCAAGGTAAGTCATTTTTAATTTATTTTTCTATTCCCGCCCCCCCCCCCCCCCCCTCCCCACCAGACGCCACTGCTACTTATGTGGGTGGCACAATCAGTGCTGCAAGCCACTAATAGCATTTAATTTACAGGCCATGGGGACATGTAGTGCACTTTAGTAGGGACCTGTAATGCATAAATTAAATGAGCCAATTGGGGAAGAACCGGTATTACCATGCTTAGGGGAGAGAGCACAAGTACTTTAGCAGTGGTAAGAAGAGCAGAGTCCTAAATCCAGCAAAAACGAGGTCAGAAAATTGAGGGAGGCAAGCAAAAAGTTGGGGGAAAACCGCCCTAAGGATGTCAGGTCTAACAAAGAGCTTACAAGTAGTGATGCTAGCAAAACATGCTAGAATCCATTGAAACAAAAAAGTGTAAAAAAAAGTTTTGGATTTTTTTCCAACAGGGGGCAGGAAATGAGCTTGGGAACTTGAGACGTGTTGTTGAGGAAGAGGCATGGGAACATGTAAACTAAATATATGGGGCTGGAGTTAAGGGGATGGAAGAGACTGTGGTTGACTGGAAGGGCGTAGTTGAGGATATTAAACTCTGTTCTCTGTGCGTAATATCAAGGATGCAGTATTTTGACCTTGAAACTAACAAGTGTGACCAGACCGGAAAACCTACCGGCCGCCATAATTAAAATAAAGGCCGATTGGTGGGCAAAATATTTCTATTTGTCTTTTCAGAAAATAATAGTGGCAGGCCAGATGCCACAAAACTGGAAGGGTGCCAGTAGAAGTCCATACATAAGAGGGAGAACACCAAATAACCCCAAAATTATAGGTTGTTTAGCCTTCTGGACGCAGGTGAGAAATTATAATTTCAGGTAGTCGTATGGAATGGGCAGATTCTCACACTATCGCCCCAGCACAACAAGGGGGCTTAAAAAAGAAAAGGAGATTGCCACAATAGATCACTGTTTTAGCCAGTGGTCGCTTGGACAGAAATCAATCAATCAATCAATCAATCAAAGCATTTATATAGCGCACTACTCACCCAGAGGGTCTCAAGGCGCTAGGGGAGGGGGGTCCGCTACTGCTCGAACAGCCAGGTCTTGAGTTGCTTCCTGAAGGCGAGGTGGTCCTGGGTCAGGCGGAGGTGGGTCGGGAGGGAGTTCCACGTCCTGGCGGCGAGGAAGGAGAAGGACCGTCCCCCTGTGGTGGCTCTTCGGATGCGGGGGACGGTGGCGAGGGCGTGGCCGGTCGATCGAAGCTGGCGTTTGGGAGCGTAGAAGTTGAGGCGGCTGTTGAGGTATCCTGGGCCTTGGTTGTGTAGGGCTGTGTGTGCGTGGGTGAGGAGACGGAAGGTGATTCTCTTGGTGACCGGGAGCCAGTGCAGGTCTCTCAGGTGTCCGGAGATGTGGCTGCGACGGGGGATGTCCAGGATGAGTCGTGCTGAGGCGTTCTGGATCCGCTGAAGTCTTTTCTGGAGTTTGGCGGTGGTTCCGGCGTAAAGGGAGTTGCCGTAGTCCAGACGGCTGGTGACGAGGGCCTGGGTGACCGTCTTCCTGGTCTCGGTGGGGATCCACCGGAAGATCTTTCGTAGCATGCGCAGGATGTTGAAGCATGATGAGGAGACGGCGTTGACTTGTCTGGTCATGGAGAGGGTGGAGTCCAGGATGAAGCCCAGGTTGCGTGCGTGGTCTGTTGGTTTGGGTGTGCTGCCTAGGGCGGGGGGCCACCAGGAGTCGTCCCAGGCGGAGGGTGAGGATCCCAGGATGAGGACTTCCGTCTTGTCCGAGTTCAGTTTCAGGCGGCTGTTCTTCATCCATTCGGCTACCTCTTTCATCCCTTCGTGGAGGTTGGCTCTGGCGGTGGCGGTGTCGTTGGTGAGGGAGAGAATCAGCTGGGTGTCGTCAGCGTAGGAGATGATGTTGAGGTTGTGCTGGCGTGCGATGTCTGCGAGGGGGCTCATGTACACGTTGAAGAGGGTTGGACTGAGCGAGGAGCCTTGAGGAACGCCGCAGATGACTTCGGTGGCTTCAGATCTGAACGGGGGGAGGCGGACTCTCTGTGTCCTTCCGGCGAGGAAGGAGATGATCCACTCCAGTGCCTTCTCCTGGATTCCGACGTTGCTGAGACGCTGCACTAGTGTACGGTGGCAGACAGTGTCGAAGGCCGCGGAGAGGTCTAGGAGGATGAGGGCCGCTGTTTCTCCGTTGTCAAGCAGAGCTCGGATGTCATCGGTGGCTGCGATCAGGGCGGTCTCGGTGCTGTGGTTGGCCCGGAAGCCAGACTGCGAGAGGTCGAGGGATCCGTTCGTCTCGAGGAAGGCGGCCAGCTGCTTGTTGACGGTCTTCTCGATGACTTTTGCAGGAAACGGGAGCAGCGAGATGGGGCGGTAGTTCTTGAGGTCGGTGGGGTCGGCTGATGGTTTCTTTAGTAGAGCGCTGAGTTTGGCGTGCTTCCAGCTCTCCGGGAAGGTAGCGGTGTCGAAGGAGGTGTTGATGATGTCCCGCAGGTGGGGTGTGATGACAGCGTCGGCCTTGTTGAAGACGTGGTGAGGGCAGGGGTTGGTAGGAGATCCGGAGTGGATGGAGTTCATCGTGCGGACGGTGTCTTCGGTGCTGATCGGGGTCCAGGCGCGGAGGGTGGTGGTGGGGGGCGGTGGTTCGGTCGTGGCGTGCGTCGGTTGAGTGCTGAAGCTGTTGTGTATGTCCGAGATCTTGTTGTGGAAGTAGGAGGCGAGGGAGTTGCAGAGGTCTTGTGAAGGGGTGATGTCGTTGTTACCGGCGTTGGGGTTGGAGAGCTCTTTGACGATGTTGAAGAGTTCCTTGCTGTTGTGTGCGTTGTTGTCCAGTCGTTCCTTGAATGCAGTTTTCTTGGTGGCGTGGATGAGTTGGTGGTGTTTTCGGGTGGCGAGCTTGAGGGCAGTCATGTTGTCCGGTGTTGGGTCTCTGCGCCAGGTTCTCTCGAGGGCTCGGCAGTTCTTCTTGGAGCTCTTGAGTTTGTCGGTGAACCATGGGGCTTTCTTGCTACCGGGTCTGCTAGTCGGGGTCTTCAGAGGGGCGAGGTCGTCTGCGCAGTCGCTGATCCACTTCGTGAGGTTGGTGGCCGCTTGGCTGGGGTTCGTTGCGCTGGTGGGTGGGTTCTTGCTCAGGGCGGTCGCGAGCTGGTCGGCTGTGATCTTGTTCCAGCTTCTGCGTGCAACCTGTTGCTGGTGGTGGTGGATCGTGGTCCTTCTGAAGCTGAAGTGGACGCAGCTGTGGTCCGTCCAGTGGAGTCCGGTGGCGTGGCAGAAGGCGATGTGCTTGCTGGATGAGAAGACGGGGTCGAGTGTGTGTCCGGCGTAGTGGGTGGGGGTGGTGACCAGCTGCTTGAGTCCGAGGTTGGCGAGGTTGTCCAGCAGGGTGGTGGTGTTGCGGTCGTTGTTGTTCTCCAGGTGGAAGTTGAGGTCCCCGAGGAGGATGTAGTCAGCGGAGGGGAGGGCGTGCGGGCTGATGAAGTCGGCGATGTCTTCGCTGAATTGTGTGCGAGGTCCCGGGGGTCTGTAGATGAGGGTGCCTCTGAGGGTGGTCTTGGGGTTGATGTGGACCTGGAAGTGCAGGTGCTCGGCGGGTGCGAGGGTGTCGTCGGTGTTGGTCGTGATGCGGATGGTGTTCCTGTGGATGATGGCGATGCCTCCTCCGGTGTGGTTGATGCGGTCCCTTCGGATGATCTTGTAGCCGTCTGGGATGGCGATGGCAATGTCGGGCGTTGAGGAGGCGTTCATCCAGGTTTCCGTGAGGAAGGCGACGTCTGGGGCTGTGGTGTCGAGCAGGTTCCAGAGCTCGACGGCGTGTCTGTGGACGGAGCGGGTGTTGAGCAGGATGCATTTCAGGTGGCTGCTGCTGTTGCTCGTCTTGGTCTTGGTTGGTGCTGGAGTAGTGCAGGTCCGGATGCAGGTGAACTTGCAGGAGTTGCAGCAGAAGGGTCCGTGGGTGCGTCTCGGGGTGGCTCGGTAGCATCCTGGGCTTCGGCCGGCGTTGAGTGCGTTGAGGGTGGCGGCGTCGTACGTCCGGCGGGTGGGCTGGGGTCTGCGGGGGCCAGGGGTCCTGGCGCTGGGCGCGGTCCAGGCGCGGACGGGCGTAGACGGGCTTACCTAGACCAAAAGGGCAACTTGTTTTGCTGCTTTGTACACTTCCGTGCAACATTCAGTTTGGTAGATCGAAACGTGTTATGGGAAACGCTGACTAAATTTGAAATGGCAGAGTCTTCTAACTATTATATAGGGTCTGCATTCACAAACGGGGCTCAGGTAATTACTGATACAGAAGGAAAAGTGACCTATAAAATGATTGGTAACGGACCGCGCCAGGGATGCCTTTTAACCCCGTTGCTCTTTTCCCTGTTCATTGCTGACCTATCGCCTGTTTTAGCCACATCAAAAGGCCTCAGCCCAAAAATCGATGGTACCATATAGCTTGCCTTTTATACACAGACGACCTAGTCATCATGGATATGACAGAAATAGGTCTGCTAAGGAAACTGAATACATTTATGGAGTACTGTAATAATGTAATCGATGATGCGCTCAATCGTAGCAGCAACTGTCATTTCAAGGATAGATTACGGAAACGCCCTCTATCTCGGCCTACCTAAAACTCTGACTAACAGATTACAGGTCGTGATGAATGACGCTGCACGACTTATTTTTTTAGACTCCCAAGGAGAACTAAGGCCTGCCCCCTGCTACATAGCCTGCATTGGCTCCCCATTAAAGAGCGAGTGGAATTTAAGAACTTATGCACGGCTCATAAGGCAATTTACGGTCAGGCACCTGCCTACATTACAGATCGTTTGGAGGTGTACAGCCCAATGAGAACACTTAGATCCTCAGATTCTCAGCTATTGGTCTGTCCCCGTTACAAACTTGTAACTAAGGGAGGAAGAGCCTTCTCTGTGTTAGTTCCTCAACTATGGAACACGCTGCCTGAGGTGCTGCGCAGGGAGGGGAACCTCCTGCGGTTTAGAAAGATGTTAAAAACATTGCTGTTTAGAAGAATCCTGAGTGTAATCTAGACCAGGGAGTGTCTTTTACACTGTGTTCCTTTGCCAAGTTTATTGTTGATACCATCGATTTCCGAGCGCCTAGAGACCTGCAGGTGATTGGGCGCGATATAAATCCAATATAACAATAACAAGAAAAGGTCAGTGGTAAACATGGATAAGACCAAGGTGATGTGCCTTGGGGGAAAAGTGGCAAACTTTGTATGTTACTTAGAATCTTTCAAATTACACATAGTCTACAAATATAAGTACCTAAGGGTATGGTTCGAAAAGAGATTAAGGTGGAATTAACATATCGAATTACTTAAAGTTAGAGCCCTGGCTCCAGATTCTTAATTGGTATTTTTCAACTTTTATAATTGCAAGAGGTGATTTTATATCTATACACATGTATTGTGATGATGATTTATAATATTGTTTTAAAAATTAATTGTACGAGATTTTAATTGCATATATGTGTTATGATGAACCAGTTTTAACACCTTTATGCGTTCTTTAAAGACTAAGGTCCAAATAAAAAAAATTCTGACAGAGAGCCTGTGTTGCTGCATAAATTACCACGTTTTGCCCAGTATTTCACCTGGCTTTTGGTGAAATAGTGCCAATCCGCAGAGTCGTGTTCAGGCCCTATAACGATTACCTTGTCACTCATAATGAGGGGCAGAGCCTCATGCGTGCTGCTCTCTTTCGTTAGCTTGTTAACAGAAATATAATGAGCAAACACCTTGTGTACGTAGTCAGACCAATTATGCTACCCTTATTGAAACGTTGGATTTGTTTTGCTTCATGTTGTAAGTCTTTATTATTTCTTTATAATTACATTACAGTATATTATCACAGTCGCCATAAAACTTGTGTAATCATAAAGGCACAACTCTCACACGCCCATATAATAAATAGATTCGCCTTACAAGACCATGCCTTATACATGTCCTAATTCATGTTTGAAGAGATACACCTATGAATATATTTTAGTTAACATGTATCATGCTCTCATATCCAGTAACTAGCTAAATTAGATCAAGTATCTCATCTGACTACAAGAGAGGAAGATATACTCATATTTACATGTTTGCTTTGCACACTTCTAACACATAATATGCACCTTACCAGAGTCCATTGGAACTTTAAAATATATTTTTGCTCCAATACCCAACCACGTCTCTGGCCAAAACTCTAGGCCCTTTGCCAGTCAGCAAACTCACCACAGGCTAATATTTCCTTATCCATTTTCAGCTGCAAAATGATGCATGTTGAAGTTTACTGCCTAGATGCTGCAAGACAATTCTCCTCATGCTAATCCAAATTTAATGAAATAAAATAGGTTTTGTGAAGTGCCAAGGGACTCCTTTCACTTACTTTAATGGGTTCTCGGAAGCATATGGAGCCTGTCACTGATTTAGAAGAGTCAGCAGGGGATACACCTCACAGTTTGGCATGTCGTCTGCACCCAACATTTAGCCAGTGGCGTCATCTATAAGTTAATCGTGATCTGTGCCTCGGTGCAGCCGAATTTCTACCCTGCCAAGTCACCTTTCTACCATGACTGTTCGTATAGCACTTGGTGTACATTTTCTATCTCTGTTTTGGACTCTGAAGCACCTTACTGTGAGAATATAGCATGGGCCTAGCACAGCCTCTTCACTTCAAGCATGGTCCTGCTACACAACAGAGTCCGCCCCAGCCCACGGAGATCCTGCAATTAAAGTTAGGACCCAGTATAATCACATATCTCTAAACCTACCAAGATCACTTGACTAAAAGCGGTCTGTTTATAAGTTACTCTTAGGTATACAGATCTGGGGCATCGTATCTGCAGAAAATACCATAGCATATTCCATTTGTTAACAGTGCATTTACTCTGTTATGAGTTTTGTACATGTGCATGTAAAACAAATTCTAACTTTGGACTGGTTTATCACTCTTGGCAGGTGCGACTGTCTTCCCTCAACATTTAACGCTTTCTTAATGCCTGAATTAGCTGTAGATTGGTATCTTTTGGTTGGGTCTTTGTGGCAGTGGGTCTGTTATACCTAATGCCAAGAGATGATTCCTGTTGGTTGAATTGAGGATCCCTTTTTGAACCCATTTTAAGACAATTTTTGAGGTGTTTGTTTTTCTGATGTAAGCTATAGAAATTTGACATCCTTATTTCTTGAAGGTGAATGGCTGTCCATTGACCATCAAGTTGTTTTGGAGAACATTTAATTTATAATTGTATGGCTTTTGCACTTTTTTGTGCCTGAGTGTGGACTGTAATGTTTCTATTGTATTTGTGAGTGTTGATATGTGTGATAAGGGTTTTTCTACTGTTGAGGAGCATAACTATGCCATATTAACAGCTTTGGCTCTGTGTTGTGCATGCTAGGGGTGTGTCGAGCTCTAACACGTTCTGCTGTCTCTATGCACATAATGTTTGCATGAGGATGGATGAACCTTTGGGGAACATCAGTCTGCCAGCTATATAGCGTTAGTGCACATTTCACCAGCACATGCGTAGCTTCCTGTGTTTAATAGTCGAGAATTTGCTTTGATGAAGGATGTCAGTCATTCTTAAATTGACATGCTATCATCTCACTTCAACAGGCCATTGTGGTTGACCTGGTTTTAGGCTTCTGACCAGCAGACAGTGAGCAAGAAAGAAAAGTGGGGGGTTGGCAGTGGAAAGAGCGACCATGATGGGACAGGAGTGAGAAGAAGGTTAGATTGATATTAATAAGAGGAGTCTAAGCCTTCCAGAGTATTGTAAGAAAAAGTTACTTCCCTTCAGTAAACATATTGCTGGTGGATACATAATCTTCCTGCAGATTGCTTACCTTATGAATGCCTATCCTTCATGTGTCAGACTGATACAGAAAACCTTTTCCCAGCAATACCTTCTCTGTGCTGTCAGGTTGCACCACATGACTTGCTCTGACATTCTGCCTATTGGACATGACAACATCTAAGTGTATATGTTATCAGCTAGGTTGCCAACATCAGTTCATATTTTTCCACATGTCACCGAAACGTTCCAGAGCTCTCTTGGTTAGTCACTGATAAAATTCCTCCAATTTTGATAGCGACAAGGTCGAATATTCCCTTAAATAATCTAAGGATTTGAAACCTGTTGCAGATGTCACTCGAAGATGTGCATATCTTAACCACATTACATTCCAACCTTTAACTCCCGTTTTCAATACACCTAAAACCTGCTAATAAGCAGGACGTAAGCTGTTTTTGCCCATGGCCTGCGGGGATTTGCCAAAACAATCTTTTTTTTTTTTTTTTTTTTTTCCCAATTGTGGGATTTTTAAAAAAGTGCCGATTTACTAATTATTTTGAAGGTCACAAAATCGAGATATCCTGGGGGGGGGGGGGGGGGGGGGATGGGTGGGGGGGGGAGGGGTTCCTGGCAAACCCCAAGCCATCTGGCCTGTTACTCACACCCTCCAATTATTGGCTCAGCAGCAGCGAAGAGACAATAAAAGGACGATAAACTCCATTTCTTTTTTGAATTACATTTTTGTGGGTACTTTTGTGTTAAAAAAATAATAATTAATTCAATTTGGGATTTTTAGAAAAGTGCCAATTTCGCAAATACTTTGAAAATCACAAAAAAGAGAAATACAATGGGGGGGGGGGGGGGGGGGGGTCGCGGGTACCTGGCAGACCCCAAGCCCTTGAAGGGTGACATGGCACAGCTGCCCCTTTTTTGGCAATGGTGTTTGACAGTTATTGGAGTAACCATTATTTCCCAAAACCTGCCCAATATTGCATGCTTCCTTTTTCAGGTCTGACTGTAGACAACATTAGCTTTTGCCAGAGCTCATGTACACCTAAAATGTACACAGTGAGTGGATTTTGAGTGAACCCTTTCAATCATTGTTTAAAAAAGTGTATTTCACATTTTAGATCAGGCCAGAAGACCCTGAATAGCATTTCTGTCTCATTTTTGCTTGTGGGTATTTGTCTTGTTTAGTATACCTTAGTAAAGAGTGGTTCTGATTTCAGTGCACCGACCATATCACAAAGGATCCAAGTACTGCAATGAAGACACATTAATGCTTAACCGGTTTCCACAATCCTGATGTTGCACAAAGGCAGATTTTGGATATTTGGGCCATTTTCTAGGTCGGACTGACTGTGGTGTATTCCCCAGCTTGACATCTGTCGCCATTTCGGTTGACGCTCTAGTTTCTGGGCCAGTGTCAGCCCATATAAGATGGCCTGCTGCTCGACCATGCAGAGAGCGTGCCAAAGGCAAGCCAGTCTGTGCCCCTCTGAGCACTGACGAGCACAACACCAGCCATGCTGTCGCTTGGATGAAAGAGGAAGACTCTTCTAGAATGCCACAATAGGTCCATTTAATCAAATATTCAAGTGATCACCTAATACAAATAGGCAGAGACTAGCTAGGGGACAGCCTTGGAGTGTTTTGGGGAGAGCAGAAACAGCATAAGCCCTGGGAAGGAGAACCGTCACTACAGGATCAGGAGTCGAAGCACTCGGGCTCATCAATACACATTCTCTATGGAAACGTGCCGTTCAAATGAACCTTCTGTAGACCGGAAACCTCAATGTTTTATTAATTACGGAAACGGGTGACGCAAGAGTTCAACTTTGACTTTGGTATAACATGCCCTGATGGTATAAGTTCATTCACCGTGCTCGCATTGGTCGAAGATGAGGTGGAGTAGCCATGATTTTTAAAGACTGCTGGGGTTTTAGGTCATGACAATTGGACATTTTGGAAGAGGTATAGCTTTCAGGCTTCTCGCTGATGGGGTCAGCTGTTAAATCCTTCTCAAGAATTCTCTTGTTATTGTCCCTCTGGTACTTCTTTAACTTTTGTGCTGTCCTTTGCAGATTTCATTTTTCCCCTACCCCACTCAACGTTTTTCATACTCGGTGATTTTAATGTCTGTGTGGAGAAAGTGAATGTATTGACTACTGCGGGCCTATTGGGATCAGTAGAAGCCTTAGGCGTGCAGCAGTTTGTTTCAGGTCCGACACGTGCTCTGACATACATTGGATCTTATTTTTTGGACCAGAGGGACTTACATACTCAATAGGAATACCGCCCCTAAATTGGACGGTTCATTCCCTGATCTCCTTTCAAACCGGAAAGTGCTTCCCAGAATTCAGACAAGGCTCGGGAGACTGGTACAAGCTCTCAAACCAGACATGCATTAAAGGTTTTGAAACTCCTGTAAATGATGATGCTTACCTTTCAATCGATTAGCATAGTCAATATCATGACTGTGATTAGATGATATAACGATTCAGATTACATTTTATGTATAATCATTCCCTATTCTGATTTGTTATTGCTTTTGTGGCAGATTTTTCGTTACAGCCAGCCGTCCCATACCAAGATGGTTTGCAGATAAATAAATGCAAATACAGTACCTTTGTACTCTTTGGAATCAATTCCAAGATCTATTTCTTCGATATTCAAAATTACCTCTATCATGTCAGGAAAAAAATATTTTGCCTTATGTCCTCACCCTAATTGCATCAAATCTCTGCAAGCATTAAGATGTTTTTCCCCTGCTTGTTCTCAGCTATAGGGAGTTGCATGAAATAGCTCTGCCTATGGCACTAAAAGAGAAAATTAAGAATGACATACCTCTACGTTTTACTGTATCGCATATGTGCTGCCCGCAAACACAGGTGTGGGGGCACATTTAAGACCTTAATTTGCAAGAAGAGCTTTTCGCAGGCGCAAAGGGAGATGAGAGGACTTTTGTTCCACTTAAGCAGGTAGTACAGTTTAAATATGCCCTGGATATAGTATGGCCCTCAAAAGCAAACCCTTCTGCAAACGACCATCAGCACCCTGGTATCCAGAACAAGCTAAGCAGCGTTATTTAAAAAAAAAAAAAAAATAGAAAGAATGTGCCACAGGAGCTACTTATAGGAGGACAAGGAACTCTTAAGGACAAGTTAAAGAGGAGTATTATGCAAAGGCTATTCCAAAAGCTCAGAACGGTACAAGAAAAATCTTTGCGATAGTGCATGGTCTTTTTACTCCGGACTGAACCAAGCAATACTAAAGTCTTCGCAAATGCTGTGTGCAGAGTTCTTTGATAATAAAGTGTGTGCTATCATTTCCACCATAAAGTCATCTCTTCCTCTGGGCAATCCGTTACCCCAGGAGATTAGTCTTCCTTGCAGGACTCCCGCTGCCCCTCCAACTGAATTCGAGGTTTTGGGGCTGATATCCGAGGATTGCTTCAGAGCCACAGCTCTTTCAAATGCATCGGCTTCACCTTAGAACCTCTACCTCCAGGGGTCTGGAGAACACTGGCGGACTTCTGTCTCCTATTCTCCTAGCTGTTTGCAGTCAGTGTCAGGCAGAGGGTATGATTCCTCAAGCATTGAAAAAGGCCCTGGTACTCCTATTGCTAAAAAAATGGGCCTCTGCTGCTCCTTTCGGTTAAGATCTTAGAAAGATTTGTCAACAAAAAGCTATCCGATTACCTGGAAACTAGTTTCGTCCTGCATGAGGCTCATGCAGGATGTAGACCAGCTCATGAAAGGGAGTCAGCCTTGGTGTCTGCTGTGAATGAGTTATGACTGCCAGGGGATGGAGGCCAAATGGTAGCACTTGTGCTCCTTGATCTGTCAACCACTTTTGACACTGTGAATCTTGATTGCTAGATTTACAAATAATGGGGGAGTGGCAGAGCTCTGGATTGGATATCTTATCTGGAGGACCTATCGCAAGCTATGCACCCATTTTACTCTTACTTTAAGCCAGTTGAACACTGGGCGCCCCAGAGCTCGGCTCGTCCAACCCTGTTTAAAGTTTATTTGTACCCTCTCGCCGCACTTACTAGATCTGATAGTAACAATTTTATCAACTACGCTGATGATAACCATCTAATTCTGACAATGGGCAACTCCTAGTCTGGAATGGTGGACACCTTTCATAATTGTTTGTTAGATAGCTCAGCTTGGCTTAGCAATAATGTTTTAAAATGTAATTGAGACAAAACTGAGATTCTCTACTTTTCAACAGAAAAGCCAATATCTCCTTTACCTTCCTCTTCTGGAAGCTTTCTCATCTGTGGGCAGGTTAGGGGCTCAATTAGATAGTGGTCTTTCCCTTGTTGCATATGCTAAGATCTCCTTCGCCTGTTTTGCTTTGATGCGAATCCTTAAAAAATATTGCCTTACCTTCCTATATCAGCAAGGTGTTGGTGATTCAGAGTACCACTCTGAGTAGATTGAATTACTGTAACGCCCTATTTTTGGGCTCTCCAGCTTATTTACTTAAGCGCTTGTTGCATATTCAGACAGCAGCAGCCAAATTGACACGGAACTAAGTCTGGACAGTGAACTTAGCTCAGCTCGTGGAGTTTGCGGAGTTTTCCACACTCTGCGTTACGCGGAGCTTGCGGAGTTTCGAAAAACTCTTTCCCGCAGAGCAGAGTTTTTTTTCCTCGCTCGCCTCGTCAACATCAAGTTGGCCAGCGCAAGTGTGGAAAATCCACCTCCTAGCGAGATTTTTCCTTATTCGTCCTTGTCAATGTTAAGTTGGTGAACGCGAGCGAGGGAAATCAATCTCGCAGGCGAGATTTCTCAAAGCGGGCAGTCGGATTTATCAATGTGAGTGGCCACGTATAATCATGATCTCTCGCATTGAGAAACCGTCCGTTCGTGTTTAGAAAGCAGCCGCTTAAGTAGAAAATCTACTCGAGCGGCAGAAAGGAAGCAGCGACCACTTGCACTGTGCATGGTGCCGTTCTCGCTAATTTCACAGCCCGGACAAACACCCGGCGCTAAAAATTACAGTGACGCAATTTTTTCTAACTCACTCCGTTGCTTGCGGAGCTCCGTGTTTTCACTTGCTCTTGAAACACCAGAACGGAAGATTGGAGGCTTTCGCAGTGCAGCTACTACTGAGGACACACAAAAACCTGTTTGATCTCTGTGTGGTCTTCCTTGTATGTTGCCATAAACTACGAAAGTGGGCCCGCTTGTGATGCAGGCCCTCTTTCCCTCGCTGGTAATTGGCATTTTGACGGAATGTGGATCAGTGACTTCATTGCCAGTATTTTTAGGAAAGTTTTGGAAAACCACATCCCAAGGCACAGAACTTTATTTTCAGTTGCTAGGGTGGGGTGTTTGAATTGGCCAGTGCGTTTTGAAATGCAAACAGTAACCTGTGGGAGCTGAGGCTTTTTATTGAGGGGCAGTTATGCCTGCCCGTTTTTGGGTTGGTACGAGTTGGGGTTGGTTCAGGACCCCTGATGTAAACATGCTTTTTAGGTGCTATGTTATATATATATATATATATATATGTAGAAGATGGCGTTGGAAGCACTTGCATGAAAAGTGATTAGAAGATTAATATCTGTTCACATGACCATTTCTTCTGCAACCGAAGTAGGCCGGCACTTCTTAAGGGATCCCGGCTGCTTTGTGTGTAATAAACACTGAGCTTGCATTGCAGTGTGTATATGTTTAGATTGGCATATATGTTTAATGTAACATGGTGTGTTCACCATAATCGCTTTACGTTTGGAGGAGGTGCTTTGCGTTGGGCACAACAGCAGCCACCGCTCTTCACAAAGGAGTAAAAGTGCATCAGCTGCTGGCGCTTCATTTTTAATACAGTCTTTACTTTGTGGTACCAGAAGTTTCCTTTTCTCTTTGACTACAAGGACCAGAATACAGTGGAGAAACGGGATTGAGAGTTAAACATACTGGACGTTTGTACACGGTCTCGGATTTTGTAGTTTCTTTGATATCATTTAAAAAAAATTAAAGTAATACAATTTTGTGTGCGCTGATAATCCGTAGCTATAGGGAGCAGGGACTGTAGACAAACTAGTCACCAAGATATACAAATCCACTCTAAGTCTCCTTAAAAGAGCATCCCCCGGTGCAAGTGAGACTTGAGTTCAACATTACAAGACAGTACTGGGCCAGAGGCAACTGCTTCCTCAACTTCTGCCACAGGCTCAGACAGGCACCACCTAACACCATGCATGGCCTAATAGAGATTTCTCTCTAGCCGATGCCTGGAACAGGTCTTCAAGAGCATAGCAGCCCAAACGGCCCAAAACTAGAAGACATGGCAACTCTGTGTGAGCGCTCCTATTCCCAACCCAAGCAGCAGTGCTATATCACTATCACCTGCACCTACTCCATATGGATGAAACAGCAGCTTGTGGCCTTAATAATGGGCGAGTGGAACTTCCTACCTTGGCAGTGCCAGCAACCCACGACACCAGCTGCTGCTTATGCGGACAAGGGAAAGAAACCCCAAGCCACAACTTATGCATCTGTCCTCAACTCTATGAGCAAAGGAGAACTCTCCTTAGAGTTCACTTCCTCCGGCTAGGGGTGCGCACATGTCGGCAAGCAGTGATCACCAGTCTGAACACAGCAAACACATCACTAAACATTAAAACTGTTCAATTTCTTTGAACCGCAGCAAGTTAACTGGACTCACTCAACAGTACTAACACTGAAGTGTTTGCCTTACAGACATCAAAAACTTTTCCCCTTGTGCCGGCTGCCAACACCATCTGTTAAAAAGTGGCAGGCTGATCTTGCTACATTTCTGAATTGCCTCATACCTTTCCTTTCGGACTGTACAAGGCACACCTTGAGCAAGAGAACACGCCTGATGACTCCTTCAGCCAAGCCGATTATTGCGCTTTAAGTACTATGTTATGCGACAAATGCACATTGCTTCCAGCGTCTTTGCCAAGCTCTTCCTCCCTGGTGCCTTGTCTGTTGCCCTAACTTATTTGAAAGAATCTTGACTATTGCTCTTAAATATCTAAAGAACCTCGCTTCTCTCCTGAGTTTCCTTTTACACCCTGCCCTAGGTCCGAGGCCTTTTCTTCTGTTCATTGATAAGCTTTTTCAATTGCATGAGAAGCAGCACGCACGTCCAACATGAACCAGGGCTATAGGCACCTGTGATACCTATTTTTAATTTGATCTGTATGTTGTTCACTTTCTTTTATCCTTTGTGAAGGTTTTTTAAAATCATACAATAAAATACAGTACAATACTGTAGCTATAGTGTTAGCTATAAAAAGGAAGCCAGTGGGAGACAGCGGGGAAAAGGGCTCTCAACACATAAGTGTAAATTAAATGTAGAAAAATGGTGATCCTCCAGCCGCTGCAGTGAGTTTGCTGCATGTGAAGAAAATTACATCTGTTTACCCTGTACTGCACAAGATCCCACAGTATCTTCAGCAACACGAAGACACAGGATCACAACATCTGAGATCAAACTCAGTTTTTCCACCGTTCCTATGCCTGCACCCCGCCTGTTTTTTATTTGCTGTTGCAGGGAGTTGGATGAGTGTGGGTGGTGGTAGGAAGGACTCAACTGCTCATTCATAAGGACGCTTCCGTTTCAAGTCATATAGGGAAGTGACAGCTGCTGTTTTCTGATACAAACTAGATCTCAATTTAATCTACGAGCGACGCACAAAACAGATAAACATAAAAAGCTATTGATCAATATTTTACCTAAAAAGTAACAAATATATATATATATATATATATACACTGAAAAAAACATAGGTTTTACAGACGTTATAGTTAGGAATTAGCATTTAAAAAAACCTTAGAAATTCACTGAAAAAACCATAGGTTTCAGGTACGTTATAGTTAGTTAGACATTTGACTCATATAAAACCAGAGAAATTCGCCAGTTATAGTTAGTTGAGCTAACTAGAACTCGCGCGCCCTCAATGCACTGCTGATGACGTCACATATTACATCACTCATGACATGGTCAGTGACATCACTGATGACCTCTCAAATGACATCACTGATGATATCATCCAGTGAATGTGTGTTTCTCTAAACTTTAAATATTTGTCATATATATCTATGCCAAGGTGTATTGAAGAATGAGTGGATTTACAAGTGCCTGAAGAGATTATTTAGTAGGCACATGACTGACTGTATAAGTGAGTGATTGAACCTGTCTTACTGAATGCATGGGTTAGTGACTAAACTGTGTGAAAGTCTGTATTAGTCTCTCAGTTGGTGTGTAAGCGGCTGCATGGGTTGGTAAGTATCTACATAGGTGTCTATATGGGTTATTGATTTCTTGTCTGAGTATCTGTACGAGTGCCTGAGTGTCTGTGTGGGTCGGTGGAGGGAGGTGTGACTCTGCACAGATGTCTGAGTGGGTAATTCACTGGTTGTATGGATTCAAAAGTGCATCTGGGAAGGGCTGTATGGGTGACTTAGTGTGTGTATGGGTGTGTGGTGAGTGAGTGAATGAATGTCTCAGTGTTGTATGTGTGAGTAACTACATATGTTTTAAGGCAGTGAGTGTTGGAGTATATAAATGACTATATGTCAGAGTAAGTTATTTGAAGAGTGGGTGTATAAACGAGTGTCTGCTTGTATCACTGATTGTATAAGACAATAAGTATGTCTTAGTATCTGCATAAATAAGTGATGTGGTGTATATAACTGTATACATGAGCAAATGAGTATGTAATTCATTCTTTGCATGACTAACTAGGTGTGTGACGAACTCTATGGATGAGTGGTAGAGTGTGACTATGTATAGGTGTATCAGTACATATTATAGTACTGTATTGATGAGTAACTGTATGTGTAAGACACTGGATGTGTGTATAGACCTATGTGCATCAGATTGTCACGTGGATGATGTAATCAGTGATGTCATTTGAGATGTCATCAGTGATGTCATCAGTGATGTCACTGACCATGTCTTGAGTGATGTAATATGTGACGTCATCAGCAGTGCATTGCGGGCGCGCGAGTTATAGTTAGCTCAACTAACTATAACTGGTGAATTTCTCTAGTTTTATATGAGTCAAATGTCCAACTAACTATAACGTCCCTGAAACCTATGGTTTTTTCAGTGAATTTCTAAGGTTTTTTAAATGCTAATTCCTAACTATAACGTCTGTAAAACCTACGGGTTTTTTTCAGTGAATTTCAAAGGTTTTTTTAATGTTAATTTCATATTTTAATAGTAATAAAACCTATATTTTTTCTAATTATTTTTTAATATTTTGCAACTCTATTATCCTTTTTTTAACTTTAAAAATGATGTATTGTTTTATATCTTCCTCCAAAAAATATGCATATCAAACGTCTTTTTTTTTTTTTTTTAAGAAAACTACAGTCCCGTAACGGTACTCCACCAACCTTGATCAGCACGCGAATCCTAGCCACCACATTTAAATGATGCGCATTTTGTATCCGGCAGGTTTGGGACACCACGTCTCGCGTAACAACATGTACGTATGAGGTCGCGCCAGCTGCTACTTTAGTATGCGACGGGTCATGCCCGCTGCACGTTGCGAATGCGACGAGTGCACGCTGCCACACCCTGTGTTACATCATAATCGTACGGTGTTGCGCCGCGTACGCCATTCCCTCATTTTTTTTTGTCTCAAAACTATATCTAAATAACTTTAAAGTGTATATGAGAGCACGCGATAATCTAACATATTTTAAACATTTATATAGTTCTAACTGTAATAAGCTTATATTTTAGCAATTATATTTTCTCAAAATCACGTCGGGTGCAGTCTCCTTGCGCACTAGGTGCGCGATTGCCATGTGACCATAAAAAAAAGCACTTCATTAGTTCATAACATTTCCCATTGTAACAGTTGGAAAACGCCACCCATTTTAGTCAATCTCTGTACTGCATTTAATGAGACACACCTCTTCTGCTTAGAGATCTTTTTTCTAAACTTTTTGCAATGTACACATATCTTACACTACACACAACATGCAACCATCATCTTCATCAATATTCATGGTCTGTAAAGTAGCCTTCCAACTGTGATAGCCATACACCTACAAGTTACATAACCAAAGTTTTCCCCACTACCAAAGGTAACATAGTTACATACACTGCCCACAGCACAATGTAATATCATACGGCCCAGGGGCACTATCATGCATAGATAATGAACACACAGATAGATAGTGGAAGTCGGTGTGAGCACATGCGCTCAACACCTTTTTATTACCAGGGTCACATATCTAGTAACGTCTGTGGTGGATGTGTGTGGAGTCAGTGAAAACCATTCCTCAAGGAATAGTTGCTGCTATCCTCTAATACAACAGTAATCATTGGATCACACACAGACATTCAATAATAAAAGAATCAATAGTTTGTATTGCAGTAAGGTAGGGACAGTAGATGTGAAGTAATACAGAAAAATATTCTATCGTAAAAGAAACACAACTTATGGTATACTGAGACACAATTAATAGATGAGAAATAATACACAAAAAGATTTTATCATAAAGGGTCCATCAGTTTTAGTGCACTCAGAAAGCCACATCAAAATCATTCAGCATGTCAACAACCAGCAATGATGTGTGCTGTAGACGGGCAGGCCGTACTTGGAGTAATATCTGAAGCAACAAAAGCGTATCTGGAGCCTGTAATAATACGTATTCATGGTGTAGACAGAGTGCACTGGAGCAATGTCTTTTCCTACAGAACTGCGTCATCTACAAGACCAAGTCGATCCGAATTGTGAACACTGCTATCTGCAGTGTTAATTGTAAACAGTACTCACACAGACATTCATGAATACTTTCTCTCACTTCCTCTTAACAAAAGACAACAACATAAATTGCAGAAAAATCTGCAATAAATAAAACAAAAGAATTCAAATATCATTTCTGCTGTCTATAGTGTAGACTATTCAGTGTTCCTTTGCACTTGCAAATTAAATTTGGTCATTGTACTAAACCTATAAGTCATTTAAAAAAATGTCTGTCTGCATTGTAGGCCAGACTCACTATTCATTAACACCTGATAGCCATGTACCGTTCAATTCGAAAGTATGAACTTGCTTGCAGCAGATCAGAAGGGGTACACAGAAATAATGTCAAACTTCAACTTCTGACATCCTCAATCATACAATCAAGACCCCATTTCACTGTTCAGACCTGCTGTACCACAGTGTACTCCACAGACTAGTGTCAACCAAGCACAATAATAATGTGCAACAGTTGGCTACGGAAACACCGAGTCTGATGCACCTCAACGGAGGGAGTTCTATGAAAACCAAGCAACAAGTAATATTGGATATCTTCCATTGTGGAATCAAGACACAGTTCCACTGTTGGGACCTACAGTTGCTTGCACCTGGTCAAAGGGAGTACCTTCATCTCCACTCTCAGATGAAGTTCTAACATCCTCCATTGTCAGATCAAGACACCGTTCCACTGTTGGGACCTAGAGTTTGCACCTCATCGGAGGTGGTACCACAAATCATTACACACTTTAACTTCTCACATCCTTAATCACAGAATCAAGACCCCGTTTCACTGTTCAGACCTGCTGTACCACGGTGTACTCCACTGACTGGTGTCAACTAAGCACAATCATGTGCAACAGTTAACTACGGAAGCATAATGTCTGATGCACCTCAACGGAGGAAGTTCTCTGAAAACCAAGCAACAAGTATAATTAGACATCTTCCATTCTGGGATCAAGACACCGTTCCACTATTTGGACCTAGAGCTGGTTGCACCTGGTCGAAGGTGTTACACAGAAATAAACACAGACTTTAACTTCTCACATCCTCAATAATAGAATCAAGACCCCGTTTCAGTATTCGGACCTGCTGTACAGCGGTGTACTCCAGTGACTACACTCAACCAACCCCAATAATCCTGTACAGCAGTTAGCTACGGAAGCACAGAGTCTGATGCACCTCAACAGAGTGAGTTCTGCGAAAAACAAGCAGCAGGTAATATCTGACATCATCCATGGTGGAATCAAGACACTGTTACACTGTTGGGACCTAGAGTTAGTTGCACCTAGTCGAAGGGAGTACCTTCATCTCCACTCTCAGATGCAGTTGTAACATCGTCCATTGTGGGATCAAGACGCCATTCTACTGTTGGGACCTAGAGTTGATTGCACCTGGTCAGAGGGGGTACACAGAAATTATCACAGACTTTAACTTCTGACTTCCTCAATCATAGAATCAAGACCCCGTTTCACTGTTCAGGCCTGCTGTACCGTATTGCAATTTCAACTTCATACATAGCAATGGCTGCTTCATTTTCCAGTATTGCTCGTCCAAGAAGATTGTGACTACATGGACTACTAGTTTCACTATCTTGAGAACTTTCATTACTAATTTCAGCTGTAATAGTCTTTTTCTGTTCAACTTCATCATTCAACATTTTTAAATATATAGCAAAACTTGTACATGCAACGCTACTTTTACATGGATTACAAGAATCTTCGTAACAGTCAAAGTCTCCAAATAATTCACTTTCACTACACCATGAATTAAACAGTTGCAGAAGTGCTAAATAGTAAAATTCTCCCTTATCTAAACTTTCACAACTAACTTCCTTGTGGTTTATGAGATTACTCTTTGCATGTTTTACTAAACAACCATGACATCCAACTAATGCATATTTTCCTCCTTTTACATTCTCTTTAACATTTCAAGCTGTAATGTTGAAGTACTTCATACAGACATAGCTGTTCCAGATGCTGACTCCTTTTCAGTTAGTACGTGTCCAACATATTAGTTTTAAGATTGTCTGTACTGTCTGCTTCATTTACTGCTAATTCTTCAATTTCTTCAAATCATTTCAAGACTCCATTTCGTTTGCAGGCAAGACCTAATCTTACCCAAATGATTCCTCGTGTCTTTGAATTTAAACTTGAAGAGCACAATCAGTCTGAACATCTATACAATCTAATTCCTCGGTGGGAAAGCATTTTCAAAGTAAAGCTGTACAATTCTTTACTAAGGCTTTTCTCTTGTGTAGTTTCTTCCCACAGTTCTTTCAGCTCTATTTTTTCAGATTTTGTTATGTACGATGTAACGTAACATGCAACAGCAATTGAGTTATCTGCAACATACTGAATGTCCATGTTCGCATTCCACATTTTTAAAATGACTGGATTGTAATCATTTATATACTTTGACACTTCTCTTCTTTTTAACTTGTAGTTATTCTTTTGAGATTTCCGAGTTATTGTGTGCCTTACAGAAGAAAACAAAAAATTTACTCTTCCTTTACAAATGACTGGACAGGAGAAACCAAACCGACATCTGGTGTAAAATTTTCCTTTAAAGTTGTTTCTTCTGCAATACTTTAAACAACTGTGACTTTTGAAACGTAAAACTTGCTGTCTCAAGCTTCTATCTCCTTCTTCTCTTGGTATCTCACATGTCACATACTATTCAATGAAAGACAATACTGTTTCATCAGAATCATTTCCAAATATTGGTTCATCCTTGATCCATAGTAGCATATGTATATAAGGTGCACCTCTTGCTTGATACTCCTTTCTCAAAAAGAAATCAGTAACCTCTCCAAGAGCTGTATTCTTTTTATTGCAGATAAAATACACTATAGGTTGAAACCTATCATTACAATATCTGCACACATATACAGGATCCAATGAACACAGTTCACCACGAGTCTTTATTTCAACTTTTTTATATTGGAATTCGCTTCTCTTAGAAAGTCAAGCAAATCTTCCCATGCATACTCTGCACAGCTAAGTGAGACAAACCATGTTCTTGTACCTACGTTCCGTAACATACATTTGACTTCATGACGATAATACCAATACTCATTTGTTCCACGTTGACATGCCATCAAATTGATTGTGTCCTTCTACATTTTCACCTCTTTCTTGAAGTTTCTCCACCAATTATTTCGCAGAAAGAACTTATTGATGAACTTTAGTTTTAAGTATGTGGCTCACTGCATATGACAAACAAGACAGATCACTTTCAAACAAAAAGGTGAAATATGTATAAAATGCACTGTCGAAATCTAGGATCTACAGAATATAATCTGAAATTTCAAGTGGTCAAATAGAGAAAGTGGACAAGTCAAGGACTGAAGATATTTATGAACATTGCACAATATGTCCTTTGCATTCAAAAGAAGTAATAGGAAGCAGGATTGAGTTATTTGAAATGGAAAAAAGCACAGGGAACTCCAATAAGTGTATATGAGAGAACCTTGGAAGGTCATTATTTTCCACAGCTGTTTCCTACAGGAGAAGGTGGACGGTATAATGATCCACCTGTACCGATTGCAGCTTCAGAATATCGATCAACAAGATTCATCTTCTAAACTTATTACCGGTTCACCCACATTTACAGTTTTGTAATAAATATTGTCCTCTATAAGATATAAGGTAGCCTTTTCAACTTTATTAACACCCACAAAATCTTTCCATATTTTCCGACTTTTTGTTACTACAACATTTACTAGAATGACTACTGCCAAATTTTCTTCTTTCACTCCAGCAATAGTTTCAATATTTTTCTTAAAATCCAAAGAGAAGTACACCACTCTTCCTTCAAACCTCTTTGCAAGTCTGTTGGTGACAGTTTACATGTTTTAGGCTCCATCCGAATTATAGTTTGAAATGAATAAACACATTGAATTAGAACAGAATCATATGTATTCAATTCTGCCAGTTCCTCCGGAATAGCTACTAATTCTAAGTTATTATGTACTGCTCTAAAAGGCATTTTGTTCTCTTCTAATTTGTTATAACAATATTTACATATACGTTGATCACTACTTAACTCAAATTGACCTTCCACCAACAAGTAAATTGTAAACTCTTCCCACTTACCATTGTTCTCCTTTTCACTCTTCAACTACAAATCAACATTCCTACTTTGACTTTTATAATCAGTACGTCGACAACAAACACAAACATAGTCTCGTATTTCACACCACACTACATTAAACTTTCCAATTTCTTCTTCAAACTGATCAGTGCTAATCACTTTCCCATCTCCTACAACATCTGTAATTGTCAAACTTTCATGTTCTATGAACTGCTCCTCTGAACCAAAATATCGCATTTCAATATCATCACACTTTTTTGAACAACTAATAAAGAAGCATATAAAAGACTTGTACTCAGTTCACTTAAAAATAATGCAGAACTTTTTACATAGTCCACTTTCCTCACAAACTTCCGCATTTCTGAATAACATACTGCTAACATCCTCAACTGATAAACACTTTTACAAACTTTTCTTCAAAGACAAGCCAGAGAATGCCCATAATTCTCAGTATATTTTCTTACGTGACATTGATCTAGTCCTTGTAACAACTTAGCGTTCTGTTTAATACTTTCTCTTCAAAATCACAATGAATAACTTCTGTTTTAATTTGAAAGCACTATCCACTATACTTTCAATACGCTGTTTCTCTTTCAAGTCAAAAACATTCCTTTTATATTTGAAGCATTCTTTCATTGAATTCTGAATCCCTCTAGATCGAAAAAGTCTCTGACGATTTTCATGAAACTCCTTTTGTCTCCGAGTAACAGATACTATTTCTTTATCATCTTTCCTTTTCCTGGTATTTGAAATTGAACTCTGCTTCACCTTACTTGAAAAATTCCTATTTTTTCTCTTGTGTGATCCTTTTTTCATCTTGCACTTGTAGTAGAACAAAGTTTTTCTGTACTACTACCATTTTTTCCAAACACAAACTTTTGCCTTTTGCACAAATATATATTTTTCTTCTCTTTTCTTTTTTTTTTTTTACTTCTTCTTGGCATTTCCAAATTTTAATCCAAACAAAATAATTTTCTGAAAAAAGAAATAGATTCAATTATTTTTCACATTTGTTCACTATGTTAAAATTATAACATACAATTACAAAACTTACACTAACGACTTCCACACCCAGTGGTGCAACGTGATTGAACACGACAGAGCAGCACTAACATGACAAGTAGTGCCATAGAACATACAGCAAGTATTTATATGATCATTTACAAACACCTTTACAATTTATATGTAACTGCACAACCTCGTACTTTTCACCTCTCCGCTGCACCCCACCACCCCACACCACTCTCTCTGCAACCCACCACAGACAACTTTATAGATGGTATTTTAATTTTTTTTAAATCTATGTACTTAAGATGATATTATCAAACAAAAAGCACACACAAAAATGACCATTATTAGCCTACAATTTTATCTACAACTTTCCAAACATAACACTGCCCCCCCCTGGTTTTAAGTGTGGGAGGGGGGGGTGTCTGAGCAACAGCACTTTATGTTTAGGTGGCCTCGAAACAGGTCTTTATGGGGGTCTACGTTCGGGCCTCGAAAACATCATACCTTTTTTTTTCTTTATTTCACTGCAGTGAGACTGTGAGCATGCACATTACTCACTACTTAGAAGTGCAGACATCATGCCAGGTGATTCGCATTGTAGGAGAAGGGAAATCTTTTAAAAAGACACTTTTTCTCTCAGAATTTCCCTTCTCTTTTTGCAACGCAGGAGCAACATCATCGTAGGGTTATTAGCAAACATACCACCAGGCGCGCATCGCCCATTGCCCCGGACTCTCTCAAACAGCTTCCCGAGCGCACACACACAGCCGCACCCGAGTACTTCACAGGTTTTAAAAAGATCATTTTCTGGTAAAGAAGACTCTGTTCTTTTTCATCCCTTATTACAGCCCCTACATCCCCACTCTGCCTATTGCTGCAAAAATTAGGCTCCCCCGAAATTTTGCTCTGGTTGCGCCTCTTGAAACAACCACAAGCAAGCAACTCCAGCACGAACCTGCTCTGACCTTACACATTATCTTGTTTTAGGGCTACGAAAACACACGCTTTGCCTGCCTCACTTAGTTCTCACACCCCCTCTTTAATATGAACATAAAGGCTTTCCACTTTCTTTTATATTCCTATACTGTACTTCACATGGAAATATAGAAATCAAGGTTCTCACCACCCCAAATTACCTCTCTGGTATACTTTCTCAAATGTAAGAAATACAGGTATTCAGTATCTGTCAGTCACAAACCTTTTTAACAGTGTACCTATAAACAACTCGACAAAATGTTATGTTTCTAAATTAACATCTTACACTCAAAAGCTCCTTTACATTTCTTTCGCTATATGTACCTTTCTTTAAAACACCACCAGAGAAGGATGGTGAAGTATGGTGAAGTATGCTCCACAAAGAGCAACTCAAAGCTTTGTTATTCTTTATAAAATAATCTGCCTGTCAATGCTTTTCGCAAACCTTTTGACCCCTTAACAGGCTGGATGGATGAGTATAATACGTCCTATTTAGGATCGGGGCGGACGATGCCCGAAAATAAGAACGTATAGTTGAATAAAAGGCGAGTGGATGCATGGCCAGATGCATCAATGCATATATACATAGATGGATGTTTCAATGAATGAATGGAAGGATAAATGAATACAGGGACCAGTACTTACGATAGACTGGTGGACTGATAGATGCTTAGGAATGGTTATGGGACAGATGTATCTATGGATATATAGGCGTATGGCTGCATGATTGACACAGTGCTTACAATAGGCGAGTGCGCTCATAGATGCTTAAGATAAGTGCAGGAACAGATGTAAGTGCAGGAACAGATGTATGTATGTATATAAGTAGGAATGTATTCATCAATTAAAAGATGATTGGATGGCGCAGTGCTTAGGATAGATGAATGCTGGGCTTTAATTGGGCCAGGTCTGAGGACCAGCACTTATTTTCAAGGCGCCTCCAAAAGGGTCTTTATCAGGCTCTATTTTCAGCCCTCGCAAACATAGTCAATTCTTTTTATTTATTTTTATTGCACTGCAGTGAGAGCATGCATATCGATGTACGCATGCTTATTTTGCTCACTACTGAGAACTGGAGACATCACGCTACGTTACCCACGTTGTAGAAGGAAGGGAAATCCTTTAAAGAATGTTTTTTTCCAAATGTAGAATAATTGGAGAGGATTTTCTAAAGCACACAATGATACTTATCTTGATTTAGACCACGGCCCAACTTGCATAGCCCACACCCCTTTAAGAGCTTTGCCCCCCCCCTTTAGAGTACGCCCACTTTATGAAACGCTCATAAGCAAAGCGTATTAAAACATGCAAATTTGCGAGTAAAACATATACCATGCCATAGGGCACATTATAAGTGCTCCCAGTGGTACTACATCACCTTTATTAGCTCGACATCTGCACGTTACTATATTCTGTGTTTTAATCAGAAATATTCCCACCTCCCTCACACCCACAACCACCCACTCCCTTCCTTAACCGTACAAAATAAAAATGAAACCCCCACCATTCCTAGTAGCGCCACTATACCCGTACACAGGCCTAATTTTAACAGGTGTGTGCCGGAACACTTATCAACAAAAAGTATTCAAACATGCAGATTTTTGGGAAAACCATAAACAACACCATAGCACAGTTAATAAATGGGCCCAGTGAAACTACATTACCTTTACTAACAACACATGCCCACATTACAGATGTCCGTCTTATAATCAGCAACATACGCACATCCCCCACCCCCACCCATACCATCCATAACCTTACGAAATCAAACAACGAGCCCCTGCACTCCCGTTACTGCCACTATAGCCATAGATAGACTTAATGTCAACAGGTGTCTGCCAGAACGCTCATCAGCAAAAGCTATTAAAACTTACAATTTTGCAACTCAAACATACACCATACCATAAGACGGTTTATAAATAGTCACAGTGCCACTACACCACCTCAACACCCGCCCTTGCTTAAACTTTACGCAATAAAAGGAAGAGCCCAAGCAAACGTAGAAGCACCACTATAGCCATACACAGCCTTAACTTCAACAGATGTCTCCTGGAAAGCTCATTAGCAAACCGTATTAAAACATGCAAATTTGCAGGTAAAACATATACCATGCCATAGGGCGCTTTATAAGTGCTCCCAGTGGTACTACATCACCTTTAGTAGCTCCACATCTCCACGTTATTATATTCTGTATTTCAAACAGCAACATAACTACCTCCCCCACACCCAACCCTGCCCTTGGTTAACAGTACGAAATCAAACACAAACCCCCCATTCCTAGTAGCGCCACTATACACATACACAGGCTTAATTTTAACATGTGACTACCGGAACACTTATCAGCAAAAACTATTCAAACATGCAAATTGTCAGGTAAAACACAAACCATCCCATAGCACTGTTTATAAATGGGCCCAGTGAAACTACATTACCTTTAGTAACTACACATGCCCACGTTACAAATATCCGTCTTGTAATCAGCAACATACGCACCTCCCCCACCCATCCCTTACAAAATCAAACGAGCCCCAGCACTCCCGTTACCACCACTATAGCCATACATAGACTTAATGTCAACAGATGTCTCCCGAAAAGCTCATCAGCAAAGCGTATTAAAACATGCAAATTTGCGGGTAAAACATATACCATGCCATATGGCACTTTATAAGTTCTCCCAGTGGTACTACATCCCCTTTAGTACCTCCGCATCTCCATGTTGCTATATTCTGTGTTTCAAACAGCAACATAACTACCTCCCCCACACCCACCCCCGCCCTTGCTTAACAGTACGAAATCAAACAGAACCCCCCCCCCCCCCATTCCTAGTAGTGGCACTATACCCATATACAATGTTAATTTTAACAAGTGTCTGCCGGAACACTTATCAGCAAAAAGTATTCAAACATGCAAATTGGTGGGTAAAACATAAACCATCCCATAGCACGGTTTATAAATGGGCCCAGTCGAACTACACCACCTTTACTAGCTAGACATCTATATGTTACGAAAGTCGTTTAAACACTCTGTAGAGTGTATAGCAGGGCATGGGGAGAGTAAACAAAGTTCTAATTCCCAAACTTTTGATATACAGTCCCTTTACTGTATCTATATTAAAGATATTAAATGGAATGAATAAATTGACGAGTGTCTCAAAAGGGATAGTGAAGCTCACCATCAGTAAAACACGAACCACTTCAACACCTACATATATCCGCCACAGCGACACAGCCTGACAAATAGTAATAATCATATGTAGTTCTCTAATGTCAACAAAGTCATACAGAAAATATACCGCACATTTACAATTTTTTATCTCGCACATTTATAAAACATCTCTTCTAAAGAAGCACTCCCCATCTACTTCTATTCCATAAGAACAGACAATAATTAATACGTTTACTACCATATATTTTAGTATATCTACCTTTTTATTTTTCACTAGTCAAAAACTACAAAAACTATTAACTATACCCAAATGTAAACCAGAACCCCTATTCTTATTATATCTCAACTTAGGATCACATGATTCAAACTATGCGTACATATAAAAGGAACGTATCACTTTTCCTATCTCCAGCTCCATGTAATCTCCCAACACTGTACACGGCCCCACTGTACAACAACCTACCCTGACTTACATTCAAACCTACCTCTCAGTGTCAAAAATAAGACCACAACCTACCCACATAACATTTCTGCATTTCGTGTTATCTCTTTTAACTTAATAACACATACGTCTCCTACCACCCCACTATTTCCACAAAAAGTATCAGTTGCAAATGTGCGACATTTTCTTTATCTCCCCAAATACATTACAAACTCAAATTAACGCTGTACCTCATTTTCAAAACAATACAGTCCTATAAAGATGACAAACTACACTTCTTCTCTGTGAAAAATTCCTAAACATATATAAAATACTTACATAACAGCTCACATTTTATGCATATTTCATAACCAATATCAAACACTCGGACGATCGGTCTTTCAGTTGTGCTCTCTTAAACACTCGTTCGGCTTGCAAGCATGCTCAAGATCTGTTCAGTTTCCTGACCGATTTCAAGCCAGCCTGTCTATTTCTTACTGAAACATGGCTTGATGATACGTCAGGCCCAGATATTGCTAATGCCTTGCCCCCCAACTATTACATACTTAGAAAAGACAGGATGAACAGAAAGGGCGGTGGTGTAGCATTGCTGATAGATAGACAGTACGAATGCTCCATTATCCCCACGAATGAAATCCACGGGGTTGAAGCATTGGGTTTTTGCCTTTCGTTTTCGCCGGCTCAATCCTGTGCCGGTCTGCTGATATATCGACCTCCAGGCCCCTTGGGATCTTTTAGCGAAGAGCTTGACACTATAATATCAACTCTGAGCATTCAATTTAAACATTTTATCCTATTGGGCGATTTTAACATACATTTTGATACTCTGGCTGCCACTGACACTATCCATATACTTGATATCACTGCTCCTTTGGGCCTTTTACCCTACGTGATATCGCCGACCCACGATAAAGGCCACGCGTTGGACCAGATCTTCTCCACCTCTCCCATCTCTGTTGCACCTCCTCTTCCCGTCTTATGGTCGGACCATTCATTACTAACTTTTAAGATTCAGTCCCTGTTCGCGGTGACGGGTAGGCCTGTCGGATGTCAGTCCCGCCTGTCACGCCCCTTTCATCTAGTCACACCTGAGATGATTGAGCAATATAGGCTATCTCACCCCTGTTCTCTCACCGGGGACTTAGAACTGGACCTCCCTCGCTTTCAAACATGGCTAGCACAGTGCTTGGAGGACTTAGCTCCGCCTAAGCGTTCCCTTAAGAAATCCTCACGTGCCTCTGGCCCCTGGTTCACACACGCTCTCAATACCAGTAGAAGGCTTTGTAAGAAGGCCGAGAGAGCTTGGCGTGCCAACTATTTAGATTCACTAAAGGAGGCCTATAGGTCCTGTATTAAGGCCTATCATAAAGAAATTTATGTAGCCAAAAAAACGTACTTCACCCAAAGGATTGAGGAAGCCGCGAACACTAGCAAGGAAATCTTTGCTATTGTTAAAGAATTTACCTCTCCTGCTGCCAGCTCCCTCAAATGTTCCTTTTCTGAGACGTGGGTTTCTCAATTAGCCAGCTTCTTCTCCAATAAAATCAGGAGTATTCAGGCTACTTTTTCCTCTCTCGACTTGGGAGGACTGTCCTGGCCCATTACCCCGTCTGAGGTGCCTAAGCAGGGGCAACCCAGCCTGTTGAGTTTCCCTCCTCTCCAACCTCTTGACTCTCTGGAATTACTCTTAAAAATAAGATCGGGCTCTCCGTTGGATCCCTGCCCTGCCAAGCTGTTGGCTAAAGTGGCCCATGTACTAAACCCGATGGTGAACCCCATTATAAACCGCTCCTTAGAAACAGGCACAGTTCCGTCCATCTGGAAGCAAGCGATGGTCGTACCACTGCTGAAGAAGCCGTCCTTAGACCCCACTATTCATGCCAACTACCGACCTATCTCCTTGCTCCCAGCCTTGGCAAAAGTTGCGGAAAAGCACGTGCAGTCTGTCCTCTCGCTCTTCGTTGAGTCCCATGGTATTCTGCACCACACTCAGTCCGGTTTCCGTGCCAACATGAGCACGGAGACAGCCCTGTTGGAGGTGACTGAGGCCATTAAGGAAGTTCTGGACTCTGGGGGGAAGGCAATGCTGATTTTGCTTGATCTCTCGGCGGCATTCGACACCGTCCCCCATGGCCGCTTCTAGCGCGCCTTGAGGAGATCGGTATTGGGGGTACGGTACTCAACTGGTTTTCGTCTTTTCTGTCCAACCGCCAACAAACAGTCTGGGCACCCCCACACTCCGCTGAAGTGCCACCCATGGAGGTGGGTGTCCCTCAGGGATCAATCCTGAGTCCTACTCTTTTTAATATCTATATCTCCCCTCTGGCGGCACTTGCGGAGTCTTTCGGTGCCCAGATTGTCTCTTATGCTGATGATACTCAGCTCCTTTTTTCATGCGAGAAAGATATGGACTTCGATGGTGCTCTCATCAAAGGCTGTCTGGAGGCAGTCTTTAATTGGCTTCAAATGAATCAACTCAAATGCAACTCGGATAAATCCGAGGTTCTCTTTTTTGGCTGTCCCCCTGATACGTCTTGGAAATCCTGGTGGCCGCTGGACATGTCCCCCCCCCTCTAATGCAACACCGGTGGCAAAAAATCTTGGGGTTAAGCTGGACACCTCCCTCTCCCTGAAACCACAAATTATGAGTCTGGTTGGCCAGTGTTTTGGGGTCTTGAAAGCACTTAGAAAATTCCTTCCCCTCCTTCCCATTGCCCACAGGAAGACGATAGTGCAGGCCCTAATAGGATCCAGGCTTGATTATGCCAATGTCCTTTATCTGGGCCTCCCGAAGTCTCTCCTCTCGCGCCTGCAGATTGTGCAAAATTCGGCCGCTCGGGCGATTTTCGGTCTTGGTCATCGCGCCCATGCGTCTGGCCTGTTGCAAACCCTTCATTGGCTGCCTATCCAGAGGCGCATTGAGTTTAAAACGCTCACCCTTGCTTTTAAAACCCTTCATGGCATGGGCCCTAGTTATCTCAGAAAGAGGTTTATCCTCTATAAACCAGCCAGAGCCTTGCGCTCAGCGTCTCTATCTCTCTCCAAGGTCCCAGCAATTAGGCGTGCCCGCATTGGTGGACGCTCCTTCAAGTACCTTGCGCCCCGGGCTTGGAATGCCCTCCCACTCTCTTTACGGATGAGTGAGAGCTTGCTGTCCTTCAGAAAAGAGCTCAAGACTTGGCTCTTTAGCCAATAAGCCTCCCCCCCCCCCCTGCTCAGAGCTCTGTGGCTTCGGGTCTGACAGCGCCGGGACACTCTGCTTGAGTAGCTGAGCGCTTAACAAAACCCCGTTTAACATAACATAACACCACACTTTACTAACACTATATTACTTTGAAATAAAAAATACTTTCAAAATTAAAAACATCACCTCAAATACTTAATCAATACTATAAAACACATAACACACCTTGTTCATTTCTAACTCACCTTTGTAGTTGTTATCCAGATTTCAAATGACACAGGCATACAATTCTCTCTTTCTCACATAGTACATGTAAAGCTCCGACTTCATCAAGAATGAAACCAGGAATGGCACAATTTCTCTGTCGCTCCACACATAACTACCTGTAAAGAGCAAATCAGAATACTTCATTCCTTCAACGACATTCCAAAACTTACCTCCATTGGTTAATTTTCCTTCCGAAAAGCTGCTTATTATTCCGCGCCACATACAGGTCACAAGTTCAACCTATTTTATCACCACACTTTCTGGAACCTTCTACGACACCTGCAGGTTAAAAGTTCATAATTTTTTTTTTTACCTAACGATATACTTTTGCAACATTTTATCGAATATTTAACGGCACGTGCACGTTAAAAGTTCACAATAGGGGTCAGTAGTTAATCAGCTTTATTCCCAACTCCAGCAGCACCTCACCTTACGTCCCCAGGCCATCAGACCTGTAGGAGTCAGCGCTTTCCACTTTCCAAATTCATTTCATACACACAAATTTACCTTCGCATTCCCTATATAACACCCCCTAAGCACCATACACAAGTTACAATGTTCGAAACAAAAGTTCCTCCAAGTAGCTATAACTACATGCTGACACTACTTGCACAGATGTGGCACAGCGGCCAGAGCACATGACTTCACAGCAGTTTGGGCTCACGCTTTCATCCCTGAGTCCGGCAGCAGCTCAGCTTAGCAGCATGAGACTCTACACACTACCTCACATATTTTCCGTACCGCAGAACTTTCAGACCAGTACGGGTCAGTAGTTCGTCCTAGTAGTTATAAACACATGCTGACACTACTTCCACAGCTGTACTGCAGCGGCCACGGCACATGACTTCACAGCAAAAGACACAATTTTGACTCACGCTTTAATCCTCGAGTCGCGCACAAGCTCACCTTAGAAACATCACACACTAGCCAATACCTCACTTAATTTTCGTAGCCTAGAACTTTCACACCGTTAGGTATGATTAGTTCACTTCGCACCCCCTCTATAGCACACCCTATACACTCCACAAAGGTTACAGTGATCCTACCCTCCTCTTTCCCACATTTTTCGCCCTTTTTCCCCTTACTCACTTCAACGGAATCACAAAATGGCAGCCAACACTTCCTAGTTGCAAACGCTCTCATCCAATCAGCAGCAAGCTTGTGCTCGTAACGCCTCAGCCAATCAGATGGCAGAATTCCCAAATATCGATATCTGTAAATTTCGATATTTCTCAAAAACTACTGAACGGATTTACACCAAATAAACAAAAGCGTGCTTTCTAGACCAAGACACTTCTCCCTGCCAAATTTGAGGTAATTCCGTTCACCTGTTCGACCTGTAGCCTTGTCTAAAGTTTCCTATGGAAATTAACATTGGAAAAACACGTTTTGGGACCCCCTTTTTTCTCGGCACCCCCTTGACGAATCACCCCCAAACTTTCAACAGAGGAGCTGATCTCAACAAATAATTAGTTGTGAAAATTTCACGAAGATTCATCAATCAGCGTCAAAGTTATTGCGAATAGAATGTTGCCATTTTCCTATATTAACTAGGTACTAACTATAACTACCTACTTGCGACCGCCAGTAGGTAATATATATATATATATATATATATATATATATATATATATATATATATATATATATATATCTCGCTATAAATATATATAGGAATCCTTTCCCTTCCTCAATGGCATTCCGCTGACACAAGACAGTTTTTCCGTGCACTTTATCTTCAAAGAGCATGCCTCTGTGGGCATGGCCGTACTCACAGCCTTCTGGTTCTCGTAGTGCCCGAATGTAATCTCAAGTGAGTATATATATATATATATATATAATATATATTTCACTGAAAAAACCAAAGGTTTCAGGGGCGTTATAGTTAGCTGGACATTTCCCTCATACAAAACCCTAGAAATTCCCCTGTTATAGTTAGTTGAGCTAACTATAACTCGCGCCCCCGCAAAGCACTGCTGATGACGTCACATATTAATCACTCATGACATGGTCAGTGACATCACTCATGACATCTCAAATGACATCACTGATGACATCATCCAGTGAGTATGTGTTTCTGTACAGTTTTAATATTTTTTAATATATATAGGGAAAGGTCTGTTGAACAATGAGTGGGTGTACAAGTGTGTGAATGGATGATTTTCTAGGTGCGTAACTGACTCTATAAGGGAGTCATTAAATATATCTTACTGCAGACTAGTGACTAAACTGTGTGAATGTCTGTATGTGTCTGTGTGTAGGTGTGTAAGTGGCTGCATGGTTTTGTGAATAGCTATATGAGTGTCTATATGGGTTATTGATTGGTTGTCTGAGTATCTGTATGGGTGCCTGAGTGTTTGTGTGGGTAGGGTGTATGTGACTCTATGCTTAGATGTGTGAGTGGGTGATTCTATGGATGCATGGTTTTAAGAGTGCATCTGTGATGGACTGTATGGTTGGGTGAGTGTATGTATGGGTGTGTTAGGGATTGAATGTATATATCAGTGGTACATGTGTGACTAACTACATATGTGAAAGGCAGTATATATGTGTGTAAGAGTATATAAGTGCGTATATGTGAGAGTGTGTGATTGTGAGAGTGGCTGTATGGATGAGTGTGTGCTTGTATCAATGATTGTATAAGAGCGTAAGAATGTGGTACTATTTTTATGAGTAAGTGAACTTGAGTGTGTTTTAACTGTATAGGTGAGTAAATTGGACTGTGTTTAATTACTTGCACGACTGACTAGGTGTGTCAGTACCTCAATGGATGATTGGCGGTGTGTGAGTGTCTATATAAGTGTATAAATGCATATGATAGTCTGTTCCTTAGTGACTGTAAGTATGAGTGACTGTACAGGTGAGTGAGTGGAGGTGTATGTAGACCTAAGAGTCAATGAGTGGGTATGTAGTTATTGTTATTGGAGTATCTATGGTTTTCAAAATGGCCGTCTGAAATTTTGAGTCGGTGTATCAAAGGTTATATTAGGGTGTGAGAAGATGCACTGATTTATCACATGGATGACTTCATCAGTGATGTCATCAGTGATGTCATCAGTGATGTCACTGAGCATGTCATGAGTGAATGTAATATGTGAAGTCGTCAGCAGTGCTTTGCGGGGGCGCGAGTTATAGTTAGCTGAACTAACTATAACATGGGAATTTCTAAGGTTTTGTAAGAGGGAAATGTCCAGCTAACTATAACGCCCCTGAAACCTATGGTTTTTTCAGTGAATTTCTAAAGTTTTTTAAATGCCAATTCCTAACTAGAACGCCCCTGAAACCTTTGGTTTTTTCAGTGAATTTCAAAGGTTTTTTAAATGCCAATTCCTAACTATAATGTGCATGAAACCTATGGTTTTTTCAGTGAATTTCAAAGGTTTTTTAAATGCTAATTCCAATCTATAACTTATCTCTAAAGATATCATGTTTAATGATTTTGATTGGATTTCTATATTTTTCAAATTCAGTGTGTCAATTTCATTAATTATGTTTTCTTAAAATACTTTTTTATCACCATTTTCTAAACTTATTTTTTCAATTAATTCTTTTAAAAATTAAAAAATATTATTTGAATTTTATGGGTTTTTCAAACATATTTTTTTATATTTTTCAAAATATTTTTTTAACTATATGTTCAAAACTTTATTTTATATATATTTTTTCCATGTGTTTGGATCCGCGCACCCTATGCGCACCGTTCTCGATCCCGACGCGTTAGCATCCGCGCATGGTACGAGTTGGATACGTGTTTAGTGCACGATCGCAATGCGACTGGTACGCGACTCCCAGCCTATAGGCGACACTTTCGATGTACGTAACGCGACGTTTACGCGCTTCCGCGATGCGTCATGTGCGTCTATGACGCGGTAGGTGCACGGATCCCGCGAAACATTTTAAAAAACATATATATATGTATTTCATGTGAATATTAATTGAAGACAAGCTCTAAACTAGTCTTAAAAGTAATATATTTTTACATCTAATCCTATATTTCTTTTTAATTGAATTTCGCGGATGCTCGCTGGGTGCGTGCTGCGTAAGCGCAGGGTGCGCGGATCCCATGTGACCTGCAAAAAATGAGATTTGATTGGTTCATTACACTTCCTGTTCTAACTACTGAAAGACCCCACCCAATTCAATCATTCTTCTTTGACCTTCTTTGGAGGAGCATCTCTTTGCAGAGAAGAAGATTTTTTAGACTAAGTTTACACTTAGCTCTAACTTTTTTCAACTAAAAATGGCTTCAGGGCAGCAGGCATCACCTGCATCTCCTCATACATCTGAGGATGAATTTTTGGAGGAGGCACCACGCAAAGAACGTTTTTCTTCAGTGGTGTTGAATTTTTTTAATTTTCCCGAGGGGCAGAATAAGACCAATGCCACCTTGGTCACGTGCAAGATTTGCAAAAGAGTGCTGTCGCGAGGGGATCCTAACAAGAAATACTCGTGCGGCACGGCAAGTATGATGAAGCACCTGAGGACCCTTCATCCGAACAATCTTGGACGAGAAGAGTGCCGACGGATGAGAAACACTCCTGCTCCTGCGCCTTCCACCTCATCGCAGCCGAGCACTTCAAGAGTGCATCCATCAGGCCAAAACTTGGACATCTGTCCTCAATTTCAATATTTAAAAGTGCTCTGCACTAAGTGCAATGCGACTTTGTGCTACGGTGAGCAGTCGATCGATCTGATCTGCCGCCGGCAAGAAAGTCACATTTGCTAGTTTTTTGGGTTTTTTTTGTTCCCTGAAGTTCATTGTTTGGTTCCTCCTGTTTTTTTTGTTTTTTTCCAGAAAAATCCAAAAAATCACAAAATTGTTACAAAAACCAAAAAAAACATATAAAAGAAGGAAAAAAAAAAGTTCTTGTAAGAACTAACTTTCCTGGTTTAAAAAAAGAGCTAAATTTCTTTGTTAGTGTGTGAAGGTTTAGATGAACGTATGTGTAGTACGTAATTGAGTGAATGAATGCATTAGTAGCGTATGGTGAATGTATAAGTGCAGAACTATGCTGCAGCATCACACAGTAACCTCTTTAACTACAGTGTGCTGTAGTACTTCCGAAGCACGGGGATGCAACATATGTACATAAATATGTTGCAAATCTATGCTTCTCTCTGCACGGCTGCTTAAACTGCAGCCATGTGGTGACACAGGCACCCTTGCACCATAGTGCAAGGATATCTGTGTCATGTGCTGTTTGTTTTTCTGCAGGAAGACACACCTTCCGGCACAAAAACAATGAGAAAATGCATTTTTCTCCTTCAATGTATGCTGAACATTTTAGCATGCATTGAAAATATAAAAATGTGGAGAAATAAAAATAATTTTCCTTACTGTGCTTTCCTACACCAATTTTAGAATGGTGCAGCATTCACATACATATCGAGATTTAAGATTTCTGATAAATCTAGAGATGTATCTTGTTCTATGAGTATTCAGTGCAATCATGCACAACAACACTTATAGAACACCCTTTCAACGCAAAGTGGTGTGTATGATGAGGTTGTATTTACATGGAGTAGAAAAAGTACACCGAGTGCCTTTTCCTCTCTTTGTAAATATAAGAGTGTCTTGCGCAATAACTATGTTACAAAAAGTGACATATTTCCGGTTTTAAAATTCCTTGCGAATGATAGAAGGTAAGCACAGAGTTTTGTCTGCAAAGATGCTCAAAGAAGAATGATTGAAATGATTGCGGTCCTTCAATAGGTACAATGGGAAATATTATGAACCCCTCAAATCTCTTTTTTTGCAGGTCACATGATATCTGATCATGGTCAGATCTCAAAACTACATAGGTATAAACAGAGTGTTTTTAGAAACGTGTTTCAACTTTGTAGCTTCTTGCAGACCTCCTCATTCTGCATATTGAGACTTAGTTAAACTTACCTTCACACTAATAGGAATAAAAAATGGTATACATTTTTTTTCAGATTTTCATTGCAATCTAAATTCATATAAATTGCTTATTTTAAAATGTGGATATGTGAAGGAAAAAAATATATATATAACATGTAATAATACATTTTTTACAACGCAGCATAATTTCCACAAAGTAATTTGTTTGCCTTTTTTGCTGTTATTGAATTTCACTAGAAATAGTGATTTCAATCATACTCATCACTTAACAGTAGGCAAAAAAAAAAAACAATCAGAAATATTGTTAAAAAAAAAAAACCAACATACTATTCCCAGTAAAATACCAGAAAATACAAATCACACATATATGAAATGCTTACAGCTTACAAAATTGTATAACTTTAACTTATAAAAACTGTAAATATTGCCGCATTAAAATAATCACCGAATCAATGACCACCAAAAAGTCCATAGTTCAAAAATATACCTTTCCTTGAGGCCAAATGGTATTTTTGTACTCCTTCTTTATGTAAATTGTCCAATGGTAGTCCTATTAAAACTATAATAATAAAATCCTCAGAGAGTAATTTATCTTCCTAAAACTTTGGCTTTATAAATATTAGGTAGGAATTTGGTAATTCACTAGGCAAACTGGGCATCATTACAAAGTGTCCAGCCTTTGTCACATTTTAGATAGGCAGTCTAATGTCCAGATGTTGTGGAAGGACCATCATGGAAAATTATTGCAATTGCTACAAAAGTCCTTCCTGATATTGATATTTGTGCTGCTACAAATTGTTTTATTAAAGTATCCAATTTTCTTCCGTCAGCTGTACAGTGTTGCATCATTAAAATTATGTATTTTCCATTTTTTGTTAAGAATAATGTGGATAACATTTCTGATTTACATTGGCTACACTCCATGTTTTGAATTGCACCTTTAACTAATTTATTGAAAGACACTGATTTACAGTCTGGTAATGTTAAATACAGAAATCTCTCAGTGTCTACATTAGTGCTACATGTATACATGCAATTTTCACAATAATGTTCCCATTTGTAAGAAAGGCCAAAAATATTTTCTATTTCTACAACTTCATTTTCAAAACCAGAACACACATCCAAAAGACTACGAATAACTGAAACAGATTGTATTTTACTTCTATCTGTTGTCAATTTTTCATAAACAGAATGCAACAGAGAACAAAATCTTTTTTGCCGATTCTGCATAATTTGTTCTTGCAAACCTTCAAGATAAAAAACAACATTGACCACTACATTAGCATAGCAGTTGACACCAGAACTATTTTCAAACTGATAACCAACAATCTCTCCAACACTGTCCAATTTCTTTTTACCTGCAATCACACCATTATCTTGTTCTTTTCCCTTCTTGACACCTTCAGAACAGATATTCTCTAACTGTTAGACCTGACATCCTTGGCGTGGGTTTTTCCCCTATCTTTTGCCTCTGCTACCTGGATTTTTGATGCTGTGATGGATTGCGTTTTGCTGGTTTAGATGCTTTGGACACTCTGCCACTGCTAATCAGTGCCAGAGTGTAAGTGCTCCCTGTGTAAAATATCGTATTGATTGGATATACCTGATTGACATATCTGTATCACCATGAAGTCCCTAGTAAAGTGCACTGTGTGTGCCAGGGCTGGTGATGACAGATGCTACTAGTGGGTCTGCAGCGCTGATTGCACCACCCACCTGTGTAGCCCTAAAACAGTGTCTCAGGCCTGCCGCCGCAGGCCTGCCTGCAGTCCCCGGACTGCCATGTCCTCCTGGCCAGTGTCCACACTGGCCGGGCCTAACCCTTCCCTTTTCGTACACGTCAGTCATCCCTATGGAAGGCCCAAGGTACCCCCCTGGGCAGGGTGCAGTGTATGTAGAAGGTAGAGCATGTACTAGTGCAGGTAACATGTTCTGGTAGTGAACACCGGCCATTTTGTGTGTTCACTACTGCAAGGTTATCTTGTTACATAGGCTAACATGAGGGAGGCGGGTGCCAGTGGCTATCCGCCTATCTTCTCATAGGAACAAGATAAGACATGAGTGTTTGATATCCCTGAGCTCAGCATTTAATAACACATCTTTTAGGAGAGGTTGTTTTTAAATCCTGAGTTGGAGAATAGTACTTTTTAGAGAGTAGCTGTTCTCTTGTCTGACCCTTCTGTGTACAAAATGACCTGTTCACAATGTGAGCGAGTGATTCATACATCCGTAACAATTGTCATGCGTTTTAGTCAATTTTTAAAGCAAGCGATTGTTTTATCTATGCTATTCGTCGGTGTAGCTCACTTAGAAAAAGAAAAGAATAGACAAATATTTTGCATACGAGGTAAAGCAGAATGACTATCAAAAAGTCTAAAAACTTATGTCTCCAACACCCAAGCGTGGTGAAAAAAAGAGTGAGAAGGAGTGTTGGTGCCTCACGGTAGCAACACCAAGGAGGGTTAAGCAGGATGGTACTCGCCTGCTACCTCAAGATCTCATCATCAGCTACCAACACTCCAAAAGCAAGAAAAATGTGTAGGGAAAACAATGATTGACTGTACAAGCGCTAGGGTGTGTAATTAAAGAAGAAGAACTGTGCTATAGTATGTGCACCATATTGAACCCCATAGTGATATACAATGATATCCAAATTTGAGCTATATCACACTGGCTTGCGTTTTTTATTCTAAGCTGCGTGATTGCTCATGTTTAAAATGCCGACATGTTTCATTGCCTACTGGAAAAAACTCACAGCAAATTCTTCAGGGCGTGGGGTCTGTTCATTTCACCCTGCACCTCTGTTTGTCAATTAAAAACAATTCTGTTGGAGACAAAAGAAAAATAAACAAGCATAACAACACAGGGGACTTGGTTGGCAACCGGTTTACCACGGGACTGGTATCCTATGTATTGCATTCTGAATCACACCATATCATATTTACCGGGGTGTTGCCCACCATGGGCATACCTTTACCCTTGAGTCCTTGTGGCTGTGTATACGCATTCAAGGCTCCGCTTATTCAACTCCAAACGTGAGTCTGTAATATATAATGTACAACAACGATTGTGTGACTGCCAGTATCAGATGCCTACCCTGAGTGGTGTCATCGATAATTAATGCTTGTGTATCTCAGTTCTGTTAGGTATTTACCCTGCATCTGAGTCCTTCCTTAAAGCTTCTTCGTGTTTGGCATCCTGTTTGGTAAACTGTGACCCCTTGCAGTGGCGTACCCTTTATGGAGTTTGTACCTAACCCGTACTCGTTAAAACCTCCCGCTCCAACTAATAGTAGCCCAAGTTCCTATCTTTTAATGTTTTCGTGCCGAGTGCCCCAAGTAGAATTACAAAAATCGAGACTCACCATGGAAGCGTCTGTAACTGGCGTTTACTCAGCCCAGCAACAGCGCGACTGTTGTGTTCCACGGTTTAAGAACGTGATTACGTTCACCACGTGACCTAACTTCAAAGGTCCCGTTCTTATCAGGTCTGCCATTTTGGAGTGGTGGGTTCCCTACTGTACCACCCCCCATTAGCTTGCAAAGGTATTCTACTGCATATGATTACTACACCCAACTGGTGGATAATGTCGAATATGTATAAATCGACCCATTTGAGACGTTTAAAACCGGAACCACGATCTTTCCATGAATACCCCTTCGGGTACATGGTACTTTGTTGTTTTTAGTTATCTGTTGGAAAGATATCGCCGAAACTGCTCCACCTTACAAGAATATTCTGAACAATCCAATGTATTGGCCACCAAGTTAGAACATCGAGCATACCCCAGAAAGGTCATAAGACAAGCAAAAAAACGAGCCTATAATACGCCCCGTGCGGCCCTGTTGGAAAAAACCTCCAAGGAAAAAGGTGAATGCATTCCAGTGGTCACCACCTGTGGGCCACTCTCCACTAAAATCAGGCAGATTATCCGCAGGCATTGGCACTTGCTTAGTACCACCAACATGCAAATGCCTCCACCCCGTTTTGCATTTAAACGTTCAGCGAACATCCGAGATCGGCTGGTCCATACCAGACCCAAAATAAGTCCACGTGAGACTAACATCCCTCCGGGGCATTACCCGTGTGGGAATTGCTCTGTTTGTGCATTTACATCACCTACTAAAAGCGTCACCCTTGCAAACAAAAAAATCTGGTTTCTAAACAAATTTAGTAACTGTAATACGTCTTTTGTCATCTATAGACTAACATGCCCCTGCGAGCTCCACTATATCGGCCTTACCACCAGGAAGGTAAAAACAAGGATACAAGAACACCTTAGTACACTACGCGCAGGTAAATTGAGTACCAAATTGGTACAACATTTTCAGACACAAAAACATACCTCTCAAGACGTGCGCTGGGTAGTGCTGGAAAAAGTCACAGGTGATCAGTTTAATATGGAATCCAGATTGATTAGTAGGGAAGCACGTTGGATTTACCAGGAGGGTGTGGATCAAAATGGACTGAATGACCTTATTGAATGGAATAAGGTGAATACATGAATCGCCCAATCCTTCTCCTACACCACCAAAGGTTCATTAGTATTCAGTTTATTACAGATCCCAGACAGCATAAATTTGGGAACTATACATCCAATAGGTTCAAATTTTCAGTAATGAGTTAACCCAAAGAGTGCATCTACAACGGGTCACAACTCTCATTGACACAATTTGAGAACATGAGAGTTTAAAGCTTCTATCTCTCACTAACGTAGCAGCGATCGGACATGGCAATGTACTTCTATCAACCACTTGGTCTGTTTCCAACAGATAATTAAAAACAACAAAGTACCATGTACCCGAAGGGGTATTCATGGAAAGATCGTGGTTCCGGTTTTAAACGTCTCAAATGGGTCGATTTATACATATTCGACATTATCCACCAGTTGGGTGTAGTAATCATATGCAGTAGAATACCTTTGCAAGCTAATGGGGGGTGGTACAGTAGGGAACCCACCACTCCAAAATGGCAGACCTGATAAGAACGGGACCTTTGAAGTTAGGTCACGTGGTGAACGTAATCACGTTCTTAAACCGTGAAACACAACAGTCGCGCTGTTGCTGGGCTGAGTAAACGCCAGTTACAGACGCTTCCATGGTGAGTCTCGATTTTTGTAATTCTACTTGGGGCACTCGGCACGAAAACATTAAAAGATAGGAACTTGGGCTACTATTAGTTGGAGCGGGAGTTTTTAACGAGTACGGGTTAGGTACGAACTCCATAAAGGGTACGCCACTGCAAGGGGTCACAGTTTACCAAACAGGATGCCAAACACGAAGAAGCTTTAAGGAAGGACTCAGATGCAGGGTAAATACCTAACAGAACTGAGATACACAAGCATTAATTATCGATGACACCACTCAGGGTAGGCATCTGATACTGGCAGTCACACAATCGTTGTTGTACATTATATATTACAGACTCACGTTTGGAGTTGAATAAGCGGAGCCTTGAATGCGTATACACAGCCACAAGGACTCAAGGGTAAAGGTATGCCCATGGTGGGCAACACCCCGGTAAATATGATATGGTGTGATTCAGAATGCAATACATAGGATACCAGTCCCGTGGTAAACCGGTTGCCAACCAAGTCCCCTGTGTTGTTATGCTTGTTTATTTTTCTTTTGTCTCCAACAGAATTGTTTTTAATTGACAAACAGAGGTGCAGGGTGAAATGAACAGACCCCACGCCCTGAAGAAGTTGCCGTGAGTTTTTTCCAGTAGGCAATGAAACATGTCGGCATTTTAAACATGAGCAATCACGCAGCTTAGAATAAAAAACGCAAGCCAGTGTGATCTAGCTCAAATTTGGATATCATTGTATATCACTATGGGGTTCAATATGGTGCACATACTATAGCACAGTTCTTCTTCTTTAATTACACACCCTAGCGCTTGTACAGTCAATCATTGTTTTCCCTACACATTTTTCTTGCTTTTGGAGTGTTGGTAGCTGATGATGAGATCTTGAGGTAGCAGGCGAGTACCATCCTGCTTAACCCTCCTTGGTGTTGCTACCGTGAGGCACCAACACTCCTTCTCACTCTTTTTTTCACCACGCTTGGGTGTTGGAGACATAAGTTTTTAGACTTTTTGATAGTCATTCTGCTTTACCTCGTATGCAAAATATTTGTCTATTCTTTTCTTTTTCTAAGTGAGCTACACCGACGAATAGCATAGATGAAACAATCGCTTGCTTTAAAAATTGTCTAAAACGCATGACAATTGTTACGGATGTATGAATCACTCGCTCACATTGTGAACAGGTCTTTTTGTATACAGTGCATTGAGTGGGGGACGACCTGTTCTCTGCCCCTTCAGCTCCTTATTGTAGACTGACCCTTCTGTGTGCCTGGGCGTGCTTGTGGATTGACTGTCTGGTTTGAGAGTGACAGGGGCTGGGGATCCCCCGGGAGGTTGGCTGAGTCAGCCCTCTGCTGAATGGCAACATTTGCAAGGAGAGTGGAGGGAGGAGATAGCACCTGGGATTGAATAGGGCTGTGCCTGCCTGCCACTCTGCTGGCTCCACCTTCTGCTGGGCGGCTGACGACTCTGCCCCTCGCTCTGAAAAGAATGTAGAGGCCAGGAAAACAAAGTGCTCCAGCAACACCCAGAACTGGATCAGTCCGGGCTCAGGACCCACTTGCACAAAGACTTCAAAGACTTTTAGGGGTATAAGTATACGACCCCTGACAACAGATTTTTAGATTCGACCATCGAGAGGAACCTCTGCTGAAAGACAGACCGCTGAAGAACTAAAGGAAGATTGCCGTGCTGTGTGCTCTAAAGGCTGACCTGTTCTGCTGTACAACTGAAGCTGAGGAGGAGAAGGGGTCTTGCTGTGTGCTGACCCTATCCACTTGACCAAACAAGACTTTGCTGTGTGCTGTGTCTTCTACTGAATCTCCAAGGGCCTGAGAAGAGCTGGCCTCCTGTTTCGCAACCCAGGGATAGAAAGGTTGCCAAGAACTCAAGACTCTGCTGTGTCCCACCTGCGCTGCTGTGTGCCGCAGGGACCGTGGACTGTTCTACCAAGCTTCTCAACATCTGCCTGTGAGGTGGGCTGGCTGCTCTCTGTCTTGCTGGAGAGTACCGCACCGATCCGGGCCTGACACCGGTTGCCGCATCAAGAAGATCGACGTGCTCATCGGCACGTGCCTTGCTGTGACCCGGAGGCCTGACGCAGATCGAGAGTCGTATTTCCCTGCTCTACGAAGCCGCGCTGTGAGTGGCTGACTCCGGTGACGTCGACATCGTCACTGGGGGCTCGTCGAGGGAGTTGTGGAAACCTTGCACCGAACAGCCCGAGGAGCGCTTTTACAACGAGTGCAGCGACACCGCCGGAGCAACGTAGCTGCCTAAACATCAAGAGCCTACAAACTGATTCATTCTCAGTGAGTATCGAAACACACAAGAGACTCGAGACTATCATCTTACGATCCCGAACAACCAAGAAAGCGAATTGTGTGTAAATCTGTGATGCTTGACTTTAACTGCGGAAACTAGATAAAGATATATTATTTTTGATATAACTCACCTGTGTGGTCTAAGTTTGTGGTGTACGGAGGGGGGATCATTGTGGTGTCTACGTGCAAATACCTTACACATTGCCTTGGGGATAAGCCTATCTGCTCGAGCCAAGCTACCTAGAGGGTGAGCAGGGGTTATCTACCGTGTGTGTCCTTGTACCCTGACTAGAAGCAAGGGTCCCTATTTGGTCTAAGGTGTATACCTCTGCCAACTAGAGACCCCCAGATCTAACACTAACCTTCTATTTCGACCAACCACACGCTTTTCAAATACAGGATATTGACCTAAATTTGGAGCATACACCCTTCTGAACCTATTATACTCTTTTACACAGTTTGCATCTGCAGTAACCTTTGTCTCATCAAAATCAATCAAAAACCAACCAGATAATGTTCCTACTCGCGACAAAGCAACATATGCCATACCCTCTTTAAATACGGTAGATCCAATGTTCACCAATGCACTGTCTACACTTAATCCTTGAGATTTATGAATAGTCACTGCATATGCCAGAGAAAAGGGAAATTGTTTCCTACGGACATATAAATCTTTAACAAGCAAAAAATGAACTGAACAACGACCAGTTTCTTTAACTTCATCAAATTTAATTTTTTAAAATTCAGTTTTCTTTTTTCTGATAATTCACAAAATCTACCACTTTGCCCATTGCACCATTAACTAAACCTTTCTCTACATCCAAATTACGCCTTAAAATTACCCGACAGTTTACACACGCATATAGTGTCTTTTCTAAACCAGCAGTTTTAGATATTTTTTTTTCTAAACAATCCAGTTTTGAGCTTAACTTTCCCGTCAAAATAATAGTGATTCCTTCATGCAGTATTTTACGGATGGCTTCCATTTTTACAATTTCTTCATTTTCCAGTTTCAATAATTCTTCGTTGAATATTGAACACTCGCGCAGTGTTGGCATTAAGCAAATCACTGACTTATTTTTAGCAATTTCCACATACACTTTTGCAGTAACTGCATTTTCATTTGGAAAGACATTGCAAAGTAATCGACTCTCCAAAGCTTCTTTCCCTTGTTTTGAAAGAATTCCAATTCTTATATCTTGAAGAATACTTCCATATTCAGCATCATTTGCCTGTCGCATATTTGTTGTCAGTTCTTTGTATTCAAAATTACTCCAAATGTTCACATTACCAACACTGACAAGAGACTTTCTGGTATCTTCATGGGCAAGTGTTTTAAATACCGGTTGTCCTTTTACCGGTGTCAGTTGCAGTAGATCTCCAAAAACTATGACATGTTTTCCTCCAAATAACACGTCATACTCTGTTTTAAGAATTTGCTGCATTCTTAAATGCACAAAGGCAAGCATCAAGTTTGAGACCATGCTCACCTCATCAATAATGAGAAGTTTCATTTTCTTCAGGAATCTTGAAACTTCACAACAAGCTTCTCCAGATAGCTTGTGGTATTCCAATTTGTTCTCATGTTCTACTGGCAGCATTAGTAAACGATGTAAAGTAATTCCTTTAATGTTATGAGCTGCCAACCCAGTTGGAGCAGTGACAACACAAGACAAATGCGAATCAGTTGTTCTCTGCAGATAACTTGTAAGTACTTTAATTAAAAAACTTTTTCCTTTACCAGCTTGACCACTCACATACATTCGGATAGGTTGAAATGATGTACATGAGCACCCTCTCTTTTCATGAAGTAATCCATGGTCAATCTGCTCTTTCACTTGCTGATATATTTGTTTCTGTTCAACATTTAGTTGCTCTTCCAAGTTTCCTAACTGTATTGCATCTTCTTGTGCTTGATACATTGCTGTTTCCACCTCATTCATGGCAATCGCTGCTTCATTTTCAACAATTGGTTGTCCAAGTGGATCTTGACTCAGTGCAGCAGAACTTTGACTATCTTGAGAACTGACTCTAGCAATCTCAGCTGCAATTGTAGCTTCTTGATCAATTTCATCATTCAACATTTTGACATAATTTGCGAAAGCACTGCATTGTATGCTATCTTTACAAGCATTAAATGAATCTTCATAGCTGGGAAAATCTCCAAGTAATTCCAGTTGTGAACGCCATGGTTTGAACATTTGCAAAAGGGCTAAATAGTAAAATTCCCTTTTGTCAGCAGTGTCGCAACTCAAGTTTCCTGTGATTAATTAAATTTCCTTTCCTTTGTTTCACCAGACATCCTTCGGAACCAATCACTCCATACTTTCCATCGTTGATGTTCTCTGTAGTATTCCGTTTAAAAGTGTAGTTTTGCAGCACTTCATAGAGATACATGTTCTCAAGATGATGACTTCTATTTGGGTAGTATGTGTCCAACATATTCGTTTTCAAAATATCTGTACTTTCTGGGTCATTTTCTGCTAAATATTCAATTTCTTGAACAGATTTCAGTACCCGATTTCGCATTCCTGCAAGACCTAGACTCACCCAAATGATTCTTCTACTTTTGGAATATAGACTTGCAGATGATAACCGATCTGAACATTCATATGCTCCAATTTCACGATGCGATAACATCTTCAAACTGAAACTGTATAATTTTTTACTTAGTCTTCTCCTGAGAAATCTCTTCCCACATTTCTTTCAATTCAGTCTTTTCTAATTTAGTAATGTAAGACGTTACATATCGAGCAACAGCAATGGAATTGTCCGCAACATACTGAATATCCATGTTAGCGTTCCAAATGGATAAAATAACTGGATTGTAGTCATTTATATATTTTGATTCTTCGCTTCTTCTTAAGTTGTAGGTGTTTTTCGGAGACTTTCTTGTGATGGTATGTCGCATAGCTGACATAAAACTGTTCACTCTTCCTTTGGATAATACAGGACGTGGAAATCCAAAACGACATTTGGTATAGAACTTATCCTTTGAATTGTACTTTCGTCGACAGTATTTTCCACACCTGTGGCTTTGAAATCGTAAGACTTGTTGTTTTAAGTTTTTGTCTTCTCTGCTATTTGAATGAGCACATGTAGCATAGTCTTCAATGAAAGACAAAACAGTTTAATCTGAATCTGTTCCAAATAAGGGGGCGTCCTTGACCCATAACAACATATGTATGTGACGAGCACCTCTTGCTTGATACTCCTTTCTCCAAAAGAAATCCACAACTTCTCCAAGAGGAGGATTCTTTTTATTGCAGATGAAAGACATCATAGCTTCAAATCTATGATTGAAATATCTGCATACATTGGCATGATCCAAAGAGCACAATTCTCCAGATGTCTTGCATTCAATATTTTTTATATTTGAATTTGCCTCTCGAAGAAATTCAAGTAAATCATCCCAAGCATACTCAGCACAGCTTAGTGTAACGAACCATGTAGGAGTTCCCAAGTTCCGTAGCATACATTTCAATTCTCCATGTCGACGGTACCAATATTCATTAGTCCCACGCTGACATGCCATCAGATTAATCAACTGAGATTCTAAATGATCATCTCTCTGATGCACTTTATCCATAAAATCCTTTGCAGTTACATTTTGCAGATGCATTCCAGTTCTAAAATGTGATTTACTGCATATGAAAGTCCAGACAAGTCACTTTCAAACAGAAGATGAAACATATAAGGGATACATTGTCGAAATCTTGGATCTTCTGCATATAATCTTGTTGTCCGATATTCAGATGCAGGAATCTGCACAGGACGTTCATCATATCGTCCACTTTTCCTGTTGGAAACAATTGCGGGAAACAACGAGCTTCCAACCTCTCTTCCCATACACTCATGGGACTTCCTGTTGCTTTTTTCATTTGAAACAACTCAATTGTGTTCCCCATCACCTCCTTGGAATGAAGGGGATGTACACTGTAATGTTCATAGATTTCTTCACATCTGGACATGTCCACTTTTTCTATTTGTCCACTTAATGTTTCAGTATCTTCTGCTAAATCTATTTCTTCTTCTCCTACAAACACATTTCTATAGTACTCATTATTTTTTAACAGATACAATGATGCTTTTTGCACTTTTCTAACATCCACTAACTCTTGCCAAATTTTCTTATTCTTAGTAGGAACACCATTAACTAGAATGACTAGTGGCTCATTTTCTGCATGGTCTACACCAATAGTTTCAATATCTTTCCTTAAATCTAACGGTAAATATACAACTCTTCCTTTCAATCCTCTTTGCAACTCTGATGGAGGTAATTTATCTGTTTTGGGCTCCATATGAACAATAGCCTGAAACGGGTGAACACATTGTATGAGAATAGACTCGTACGTATTTAAATCTATCAGCTCTGGAGGAATAGCAACCAACTCTAGATTATTATGAGCAGCTCTAGCAGACATTTTATTCTCATCTGATTTGTTATAACAATATTTGCAAATACGCTGCTCACATCCCAAATCAAAACAATCCTCTACCAGCAAATAAGTTGCAAATTCCATCCACTTATCATTATCTTCTATTTCACTTTTTAAATACAGATTGACACCCCTAGTCTGATTTTTATAGTGACTTCGCCGACAACAAATAAAAGAAACATTTGGTCTTTCACCTGAAATTACCTTAAACTTTGTGATTTCATCCTCAAATTTTTCTGTAATTACGGGTTGTACATTGTCTTCAACATTTTGTTCTACTAATGTGTCAGTTTCTTCACTCTCGTGCTGAGGACCAAAGTAACAAAACTCAATATCATCACAGACCTGCTTCACATCTGATACTGACCCACGCAAAAGAGCACTGTTCAACTCACTTAACTTTAGTGCTGGACTTTTTGCATAATACAACCTTCTCACTAACTTCCGCATTTGAGTATGATGTACTGCCAGCATTCTGAAATGGTGAAAAACACTTTCACAAACTTTCCTAGAAAGACAAGCCAGAGAATGACCTTGCAAACCAGTATGTTTTCTCACTCTGCAAGGGTCTAGTCCTTGCAACAGCTTAATCTTTTGTTTTACACTTTTTTTAGTATAGGCTCATAAAAACTACATCATTTTTCAATAGATTCCTGTCGTACACTGCAAACACTACTGCAATCCCAAGTGTACACAGGGTTTTTAGCACGTCTCCCTAAAACTTCATCAGCTATCACTTCTTCTGCATTTCTTTCAACCATTTTCTCTTTCTCAATTGGACAACCGTCACTAACCTCATAACCTCTACCACTGGTGTCAACTGCATACAATAATTTTTCACTTAGTGAATAACTCTCTTCATTAAAAAAAGGCTCTGAACTGGAACTGTTTCCATTCTCCCAAAAAAACATCACAAATTATTTTTTTATTAATAACTCTTTTCCTCCTACTTTTGGCTTCATTACATGTATTGGTTTATCTAGTGATCGAATTCTGTTTAACAGTAAAATAAACAGTTTCCTTTTTACTTCAAAAGCCTTTTCCACAATGTTTTTAATATGCTTCTTCTTTTTATAAAATAAAGCTCTCTTTTTATATTTCTTCACATCTTTCAGCAAATTATGCACTACTCTCTTGTAAAATATTTTTTTGCGCAATTCCTTATACTGATTTTGCCTTCTTTTACCATACTTTATCTCCTTTGACTGACCATTTGCTTTTTTACTTTTCCTCTTATTTTGAATTTTTTTCTTACTTGAAGAATTCTCAGTAGTTCCAGCATTATCTACATTCTGTTTGCTCCTACAAACATTTTTAATAAATTGCTTTGTGGTCTTACCAGAAGATTTTTTCCTTTCAGCCACATTATCTTGTACATTCAATACTTGTGGTTGATGTTTCTTCAAATAATTCTCCTGTCTCTGTTCTTTTCTTTTTCTGGCATGATTTCTCTATTTTAATGTTGAAAAACAGTATCTGTAAAAAAGAATCACAAATAAATGTATATTAATAACTTTAAAATGTATACTATTCCATTACTGTACAAACACATTTTATATAAAAACTGACTAAGAAACTATAGCCCTGAACCACAAGTGTGACGATGGTTAAAACACCACATGCATAGTGCATACTACTTTGAAGCAGTTTATGCCCTAAAGCCTATCTCACTAAAAGACTACATGCTAACTGACTGAATGATTACAGTACTATAAGGAGACACACTGGGTGAGTAACAAGGTGTTTGCTAGAAGTTCAATACTAACTGGGGAATTGAAGGTGTGAAAGACAACTGTGTAGGTGATTAGAGGACTGCATGCATACTGGATAGGCATTTGAAGCAGTCCATGTGCTAAGGCCTGGCTCAGTGTTTGAATACTTAGGCACTGACTGAATGATTAGAGTACTGCAAGGAGAGTGTCTCGGTGAATTTATAAGTGTTTGGGTTTTGGCACAGTGAATGGATTAGTACATGGTGCTGAATGGGTCACTAGAAGAGTGCAAAAGGAGTGACAGGGTGTTTCCTGGAAGTGGATGGATACTGACTAGGGAATTGAAGGTGTGAAAAACAACTGTGTAGGTGTTCTAGGACTGCATGCATAGTAAATAGGCGTTTGAAGCAGTCTATGTGATAAGGCCTGGCTCACTGCATGAGTACTTGGGTACTGACTGAATGATTAGAGTACAGCAAGGAGAGTGCCTGTGTGAATTTATAAGTGGTTGGCTTTTTGCACAGTGAATGGATTAGTACTTGGTACTGAATGGGTCACTAGAGGAGTGCACAGGGAGTGACAGGGTGTTTCCTGGAAGTGTATGGCTACTGACTAGGGAATTGAAAGTGTGAAAGACAAGTGTATAGTATGTTAGAAGACTGCATGCATACTACATAGACATTTGAAGCAGTCTATGCGGTAATGTATGGTTCACAACATAAGTACTTAGAAACTGACTAAATCATCAGACTACTGCTAGGACAGTGCCTGGGTAAAACTTTTAAATTTTCAGTTCTGGCACAGTGAAGAGAATAGTACATGGTACTGCACCTTAGTGTCAAACCCTGACTCATTTTATCAATGCATAAGTAAAGACTGCCTTCTAATGCTACTAAAACTTGACAACATGACAGGTTTTAAAACCGTTATCTGTCAGCAAATACACAATGTTACCAAATGCTTCTCTCACAGTGGTTCCCAAATGCACACAGAATCAGTGTGATTCTAGACAACAACCACTATCCCTAGGAGTTTACCAAAACTCATTTGCTACTGTGGAAGTGGTAAGGGAACTGCACACAATGTACACATTTCAGGACTGCACTTTTGTGTCAAAGCCTGACTCATTTAATCGAAGCATAAGCAAAAACTGCCTTCTAATGCTACTAAAACTTGACAACAAGACCGGTTTTAAAACCGTTATCTGTCAGCAAATACACGATGTTACCAAATGCTTCTCTCACAATGGTTCCCAAATGGACACAGACTCAGTGTTCTTCAAGACAAACAACACTATCCCTAGCAGCTTACCAAAACTCATTCACTACTGTGCAAGGGATAAGGAGACTACGCACAATCTACATATTAAAGTACAACACATTAGTGTCAAAGCATGACTCATTTTATCAATGCATAAGCAAAGACTGGCTTCTAATGCTACTAAAACTTGACAACATGACAGGTTTTAAAAGAGTTATCTGTCAGAAAATAGATGATGTTACCAAATGCTTCTCTCACAGTGGTTCCCAAAAGCACACACACTCACAGTGTAATTCTAGACAAGCACCAATATCCCTAGGAGTTTACCAAAACTCATTCACTACAGTGGAAGAGGTAAGGGGAATGCACACAAACTACATATTTCAGAACTGCACTTTAGAGTCAAAGCCTGACTGATTTAATCAAAGCATAAGCAAAAACTGCCTTCTAATGCTATTAAAACTTGACAACAAGATAGGTTTTAAAACAGTTATCTGTCAGCAAATACACGATGTTACCAAATGCTTCTCTCATAGTGGTTCCCGAATGCACACAGACTCACTGTATTATTCTAGACAGGCAACACTATCCCTTGCACTATACCAAAACACATTTCTTCATCTAGAAGGAGTGCTACATTTTAGTGTAGAAACCCAACTCATTTCACAAATTCATAAACAATGACTGGTTTCTAAGTCTACCAAAATATAAAAACAGCATAGTTATCTGTCTACAAACAAATGAAAAACACAAATGCTTATCACAGAATGGTTTCTACATGCACACACACTGTCAATAAGATTGTAGAGAAAAAAAGTACTCCCTACACTTTAGCAGGAGAAATACATTAGTCTGATTAAAATCAAAATAGTCTACATACATCCCCTCACAATTAAATAACTCACCTTTCAAGTTGTTTTGTAGATTAAGAAGTATATCAGTCACACACCAGATTTTCTTATACAGAATCTCTGCACTGTGCACCTGTCAGCAGAACCAAAGAATGGCAAAGTTTCTGTGAGAAGTTGGCCTGATGTATGATGTCACTAGTTCTAGTGTACACCTTATATCAGTCCAAATACCCTTATGGTGATTGGTTGTAAAGTCAACCTTATAGACCAGCTATCCTAGTGGTAGCATGGACAAGAGCAGTCTTAGGCTAAACTCTGAATGGCATGTGAAGCCAGCTGTGATACCATATATAATCCCTTGAATACCAAATGAAAGGACACCACAACAGATATATATCAAAATAAAGTGTATTTATTCTAGACTAACCCTCAGCACTCTTTATGAGATTAGAGGTAAGTACAACACAGTCTTATTTGTGCATGCATTAAGTCACACAGGTAAGTAATACAGTTAGGCCCTAGGGGCCACGCAAACCACATACTAAGTAAGTGGTATAAGGACCACTGTCACGGAAATAGGATAGGCCTAGGGAATCGCTGGGGCTACACTATACTACCAAAGGTTAGGAAGTGGGAGGCCCACGGGATTCAGGTGCAGAGTGGAAACACTCACGCGTAATGCGTATAATCGATAGAAATAGTACAGTTTGGAATTAAACAGATTTAGGACACTTCCGGAATAGCTAGGAAGTCGAGACTGGAAAACTAGACACTAGGATAGTCACTACCCTGATGAGCACCGGAGTACCCAAGTTACCTAGCCCACAGGCTGCGGGTGCATAGGGGTGAAGTTGCGTCGGGTTTCGTCGTCGACTCCTATGGATGCCTGAAGAAAGATGCTGACAGGCAGTCAGTGAAGAGTGTCCGGTGGATCCCAAGGCTGGGATCAGGAAGAAAGGATACCTGCAAGCAGAGGGGACAGAGTCAAGGTCACTAGCCAGTGACCACGTGGAACCAGGAAGGAACCAGGCGATGTCGTGAAGATTGCAGGTGAAGGTGAAGCTTGTCGCTGCAGCCACGAGGACCAGGGAACGTCGAGGACGACCAGGACCAGGAGGCGAGCTGTCCCACGAAGGCTCTTGCTGTCGGCGGCGTCGAAGTTGGACTAGGACTCACCAAGCCTTGGCAAGCGGAACCCACGAAGAACGGAGGACTTGCTTCTGGTGCAGACCAGGAAGGTCTGGGGTGCTTCTCTTTTTCAAAGAAGCGGGAGCCAGTCTGGAGGAGCCAAACCAGCGCTGAAGATTTCAGGGTGCGTAGTCTCAAAGGCCACTAGCCAGCGGGCAAGCAACCGGACCGACGCGGCAAGCAGGAAAATGCAGAAGGGCCCCACGCAGAACTCGTGGAGTGTGGGGGGCTGAACTTCGGTGCAGATGGTGCTTGGGGTTGGGGCTTCTCAATCCCCGGTGCACAACTTCGAGGGTGCCTCAGAAGCTCTGCTTGAAGATACTAGCCACTTTTCCCAGGTAGCCGGTCCCACGTCTCTCGTCGCCTCCACGGATCTCAGCACGGCTGTGGATGTGGATCAGGGTCGGAGAAGTCTGGAAGTCAAGGCTCTGGTCGGGCTCTGCAGTCGGTCCCTCGTAGAACTGGAGCAAAGCAAAGGGTAGTCTCTTGATGGTGCCTGTTTGCACAGGGTGGCCACTCCTTGGCCACAAGGGAGATTCTTCAGTCTTCTTCTCTCGTCGAATGTCGAAGGTCCAGAGTTTCTGTTCAAGTTGCAGGTTCAGGATAATCTAAAGTCTTGAGGCCCAACTCCCACTCTTATACTAATCTGGGGGGCTGGGATACCTGCTACGTCACGCCTTATGGGTGGGACCTGGGAGGGGGGTGGTTACACCCCCTTCCCTTTGTCCAGTTTCGCGCCAGGACTGGGGCTGGAGTGCCCCAGCACCGGTTTGAACTGGACTATGCACGGGACACCTTGTGTGCCCCAGGCATGTCTCATTCTTTTCATCCCTCCCTGCCCCAATACACTAAGGCCTGTCTGGGGTGGTGCTAGCACCTCCCAAGGCAGGAAACCTATTGTCCAAGCCTCCCTTCCTGGGATCACTCCCAGCAGCAGGAGGTCAGACTCGTGTCTGTGGCAGCAGCATCCATTTTGTGATGCTGGGGCTCTGGTTAACTTTAACCGGGTAAGTAGGTTACAACATGTCTTCTCCCTCTAGAAGGGAGGGATAATATCCTCATCCCCAGAAATGGGATGGGGGTATTATTCCAAAGTGTTAGACACCTTACACGACATGTTTTGATAAAGCCAAACCATAGTTACCATAACCGTTTAAGATTATAAGGCACTTTAAGAGTATATGGTAGGCTATATCATAGAACAGCTATAAGGACATGGTTCCGAAAGCTGCAGACAGGCTCAGCTCATGCTAGAGCACCATCTCACATGTTACCAAGCACTCTGCCTCCAGGATTGTTAAGGCCTGCCATAGGAGTGGCTGATAGGTACACATGTGTCTATATGTAAGTTAGGTATAGGAATACTACACCTAAGCAAGGGGTGATTACACGACCTTGCCCCAGCTGAGTGATCAGCCAGTTGTGTCATAATGGAAGGCCAGGCCAGGGGTGGCATAATACATGCTGCAGCCCCTGGTAGGCCTAGGGTACACCTATGCCCTGGGTACCGAAGGTACACTGTACAGGGGCCAATAAGGTGATCCTATCCAATTGGGTTATGCACCTAAAGCACATAGAATTAATTTAGAGAGAGAACAGCAGGGCTGTGGGTGTGATCAGCAGGCCCACAGCCACATCTAAGTCGAAAACCAGTAAAGCAAAAGCAAAAAGTGGGGGTGAACATAGAAAGCAGACCCTACTCTCCTACAGTTTCCCTCTCATTTTCCACACATATACATGTAAACATCAAATCACATTTCTTCCCACATAAATTCAAAAGCAAACACACATTTCTATTGGTTAAACATTTCAACCCTTTCCAAATGACATCAATTTGAACCCTTCCCCCAATCTGCCTTCTGCCCGTTAACATAGAAACAGGTCATGGAACACTGCACTGAGCACACAGGTCACAAGTTCAGCACACAATGTTGCTAATCAAGACAGCAAGTGTGCTTGACTTTTTAACATATCAGCTTATTATATATAATGTTCCTTACAATCAGTTGTTGTTAACCAATAAGAATCATGCGTTTAAAAAACTGAAATATACACCCTACCTTTCAGTGTAGAAGGTTGTCAAACAACCAATGATTTCTTGTCTTTTTTCAAAATTGCATCTTAGCCACCATTTTAGAAACATCTTACTTTCCAAACTGCCATTTCATTTACAGAGACCATCTGAGTGCATCCAGACCTCCTTTCAAGATGCTTAGAGTGTGGCTTGTGGGACACAGCTATATTTTCTGGAGCCAAAGGTATGCAGAAAACAAAGGCATTCACAAAGACCTAGGTTTGCCAAATGTAGACATTAAATGGATTGGACAGAGAGGGTTAAAGTGGCACCAATTGATGCCATTGGTGAAATCCTTCATGCAAATCCAACACTCTGACCTCATAATAGTGCACTGTGGTGGCAATGACCTAGGTCTGGAAATGCTTATGAAGGACACCTTTGCAGACCTGATTTCACTTTTCCCCAAAACTGCCTTTGTGGATTCTAACATATGCCAAAGGCAGAAATGGAACTGGTCCGATCATTTTTGTCCACAGATTGAGAAAGCTAGGAAACATGTGAATAAATCTGTTTCTGCTTTTCTACGAGACTATAGAATGGGGTCCATTTACAATAACAATCTGCGCTTTCATATGCAAGAAATGTATAGGAGAGATGGAGTACACTTTACTGATGTAGGAAACGGAGACTTCCTCAACAACTTTAGACTCTGTATAGGTACTTACTTAGAAGTACCAAAAACTCTCAATGAACACAACTGCTCTTTTTAGAGCCACTCAAGAACAAAACACTTAGCTTGATCTTTATCTCCCGACAATTTCAATTTTTTTTTCCTTGGATCCGTGCACCCAACGCGAGAGAATCCGTGCACCCAACGCGATAGGATGCGCGCACCCTGCGCGCATTTCGCCGTTTAAAAAAAAAAAAAAAAAGGGGGCACCAGGGGGTCTTTCTGGGACCCCCCTAAGCACCTCTAGAGGGTCAGAGTATTTCCACTCTGCCCCCTTTATATGTTTTACACACTTATTCCCCTTGCTTCTTCAGCCTCGCTTCTACCGAGGTAGAAAATGGCCGCCAACAGTTCCTGGTTTCGAATGTAGACAGACACTCGACAGTCAATTAGCATTCAGCGCGCGATCGGGAGGGTGCGCGCTCAGTTTAGGGAGGGTGCGCTTATGGTGCGGGTAGGGTCCGCGGATCCTCCCCGGCCATAGATATATATGTACTTTTAACACTAATTTTCTCAGTAGCTACTGAACGGATTCACACAATTTATGCAAAAGGCACGAGTCTGAACTGAGGACTACCTCTTTGCCAAATTTGGTGTAATTCCATTCAGCGGTTCGGGCTGTAGCTGCGACAACAGATCCTATGGGAAATAGCATGGGGAAAACGTGTTTTGGGACCCCCCTTTTTTCTCGGCCCCCGCTTGACGAATCACCACAAAACTTTCAGGGTAGGAGCGGAGCGGAGCTGGCCAAAAGTTTGGAAAATTTCGCAAATATTCGTCAACCGGCGCCAGACTTATTGGGAATAGAATGTTGCGGATTTCCTATGGAAAATAGGTCCTAACTATAACTATCTACTGGCGACCGCCAGTAGATAATATATATATATATCTATCACAAATCTTCTGTAGTTACAGGAGAAGACACGGACGCCCAGTAAGATGCAGAAATATATTTAATGGCTGCACACACAACGCGTTTCATCTTTCGCCTTGATCACGCTCGAAACAAGTCAGTATCACAGCTGCCATTATAACTGTGCTATGCAACATAAAAAGAGGACTAGTGCTCAAACCAAAGTATATACATGAATCTGTACAAACGGGGTGGCCATCTTGTCATAGCACATTAGCTCATTAAAGTGCATAGAGTGTTAAGTCACACAACATATAGCAATATTTGATAATTCAGAACGACAATGTATAAATGTCCAAAATTCATCTTTGAAAACTGCGTGACCATATCACAATAATTTTCCTATTCGCAAATAAATACATATGCCATCATTATTTGGACATATACCCTGCTAGTATACAATGCTGATTTTATCACGCTCAAGTAGGAATACCCATCCTGAGCCAGAACCCCATTACAGGAAACTCATTAAATCCCACCCACATCATCGTCATAATGTACATTACTTGCCGAAATCGACTACATTGTTCCGACATACAAAATAACGAATAACTACATGTGTAAGTGAGTCGCATTGCAAATCAATGAAACGGAAAACACATCAAGCCCCAGTGGGCATATCGCAGCAAAACATTAGATGAATCCAGGAAAAAGAATAGCGTTCCTATTAACAAACAAAATGCAACTCACTTACACATGTAGTTATGCGTTATTCTTTGTTACTTTTATTAAATGTTTTTCTATTATTCACGTCATCACTGATTTTATTTGGAACACGTCAGGAATGGCTTATATGAACATGAAGTAGGACTACTAGATGACAGTTAGCTGTTATGTATTTGAGCCCATTCAGGGCTAGATTGTTGGACAATCGGCAGATATCTATATTCCATGAAATGGATGGCAGACGACTACAGCACATTAGCCCATTCTGGGCAATATTGATTTGAATATATATATATATATATATATATATATATATATATATATATATATTTTTTTTTTTACATTATAATTTTTATATTTATGGATGTATTAATATATGTGATATTTAACGTAAATTGTTACTCTAATATGGTGCTATGCGGTCTAAATAGAGAGGATCAGTCTATAAGTATATGCGTACATGACTCATTATCCTCTCCAAGATGTCTGCCGTTTGCAACTTAGACAACATTGTCTGTGAATGTTGTTTTCTATCTTGTTGAAAATAAGCAGAGAATGACGTGTATTTAAACTTTATGCATTACTTGTCGCGTTGACATTGACGAAGGCCATCATGGGCGAAACGTGTTTGTCAAGCCAGGGATGAAAATAAAGTAATACTGGATTTATACAACTAGAGTGTGCGCCACACCTTTGTGTTACAGAGCGTTTGGAGAAAGAAAAAAAAAAAATATATATATATATGAATTTTTTTTTTTTGCCACAATCCTCTGCTTTTCCACAGAAGAAAACTCGGACACCCAGATATACTGTGAACTGTTTAATCGTACAAAACGACGCGTTTCGGGTACTGCCTTGCTCACATTTCAATGATCTATATATATATATAGTTTGTGCAGTTACAATATTAGCTATTTCCCCAGATCTGTGTATCAGTAGCTGTTTAGTGTTGATCGATTTCGAGTGTGCATGTACAATTAAGTGTATATTTACTGTGATTATTGTATTTTTCTGTATGCGAAAGCCATTCTTGTGCTGACAGCAATACAAAATAATTCATCTTTACCTTCGCAGCTTAGTGCTACGCGCTACCTGTTACGGAGTTTCTCTGCAGTTCTTAGGGTGGTCTGTACGGGCTATATAATTATTCGTACGCTCCCTTCTTACGCTTCGAGGAGAGAGAAGGCCCCCTTTCTCTCCTGTCACCACCTACCTGATGGAGAGAAATTTCTATTCTTGAAGCACATCGAGTGATCCAAAACATTCTGGGGTTGCAGTCACACACGGGCAGGGACCGTTCCATTTTAGATATAGAAGGAGTGCAGTTATTTAATTCTGAATTTCAGTCTGTTCGTGAAATCTCTTCCTCTAAATACTTCTATAATGTACTGGGTGTTTCTGTGCTTTTTTTTCAACTATATGCACCTGTCTGGCAAAATAAAGTGTTTATCCCTACTTAAATTGCAAATTTCGCCCTCTCCCACATCCCCAGCAGCATAGAATCCAGATCAGCCATGGGAAAGCTGAAGTAGGAAGGTGTTTTGCACCTTCTCCCCGCGGTCTCAGAGGGCCGAGTATGTGTTAACAATCCGGAACCAAGTAACCCCGCTTTAATTTTTTTACGGAAAATACTTCCACTACTTCTTTGTAGTCACTTTCATAGTTCCGTAATTCCTTTTTGCTTAACTATTGAATTCTTGCACTTGTTTAATCGCTGCTGCTGTTAATCAGAGAGGCATCTGAATTGCATTCTGGTTTCACCAACTCACTCACCTTTAAATCACAGTTTCACTACTTTTTCTTTGATGTCTGGCTGGTATTCGTCCCATAACTTCCAGGTTACACACACACACAGGTTAGCAGCACATGGTTGGGGAGAGGATGTAACCTTACTGTAGAATTTTTAAAGATGCAAGCTTCAGGCAAGTACGTTTTGATAGATTTATTCTCAACAGAAGATCCCATCCAACCTGGTTCTCAGTTAAACAACCACTATCCAGATTTCAATCCACAACACTATGACATAATAACATTCTACCATGTGATGCAGGAGAACCATAGAAGATTAAAAGGATAGAAAGACTACAATCATGGAGGAGAGAATACCACACATCTCCCTCCCTCAAAAAAAAACAAACCTAACTGACATAAACATTAAACTGATTCATCTATAGCTGATAGTGAATTACAAACGTTAGCACTCATATAATGTTAAACATACTCATTTAGATAACATGGGCGTTTAGATGACCTTGATGACCGCCGGAAAATCAAACCTCCTGGAGCAGCTGAGCTCTTTGTGTCAGAATCCTTAAAAAGTTCAGACCGATTTATTTAGATTAACATCATTCAAGACATCATGTCCATTTTTCAGTTTCACAACTCTATTAAGATTCCAAACTCGATGATCCTGTGTCTCTGCAGCATTTCTAAAAGCCTTAATGACTATCATGGGTTTAAAATATTTTGAGCATGTGTTACCCATCAGCCCAGGTCTTTAATCACAACCAAATCTCCAACATTCACCTTCAATGATTTAACAGATTTTCTTTTATCAAAATGAAATTTTCTTTGCAGAGCCTTATGACCTTCCTTCTCTTGATGATCATCATCATTACACACACATTCTTTACCCTTATTTAAACTAAAATTGTTGACCCAAAAAGGTTCAAGATGCGTGTAGGGTACTCTTCCACGAACAAGTAAAAATGGAGTTTTCCCTGTGGTGGAATGAGGTGTTCTTCTATATTCTTCAATTTTCTTGAGTATCTCACACTTCCAATCTAATCGCAAAGATTTTGCCAGAGTAATGGACTCTTTCAGTACCCTATTATACCTCTCTATCATCCCATTAGCCTTGGGATGATAGAGAGAACATTTTTTTTGTAATATGCCACAAGATGTTATAAATTCTTGCATTTCCTTAGAGATAAACTGGACGCCATTGTCCGACAAAATAGACTTGTGCATTCCTTCCCTCGAAAACAATTCTCTTAAACATTTGATAATACTTGCAGAATCAATATTGGACAAGAAAAATACCTCAGGCCAATGAGAGTACATGTCCATTGTCACTAACAGAAAAACCTGAGAACCCGAGCTATTAATGGGTCCTAAAATGTCTAAAGCAATATCATCTCATGGACGTGTAGGTCGACTCCTCACAATCATTGGTTGCACCCTAGGTGATTTCGATTTATCGCTTATACTACAGGGTACACAGTCACGAATTTCTCTCTCTATGAGTTTATCCATACCTGACCACCAGTATGATAAGCGTAACCTTTCTTTAGTTTTGATGATACCAGGATGGCTAACATGCGCTAGATTTATCAACTCCTTCCTGAGACTCACAGGAGGAATTGATCTAGCACAACGAAACAAAATGTTTCTATCAACGGAAAGTTCATCTTTCACACACCAAAAAGGTTTGGTCACATCTGATCCAATTTTTACATTTGACCAATTACCTTAAATTAAAGTCATAACTTCTTTGAGAGTGGAATCTTGGGCTACCTCATTAGACCATTTCTCTTCTGAAATATGGCTGAGCTCAACAGCACACACCCACTCACTACTCTCATCAACTTTGTCATCTTCACAACATTCACCTGAAACCAAGCGTGAAAACACATCAGCGATCCTGTTATCAGCATCTGGAATATACTTGAGGGAAAAGGAATATTCTTGAAGAGCAATAATCCATTTAGTTATGCGAATAGATATCATATCTAACCCCTTGTTTTAAAAAATTTCCACCAAGGGTGTGTGGTCCGATCTTATCTCAATATCAACACCCACAAAAATCTCTTAAGTTTTCTCACGGCCCAGAAAATGGCAAGCGATTCACGCTCCACAACAGAGTATCTTGTTTCAGGCTCCCTCAGACTGCGTGAAAGAAACATTATTGTTCTCATACCATCAGGACCAATCTGATGCAACACAGCCCCTAACCCTTTCTCACTAGCATCCGTAGGCAGGATAGATTTGAGTTTGGTATCAAAGCTCTGTAAGAAAGGAGCATTGGACAACTTTTCCTTAATAATAGAAAAATCCATTTGACACATCTCAGACCATACGAAACTAACTCCTTTCTTTAGAAGAGATCTCATATTTGAGGTCAACTCTGCAAATCCTTTGATAAATTTAGCATAATACTCCATCATCCCGAGAAAACTCATAAGCTCTCCTTTGGAAGAGGGAGAAGACAACTTACGAATTTTGTTTACCAAATCTTCTTTAGGCCTAACACCATTAACAGAAATATGACCACGGTAGTTTAAAGAATCTGATCTTAACTTGCATTTTTCCATTTTAATGGTTAGATTACCATTACTCAAATTCGCAAGAACAGACTTAAGACGTGCATCATGTTGCTCCATATCATCACCATAGACAAGTATGTCATCTTGATAAATACACACACCATCAAGACCCTTAAGAATACCTTCCATCGCACGCTGGAAATCAGACGAAGCAGAAACAAGCCCAAAAGGCCTTCTGATAAAACGAAAAGTACCAAAGGGTGTGATAAATGCCGTGAGGTCCCTGCAAGATGGCTCGAGCTCAATCTGATGGTATACTGATGTCAAGTAAATCGTACTAAAAATCTTCGCTCCTCCCAACAACACCAGCAATTCACCAATATTGGGAAGAGGGTATTTATCCACGATTACACTTTTGTTCAACTGGCGCAAGTCTATACATAGACGCAAATCCCCATTAGCATTGCGAGCAGCAACCACCGGAGCTATCCATTCAGTTTCTTCCACTTCTTCAATCATCCCATTATTCTTAAGTTTATTTATTTCCTTTTCCATCTCATCCTTAACAGACTATGGTACACCTCTGACCTTACAAGTCACTGGAACAGAATTATTTTTAAGTTTTATTTTATGTTGATAACCCTTTAAACAACCAAGCCCTTCTCTGAACACCTTTGGAAATTCAATTTTCAACTTATTAGTAAACTCACAATCCTCAGACTTCTTTACAACAGATACAATGTCCTTCAATAAAATTTGAGGATTTGAATTAGGATCCAAATACACACCTAGGTCACCTTGATGTATCCAGCTGATAATGCGGTCACCCTTTTTTGACACGTAAATCTTTCCTGAAATCATTCTGCCACCATATTCAATTAGACCCATAAAATAACCATGCAATTTTATTGGCTCTCCACCATAAGCTAGAGGAGTAATGTCAGGTTTAAACAATTTGATTTTGTGTTTAAGCTTATTTATGTAGAAATCATTTGACACAATGGTAATTTTAGCCCCAGAGTCGAATAAAACCCGTGTACTAGCACCATCAACTAAAATTTCATCAAATGGACAAGATTTCTTTATAGAAACACTTTCAATTTCAGAAACAATCTGACCACATTCAAAATCGACTGAACCTGTGTTCACACCTTCATCATCATAGATTTCCACCTTCTTAACTCTCGAAACAGGCTTACTCTTACATACTGACGGATAATGACCCTTTTTCTTGCATTTGGTACAAGTATGACACAGGGCAGGACATCTTTTATCATTAGCTAGATGCCCAATTTTATCACATCTATAACCGTTCAAGATTACAGATGTTTTATTAAATTTTCCTTTGCTTACAGCATATTTCTCATTTGCCTTGGACTTAGTTTTCATTTTTCTTTCGTTAACATTTTGAAGTTTAACATCGTTTAACTTGTCTTTATTAATGATGGCTACACACTTCAACGAGTGTTCCATCCTCTTGGCAACAGCTACAACCTCATCGAGAGTGGGCTCATCTCTTAACCATAGTTCTTCTCTAACCTTGTCCATGTTACAGCCTAACAAGAATTGATCACGTATATGTTCATCTGTTAAATTCTCAAACTTGCACGATTAAGCTAGCTTCCTCAAATCAGTTAAATAACCCTCAACCGTTTCTTCCTCTTGTTGCATTCTCTTACCAAAATGGTATCTTTCTAGAATTGTGCTTATCTTAGGAAGATAGTGCTTATCTAATTTACATATACATATTTCATAATCATTCAAACCCTCTGCTTCGACTGTTGTTAGCTCAGGTAAATGATCAAACACATCCTGCCCTTCTCAACCTAAACAGTGACGCAAAAGAGAAGTCTTCCTTTCAGCACTTAACGATGCACCACATACCCTTGCATACCATTCCAAGACTTTTTTCCATTTTTTCAACTTGCTGGGAGGGTCGCCTGGAGAAGCCAAAAAGAATGGAGCTGCTGTAACATTCTGCATTGCACCAAACATGTGCAGGAAAATATAAATAAATGTAATACAATTTGCAAATTAAATAGCGTGCAAGACTGTAAAGACAATTTCAGTATGTAAATTTAAATTCATAACTATAGTAATGGATACTTTACTAAATGAAGTCCATGCTGTGCGCATCAGTGAGGAAATAATAGAACATAATACTGTGCGCAGTGAATGCTGTAAGCATCAGCGAAGGAATTGTCAATCACCTTGCTGTGTGTATCAGCGTAACAAGAAATGAAATACACACGAGAAATAAAATCACAAAGCTGTGTGCATCAGCGAAGAGTGGAAATGCTGTGCACCCGTTGAATAAAGCGAGGCAAGTGGTGTGCGCATCAGCGTAAAAATTACTAATGCTGTGCGCATCAGAGTAAATGACATGTAAAAGTCACAAAGCTGTGCGCATCAGCGAAGAGTGAAATGCTGTGCGCCCGTTGAATAAAGCGAAGCAAATGCTGTGCGCATCAGCGTAAATAAAATGTAACACGTAGAATTGAATGACAACTACGTGACCTCTGGTTGCTAAGCTACTTTTAATGCAGGAGCTGCCACAAACTTTGGTTGCTAGGTTACTTTAAACACTTTAGTTTCCATTTCCAAAATGGCCTCCACGTTTGGGATCACGCTGCGGGATGATGTCAAACGTTTCCGTAAACGCTGCGGGATGACGTGTTGTGATATTCTCGGAAGAGGAAGACTTGATGTTCCACAAGAATGACGAACAAAGAAGATTCCAATACCTGATCGCAAGGCCTCAAGACAAGGTAACGAGAACAGAGGCAACTTTGATGTTTATTTTTGAAACGTCGACATTTTAATTAATGCACAGTCTCCTAGCGCAAGTTGAGTAGAGTGGCACAAGTTTTCAACACTTTAATAACACCACAAATTTAAATGACGGACATAGGAACCAATTCCGAGAATGTCTAACATGCGCAGTTGTAACTCAAAAGCTGTAGACATACACGAAAGACACACCTCAAACGAGTGTTACAGTTAGCGATGTCCATACGATAATCAGAGGTCTCAGAGACAACAATATTTGTGCACAATTTCACCAAATAATAAAAGTCAAAGTGAAATGTGTTTCAAAACGCCAATTCGTTAATATCAGATGTTTTTATAGTAGACGGAGTCTCCACTACGAAATGTTAATAAAGTAAAATTTCACCAAATGCCTCCCACCTCGTCAATAAGAGTGAGTCACGCCGATTTCTCCCAGCCCTCCTAAACCATGAGAAAAGCGAGCATAAATGTGTCAAATTACTCCCAACTCTTAATATTTAGGCAGATGGGAAAAGATGTAAAGTGGAGAATGTTTAAAGAAAAGCTTGAAGTGTATATTTGAATACGTTAAGTAAGGATATATCCTTTTTAGGGATATTTTAGAAAAATCTCACCATGGAAAGAGTTGTAATTCAGAAGCAGATGAGGTTTTCAAAGGTGTTGAGATCTTCTTGGAGCAGTAAAAAGCTGCAGACTAAGCCAGTGTAGAATTTAAAGATGCAGGGTTCAGGCAAGTAAGTTTTGCTAGAATATTTATTCTCAACGGAAGATTCCATCCAACCTGGTTCTCAGTTAAACAGCCACTATCCAGATTTCAATCCACAACACTATGACATAATAACATTCTACCTTATGATGCAGGAGAACAATAGAGGATTAAAAGGATAGAAAGACTACAATCGTAGAGGAGAGAATACCACACTTACGGATAGAGCTGCCGACTTTGGAGCTGGGGAACCAGGTTCGAGCCTCGGCGTAGGCTCAACATCCTGTGATTCTGGGCAAATCACTTAATCTCCCCGTGCCTACCAAAAATGAATGTGTCCTTGTGTAACGTAACTGATGCTCATGTACAGCTCTCCAATACCTTCGGGTCGAGTTCGCGCTATATAAATCTGCAAAAAAAAAATGGTCCAATATTTGAGTTACCATACTATCTGCTGGTGGATGATTTAGGCCCCCCAAGTTTGAACTTGTTCCTGGTGAGTGATGACACATTGCAGTGGTGCAGAGAGCTCCTTAAAGCTGGTTCCCTGATTGGAGGTGTTCTCACAATGGCTTATACTGCTGGAGACACCGGGGTACAGCAAACCTTAATACATTTTACGAGCAGGGGAAGGTAGCCGAGATGCAGGAAATAGAAATGAGATTTCTAGAAGAGTGACCTCTCAGATAGCAGGGCACCCCCACCCCAGTGGCTTTTAATTTTTAGGTCTGACTTCTGACAGTCTATTTGCTGTCGCTTGTGAAACATTTTGTTTACTAACATGAGGCTTAGAGCCCATCCACTGCCTACTATTGGTTGGCTTCATCGGTATGCTCATTTCCTTTCTTTTTGGGTCAGCGGATGCCGGCTTCACTTTCTCTTTGTGTGTTTGTCCTTCCCCCTGGAACATAGTCCCAAGTACTGCTTCCTTGCCCAGTGCCCTGTTTTTCCACAGCTAGCGTTTTGTCGGAGGTTCTTTTTTTTCCTTTTGTACTTGCAGCACTCAATAAGAGTGCATGTTTGCAGATCACCCTCTTGTCCCACCCTGCGTTCTTGCTTGCCCCGTCATCGTTGCTTGTTTTTATAGACCTCACTGGGATAAAAGCCGCAGGATAGACTCGACTCTGCAGCGATCGTTGAACCAACCAGCTATTATGGCACTGTTGCACTGCAAGGTGCATTGCACTTGTTCTTAGTGACTTCTGTTGCATCTGTAGTGTTTTTAAATTGCCCTGTGAGAGCCTGCATTTTAAGCTCTCCTGTTTTTCGTTGTCTTAAGTTGGTATGTGGATGAAGCCCGCGCTCCCTTTTACAAGCTACATGCAGGGGCATGTTTTCTGTTGAAAAATCACACATTCCGATCCAATAATCAATTATCTGAACTAAGTTTTCATTAAACAATAGCAATAATAGTGACATATGATACAAATGATAAGTCTTTCCGTAAGTGGTTAGTGTGCAGAGCCACAAGGTTTTCGGCTATTTTGCAGTTTGAAAGACGCAGTTTGCAAATACATTTGGGGTCACAAATTACTGACATGCACACATAACACACAGGCACCCCTCAAAACTAATAACACACACATTAGAAAACAAGCACACAACACATTCGCAACCTCACAAACACAGTTAAAAAACATTCACATTAACCAAGCCAAAAGCTCGGAGCTCTGTCATTTCCAAGACCTATTGGCTTTGCCTGTGCTTTTTTTTTTTTTTTTTTTTTTAACAGATCTGCGTGCATCCGCTGATACAGTTTTCAGCTCTTGCCTTACGACAGTAAAACGGCATGACCTACTTTTTCTACATGCTCGGCCCCACTTTGGCAAAATAAAAGCCTTTAGAAAAGTTGGTGTTCCTACCTTAATACTTATCAATACATTTTTAATTCAAGTTTCTCCTGAACATTTGTCACGTAGTTGAAATCAAGAGAAATACGAATAGATTTGTAAATGTGCTGCCATTATTTTTCTCCACTCGAGTTACCCAGTCATTACAAAACCTTGATAAGTCTGGAACTGCTTATTGGATTTGCACAATTAAACTTTTGAGTTGTTCCTATATACTCTTTGAAATCTATGTGTTATTGGGTTCTGTTCTATTGTATACATTTTTGCTTAAAATGTTACACACAGTTATCAAACGTGTATGTGCACCTGTAAGTTAGAAAAGCTTGCTCGACCATGCAGGACTTTCAGCTACCTGCATTGGTAAGGACACAAAATATCACTTTAGTGATGATCCCAGCAGTGGCGTAGCAGGGGGGGGTAGGTGTTGGGCATTCCAGCTCTTACCTTCGGCGGGCACAGGTGGCAGATGCAGGAATCACCTGCACCCACCCCCGCGCTGTTATATATGGCCAAAAGTCTAGCTACACCAAAGGATCATAGACTCCTATTTCTTGTCAAGGGACAAACGAAAGCTGGAGATTCTTCTTTCATAAATTTCTTCCTGTTTTTCGTTAAAAAAAAATCTTGGGGCCCTTTTACAAGTTTGGTGGTGCAGGGTGGTACGCCACCGCCCTGCTCCTGCATCACCAAACTCAACCCCCGCCCGCCAGATTCCATTGGCTGGCAGACGGACCTTTGGGGTGCCCCCCCGGCGGTGCCTTAAGGCCCGCAATGGGAACACCAAAACTCTTTCCTGCATGATATGGACTGTTAAGTCCATGTCGTGCAGGAAAGGGGGTGCATGCACACAGTGGGGTACACCATGTGCCTCCCTGCATGCACCCAAAGGCCCAGAGGCAACCGGGGGCCTTGTAGGGCATCCTTTCTTTTCTCACCGCCAGAATTTTATGGCATGAACACCGCCAAGAAATACTGGTGGTGAGGAAAACTCGTAATATGCTTGGCGGTGCAGCAGCTGCACTGCCAGCATATTGCGTGCCTCTGACCACAGCACCATCGCCAGGGAACGTGGTTCCCTGGCGCTTGCATCAGTCTCCTGGAGGTCCGCCCGCGGTAGTTCTAATACAGCGGTCGGACCACTAGTGCATTGGTCCCCGACTGCCACCGCACCTCCACCATGGGTTCGGCGGTCCAATGTACCGCCAAACTCGTAATCAGGTCCGTAGTCTTGCTTTGTAATTTGAATATAACTAGACACTTTCTTTCTGAATCTGAAGGTCAGTGCAAGGCTGATTGAATATGCAGTATCATTAAACAGTGTTTTGTCTTAAACATATAGACTTGCATAATCAGATCTTCATTGAAAGCCTATTAATTGGGACTTCATACATTTTCCTTCCCTTGCATTTTCCACCGGAGAAACCTCCTACGTGTGCCTTTCAAAAATAATGGTTTTACATCATGAGCATATGTTGCTTCATCATCAAACTAAAAATGTATGCATGTAAATACTTTTGTTTCCCTATTTTAAGCAACGGATTCCCATTCTTTCGGGATTTTTTTTTTTGCAGTTTTATATAGCGCGAACATAACCCGTATCGGGTATCAGAGTGCTTTACATAGCACCAGTTACGTTACATGAGGACACACATTCATTTTTGATAGGCACGGGGAGATTAAGTGATTTGCCCAGAATCACAGGATGTTCAGTGTCATCGCCGAGACTCGAACCCAGTTCCCCAGATTTTAGGTCGACCGCCCTAGCCGTTAGGCCAACTCCTCTCCCCTGGAAGAAAGAAGCTTAACATTCCATCCATTAAGCTGGTAAATTTAACCCTTCACAAAAAACGGCTGTTTCCCAACTTCAACTGCCAACTATTCCCTGCAGCCGAAAACCAGCCCAAGGTGGACAGTACTCCAGGCTAAAGAGAATTGTTTTCCCTCCTGTCATTTAGAGATGGCATTAGCCATGAGCGACCTGGGCTGAGGTGGCATGGTGTGTAAAGTAACAAGGGACTGCTTTGGCTAAGATTAATTCAAGCATTCCACCCATCACTTTTTTGTATGCTTCAGAAAAATAAAATAGCAGCCTGGGAATTCAAGCGAATGGACATAAGTAGCTGTGGAAGATGTAATTGGCTGATGAACAGTGTGAACATTGCTGATTTCACTTGGAAGCCCTTTCTAGCTCCTTTTAAGTTTATAGATTTGCAAAGCTGACAAAGTTTTTTTTTTTAAGGATTTGACTTTATACCTTTACCTACCCCTAGTTCCTATGCTTTCGGTCTTGCATTTTGATTTCAAAATATCCTTTTAGCAGGAATCATTTGGACTTGTACAGTAGACTTGTTGCAGTTTTGTACAATTTGCTGCTTAGTGTTTTTATCTCAGTTTTCATATTTGAGTGCCAGCCTATTCACCAAGGCATGCCAAATTTGGTTTACTTTAACTAGTTCACGGTTATCAAAAATGTTGATTTCAGCTGTTTCGACATGGGGTTTTCCACATATTCAGGCACATGCATCAACGTAGGCTTTTGCGATTCCTTAATTGCGATTATTAAGGAATCGCAATTAAGGAATTGCAAAAGCCTATGCATGTAGGAATCGCTATCAAAATAGCGATTCCTACACATTCCTTAATTGCAACTCGCAAATTGCGAGTCGCAATTAAAGAATGCCGTCCCATTCATTCCTATGGGCCTCCAGGCCCATAGGAATGAATTGGAGATTGCATGAGCAATTTGCAAGTAACAGTAGGTAGTCGCAAATTGCTCATGCAATTTCAAGGGTGCAAGGGAGTCAAAATGACACCCTTTTGCACCCCTGAAATTGATCTGTGCACATATGTTGCACACACACATGCCCTAAGGGCATGTGTGTGCGCAACATGAAACTTTAAAAAATGCACAAAAGTGCATTTTTCAACGTTTTTGCAAATTACCATGAAGTTCAACTTCATGGTAATTTGCTCCCCTTATTAGCGAAATCGCTAATTTTTTTACTTTAATGCATTGCATTTAAGGAATCTCAATTTGGGATTCCTTAAATGCAATCGCAATTTAAGTAATCGCATTTTAGAGAATCCTTAAATTGCAATTTTTGCATTTGGGATGATGCATCCCAAATGCAAAAATACCGGTCGCAAAGGGGCATATTCTGAGAATCTGCCCGTTTGCGACCGGTTTTTCCTTTGATGCATGTGCCTGATTGAGAGTTAAAAGGGATTGAGCCTGCTGTTTTCAGATGCAACTTCTTAGTTTATTCTACACCAGGTTTAATCTGATTGGTTTTTTTATTTCCCAAAAAGCATATAATAATTTTGTCTATGTTTTTTCTCTTAGTGGTAAATCCTCTCAAATTGAAACTTAACAGCAACATACATCTCTGGTAAGTTACTTTCATATTATATATATACATATTTACAAATCTTACTAGTAATCAAAAATGATATGTTTTATTTTTTTTATTTTTACTTTTAGGGATCCTGAAAATAGCTTGTTGCAGAATTTAAAAGATGTATTGGAAGTGGATTTTCCTTCTCGTTCTACCATTGAAAAGGCAGTAAGTTAGTCTTTTATCATTTCATGTCACCTCATTGTGCCGACTAAGTGCACTACGTGAATGCAAGGCCATGTTGTTCTGAATTGCCTATGTTTAATAAATAGGCAAATGGCAAATATTTGTCTTTGGAAAATATTTTACGAACAATAAAGTTCATGAATCTAAAGTATTTTAACTATTTGTATGGCAGACTTTTCTAACCGTACAGCTTTCACAGGACAACTATACCTGAGCAGTCCTAGTTTCTTTAAAAAAAAAAAAAAAGTCGACTGCTTTTTTTCTAAACCATCCACTACATTCTGCTTTTAATTAGACACATTTTTGGGGGGAAAAGGTATTGCAAACATGCTTTTATCATATGTTTACTGGCCCCGATTGTTCCGTTTCATAGATGTAAAGTGGATAATCAGCGGATCTTAGTTTTCAGAAAATGGTTTTTAAAAAAAATACTGAAATTATCTTCAAGTGCCTTGCGGCTTTGATTCCCAGCATCGTTTATTGTGATTTGTAAGAACAACTGTGTCAAAATGTATAGAGGAACAAGTAAAGAAATATACATTTGTATGGAGTACCAAGTGCATGAGCCACTTTTTATTTTTATCTGTCAATAATCCGTGACAAGGAAACAAAATCTAATAAAATCAAAATGTTCTTTCCTCTTCAAAAAAATGTATATCAATTAACTCTGAAATCCTCACCCGTCTTCCATTCAGTACAAGTGAGTGAGCATGTACTGCATAGATAACTGCCTCTTGGGGCTAGGCAACTAAGGGCAGAGTTATTTTCTGAGGGCACAGAGCAGTGCTGGAAAGGTCACGGTTTACATTTTTCTCAATATAGTTTAGTCTTCTTACAGACTGAGACGGAAAGCACACCCTCTTAGTTTCTATGAAGAAAGCGAGGTCTGTCCTATTTGTCATGCACTCACCTGGTTCCAACCGCGGGGACTACACAGGAGACAACGCTCTTTTCCCTCCCGAGGACAATGCAGGCCAAAGAACCAAAACCTTCAATCCAACACTGTCCCCGGGGGGAAGTGGGATTGGGATAAAATTACAAAAGAGGAACTTGCGGTACTGGATCTGCTCAGCTGCTGTGTGACACGATGTTTTACTTCTGAGACGCTCTACGTTTGCGAGTTAGATGTGCACTGGACCAGAACCTCTCTGGCTTTCCAATGAAGCAATCCACTGGAAATAACAAGCGGAGGCAGTTACCATCCATAAACTAACAAGTCTTTACATAAAATGAACATGCATTAACTTTAGTGACACAAACTTACAGGTTTCATCAGCAGCTCGGCATGAAAGCAGAATGACCAAAATCACATGCAGGAGTATGGCACACCTAGGAATAAACTAGAAATACAGATTGGAATTATTGGCACTCTCGGGGATAAACTCGGAACATAGGTTGAAGTTACTGCACCTCCCAGGATACACTCGAAGCAAAGGTTGGAGTGACTTGCACTCCTAGAGATACACATGAAGCCAAGGTTGGAGTTACTTACATACCTAGGTATACAGCTGAAACACGGGGTGGGGTACAGGGTTGATGCATATATCAAACTCTGAAGTACTTTCTCTGGGCACTACTGTTTATCAGAGAAATACAGGACTAAAGTCTTTAATCATTGCTCGGTGAAAGTTCTAGCATCAAGGTTGTAGGAAGGGTCTGGAGGATAAACACACAAGAAACACTGGAGTAAATCACAGAGAGGACACGGAGGAAAAGTCTATAGCTTTAAGACTGGAGTACTCTGTCCAGTTTACTACTGTAGGAGGTTTAGTGTGCACTAACCTGATATCAAGTACTTGGCCTAGTTCTTCCACTTGTGAGGTATTTATTATATTAAGACAATGTAGCATAGAGATTTGCAAGCCGACTTTGCTAAACGAGGGGATATATGGCCCAAAAGGTAATTAGATGGTCTAATGTACACAGCTATACCCTCTAAGGATTCATAACCTATATGGAGGGAAAAATCCAGTTGATACTAGGGAGTTTAACCCCTTCAGTGCCCGCCCCTTTCCCCGCCCAGTGCCGGCCGTTGCATTAGCGGGCGGGGTCTATGACGAGCTGGACTCGTCATGGGCACAGCGCCACCGCGGCCCATGACGAGTCCAGCTCGTCATGGGCACTGAAGGGGTTAAATGTGAGATTTATTATAATAGTGAATTGTGAGAGATTTGCTGCAATTGTTTTCCGTTGTTTTATTGTAGAAGTGGTTTGCTGGTTCTGTACAGCATTCTGTGGATGTAAAATAAATATATGGTTCCATTGATTTGAGCATAGATAATTGGGAAAACAGTCTTCAGATGATCCTTGGCTTGGTAAATTGGTTCTCCAAGAAGGAAGAACCATTTTTCTCTGAGTTGTAATAGGCTGAGCACAAACCAGGTTTATTTCTAATATTCAAGCTAGTTCTCAGGTAGCTTGAACAATGCCACTTAACACTGATTTCCCTGTGGAGTTAGCCAGCTCCACAGGGAAATCCGTGTTAAGTGGCATTGTTCAAGTCAACTAATGTTGTTTGCTCTGGAAGGTAGTAGTTTATCAAATTCAGCATCTCTAAAAATAACATTTTAAAAAGTATCTTTTTTTTTATATTCATAGTTAATGAAAGATGACTTCTGTTCCGTCTTTTGTCTAGTAATAGATGATTTTACGAGGATGAAGATTTGGAAGTGATCATCCAGTAGGTAACAATATCAACCTCACTTTAAAGAGGTTAGGTGCTTCAAATGCAGTGCAGTACTATGTATTTTCTGGTTGTCAGAATCTGATTAGTCCTGTACTTATTTAGGTCCTCTGCAGATGCACGGTTTTCAACAAGAGGGTGTCATACTATCTGTTATTTATTTCTCGATCCTCTAAAAAAAATATATATATTTGCAAACATGTAGCTGTAGTGTATTAGATTGGATAGATACAAGATGTTTTTTGTATATGATTGTTTTACCTCATCTCGGTTTATTTCTGTGTCGCTACAGCTAATGTCATTACCAGGAGGTAGGTTAATATCCTCTAGAGAGTGAGATGATTTGTTTTTCTGTCAGGAAGAACATATCTGATTTTGGTCTGATCAAGTTAGCATTAGTCACCACTAACCTTCAGCTTTATTAATATGTATTTTTGATTTATTTATTTAGGTCTTAGTAGGCAGGGAATTGACATTGTTTAGTTGAATGTTCAAACTGGGTTCTCTTTTAGCGAAGCATGGTAATTATTTCATATGAGTATTTGAGGAATATGGGTGGAGTTTGGAGAACTCTATTCTGGAAGGAAGTTGGCAAATGCCCGAGGGACCTTCCTGATCTACTATTTGGTCTTGTTGAAAGGGCATCTTGTTTGTGCATACAATTGCCTATCTTCTGATCTGAGTGAGCTGGTTGAATCAGGCATTGATATCTTGATCTGTATTTTTAGAGACTGGTGTGACAATTTGATGGCATCAAGTGTAGCAGCGAGCGCTTCAGCATCCTTGCTATAGGCTTCAGTTTTGCTGCGTAGGTTAGTAAAAAGAATTTGGATTTGTGTGGATTGGATTGGAATGGAGGCGTCCTAATTGGAGTTTTGGAAATGATGTGCGTATAACACTTCCCTCCACAGATGACAAGCAAACCTCAGTGTTGAGTAGGATTCTTTAATTTCTTTTCAGCAAAATTACTTCTCGCACTGGAGCAAAGTATTTAATAACCTTTCTAGTTCAGGAATTTGGTTTCCATTTACCCCTATCTACATGCAACCATCCAAAGAGTCCATTTGTATAAAGGTTTCCATGTACAGATTATCATTGGCCCTCATTCTCTTTCCAGGTGTCCTGCAGAGGGCAAACGAGTCTCAGTATTTCACTTTCATTGCTAGGACTGTTTCTCCTTTTAGACTACCAGCCCTACTTGTTGTCTAATGGAACCATCAATTGCTTCTTGCCAGGAAAGTATAAGGGTCACAGGACTAGTCTTTGTCTGTTAGGACAGGTCTTCCATTGCATAGTTATGTGAGGTGCTTTATATGGAGCTGTTTTTGTCCCCTCCCCCTGTGCCCTTTCCCTTGTTTCCTGTAGGAGTTTGGGTTGTCAGGCCCTGTTCTGTTCCCAACATTTCTGTTGTATGTAAAAGAGAGTATATTTCTAGTCCTTCGCCTATACAAGATGACTCTGCTCATTGTCTCGTGGTTTGATATACCAATTTTTGGCAGTTGCCCTGAACTGTTTGGCGCCTTTGCTCATTTCCCTGCTCTCTGGGCCATGATCAAACTAAGACTGGGGTTGGCTTCTGGATCAATTTTCCTCTTGTTCTCACCACTGCTCGTGCCTCAGGAACTAGCCAGATTTGGTGGTCTTGCTCCAGACAAGGCAGTAGTGAAAGGGGTGGGGTAGCGTCCATGCTCCATTTTGAGGCCTGTGACTTGAGGCTCCCTACTTTAATCACCTGCAAGACCATAGTATGCAATTCAGGGCCTTTTGCTGGTACTTTAGAGTGGGGATGCATATGCATTGGTGACACAGGGGATGGAAGTCCACAAATGGGCAGGGAACCTGTAGTCTGGGGCTCTTCTGAGGCTTGAGAACTGGCTACTCCTTAACAGAGCTCCTCATGATGTGGTGGGAACCTCATGGAGATGTAAGTCATGAAACTGGTTGATACAAATAATTCAGGACATGATAGGTATCATCCACAATGGTGAGATTAGATACCAGTTTATGATGTGATTCCGACCTTATAGCTGTGTGATTAGTAGGAATGAGCTATTTAGAAGTGCTCCTAGAAGAACCTCTGTAGATTGTGGATAGAGTATAAGAGATGTGGAGAGACTGTCTTGACTTGCTGGAGAAATGTAATGTCATTTCCACATACAATGTGCTGAGTACATAAACAAATGTTTAGACTTTAGTGCAAAGATGGACTTGAGGTTAGAAGGTGGTGTATGTTGGGAAGGTTCATTTGCATATCACTGTTATTATTCAGTATTAGGGTACCTGTCATAGATTCACATGCCTGAATCATTACCTGTTGTCGGGATGGGAGTCCCCGGCACATAAGTAAAGTAATGTCCCATTAGACATATAGAGTATTAGGCCTAAGGCCTCACATTAGTAACATATCCAGGTCCTTTTTGTAATAAGGACCTAACTCTAGAGAACAACCAATCAGCTGTCACCACCCTCTGGAACCCTCCTGGAAGGAGCTCTAGTCCCTCAGATTTTCTACCGCACGTCATGCTAAGGGAGTCTCCACTGAGCTCTGCTCAGGTTTTCCATATTTTCATGTCGGACAATCCTAAAAAAGGCCTTTTTAGGCCCTGCAAAAAGAAGAGGTTACATGTCGACGTCCAACATAAGGACTGCCTCTACTGTCTTTATCCGGACCATTCACCTAAAGACTGAAAGGTATGTCGTACCTTTTCCACAAAAACACTAAAAGACCGTGAGGGAAGGCTTTTGACTTGGCTGCAGAGGCTTAAGGACAAAGAAGACCCCTTGTCCTCTGAGGAGAGTGAGAGCTCATCGAAATCCTCTTCTAAGACTCCTCAAAAAAGGCCCAGAGATGTCTCTCCAGGTCCTTCTACTCAGCAACCTCAAAAGAAGACACAGAAAAAGTATTCAGAGGCTTCAATCTTAAAGATGTACCTGCCAGGGAGTCTCCTCCCCTTCAAGGGTCGCAGAAACCAACTTCAGACCCTCTGACTCCTCCGCCGAGGGTGAAACACACTTTCAAAAAGCCTTCCTCAGCCCTGTTGACTACCATATCGTCGACGGTGGCCTCGACGACAAGATCTCCTCATACAGCTATTGGAGTGACCTTGTAGACGACCATTTCGGTCTCGTCGGCATCCCTTTCGTTGACGGCACATACCCCTTTGTCGTCGTCGATCAAAATCAAGAAATCTTTGTCGACGACAGCGTCGACGGCTCGCTCAACAACGACCACTGCGACGAGTGCCTAGACGTCGAGGATACGCACGTCGATGAGGAGTGTACCGTCGACGCCCATCCCGTCGGCGACGACTTCGTCGACGAGAGGGCCCTCATCGACGGCAGTGACCATCGATGATTCTTCGTCGATGACGACTATACCGACGACGGCCTCGTCAACGACACCTAAATCAAAGACGGAAATTACATATTTTCAGCAAAAATTCACGAAATGGAGGCGGACGCCCACTCTGACATCACCCAGTAGGGTTCAATCATTACTTCCTTCTCATCTTTTGGACGAAGATGATGATTCGGATGAGCACAGTATGTTTAGGGCCTGCAAGAAGTCCCTCTGAGCTCAATGTTAAATATCAGGAGGACTCTGATTATGATGATCAAGATATGGATGAGCAGGCGTCCTATCATGACGAAAGCCATCATCAACAGCCACAGATGGTTTGTATTCCTTCAGCCCTGGTCTCTGACCTGCAATTTGTGATCTCAGACTACAGGAAGAGGTTCCCCACCTCTGCTCCGTCTCCTGCTCCAGTTCTCTCTCCACCTCAGAGAACGCAAGTTCCACCTCCACAGCCTCCTACCATTGAAGTGCCTGTGCCGCCTCCTCCCTCTACGAACGATGAGGATGATGAACCACAAGAAGGGGAAATTCAGGATACTCGGTCACATCATGACGAATGGGACGACTATGTTATCCCTCTTCCTGCATCGCATTGCCTCCTCAGGCGTACTCGCCTCCCGAAGATATCGGAGGTTTCCATAATCTACTGGAAAGAGCAGCACAACGTTTTAAACTTCCAATGCCTTCTTACCAACAGGACTGTTTCCTTTACGATTTCAAGGAACCTTTCAAAAAATCTGTTAGGTCTATGCCTATCATAGATTATATCTGGGATCAAGGCATCAAGATAATGAAAAGCCCTTCTACAGTTCCTCCAGTCTTGCCATGGTTGGATAAAAAATATAGGGCTCCAGACAACGCTCCAGCCTGCCTGATAGGCCATCCCAAGTCTGATTCAGTGATTACTCAGGCAGCTCAACGCAGATCAAAAAACCCTTCTGCCCCACTTTCAGCGCCTCCCGACAAAGAGGGCAGATGCTGGGACAATATTGGAAAGAGTTTTTCCTCCATGTCGGTGTTAATGGTGCGAGCGTCTAACTCATTGGCATTATTGGGACGCTACAATAGGCAGATGTGGTCAGACATTGCACCATACCTAGAGATCCTGCCGCAAGAGTCTAAAGAGGAAGCAAGAAAGTTGTTGCTGGAGGGCGAAAGGTCGGTTTCTGAAATTATCGACTGTGCGATGGACATCGCATCCACTGGTTTCCGCCAACTGGCTGGGGCGGCGGTCCTAAGGCGCCAAGGATGGCTTAAGGCAACAACATTCCGGACTGAAATTCAGACCAAAATCCTTGACATGCCCTATGATGGACAACTCCTTTTTGGTACTCACATTGATGAGGCCCTCCAAGGGATCAAAAAAGATATAGATACAGCCAGAGCTTTGGGTACCCTTTAATATAAAAGCACCCCTTTTCGAGGCTCAAGGGGTAGAGGGCAATATTCCAACAGGGGAGGCTACCAGCAGTATAGGTCTTCCTACTCCTCCTCTAACCAACAATACAGGCCACAATTTCAACAGAGGCAACAGACGCAGACTTTGTAAAACAAGTCTTCCTTTCGCGGAAGGGCCGGACGACAGAAGGATTCCGCCTGACGCCAATGACTTCTCTCTGCCGCCAATCTCCGTTTCTTCTCCACCTTCCAAAGTAGGAGGAAAAATATCCCACTACAGAATTGGAATCAAATCACTACAGATCGTTGGGTTCTCCAGCTGGTGCAGTTTGGACATTCTCTAGAATTTCTGCAAACCACCACCGACACCTCCGCAACCTATGGCTCACAAACATTTACATCTCTTACTCCTGGAAATATCAATGATCCAGAAGGGAGCTATAGAACAGGTTCCTGTTCGTCAAAGAGGACAATGTTTTTACTCCTGATTCTTCCTGGTGCGCAAAAAGGAAAAGAAATGGAGGCCAATCCTAGATTTAAGAAATCTAAACAAATTCTTGAAGAAACAATCATTTTGCATGGTCACCATTCAGGAAGTTCTGTAGCTTCTCAATGCGAACGACTACATGGTATCCTTGGATCTCCAAGATGCCTATTTTCATATTCCTATCCACAGAAGACACAAAAAGTATCTGAGGTTCACTGTGGCCGGCAGACACTACCAATTCCGGGTCCTGCTTTTTGGGCTCAAATCAGCCCCGTGCATCTTCACAAAATGCCTTTCGCCAGTGGCTGCATACCTCAGGCAACAACATCACCAAGTCTTTCCTTATCTCGACGACTGGCTCGTCAAGGCGCCCTAACTCGACAGCGCGAGAAAGTCTTCCAGAGCCTGTCTATGGCTTTTCAAAAGATTGGGTCTTCCCCTCAACCCAGACATATCAGTCCTACAGCCTTGTCAGCGGATAACCTTTCTGGGAGCTGTCCTGAATACGGTCCTGAAAAAAGCTTACCCATCACAGGAGCGACAACAAAAACTCCTGCGTTTGGCAGAGCACATACGGAAAAGAAAGTCTCTTTCAGTGTGCCTATTCAAATCCCACCTCGGAATTATGTCTTCCTGCTTTCGTCTAGTTCCCTACTGTCGCCTGCGCATGCGTCCTCTTCAAGAGGCTCTCTCCGCTCAGTGGATTCAAATCAACGGATCCTTCGACGACATCATACCGGTGACTCCTCAGATGGTCGCCTCTCTAGGCTGGTGGACTCATCCGCAAAACCTGTCTCGAGGCCTACCCTTTCTAACTGAAGTCTCTCCTCAAGTGATCACCACAGATGCATCTCTAGAAGGTTGGGGAGCCTTCCTTCAGGAGCTTCAGATCAGCGGGAAGTGGTCATCTTCCAAGAGGAAACTGCACATAAACCTCCTAGACTGCTCTCAGCTCTTTCTAGCCCTCCTGGCTTTCCTACCCAGGATAAAAGGTTCACTAGTGCTAGTCAGAACAGACAATACTACGACGATGCACTACCTGAACAAACAGGGAGGAACTCGTTCACTCTCGCGCTCTCAAGAATCTCAAAAAATTTGGAACTGGTCACTTAAGCCCAGTGGAGTATGTTCCAGGAAAAGGCTAAGCAGGCTGCAGACGACCTGCCACAAGTGGGAGTTAAACCAAAATACTCTCAACAGCATCTTCTCTCAGTGGGGCGAACCACTGTTGGATCTGTTTGCCACACAGCAGAACGCAAAATGCCAACACTTCACAAGCTGGCATCCCCAACAGGGATCTCTGGGGAATGCATTTTCAATAGCATGGTTCGGCGTATTTGCCTACTCCTTTCCTCCGATTCCCCTGATTCCCAGACTCCTCAGGAAGATGAAGGTAGAGCCCTGCACGCTGATTCTAATAGCCCCGGCATGGCCTCGCCAACATTGGTTCACAGAACTCCATCTCCACTCCCTGCAACCTCCAATTCCGTTGACACCGTTTCCATCTCTACCACAATGGACCAGGAACAAGTCCAACACCTGGATCTAGCATCTCTCAAATTATCGGCCTGGCTCCTGAGTTACACGAATTTCAGGGCTTAAACATTCCTCAGACTGCAGAGCAGTTCTATCTCGCGCTCAAGCGGATAGTACAAACAGGACTTATTCCTTCAAATGGAAAAGGTTCTGTATCTGGTGTAGATCTGCTAAGGTGCATCCCCTCACATCCTCTCCGGAAGAGATATTGCCATACCTTCTCCATCTAGCAACTTCGGGCTCACGCTTCTATCAAAGTTCACCTGGCAGCAATATCCCTTTTCAGGCGATCTTCTACAGGTCCCTCTCTGTGGTCAAATAGATTGATAAAACAATTTCTCAAGTCTGTTTCCGACTTTCCCTCCCGTAAAGTCTCCACCTCCAACATGGCAGCTCAACACAGTCCTTGCTCAGCTTATGAGACATCCTTTTGAGCCGATACATAGAGCTGACCTCAAGTTCCTTTCCTGGAAGACTGTACTTCTTCTAGCCTTTGCATCCGCAAGAAGAGTTAGTGACCTTCACGCTTTCACAATACAAAATCCCTTTCTTCAATTCAAGAACGATAGGGTAATTCTTCGCACTAATCCAAAATTTATACCCAAAGTCCCGTTGGACTTCCACCTGAATGGGCCTATTGTCTTAAAGACTTTCTTTCCAAATCCTCAAACAGCAGCTGAAAGAGCTCTACATTCATTGGATTTACAACACTGCCTTAAATTCTACCTTGACAGAACAAAAGCATTCAGGAAGTCCAACCAACTTTTCGTGGCTTACAGTTCACCTAGGAAAGGTTTTCCCCTTACAAAACAAAGTATTTCTAGATGGATCTCTGGTGCTATTGTCTTCTGTCACCAACAAGCTGGTCAACCTTTACAATCAAGAATTCGTGCCCATTCCACTAGGGCAGTTTCTACTTCTATGGCACTGTTTGCGGGTGTGCCTATCACAGACATTTGCAGAGCGGCAACATGGAAGATGCCGCATACATTTACCAAGCATTTTTGTTTAGATACGGAGCTAATGAAGGATGCTGCAGTGGGACAGGCGGTATTGAGTCATCTTTTTCGATAGCGGTGAGCCTTCCTTCCTTTCCACCAGCCTCTCTTTCTTTTTGCACGCATATTTCTCTGTTACTTCTATACCTTTTGCCATACGTGCAACTTATTGCTTTGCATTTTAATGTTGATATATTTATTAACTGGTGCATTTATGCTTTCTGTACAAAAGGAAATGTGCTCATCATTGCTTTCTATTCTGATTCAGGCATGTGAATCTATGAAAGATACCCTAATACTGGATAAGAAATGCGTTACTTACCTGTAACTTCAGTTACCTAGTATTGGTATCTTTCATAGATTCACATGCAACCCACCCGCCTCCCTTGGAAGGGCTCACCTAGTACTCTCAGTTGTACCTCTAAATAGCACTGTGCTTACGAAAATCTGAGGGACTAGAGCTCCTTCCTGGAAGGTTCCAGAGAGTGGTGACAGCTGATTGGTTGTTCTCTAGAGTTTGGTCCTTATTAAAAAAGGACCTGGATATGTTACTAATGTGAGGCCTTAGGCCTATTACTCTATATGTCTAATGGGACATTACTTTACTTATGTACCGGGGACTCCCATCCCGACGACGGGGAATGATTCAGGCATGTGAATCTATGAAAGATACCAATACTGGATATCTGCCGTTACAGGTAAGTAACGCATTTCTTTCTGTCAATGCTGCCATGTAAAAAGAGTTCTAGTTTCTAGAGAATGAGAATGAGGTAAACCTCTTGAGATGTTAATTGTTGGGCAGTGTCTTCAACTGTGGGTCCGCACATATTCCCACTGACTGAGTCATCATAATTTCTCCTTTGTAGGCGAAAGGGGTTCAGATTGGGAGTTTGTCAGTCTGTCTGTCTGAGAGGGTATGATGATTTCATGGTGGTACATCGAACGCTTTTGTGAAACAAGTCGGCATCTTAGTAGAGGGTTTCAGTAGATTGAATATAAGGATGAAATTAATTTCCTCCAGTGACTGTGCCCAGGATACTCTGATGGTTTCTTGGTGGTACGTCTAACACATTTATGAAAAAAGACAGCATTTTAGTAGAGGGTTTCAGTAGATTGAAATTAACGATGAGAACATTTTCATCCAATGACTGTGGCCTGATTTTCTCATTCTTTCAGCAGGCAAATGGAGAGGGGGGTGGGTAGGCCACTGTACTTCCTCCCTAACCCAAGTACTCCAACACGAAAAGGAATGCTGAAATTGAAACAGAAAATGTTCTCCTGTTTGGAAATTAAAGTCCAAGATCTATTTGGTCATCGCAAGAATACTGTCAGGACACGTGGGAAGACCAATCTTTTGGAAAAGGAAGCTTCACACACAGTTTGTGTTATGCTTCATCTGCAACTTCTCCCCACCCTGGTAGGACAGTGACACCAGGGTGGACTTGACGTGACTTGAGATGACAAGTGAGAGCTATGGGTCAGACCATCTCCCTAAGCGGCTCCAGCAGCTGCGAGACAGTGTGATCTATGTAGGTTTGGAAGCACAATGGTCTTTTGACCAATGTGCGACTAAAGCGGATATCTTCCCCTCCTAGCTCGAGGAGCCAGTATCCCCTTAATTTAGGGTGTAGTGTACCTATGTCCAGGTAGGAGTCACCTGGGGTTTTGGGATCACCATATGTTGCTTTTGGTGATTAGGCCAGTCCACTAGTGATCCTTGGCCCTGAAGAGTGTCCACAACCTATATAGGCTAACTACAGGGGCAGTATTCCCGTGGCGTCCAAGTAGGGCTTGGACTTGAATTCCCAAAGAGGAAAAAAGTCATTTTTCAATTTGAGCTACCGTACCATTTCATGTTGTAGTGTAATGATTTTCTCATTGCCATAATGTAATAAGTATAAATTGCAGATTTCAGTTCGGTAGGCAGTGACATCTATTTTCCTACCATATAGAATTAAGATGCTTTTTGGGCAGTTATTTGCAGAGATTGAATAATCAATGTTAGTATTGAAGAACAATAGATCCTTTTTCATTACTCCTTTTATTTGCTTTGCAGTGCGTATTTGCTATTATGAATTCATGTTTAGATGTGTATGCAAGATGCTAAATGGTCTTTGCTGTGTACTTACATATGTCAGGTGTGTATGCTTTCCTGATAATTGTTGCATTCTGTACCTTCAAGTTAGTGGGGTATCTGGATTTTATTGATCCACGTATGAGCTCTGTCGGGTTAGTAGAAGGGGACAGTGGTGAAAGGTATATTAGAAAGCGAACCAGAGAGAAGTAACTAATTGAGGTGCGCAAATCAGCCCAAGAAATAAAGTAACAAAGGGAAGAGAAAAAAGGGGGTGGGTTAAGGACCAGGGAAAATGATATGTCTAATATCAAACAGGCTAGAGTATGAGATGAAAAAAATATACGATAATCTCAACCCTATTATGGATATTTTTTTGCATATGCTCGGAGCAATTTTATTTGGGGATTGACAATTCAGGACAATTGAACATATGTGTTTAGAAGTAAAATTATAGGCATGATGTGGTCATGGTTAATTGGTGGAATAATATCAACCACTTACCTCATTGAGTGGAAGATTACAGTGAACAAAGTAAAATTGGCATACATTCCATAGAGGTGGCAGATTCGATTAGTAAATGACTGTTCTAGCGATATACCAAGGTAAAAGCATTCTCAAGTAGTCAATGGATTTCTTGTTGAAATTGAAACATGTTTTCAATCACTCTAGAGACTTTTATCTTGGCCTGCCTGTTGGACTTGGCCCTTTTTGCAGAGTCATCCCTGAACTTTTTGCCTTCCTCCTCTATTTTTTCTGACCTGTTGTTGGCTATTTTATGACTCTGGGCACTTTACCACTGCTGTCCAGTGCTAAAGTGCATATGCTCTCCCTATTGTAAATTGACATATTGATTAGTGGTTCCATGATTGGTTGGTTTGGTTTACCTGTCAGACCCTAGTACAGTGCACCAGGAGTGCCCAGGGCTTGTAAATCCAAATGCTGCTGGTGGGCTTGCAACACTGGTTGTGCCACCCACAGAAGCAGCCTGTAAAAGTGTGTCTAAGGTCTGCCATTGCAGAGCCTGCATGCAGTCTGGTACTGTCATGCTGACTGGGAAAGTGCACCCACTTGCCAGTCCCTAAACCTTCCCTTTTCTTAATATCAGACACCCCTATGGTAGGCCCAAGGGCAGGGTGCATTGTAAGGATAAGGTAGGGCATGCCCTGGTGTGTGTGGCATGTTCTAATAGTGAATTACAGCCATTTTCGTGTTTCACTATTGCAAGGCTACCTGTTCTCCATAGGCCAGAATGGACAGTTTGATTATTACATTTTATAATCCTAACTGACTCAGGGAACATGGTAGAAATTCGAATTTAGTATGCCTGAACTCAGAATGATAAAATACATCTTTTAGTGAAGTTGGTTTTAACATTCTGTGTTTGAAAATACCACTTTTAGAAAGTAGGTATTTTCTTGTCTAACCATTCAAACCTGCCTCTGCTAGGTTGTGTAGTCCTTGTCTGGAGTTTGAGTGACAGGGCTGGGGAATTCCCGGAGACAGGATGAGTCCGCCCAGTGGTGAATAGAGAGATATGCATCTAGATGGGAGGGAGGAGTTGCACCTGGGACCTGAATAGGACAGTGCCTACCCCCCACAGTGCTGGCTCCACCCCCTGTGGTGCGTCTGATGGCTCTGCCCTGCACTGTGAAAGGAGAGAAGGAATCATGTCAACAAAGTGCTCCAGGGCTGTGCTTTCCCTCCACAATGCTGGCTCCACCTCCTGTGGGGCGTCTGATGTTTCTGCCCTGCACTGCGACAGGAAAGAAGGAGTCATGTAAACAGAGTGCTCCAGAACTGGTTTGGACTGGGCAAAGGCCCCTCTGCCCTCAGAGGACAAAGGATTTGGGGGTATAAGTATTTGGACCCTGATTCCAAGAATTTGGATCACTTTGGGAAAACAAGAAGAACCTCTGCTGAGGGAGGAACCAGAAGAAGCTGAGGAGGAAACTATCCCTGAACCTGGGGGATTGGCCTGCAGTGGTTGCCTTACTGCCAAAGAGAGGAGAAAGGAACTTTGTGTGTACTTTTGCTCAACCTGTGAAGGATCTCCAAGGGCTTGGAAAAGAGCTTGCCTCCTGCTGAAGTCTCAGGAACAACAGACTTCACCCCCCAGCTCCCCAGAGTTCTTTGGAAGTGCCTGCTGCTGTTGTTGGGTCTTCTGAGGGACTGCGTGTCGCAAGGAGCTGGAAGCGCGACTCAAGGAGAAGCGTGCCGCCGTCGGAGCTATTGTCGTCGCATCTCGTAGAGTGTGTCGCCGCTGCAGCATCGCATCGAGCGGAAGCGTCTCGCATCATCCAGGAAGTGTCTCGCAACACCCAAGAAGCGTGTCGCCATCGTAGCTGACGCATTGCACCGCATCAAGAAAAGCACCTCGCATCCACGGAGACGCGTGCCGCCGTCGAAGCTGCTGTCGTCGCATCGCGTAAAGGGGTGTCGCCGCTGCAACATTGCATCGAGCGGAAGCGTCTCGCAAACGTCGTAGAAGAGTGTCGTTGCCAAGGCCGCTGTCGTCTCATCACGTAAAGTGTGTCGCAGCTGAAGCATCGAGTCGACTCTTCTCGCAACATCGGAGAAGCGTAACACATCTGGAAGATCTTAACATCTTTATTTCTTTGCACCAAAAACTTCATCGCATCAACATTGTTGCAACACTTTCGTTGCCCTGCGTGTCGCATCTAAAAGGTACATTGACTTAAAGTGTTGCATTTAAGAACTTAAGAGAACTAAGCAAAATCCTACCATCTAAAGTAACAGTATTGTGTGTTTTTGTCGTTTAATGGTCTTGTGGTAAATCTATATAAAGAATAGTTATTTTTGATATAAAACCTGTGTGGTGTCCATCTGTAGTGTTGTCACTTGGTTACTGTATGTGTTCACAAATGCTTTACACACTGCCTCTGAGATAAGCCTGTCTGCTCATGCCAAGCTACCAAGGGGGTGAGCAGGGGTTATTTTAGGAGTGTACCCCCTTACCCTGACTAGAATAGAGGGTCCCTATTTGTCACAAGTGCATACCTGTGCCAACTAGAGACCCCCAAGTCTAACACTGCCCATATAGAACTGATGTACTAAAATTATATACTGTATACTAGCAACAATATTTTAAAATTTAGTAGGACTACTTTCAGTGTGAGGAAATTAATCCCCGTAATGCATTTATTTTGTTAAAGTTCAGTTCTTTGATTTTTACAGGATTACAGTATGGATTGTGGGATATGCTATGCTTATCGACTTGATAATACAATACCCGATCAAGTTTGTGACGATCCTCGGTGCGGCCAGCCATTCCATCAAGCTTGCTTGTATGAGGTACAGTATTTAATTTTATTTCCATCTCTATAATGAATTTTCCTAGCCATCTGAAGCCATTGCTGTCCTCAGTAAGCATACTCAGTGCTAAATTGTGGGCAAGATGTTTTTGGAAGAAATGCTCTAGACCTGGAAGCTCTAGCTATTCTGGTTGGTAACCACATGGACAAGCTACTTCATTTGATCAGTTTTTATCAGGTCACCTGTTCACATTCTCCATTGTATCTGTTTTAAGCCTCTAGATTATTCCTGGCTATCTTTCATATTGTGCTGTTGCATGGGTTGAAAAATCTATTTACTAATGCATCTTTTTTGTCTGGCCTAAGCAAATAACTTTCGTTTTCAAAAAGAAAAATCTAGATATTTACATATAGAGTCGGCTGTGGGGTGGTCTCCTACAGCCATTGGCTTGTTGGTGTGATTCCCCCTTCATTTCTTGTCAATTGCAACTTTTGGGTAGCCTAGAAGAATATTTGTCATTCACTTTTATGCCACTGGGTGTATCATTCCTCCCCCTACAGAGTGCTTTCATTGCAGTGCATGAGGTGCATTGATTTCAGTAGCTGCAACAGCAAAATGTTTGAGCCATCATGAAAAGTGGGTCCCTCAGTAATGGCAAGACATTGTACATGTTAGCCAAATGATTATTAGAAATATGATGTACATAGGTTTGTAAAGGTATTATTTGGCTTATTTAGTCTTTATGCACTTTAACGAAAACATCTTTTCACTATAGCATAAACTTATGCCACAAAAGCTTTTAAATGTAAGGCATCAGATTTGAACATTAATTGTTTTATATACTGGCAACCAGTGAAGCTCTAGTAAGATTCCTGTGGCCTACTAGTACTTAGACAAGATTGCAACTAAGTGTGGCACTGTTGGACCAGCTGTAATACAGTGGCTTGAATCTGGAGCTCCAGTGGTTCGATACACCATCCAGCCAAGAGGAGCATGAACCTCCTTCCCATCTGCACTGGACCAGTGACATATATTATGTGTATTTTTATAGTTCCTAATCACCTGTGAGGGTATCCTGGTGCTTAGCAGGTGTATGGTGCTGGCCTTGAGGGGTCTTCAGCGTCTTGCGGAATTCAAGAAGTGATGAGAAGGCTCTGGTGTGGGAGATCGTTCCACGCTTTAGGAGCAATGTATGAAAAAGCACAGCCTCCTGCTTTTGCGTAAGTGTGATATGTGTGCAAGTGAGAATCCAGCTGGATGGAGGTGCTTGATGGGTTGCTGTAACCAGCTGTTCAGGTAGGCAGGAACTCGGTTGTACAGTGCTTTGTATGTGTGGATAAGGAGCTTGAAGTGTGCACGTTTATGTATAGGAAGCCAGTGTAGCTTCCTGTGGTGGGGGGTGACGCAAGACTAGAATGGGACGTTTAGGACTAGTCTGACTGCTGTGTTCTGAGCGGTATGAAGTATTTTTGTGAGCTGATGTATGAATCCTGATTGGAAAGTGTTCCTGTAGTCCAATCTGCTGGTGATGAGGCCTTGGATTACTGTTTTCCTGGTTTTAGTTAGCCACTTGAAAACCTTTTTCAGCATCTCAGGGTGCAGAAGCAGGCCATGGCGAAAGTGTTGACCTGGGCAGACATGGCAAGCTTGCTGTAGATGATATAGAGGTTTGTTGTTTGTGTGGTGAGAGTGGGTTCGAGGTCCAAAGGCCACCAGGTAGAGTTCCACGACTCTTTCCAAAGATCACCACTTTGATCTTGTCCATGCTGACTTTGAGGCAGTTGGACTTCATCCAGGTGGCCTCTTCGGTCATGCACAAATTGAAGTTGTTTCTGGTGTTGGGTATTCTGTCTGAGTGGTTCAGTATCAATTGTGTGTCATCAGCGTAGGTGAGTATGTCAATGTTGTGTGCGCAGGTGATGTCTGCCAGCAGTGTCATGTAGCTGTTGAAGCGGGTCGGGCTGAGTGACGAACCCTACAGGACTCCGCAGCTGAGTTTCAGGGCTTCTGGGGAGTATCATGGCATGTTGACTGTTTGTGTTCTTCCAGTATGAAAGGTGCAGTTCCGTTTGTGGGTGAGTCCTGGGATTCCAACCTCATGAAGTCCCCTGATCAGGACGGGATGAAAGACTGTGGAAGGCTGCAGAGAGGTCAAGACGGATGAGGGCTGTGGTTTCCTCCTCAGTCGAGGATCATCCGGATGCAGTCTGTTGCTCCTATGAGGACTATCTCTGCACTGTGGTCTGACCTAAAACCTGATTGGCATAGTTCTGTGAGAGCTCAGTGCTGGGAGAGAAGTAATCTCCAGAAAATAGGAGGCAGCTAGCTGAAGAGGCCCAGGTGATAGAGACATGATACGATCTTAACAGTGCACTGCCAAGGGATATAGAAAGATTGGTGCCAGGGCTGGATCAATCAAAATCAAATGCCATGGAAGCTACTTTGAGCAGAGAGTCCCACTTGAGTCTGATACAAGAGAGAAGCCCACTAGACATTTGATTGATTGCATAATAAGGGACTTCACTTGCTTCTTTTCGCGACACAAAGCTTTCTTATGCATAGAGTCAACTTTGTCATCCTCTCGTTATATAGCGGGTCTCCTCGAGGCTAAGATACTGGTGACAGCCATGTCTGATTAAGTGTCAGTGGTTGCTATTAACTCAGTTGATGCCAACTTGAAACCCCAGCTTCTAGGAGCCCATGGACTCCCATTGGTCTCCGTTTAATGTGTTCCAGGCAAGGGCAGTAGGCCGAACTACACAAGTTGCGCACATTTTTTTATCAGCACAAGTGCGTCAATGCTGGGTATTAGGAATTTTGTGGATTCCTGCGGATTCCGTAAGGTTCCATCACAGAAAGGTAAGGAAAATGCCTGATTGCAGGCAAAGTTTGAGGTTTGCAGGGCACTTTGGGCAGGAAAACATCATGGGATTCATGCAAGTCACCACCACCCTGGAATCCCCTAGATGTCTAGTTTTTAAAAATGGCTATGGTTGGTAAGTTTATATGGGTGACAGCTGAGCACAGCCCCAAGTTCTGCAGCTACCCCTGTTGTTGATCTCTCCACGTACCACTTTAGGGCCTTTTGTGTCAAGGCCTCTTGGCCCACCCACACAAGTGACGTACCATTTTTATCGAGCACTTGGGGGAATTCTGTGTGGTAGGAAATGTGTGGCTTCCTGCAGATTCCAGGAGTTTTCCTCACGCAGAATGTGAAGAAAATGTGTTTTTAGTCAAAGCTTGAGGTTTGCAGAGTATTGTGGGTAAGAAACTGTTGTGCAATGCATGCGAAGGACACAACCCTAGATTCCCTCGGATATATTGTTTTGAGAACTGTCTAGATCTGTCAGGATTTCGAGGTGGCAGCCTACCCAAGCCTAAAAAGTGCAGCCGCCCTACCCATCTCAAGAGGGACGATATTGGGAGTTAGCCACGCTCTCCTGGCCCATATGTATAAACGCAAAAAGAACTATTGATGGACAGAATTCAGAACAATGTCATACATTCACCCCAGTACAGAGATCTGGGCCTAAATGCATCGTTTCTTATGCTCACCATGCCATTCCAGTTTGGACCCAGCCATATGCAAATCAGTCTTGACCCTGTGCCCAATGGGAACAGTCCAGCCCGAACTGCCAGGCCAGGTCCTCCCTGGACTGGAAACAAGCATCCTAGGACCGGTTTCGGTGTTTCACCATATGTAAAAACAACACCCAAAAGAATCAAATGCCCTCTCGCGTGGCATTGGGATGGGGTTCTTTAGTCCGCATGGGAGCAGAAAGACTGTTGAGGTTTTATGGGTCAGGGTGGGGCCTGATGTTTGAATGGGCAAGACCCATCACATTATTTTATTAAAAAATATATATTCAGCGGGCTTTCTGGCTCCCCAGGCCAAATTGGTGGCACACCTCCTGTCTGACCCTGGGTGGGGGAGGGGGGAGACTGGTTTGTCTCTTTTGAAGTAGGGTGTGGTCGATGCCAGAGTGCAACACCACACCACTTTCTTTTGCCCCAAAATCCAAATCCCTGGTGTCTGGTGTATTTTCTATCCCCTGCCCCTCTGGGCCAAGTTTGGGGCAACCTCCCCTATTGGGACAAGCCTCCTATCTGCCCTCAGGGGTCAGAAAGACACTATTGGCCCCAGTGGGCCAGGGGTATGGCTCAATGCCAGGGTAGGACTCAACCCTTTTGTTTTTTAGGTGCTATTTTGAAATCCCTGGCATCTAGTGAGGTTTCTGCCCTATCCATCACCAGGCGGGGCAGAGAGTCTATTTGGCCACGTGGTGTTGGGAGGCACAGGCCCAAGCCCAGGGGGGCCGCTCCCCCAAAAATCCCCCACTCCGAAATTCCCCCCCCCCCCCAAATTCTCTGGCATCTAGTGGACTTTCTTCCCCCGTGGGGCTGATCAGGGATAGTTACCCCATCTGCCCCCCATGGGAGCAGAAAGACTGTTGACCCATTTATTTGAGGTGGGGGCATGACCTTGCCCATGCTGGTCCGTCCCCATCCCTATATATATTTTTTTTTAATCCCTGGTGTCTAGTGGGCTTTCTGCCCACCCCATGGGGCAGATGGGGTTACTACCCCATCTGCCCCCCAAGGGGGACAGAAAAACTGTTGCCCCATTTAGTTGAGGTGGGGACATTGCCATGCCGATGCTCCGTAACCCCCACCCCTATATAAAGAAAAACAAATCCCTGGCATCTAGTGGTCTTTCTGCTGCTCCCCCTGTGGGCCAGATCAGGGGTAATTACACCCATCTGCCCCAGGGGTTGGGAGGCCAGGGAGACTGTCCCCGCCTTACATGGGGTGTGGGCATGGTTCTGCCCACACTGGGCTGTCCCCAACCTTATATATATATATTTTTTTGCGTTTCATTCCTGATGTCTAGTGTCAGGTGTCTAGTGGGCTTTCTACCCCCACACACCCACAACCCTGTGGGGGCAGATCAATGGTAATTACCCCCCTTCTCTCTCCCAAAGGGGACTGTTGACCCATTTAGTTGGGGTGGGAGCATAGCCATGCCAATGTTGGCTGTATCCACCCCTCTATTTAAATAAAGAAACAACAAAAACACTTCCTGGCTTATGGTGAGCTTTCTTTTTGAAGGGAGTGGGGTTGGATGTTGAATCCCTGTAGCACTACAAGAGCAAGACCAGACAGATGTGACATAGAGTGACGGAGCAGCCTGTCTCCAGTTCATGTGCTGGTTTCCCATAAACCCTATGTTTTCCCTTCTCTTCTCCCAAATTGATTGCACACCTTTGGACTGTGTGTGGGTCTTTTTTTTTGTAAAACTTTTTATTGAGTTTTTCAAGTTCAAACAGAGTATACAGTAGCAAAGTCAATTGCAATTAATAGATTTAAGTAACATTGCATCGCTGTGGTATAATGTTTTTCCGAATGTCTGGATGTGTTAAGTCAAGCGTGAGCAGAATTTAGGTATGGAAGTAAGCTGAGTTTATGTTCACTATTACTGATTCTAGGGTTCTGTCTGTAGGCCTCTCTTCTATAGATATGGGTTACTTACCCTATTCTCAACTTGTGATGTAACTCGGGGTGTGTGGTGATGGGTGGGACATAGGGCTGGTATTAGTGCTTTGTTTTTGGAAGGCTGTGCTGCGTTTTGGTGCTGTCCGACTATTAAAGTGTTTGAGGATGTGTACTATATCTCTGTGAGGCTGTGGTGGGGGAGGATGATAGTGAGGTCCCGTGGGCCTCCCCCTGCTCGGCTGGGTCCAGGGGCCCCAGGGAAGGCGGCCTCCCCACCCTCGGTCCTGCCGCGCGGCAGGGTGCCCAGGTCAGGGGCCCGGGTAGGCTTCCCCTTCGCGAGCCCCGGGTGGGTCCAGGGGCCCCACCGGACCCCGGGGTTGGGTGCTCCAGCCCTGGGCCCCGTCCCCCGGCCTGCTGTCCCGCCAAAGGCCCGGCACGGGGTTCCGTCGTGCCCGGTGAGCCTCCCCCTGCTCGGCTGGGTTCAGGGGCTCCCAGGGGCCCAGGGAGTGCGGCCTCCCCACCCCGGGCTCCGTCCTCAGACCTCCCGCATGGCAAAGTACCGGGACGGGGTCCTGCGGGCCCGAGGAGGCTTCCCCTTCGCCTCCGGGAGCCCCGGGTGTGTCCAGGGGCCTGGGCCCCCGTGTCGGGAGCTCCAGCCCTGGGTCCCGGCCTGCCGGCCCGCCAAGGGCCTGGGACGGGGTTCCGTCGTGCCCAGGAAGCCTTCCCCTGTTCGGCTGGGTTCAGCGGCTCCCAGGGGCCACAGGAAGTGCGGCCTCCCCACTCCGGGCTCCTTCCTCGAGGAGGAGGCTTCCTCTGCCCCCGGCTGGGTCCAGGGGCCCCGGGTTGGGTGCTCCGGCCCTGGGCCCTGTCCCACAGCCTGCCGCTCTGCCAAAGGCCTGGGATGGGGTTCCGTTGTGCCTGGGGAGCCTCCCCATGCTTAGCTGGGTTCTGGAGCTCCGGCCGGGGCCCCTTTAGGGCCCCGGGGAGTGCGGCCTCCCCACCCTGGGCTGTGTCCTCGATCCTGCCTTGTGGCAGGGTGCCCGGGATGGGGTCCCGTGGGCCCGTGGAGGCTTCCCCTGAGCCTCTGGGCCCGGGAGCCCCGGCTTGGTCCCGGGGCCCCGACGGGCCCCGGGTCGGGTGCTCCGGCCCTGGGACCCGTCCTCCGGCCTACCGCTCTGCCAAAGGCCCAGGACGGGGGTCAGTCGGTCCCGTGCAGGCCTCCCCTGCTTCTCAAACTGTCCGCGGGCCCCGGGTTGGAGGGCCGTTGGGTCTCCCTCGGACCCTCCATGGCTGGGGCTCCGGGCCTCCGGCCTCCATGCCCCGGCACCCGCTCACTCTTTAGTTGGGGAACAGAGCGACCAGATGGCTTCCCTTTCAAGCCCGGCCATCTGGTCGCACCTTTCCCCTCGGCCATCTGGTCGCACGCAATGCTTTCCAATGGGGCGACCAGATGGCCGGGCTTCACTGGAAGTCTCGATGAGGGCTCATTTGCCTCCCCGATCCCAGTGAGGGCTCCAGGAGGTCGGGCACATTCGCGCCTTGGGTCCCCTCTGTCACCTTGTGTGCACGGATTACAAGAAAGCGGGTAATTCTCCTCCTGATTAGTAGGGAGAGGGTCAGTCAGACCTCTGTGTGGATTCTGAGACAGGGGAAGGCAGCACCAGGGCCTGCCCGCCGGGGCCTTCAAGGGGCCCAGGTCCACGCCTGCCTCTCAGCTCTGTGAGGTGCGGTGATGCTGAGACGGGGGAAGGCAGCACCCGGGCCTGCCCCGCCAGGGCCCCCAGGGGCCTGGGTACACACCTGCCTCTCAGCCCCTTCCTGCTGGTTGTTTTACTCAGAGTTTGCTCAGTTAGACCTGCGTGAGGTCCGGCGATGCCGAGATGGGGGAAGGCAGCACCCAGGGGCCCGGCTACGCACCTGCCTCTCAGCCCCTTCCCGATGGTATTTTTTCTCCGAGCCTGCTTGCTCCGGGAGCAGGCAGGGACGCTAAGCCAGCATACCCCCTGCGCAGGGCGGCCTGCCAGGGGATGCCCCAGCTGTATTCTGATCGATTGGGCACTCTTGGTCCGTTTAGGGATGGACTGCTTGGCCAGCCTCGGCTGATGATTCAAGCAAGGAGCTTCCACCCCGCATGGACCGTCCGACTCGAGGGTCTGGTGCCTGGCTGGAGGCCCTTCACCCTACCCAGCAGAGCGAAGGCCGAGTGGCCCCAGCAGCTCATGGCCCCAGTGGTCTGACCCGAGCGGAAGGGGTCGGGTGGCGCCAGGCCCTCGGATGCTGCTGCCCAGCAGGTTCGTAGACCCCGTGCGCTATGCTGTCACCCCTCTCAGCCCAGCACATTTCCACAGCAGCTCGGAACGACGGTTCCGAGGTGTGCCGCGGCCGCCAGGCTCCGTCACCCCTGCGTCTCGCTCAGGCTGCGCCTCACCCCGCCTCTCCCTTCCGGGGGAGATGGCTGGGCCTGCCGGTGCCCATGTGACCACACCTCTCCACCCCTCCAGCGAGCCCTCCCGCCCAGGCGGGTGGGCTTCTTCCCCTAGCAGGCTCCCAGAGAGAGGGGTGCGTGAAGGTTGCCGGTCAGGGAGATGGGCACGCGGCACCCCCGAACCCACCCCGTCAGAAGTTGAGGCTACTTGGTTGATCCTGCCAGTAGCATATGCTTGTCTCAAAGATTAAGCTATGCATGTGTAAGTACACACGGCCGGTACAGTGAAACTGCGAATGGCTCATTAAATCAGTTATTGTTCCTTGGATAACTGGCTTGTGACGGCCAAGCGTTCATAGCAACGTTGCTTTTTGATCCTTCGATGTCGGCTCTTCCTATCATTGTGAAGCAGAATTCACCAAGTGTTGGATTGTTCACCCACTAATAGGGAACGTGAACTGGGTTTAGACGGTCGTGAGACAGGTTAGTTTTACCCTACTGATGATGTGTTGTTGCAATAGTAATCCTGCTCAGTACGAGAGGAACCGCAGGTTCAGACATTTGGTGTATGTGCTTGGCTGAGGAGCCAAAGGGGCGAAGCTACCATCTGTGGGATTATGACTGAACGCCTCTAAGCCAGAATCCCCTAAACGGTAACGATACCGCAGTGCCGTGGAGCCTCAGTTGGCCTGGGATAGCCGAGCTCTCTCGAGCCGGTGCGTAGAGCAGCTCACTTGGGGACCGGAGTGCAGACAGAAGGGGGCCGCCTCCAACACCCTTAGTGCACCGCATGTTCGTGGGCCACCCGGTGCTAAATCATTAGTTGACGACCTGATTCTGGGTCAGGGTTTCGTAAGTAGCAGAGCAGCTACCTCGCTGGGATATATTGAAAGTAATCCTCTGAGCCAAGCTTTTGTCTCTCCGTGCGTGGACGCCTGCGGACGCCCTTCTCCACCACACCCAGGGGTGAGTCCCTCTGCCGCCAGGCTGGCTGGCGGGAGGGAGGCAGAGGGCGTAACGCAGGCCTGCGGGAGGCCACCTCCACCACGTGCCCTTCGGCACGGAGGGACTCCCCCACCCGTCCCTGCCCCACTGGGGTGCATGGACGGGGGCCACCATCCCTTGCGGGTCGGCAGGGTGACCAGATGTCCTGGGGCGGCCGGGCCTCCCCTTCCCGCTGCTCCTGGCAAGTCGAGCAGGGAGGCGAGCAGCGGCAGCCCTGGGGAAGGAGCCTCCCGAGCGGCTGCCTCAGAGCACCTGTCCACCCTCGGCCGGACTGCAAGGGCGACTGGGTACGGCACCCTCCCAGGCCATCTGGGCGCTGGGTCATCCTGGGCCATCTGGTCGCCTGGCTGCGCGACCAGATGGCCCTGTGGGCTGTGTGACCAGATAGCCGGCTTACCGGGCGGCCGGCCTGTCCCCAACTTTTGTTCTTCCCCAGAGTTCTGTACATGGGGGCTTACATAGTCGAGGAAAATGGGCTCCCCAGGCAGGCCGGCAGGGAGAGGACGTGGCCTGGGCTTAACCCTCCTTGGTTCCGGGTGCTGGGGACGGGGATCCACCAGGGCCCTGGGAGGCTCTCCCCGGCCTGGCTAGGGTTCGGAAGCTGTGACAGGGCCCGGGGCTCATGCTCCATCCCAGGGTGTGGAAGCCCCTGTCCTGCAAGCCAGCCGAGGGCCCGAGCGCTGGGGATGGGCTTCCACCGGGGCCCGAGGAGGCTCTCCCCGGCCTGGCTAGGGTTCGGAAGCTGGGACTGGGCCTCCGGGCTTGTGCTCCGTCCAGCGGGCCCCGGGGTGCGGGAGCCCCCCATCCTGGCCTGGCTAGGGTTCGAAAGCTGTGACCTGGCCCGGGGCTTGTGCTCTGTCCCGGGGCTTGTGCTCTGTCCCGGGGCTTGTTCTCTGTCCCAGGATGCAGGAGTCCCCCGTCCTGCAAGCCAGCCGAGGGTTCGAGCGCTGGGGACGGGGGTCCACCGGGGCCCGGGGAGGCTCTCCCCAACCTGGCTAGGGTTCGGAAGTTAGGACCACGCCCGGGGCTCGTGCACGGTCCCAGGGTGCGGGAGCCCCCGTCCTGCAAGCCAGCCGAGGGTCCGGGCGCTGGGGAAGGGGGTCCACCGGGGCCGGCTCTCCCCGGCCTGGCTAGAGTTCGGAAGCTGTGACCGGGCCCGGGGCTCGTGCTCCATCCCAGGGTGCGGAAGCTCCCTGTCCTTCAAGCGAGCCGAGGGTCCGGGCGCTGGGGACGGGGTTCCACCAGGGCCCAGGGAGGCTCTCCCCGGCCTGGCTAGGGTTCGGAAGCTGGGACTGGCCCCGGGCTTAAGCTCGGTCCCAGGGTGCGGGAGCCCCCCCCGTCCTGCAAGCCAGCCGAGGGTCCGGGCGCAGGGGACAGGGGGTCCACCAGGGCCCAGGGAGGCTCTCCCCGGCCTGGCTAGGGTTCGGAAGCTGGGACCGGGCCCGGGCTTGAGCTCGGTCCCAGGGTGCGGGAGCCCCCCTGTCCTGCAAGCCAGCCGGGGGTCTGGGCGCTGGGGACGGGGGTCCACCGGGCCCCGAGGAGGCTCTCCCCGGCCTGGCTAGGGTTCGGAAGCTGGGACTGGGCCCGGGGCTCGTGCTCCGTCCCAGGGTGCGGGAGCCCCCTGTCCTGCAAGCCAGCTGAGGGTCTGGCCGCTGGGGACGGGGGTCGACTGGGGCCCGGGCAGGCTCTCCTCGGCCTGTCTAGGGTTCAGAAGCTGGGACCGGGCCCGGGGCTCGTGCTCCATCCGGCAGGCCCTGGGGTGCGTGAGCCCCCCGTCCTGCAAGCCAGCCGAGGGTCCAGGTGCTGGGGAAGGGGGTCCACCAGGGCCCGGGGAGGCTCTCCCCGGCCTGGCCCGAGGAGGCTCTTTCCAGCCTGGCTAGGGTTTGGAAGCTGGGACCGGGCCCTGGGCTCGTGCTCCGGCCCAGGGTGTGGGAGCCCCCTGTCCTGCAAGCCAGCCGAGGGTCCGGGTGCTGGGGACGGGGGTCCACCGGGGCCCGGGCAGGCTTTCCCCGGCCTAACTAGGGATTGGAAGCTGGGACCGGGCCTGGGGCTCGTGCGCCATCCGACGGGCCCTGGGGTGTGGAAGCCCCCCGTCCTGCAAGCCAGCCGAGGGTCCGGGTGTTGGGGAAGGGGGTCCACCGGGGCCCGTGGAGCCTCTCCCCAGCCTGGCTAGGGTTCGGACGCTGGGAACGGGCCCGGGGCTCGAGCTCCGTGTGACGTGCCCCAGGGTGCGGGAGCCCCACGCCCTGCAAGCCAGCCGAGTGTCTGGGCGCTGGGGACGGGTGTCCACCAGGGCCTGGGGAGGCTCTCCCCGGCCTGGCTGCTTTCAGAAGCAGGGACTGGGCCAGGGAGCGGGGCTGGCTGGCTTTATCTGCTCCACTGGCGGAGCGGAGTTTTCTGCCCACCCCTAATCCCATATATAGATAAATGTATCATGCTACTCTTGTAGGGTGATCCTGGCCAATTTGAGACCTTAGCACTTTTTGTTGCCTGCGAGATTGGTAAAGCAGTTAGTGGTAACACAGGTACAACGCTTTACTTTGAGTAAAAGTATCCTGAATAATTTCCATGTGGGATTTCACGATGGTAAATGCACCAAATCTGTGGTTGTCTGTGCTTTGAGTGAGTTGAGGCGATTGGTGGATGGAGGAGAATTAATGCTCATTCAAGTCGTGCCACCTTCCACACACTCTGTATCCAGGGACGTGCCTCTTTGCTGGATAAAACAGTTCTTATCAGGTACCAGCCAAAAAATACCACTTCCCCATTCGAGTCAACGCGAACACCTTTAAAATATATGGACCACCAGCTTTCGTTGGGTCCCGTGTTACAAATTAAACTGCCGGATGTGCATTGTACCTGACACCCAGGTCCTTCTGCACTTGGAGGGCGACCTGGAAACACTGTGGTTCGCATCCGCATTAAAATTAAACCTTTTTTACTATACTAGAGTCACCCTCTGTAGAATAGGGAAAGCTTCCCATCTGTATTGTTTAAGACACTGTGGGGACCAAGGGACCTTTTTTCCCACATTATGGGAGTGTCCCAGAATAGCGGACTACTGGATTAGAGTTATGAGGACAATATCTCAAGTGGAGGGGGAATCACTAATGCCGGAGCCCAAGAGTTGCCTATTAAATATTTGGGGACCGAATGATCTCGCGCATCAGGTACAGGAATGGGTTACACTAGGAATAATGGTAACTAAGCGGAACATCGCGCAAAAATGGGGTTCGGAGGAGCTACCGACGATCAAAGCTTGGTGTAAAGACATGGACGCAGCCATGCTAACCGAGGATGTCCGCGTAAATGGAATAAAGTGTGGGGGGCATGGAATGCATTTAGGGGATACATCTGTGAGCCCCCTGGGATGCAATCGGGGGAGTTATCGGGGGCAGAGTCGTACAGGGTTGTATAGGATTAAAGTACGCAATGTTAATGTATGCTAAAGTTTGTCTAGCCAAGGCTAGGGGAAAGGATGTAAGAATACTCAATGTTGAAATGCACTTCCACTGTATGTCTACGAAACGAGTTATGCTAAATTCTGATTATAACAATGAAAATAATAAAAATGTTTGAGAAAAAAAAAAAATTAAACCTTTTCATTTTAATGCAATGTGCACGGCCCATAAGAATCTGGATGATTCAGTGGCAAGAACCAGGAGTATATGTTTTAATTGGGCAGAAGTTGTGTGCTTCCACATAAAAAGTGCTTGCCATCCACAACTGCGATCGTTTTATTTATCCTAATGTCTAAGCTTGAACTTTCAATGGCACACACATGACATTAGAATGATTTTTAAGTGTTTCAGTTAACTAGATAATTTAATTTGGTTTTCTCTGGCGGCAGCACACATGGGAGTTAGGCAGTCATTAACCTACATGGATTTTTAGGTCTGGCTTGACAGTACAACTGTCACCTGACCTTTTAGCCTACACCACTATTATTCTAAAGTGTTCTGCTTCCATTGAAATGCATATATATTCCCATACTATTTACTTGTAATGCTTCACATTACCATACAACATTCCTTTAAAGCCAGGCCTATTGGCATTGCCAGTGCTTATTTGCTTTTTTTTAGTCAATATTTTCTGTGATCCTAATAGGAGCCAAGTACATCGGTCACATAGTCCTCAAGTAAATCAAATATAATCCATGATAACTTTCTTAAGGTATGGTTGATATTTTGGAAAACTATTGTGTTTTGAAGTGCATGGGAGACATTCTGCAAGTTCCTGTGAAGGACAAGCAAAGAGCATGAGATGTTGCTAATCAAGGCTGTACAGAACAAATACCATGGGACCTGCCCTTCCGAATGAGCACATTTAATTTTGGGTACACGAATAATGTACAGAAAGGTTCGATTTATTTTGGTTACTGCAATTTCCTATGCTTACGTTTAGAGCCACATTACCACAAAACCTCTTCTAGCTACATACCCTCAATGACAGTGCTAAGCTATTATTATAGAAAGTGGTGTTTTAGGTCCTTAATTCTCTAGCTGTCATTATGGATGTTTGGTGGAAAATATTTAATTTTGAGGACCCCTTTTTGAAGCCCTCTAAATGTGATTTTGGGGTAGCACCTGGAGAGACTGAAGTGAGAAGGTGGAGGAGTAGAAATGTCAGACAATTTTATGTGTGTCTTCTTCAGTGACTATAACGTGTAATTTCCAATAGCACAATATTGCAAAAGAGAAAGGACAATACACATTTTAATCTGTCTTCCCAACAGTGGCTGAGAGGTCTTCCTTCAAGCAGACAGAGCTTTAATGTCATCTTTGGAGAATGTCCATACTGCAGCAAGGTAATGACGTTTCACATGTTTTTCAGAGGATTTGTTTTTATGTTGCATGGAAACATTTAAGAACATTATTAAAGTAAAAAATCATAACACCCAAGTTACGTTGGAGCATTTTCTATGCACCATAATTTAAAGTAATAAAGTAGAACTAAATTGTGAACTCAACCAAAGTGTTTTTTGCACACACCTGCGTAGGTTATGGCCACTGTTTTGGGAAAGGACCATGGTACCTTCCCTTAAAACAATTGGGTGTTGTGTTTTATCATTTGTAAACTACTGATATGTTTATTGACGTCCTTGTTTTTTTGAGTAGACGACTACTTTGAATCATTCATGATCATCATTCATGTATATTAATTTATTTATCGGTCATTTATTACATACTCTTGAGCTTAGAGTCGCACAGCACAGATTTCATGCCAAATTGAATAGGAGCTGTTATAAGGAAGCCTGGTTTTAGATTCGGGTGAGAGTGGTGAGTGAGTTGAATTAGCAGGTCTTGAGTTTTTTTCAGGATTGGAGAAGATTCTGTTGATCTCAGTTGTTGATTCCATTGTGTATGTGTAATAATACGCTTCACTTGCTATTTGCAAGAGGAGTCAATGGGCTGAAATAAATCCTATTATTCACTAATTGTGCATTCAATTGCTCATCACACTTTTGGGGTGTGGTGGTGAGCGACATTAAGTTGGAAGAAAAGATGCGAATTATACGATGCTGTGTCAGTATAGATAAAATTCAATAATGAAATGGATAAGACTAATTTTTAGTGCTCGTGACCGCTTGGTGAAGTTGTGCAGTACTTGGACCCTTTCAATTCCTATACACTGCCATTGACTGTAGAATAAGAGCATGTTTCCATCCTGGGAACATCAACCTTCGTGAATTTGATTAGTCTCAAAGCAATCTTGTTTAAAGTGTCTCGAGTATTATCGCTCTGGGAAATAGTTTCACAGAAATGAGAGACCACCAAATGTTTTCCAACAAACTGTGCAACTTAGTAAGCATCTTCACTAATGAAATGTACATAATAAAGCTCGCTAAACAACTGTATTGCATAGAAACATTCAGAATTTGGACACCTGTTGTCTGTTCACCGGGACTCTGCATACAGTTTCTCTGTCCCAGAGTGCACCATCAATGACTGCTCTCCACCCCAGAGCCCGCAATGAGATCTGACAATGACAGCTAGCTGGACAGGCTGCATATACATCGCACGTTCCCGCAAACATTAAACCTGGCACGGTTTTGGAACTTGACGAGATCTTTGCCCTAAGTTCCGGCAGGACCTGGCCGACCCTGGGCCACAGAGGACAGTACACCCTCTTCTCACCAACCCTTCTGGGAAGCTAGCTAATTCCAGAAGAAGCTGTTTAAGTTGTTCTCAGAAAGTCCATATGGTCCTGCAACACTGAGGTGCTGAAACAGACATGCATGTTCCCCAGGCCGGGCCGCATGAGGGACAAATGCAGCGGGAGATCGGCCATATCCCAGAATCGGTACTTACTGGTTAGGCGCCAGAGAGGTCAGCGGAATCTCCACTTCTTCTTCCTCATACTCCGGCCCGTCGAGAGAGTTACGCTCCTCAGTAGCTCCTGCAGCTCCGGGTGGTGGAGGCAGGGTGGGAAGGCAGACCCAGCTTCAGGGAAAGGACTGATAGGCTCATCTCCCACTGGGGAAGAGGGTGGTGAGTGGCTGCAACACCCGCAGCTTCCTCCAGACCGGGGGCGCATCCCCGCCAGCATCCGCCGACATCGCAGGGAGTGGCGGTTGCAGGTTTCCAGCGTAGGAAACAGGCACTGCGGTGCACACCCTGGGCGGGGGGCACTACCAGGAGCGGAGGCATCCAAACAGAAGAGAAAAAGGGAACAAGATCCACGACGGGCAATGCCCTGGGAGCGACATGGCACAGGGAGGCGGTGTGCGCCAGGCCCCTGTTGCAGCCTGGAACCTGTGCGCGCTCCCCCTGTCTGTCACAAGCATGCCTCCTTCTACCTACTAGTTATGCGTGCACTGTCCCAGCTGCGGCACAGCAGGCCGCCTCTCCTCTCAGCTGGTTGCGCTGCCTGGGGCTGGGTGGGTGCAGTTCATCTGCCTTGGGAGCCCTCTCCCGTTAAAAAATATTTGCAATTTGTCTCGCCTGCTTGCGCATGGCACACTGAATGTAAGAAAAGCACTTCGTGCCTGCAGTAAGAGAAACACAATAAAGAAAGTAGTGCTTACCAGACTAAATAACACGTACCATATAACAAATGAAGTAAAAGGGCCAGTAGCCATGGAAGGTTATAAATGAAGACAAGGCGGTACTAAGGAGGGACTAACAAGCCTATTAACCAATCAGAAGCATGCATTTACGAAGGACAGCGGCACAAGCCAATGACAAATATGGGCAGAGCTTCTATTCCATACTCCAGTACAGCAAGTCTCGCAGAGCAGCGCATGCACGCTGACTCCAGGCTAAAAAATAAAGCATCTTTATCTAAACCAAACCAGAATAAAACGCCAAAAGTCCAACATACACAACACAAAATATGACTTTTAAAATGCTTCAAGCAATTCTGTCCATAGAACTCTATGGATGTGGTGATTCTACACAAAGTACCTCAGATGGGTCAGAATCCATTAGGCAAAACACCTGCAGAGGAGGAAAGAGTCAGAAAACACAGCGATGCGTCGGTTCCTGAGTCCACCGGAAGGTAATGCGTCAGTTCTGCATCGAATACGGACTGTAGGGGGAAGCGATGCTTCCAAGTCCAAGATGGTTCTGGTCTGCGGATGATGCGTAGGAAAAACTTAGCGCACAGGTGCGATGTGTGAAAATCCAGACTTCCTGGAGGTCGATGCAGCAGCAAGCAGGCGCTGTGTCGATTTCTTCAGCCGCGTCCCATGATTTGTCTATTTTTCCAGCTGCACAGCAGGGCCTGCATCGGAGTCAGTGCGCGAGTCTCGTACTTGGGAGACACGGTGCGCTGAACTCTGGCTGCTGCGGTTTCTTCGGCCGCTGATAGGTGCTGCATCGATTTCTTTGGCCGCATGGAAGTGTTGCCCGCACAGCAGTACTGCATTGGGAAAACAGGCACTGGAAGGGCGATTTGTCGATTTTGATGGTTTCATGCAGGTCTTTGCAGCGGAAACAACCTACAGGGCCCATAACTGGATTTGGCACCACAAGGCAGGTCAGAGATCCCAGCAGTGGAGTTCAAGGATGCTGCAGGGGAAGTCTTTGTGTCCCTGAGACTTAACAGGAGGCAAGCTCTACTTCAAGCCCATGGAGAATCTTCTCAAGCAGGATACAGCAAAGTAATAATCCAGTCCTTTCCACTGCCACAGACAGGAACATCAACTGCAGAACATGCCAGCAAAGCAACGCACTGTCCTGACAGCTCTTAAGCTCTTCTTTTTGGCAGGGTCCTCATCTTCCAGAAGTGTTCTTAAAGTTTCAGGTTTTAGGTCCAATACTTATACCCCTTTTGGCCTTTGAAGTAGGCAATCTTCAAAGGATTGTTTTTGTAGTGCACAAATTCTTGTCATGCCTGCTCTTGGCTCCAGACACACTCCAGGGGGATGGAGACAGCATTGTGAGAGGCCAGGCATAGCCCTATTCAGGAGCAGGTTACAGATCCTCCCACCAATCTAGCTCAGCCTGGTGATGGGTCTTCAGGATATGCAGGGAACACCTCAACTCCCTTAGTGTGGCTGTCTAGAGCGAATGCACAAACAGGCCCCTGTCAGTCTAAACCATATGTTGATTCCACCGTCCGGCTGAGACAGGCTGGTTGAAAACGAAAATGCCCACTTTGTAAAAGTGGCATTTTCAAACACACAATTTAAAAAACATATTTACTAATACATGTGTTTTTAAATTCTGAGCTCAGAGTGCCCACATTCTGAAGGCCAGCGTGTAGCTAAATGCATCCTGGGGTGGGGGATGCTTCCTGAGAGCTTCCTTCTAGACCTCTTTCACCAGACTCCGAGGTCCTCTCACAGGGTGCCCATACTGAATCCCAGTCCCTTCTTTGTTTCCTCCTGTAGGCAAACAGATCCATAATCATGCCCTTAGGGGTTCATTTGAATCCCTCAACCAACCCATTACATTGGGGGTGCTATTGTGTGCTGAACTTGTAGGTTACACCACACTGTTCCCACAGAGACTTCATATAGAAAGATATGAATTTGGCACCCCGGTCAGATACCACCTGTTTGGGTAAACTCACACAGGAAAAGATTCCCACGAATGCCCGACTCACCACAGGTGCCGTCCTTGTTCTTAGAGGTATAGCCTCCGGGTACCAGGTGGCATGGTCCACCAAGATCAACCTGCTGCCCATGGCTGTTTTGGGGTCCAGAGACCCCACAATGTCAATGCCCACCTGCTCAAAAGTGGTGCTCACGACAGGGAACGGCTGGAGCGGAGCCTTACATCTCCTTCCACTCTTGCCTGGCAAGTCTTGCATTGAGTAGCAGAATCTCTGCGCATTTGGGGCCACCAGAAGTGGGTGAAACAGCTCAAAGGTCTTGTCCTGCTCCAAATGTCCTGAAAAAGGCATATCATGAGCCAGACCCAGTAGGAAGGCTCTGAAGCGCTGGGGTACCTCCAGCACAATGGGCTGACCCAAGCTCAGCACAGCAACCTTGGGCTCACTATACAGGAGACCATTCTCCCTGTAAATCCAGTGTGATCCAGACTCCTTGCCTGCTGCCACGGACCCGCAAGAGAAGGGCACCCTTTCTGCTCCTGCAGAATTCCTCCCTAGTAGGACCCCCTTCTTGCTGCCAATGGGTCAGCTCAGGCACATTCCCAGTTCGGCCACTTGCTCCCCTGTCGATTTCAGGGCGTCCCCTTCACGTTCCTCCTTCTCCTGGATAGTTTGAACTTCAGGGGCTGGTTTTCCGCACCCCCTGCCCCTCTTTCTGACAAGCCACTCTTTCAGGCTCCAGGTCCTTCTGATCACCCTGACTGGCTGCCATTGACCGGGTAGTCGTTCACGCCCACCCAGGCACCCCAACATATCCAAGAGTGACCAGCTTTCCATCTCAGCCAAAGGTAAAAATCCTTCAGATCATTTCCCTGCAGACAATCAACAGGCATGGTTGGGCTCACAGCTACTCTTAAGGACTTGTAACACGATGTTTCCTTATGTTAAGCGATAGACCTAGTTTTTTGGGCCGATGCCCGGTGGAGCTACCTGATAGCTATAGAGGAGATGGCCCCCTTGGCCGTCACCTACCCAGCCGGACTTTGGGCAGACTCTCCCTCATCTCTCCATCCTATTTCCCTCCTACCCCTTTACCCTACCCCCTTTCCCTTCTAAGCTCCATTTAACTCGTCTTTAAGCTCTTGAAATGTTTTTCTAGTAATTGATGGAACTGGTAACTGATGTAACTTTGTGGAACCTTATGTAAAGCGCTCTGATACCTCCGGGTCTAGCCAGCGCTATATAAAACTCAAATAAATAAATACATTAAAAAAAAACTGTCACTACCCTCCTCCACTCCCCCCCCATTCAAAAGTAAGCTGCACTACCTTGTACTGGCGCTCAGAGTTGTTTACTGCACCTACTTGGTGGAACACATTGGTGACTACCTGCTCTTCAGACAGCAGGTGACACCTCACTGTAGTCACACTTGCTCCATTGTATCTCAGAGCCTCCACCCTCTGTCCATTCTTGGTCACCCACTGCCTGTATTTCTTTGTTTTCAGGCACGAGGGTCCACTGGACCATTACACTGCCCCCTAGTGAGCCCAGGGTCCTCTCAGCTGGCTCCCACCCTTCACCTGGGACCAACTCCTCCCCAAGCGCTACACTGGCAAACCCCTGTGGCTGCGCACCAGTGGGCGCCGGTGTCCACTTGCAGGAACCCCCTCTTGGCAGGCTTCCCTGTAGAGATCCAAGGCTTCTTCTCACCTGGGGGATAGAAATCCTTACTCTGGGAACTAGATAGGGTCCTTTAGAGAACTGACTCTGTTTACCCTTGTCCCCACCACTCTTCTACTGGGGACCCTGCCCATCCTTGGCTGAGTCTCCCACATACCTCTTGTGGACCCTGTTACTTGTCCAGAGGTCTGCCTCCTGAGCAAGCTTTCTGGGGGTCAGTCAGCTTGCTATCCATTAGATGCTGGAGCAACTCTGGCGTTAGGGACCTCACATGCCAAGACCCAATCATGGATGTCATCCTCCTTTTTGTAGTCTTTTCCCAACTCCTTTGGAGTGTGCACCTTCCTCCCAGACTGCACTGGCTGCACCCTGCCACCATTTGAATTGAACTCTGCCTGCTTAGCCTTGATGTCCAGCTCCTTCAAACTGAAGTCATGAGCCAACAACAGTTTCCTCTCTTCAAATTTGAACTTCTCACGCACATGCTCGCTCTCCTGTTGCCTGTCCTCCAGCTCCTCTGGGGACAGATTTGAGGATGACACTGCCACCCCTGGAAGATGTTCCTACAGGCAGATCCTGAGCTCCAAAATACCATTGCTGGCTCTGCACCACCAGATCCACATTCCCATCCTCAGCCTCTCCAGCTTGTCTTGCTGCCCCCCAGGCACTTAGGGCCTTCTGCAACTCCTCCTTCCTAGTGGAGCTTCTGATGGACATCCAAAATCCTTGCAAAACTGTTTGAGCTTATCTACTTTGTAAGACTGCAACATTTCAAACACCAATTTTGCAACCTCACTTCCTGGCTCACCAGACGGGGACATGGTATGTGGATACTTCAAAGGTTATCACAAAAATAGGAAAAAGCAGTATGTGGTTGCGTAATTGTTATCAATGTATGTCACAGTACAAATACAATTCCTATCCTCACTGCTGACCACCAGTGTTAGAAATGGGGGCTCTAGTTGGCAGTGGTATACACCCTGTCCAAGTAGGGACCCTTCCTTCTAGTCAGGGTATGGGGGAATAACACTGCTAAGATAACCCCTGCTCACCCCCTTGGTAGCTTGGCACGAGCAGTCAGGCCTATCTCCGAGGCAATGTGTAAAGTATTTGTACATAACACACACAGTTATATAGGGAAAACACTACAAATGGACAACATGGCAGTTTTAAAAAAATAAAGCATCTTTATCTAAACAAAACAAGGTCATAATGACAAAAATCCAGCATACACAACTCAAAATATGACTGATAAAAGATTTCATGCAATTTTGTCTATAGAGCTCTATGGATGCGGTGTTTTACACAAAGTACCTCAGATTCATCAAAATCCACAAGGCAAAACGGCAGCAGATGAGGGAAGCGTTGGAAAACACAGTGATGCGTCAGTTTCTGAGTCCACGGGGAGGTGATGTGTCGGTTCTGCTGCACGCTGGAGAAGTGTTGCGTCAAATAAGGACTGTAAGGGGAAGCGATGGTTTGAAATCCAAGACTGTTCTGGTCTGCAGGTGATGTGCCGGAAAAACTTCGAACACAGTGCAATGTGTGGAAATCCGGACGTGCTGGAGGTCGGTGTGGCAGCAAACAGGCCTGCGTTGATTTTCTTCATCTGCTATCCCACAGTGCGTCTATTCTTTTAGCCGCACAGCAGGGCCTGTGTCGGAGTCAGTGCAGGGGTCGTGGACTTTGAAAAGACAGTGCGCTGAACTCGGGCTGCAGCAGTTTCTTCGGCCGCTGACAGGCGATGCATCAATTTGTTGGGCCACACAGCAGCGGTGTGTGGAAATTACTCCCGCACGGATGTGCTGCAACAGATAATCAGACGATGGAAAGGAGATGCATCGATTTCGATGGTTTCAAGCAGGTCTTTGCAGCAGGAACAACCTCCAAGGCCCCAGAACTAGATTTGGCACCACAAGGCAGGTCAGAACTCCCAGCAGAGTTCAAGGATGCTGCGGTTGAAGTATTTGTTTCCCTGAGACTTATTTACAAGAGACAAGCTCTACTTCAAGGCCTTGGAGAAGCTTCTCAAGCAGGATACAGCAAACCAAAAGTCCAGTCCTCTCCACTGCCCACAGACAGAAGCAGCAACTACAGGCTAACCCAGCAAAGCAACACACAGGAAAGGGGCAGTACTCCTCCTGACACCTCTTCTTGGCAGGGTCCTCTTGATTCCGAAATGTACTAAAAGTCTGGTGTCTTAGATCCAATATTTATACTCCTTTTGGCCCTTGAAGTGGGCATTCTTCAAAGGATCGTCTTTGTAGTGCACAAGTTCTAGTCCAGTCTGGCCTTGGCTCTAGACACACTCCAGGGGGTGGAGACAGCATTGTGAGAAGTCTGTAATGTGAGAGGTCAGGTGCAGGTGACCGCTCCTCCCACTACTCTGGATCAGGAAGGCCCATGAGCCTGGTGATAGGCCATCAGGATGTGCAGGTAACACCTCAACTCCCTTTGTGTCTAGAGTGAATGCACAAACAGGCCCCTGTCGTTCTTAACCAGACATTGATTCCACATGCAGGCTGAGGCACAGGATGGTTAAACAAGAAAATGCCCACTTTCTGAAAGTGGCATTTTGAAACCTAATTGAAAAAGGAATATGCTACTTACCAGTATGCATCTGTTCTTGGCATGTAGAGCTGCAGATCTACACACTTTTGCATAGATCGCCATCTGGTGTTGGGCCCGGATGTTTGCAGTTTGTTTTTCCTCTTGGAAAGTCTTTGGAAGTCACGAGGTCGGTGACTCCTCCCTTGGTTCGTATTGCGCATGGGCTTCGGCTCCATCCTCAGATTGTTTTTCGCCAGCAGGGCACGATGGAGCGTAGTAATAACAGTGAAGAAACCCATGTGTGTTGTATCTAAATAAGATAGACTGGAACAGATACAGGTAGCCGGGGAGGCGAGTGTGCGTGTGTAGATCTGCAGCTCTACATGCCAAGAACAGATGCATACTGGTAAGTAGTATATTCCGTTCGAGGCATATGAGCTGCAGATTACACACTTTTGCATAGACTATATAGCAGTTCCCAACCTTAGCGACGACCACCGGTATCTGTTGCAGTGGTTTGAAATAGTGTTTTTAGTACAGCCTGGCCCACACTAGCTTGTTGCTTGGTTTGCACATCTACACAGTAGTGTTTAGTGAAAGTGTGCGGTGTTGACCATGTAGCTGCTTTGCAGATATCCTCTAATGGGATGTTCCCTAGAAAAGCCATAGAAGCCCCTATCTTTCGTGTAGAGTGGGCTTTAGGGGGAACAGATAGCGTGCGTTTTGCCTTGTTGTAGCAAATCTGTATGCATTTTACAATCCACCTAGCTATCCCTGATTTTGAGATGGGGTTGCCTTTTTGTGGTGGAGAGAAAGAGACAAACAGTTGTTTTGTCTTTCTGAAAGGTTGTGTTCGTTGGCTATAGTAAAGTAAGGCCCTTTTAACATCCAGTGTGTGTAGAGCCCTTTCTGCAACAGTTTGAGGTTGCGAGAAAAAAAACGGTAATTCTACCGATTGGTTCAGATGAAAGGGGGAAATTACTTTGGGTAGGAATTTTGGGTTGGTACGGAGAACAACCTTGTTTGGGTGCATTTGGAGAAAAGGTTCTTGTATAGTAAGTGCTTGTATCTCACTGACCCTTCTAAGGGAAGTGATGGCTACAAGGAAAGCTGTTTTCCATGTGAGAAATTGCAGTTCACATTTATGCAAAGGGTCGAAAGGCGGTCCCATTAGCCTTGTGAGAACTATATTTAAGTTCCACACAGGTGAGGGTGGTGTTCTGGGGGGAATTATTCGTTTGAGGCCTTCCATGAAGGCTTTAATGGCAGGCACTCTGAAAAGTGATAGGTGCTGTCTGTTTTGTAGGTAAGCGGCAATTGCTGCGAGGTGTAGCTGAATGGATGTATATGCTAGGTTACACCTTTGTAGATGGAGTAAGTAGCATATGATGTGCTGTATAGATACGTCTAGAGGGTTAATTGTGTTGTTATGGCAATAAACAACAAGTCTTTTCCATTTTGCAGTGTAGCATGCTCTGGTAGTAGGGCGTCTAGCTTCTCTGATGACGTTCATACAGTCAGGGGGAAGGTTTAGGTATCCGAATTCTAAGATCTCAGGAGCCAGCTCGCAAGGTTGAGCTGAGCTGGGTCCGGGTGTCTGATCTCTCCATGGTTCTGGGTTAGGAGGCATGGTGAGAGGTGTAATTTTTGGTGTGGCACTACCGAGAGTTCCAGCAGCATGGTGTACCACGGTTGTCTGGCCCATGTTGGAGCTACTAGAATCAGTGTGAGGGAGCGCTGTTGTAGCTTTTGCACCACTAATGGAATTAGTGGGAGAGGTGGAAAGGCGTACGCAAATTTGCCTGACCAGTTCATCCATATCGCATTGCCTTTGGACAATGGGTGTGGGTATCTGGCGGCGAAGCTTGGGCATTTTTTGTTTTCGTGGGTGGCGAAGAGGTCTATGTGTGGATGCCCCCACATCTGAATGAACGGGTGAAGAACCTGCGGGTGAATTTCCCACTCGTGGATCTGCTGCGTCTGTCTGCTGAGCAGATCTGCCATGGTGTTTTGGACTCCTGGGACATGCTGGGCTAGGAGAAAGATTTTGTGTGGAATTGCCCATCTCCATATGCTCTGTGCTAGTTGAGAGAGCTGTGGAGAGTGTGTGCCACCTTATTTTTGAATGTAGTACATGTACGTCATGTTGTCTGTGTGAATAAGGACTGCCTGGCCTAAAATCTGTGTGTTAAAGGATTTTAGGGTTAGAAAGATTGCCAGTAACTCCAGATGGTTGATGTAGAGTAACTTCTGTTGCGGCATCCATGTGCCCTGCACTGTGAGGTGTAGTAGATGAGCTCCCCAACCGGAGAGCGATGCGTCTGTTGTTAGGATTATTTGTGGAACCGGGTCCAGGAATGGTCGACCTTTGGAAAGATTTGTGGTGTTCCACCACTGCAGAGCGCGATGGGTGCGACCGTCTACCAACACCAGATCTGTCAGTTGCCCCTGGGCCTGGTTCCATTGGCGCGCTAAGCACTCTTGGAGTGGACGCATCTGGAGTCTTGCATGAGGTACTATGAAAATGCAAGAGGCCATCATCCCTATCAGTTGCATAAACACTCTTGCTGGGAGAGAGTGTTGAGGCATGAATCTTTGACGCAAAGCCTGAATGCTTGCAATCCTGGCAGGATTGGGGTAGGCTATGGCTTTTGAGGTGTCTATGGTGGCACCGAGGTATTGCTTTGTGTGGCATGGTATTAGCTGGGACTTTTGGTGGTTCACCGTGAAGCCTAGCTGGTGAAGTAGTTGGATTGTAGTGGCGGTGTGGTGTACACATTGGTTGTAGGATGTGGCTTTTATTAGCCAGTCGTCCAAATATGGGAACACGTGAATGTTTTGTCTTCTGAGGTGTGCCGCCCCTACCGCTAGGCACTTGGTGAATACCCTTGGTGCTGTTGTGACCCCGAATGAGAGCACCTTGAACTGGTAGTGTTGCCCGTCCACTACAAATCTGAGGTACTTTCTGTGGGCATGGTGTACCGGAATGTGAAAGTATGCGTCTTTCAAGTCCAGTGTGGTGAGAAAGTCGTTCTGGGAGAGGAGCGGAAGTACCTGCTGAAGTGTTACCATGTGAAAATGGTCCGAATGTATGCATGTGTTTAGAGGCCGGAGATCTAAGATAGGTCGTAGAGTCTCGTCTCTTTTTGGTATCAGGAAATATAGGGAGTAGACCCCTAAATTTTGCTGATTGGCAGGGACTTGTTCTATCGCCTCTTTTTGTAGGAGGGAAATTACCTTCTGTTTTAGTAACGTGGAATGTTCTTGTGACATTGGGCGTTGCCTGGGTGGAATGTTGGGGGGGGTAGATGTCAATTCTAGGCAGTACCCTGAACGAATAATTTGGGTCACCCATCTGTCTGATGTGATGGACTCCCAGACGTGAAGGAAATTTTGTAGTCTGCCCCTGACTGGAGTGGGATGGTCTGGAGGGAGCAGGGGGAAGTCATTGGGTAGGCATTGTGGCAGAGCAGGCGGTATTTGTTTTGCCTCTGCCTTTATTGTTATTGCCTCTATAGCCGCCTCTTTGATAACCCCTTGTGAAGGTGGATTGAACAGGGGATTTGTAGGAAGTGGACGCGCTATCTGAGGAGTAGCCTCTGTCTGTGCCCCGAAAGGAAGAGCGGCGAAAGGAGCGCCTAGGAGGGTGTGACTGCAGGGCTCCCATAGATTTCGCCGTGTCTTTCTTCATCTTCTCGAGGGCCTCATCTACTTTTGGACCGAATAAATGGTCTTGATCAAATGGATGATTTAATATGGAGGCTTGTACCTCAGGTTTAAAGCCTGAAACTCTGAGCAAAGCATGGCGACGGAGGAGGACGCTAGTGTTGATGGCCCTGGAGGCTGTGTCTGCTGCGTCTAAGGCACAGCGTATAGAGGTGTTAGTTATTGTCTTACCCTCTTGAATTAATTCATTTGCCCTATTTCTGTATTTTTCTGGGAGATGGTGCATGATGGTTTCTAATTCATCATAATGTGCTCTGTTGTATCTGGCCAATAGCGCTTGAGTGTTGACGATACGCTATATATTGGCTGCCTGTGACGCAGTGCGCTTTCCTGACGCGTCCAGTAGCTTTGACTCTTTGTCAGGTGGTGGTGCTTCGCCTGACGCCTGGGAATTTGACCTCTTCCGTGCAGTGGATACCACTAGGGAATCCAGTGGCGCTGGCCCTTTGATGTAGGCAGGATCTGTGGGGGCAGCTTTATACTTTTTCTCTACGTGTGGGTTTAGGATCCCAGCCCTGACTAGGTCTTTAAAAACCTCTGGCATATGTTTTATTACCCCCTTGAGCATAGGTAGTATAGAAGTAGACCTATGTGCGATATCAAAGGTGTCAAGGAGGAAATCTTCCTCTACCGGGTCAGTGTGTAGCTCTACCCCGTGATAATGTGCCGCCCTCTGAAGTAGGTGGGGAAAACTTAATGAGTCTTCTGGTGGAGATGGCCTGGATGGATAAAGGTCATCTTGTGGGACATCTGGAATGTCTGGATTATTATAATCGTCCCATGGGTCTGGGGATCCTGTAGGGGTGGGGTCTTGTGGCACATCTGCTGGATCGTAGTATGGGTCCCCCTGATTATCATGGTCTGGTCTGGGTGGGAGAGTGATGAGGCAGGGGTGGAGAAGGCGGAGGTGGAGAGGGTGGAGGAGGTGGAGGAGGTGGAGAAGGTGGGGAAGGCACTCTGAAAGGGGAGGTAGCACAGTGTTTCCTCTTTGGAGGTGGAGCTGGTTTGTCCAAATGTCTCTTTTTAGAAGACAGTGCCAAATGTCCAGTTTTTGGATCCTTGGTAAGTGTCTTCTGCAAAGGATCCGGTGTAAACAGTTCTTGAGACAATGGCTGTTCGGTGGGCGCCGAAGGTTTCGGGCCCGATGGCTTTTTAGGCTTTTCTGTGCCGTGCTTTTTTGTAACCTCCGATTTTTTGGTCGGCGCCGAGGCAGGCTTCGGCGCGGGAGTGTCGGTGCTGAGGGCCTTATGATGTTTGGTCGGCACCGAGAGGCTGGGTTTCGACACCGAGGGCTTTGGTGCGTAGCTCGGTGTCGAGGTAGAGGCCGATCTCTTCTTCGGTGCCGAAGTGGGTTGATCGGCACCGCTGGCAGGCTGGCTCGAGCCCGAGCCCGAAGGTTGGGTGTTCGAAGCAGTGTCTTTGGTCTTGCCTAGGCCCGGAGGCGAAGGCGTGACCGAAGCCTTTTTGGGTGTCGGCGCGGGTGTGGGAGGGAGTATTTTACTCACGACCCTCTGCGCCGGGGTGATGTCCTCCACATCCTAGTCGTCGGCTTCAGAAGCACTGACGAGGTCCTCTTCGGTGTGCTGCTGTCCCGGAGCTTCGACGTCGTCCCATAGATGTCGACTGGAACGGAGGTCGAGGAGTGCGCCATGTTTCGTCTGGCCCTTTGATCTCGAATAGTCTTTTTGGATCTGAAAGACTTGCAGGCGGGGCAGTCTCGAGCCTCGTCTTCAGGGGAGAGGCAGAGGTTGCACACCTCATGAAGATCGGTGTGGGGGAATTTGGACCCACATCGAGGGCACTTCTTGAATGGAGTTATTTCCATCAGCCGGGACCGGAGCTTGGATAGGCCCGAAGGCCGCCGTCGATGACTGGAATCGAAGGTGTGTCGAAGAGAAGGTGATTGAGGAGATCAGGATCTGAACAATACCGCGAAGAGCGAGGATTCTGTTTCGATCGTCGAACTGGAAATGTTGGGAACCGGAGCGCGAAGTATTACATCCGAGCCCGATGGCGGAAAAAAACAATCTGAGGATGGAGCCGAAGCCCATGCGCAATACGAACCAAGGGAGGAGTCACCGACCTCGTGACTTCCAAAGACTTTCCAAGAGGAAAAACAAACTGCAAACATCCGGGCCCAACACCAGATGGCGATCTATGCAAAAGTGTGTAATCTGCAGCTCATATGCCTCGAACACATATTTATTTAAAGATGGGTTTTAAAATTCTGAGTTCAGAGAGCCAAACTCCATATCTCTAGCTGTTCCCAATTGAAAGTTGCTCTTGTAAAATGTTACCAGGCAGCTCCAATGATAGCGCTAGTCCTTGCAGTAGTGAAAATCAAAATTGGCAGTATTTCACTATCAGGACAGGTAAAACACACCCGTACATGTCCTATCTTTCACATACACTGCACCCAGAACACAGGGCCCTTTGGACCTACCTTAAGGGTGCCTCACATGTAGTAAAAGGGGGAGGTTAGGCCCTGGCCAGTGGGTGCACTGGCCATGTCGACTTGGCAGTATAAAACAGCATTCAGACACTGTAATGGCAGGCCTGAGACAGGTTTACAGTGCTACTTGTGGGTGACGCAACCAGTGCTGCAGGCTCACTAGTAGCGTTTGATTTACAATCCCTGGGCACACATAGTGCACTTTACTAGCGACTTATCAATCAAATATGTTAATCCTGGATAACCAATCGAAATCAACACCGGGAGCACTTCCACTTTGGGCACTTTACCATTGCTGATCTGTGCTAGAGTACCTAAACCAGCACAAATGAAGTCCAGCCTAACAGTAAAAAATAGAGGAGGAACAGGCAAAAAGACAGGGGAAACCACGCCAAGGATGCCACGTCTAACATTGTATTCTTCTTGCTTTTTTACAGTTTTTTTCTCTGAGCTTTCCCAAAGACCAGGTCACACTCGTAGGAGTGGGTAACCATCCTGGGTTAAACTTTGATCTAAGTTTCCTACTTTTCATTAATTCAAATGGTGAAAACACTGTGCATGCCACGTCTGTAGATCTATATGACCAAAGAGTTTTATACACTTGCGTTACCCAACAAGACTTGTTATTTAATAATAACAGCATGGCCCCCTTGAGAACTCTATTAAAGTGTTCTTCCCTTCTATTAGCACTTGAATTGTAAAGAGATGTTGTCCTGTGGAAAACCCCATATTTTGTAAAATATCCCATAGCTTTCTCGGAGACAAATTGTACACCACTGTCACTCTGTAAAATGCTGGGTATCCCTTCATTATGGAAAACCTTGTCTATGAACCCTAGTAGTGTATCCATATTTATTTTAACAACTTTGTTATAAGGCCACCGGCAAAGTACATTAATCAATTCTACAATATCTCTGTGAGTATTCCCAATTGGCTCCATAATGTCAACTGCTACTTTCCCCAAGGAGCTTTTTGGCACCCGAATGTATTGCTCATAGGAGGTCTCAATGTCTTCAAGGATTTATCATATGATATGGATACATGGCATTTTCTGACGTCCCTACCTACCTCCGTTTCTACCTCATTATCAATACCTGGCCATCAATATAAACTTCATTTCTAATTTAGTTTTTATTGTACCAAGGTGCTCCTGATGGCACACAAAAATAATTTCTTTCCTCAAAGCAGAAGGAGGAATTCTCTTTTCCCCTGTCAGCCGGTAAGGCTCCAAACAGCAGTCGGATTCTCCTAATCTGTGTCGGAACCTAGGTTTCCGACCGACTGATTACGATGGAAAGGTAACCGTTCGGTCAGTCCGAACCAGTTCCAACCGGCATTCAGAGACTCAGAGTAGGTCAAAGCCTAATCGTACAGCTCTACAGACCGCGTTTCCAACCAACGTATTACAGTGCCAGATTCGGACAGCCTATCCGAATCTGTCTGTCCGACACAGAACGGCTGTCGGAAACTGACTTTGGGGGCCCGTAGCAGGCCCCCCTTCACCCTGAGGCCTCTGGTTGGGGCTCATGGGGGTACCCAAGGGGCCCCCCTTTAAAACCATGCAGTGTGGCAGGCACTATGGAGTGCCTGCAACAGGGTGCAAGGTGTTCTGCAACCACCCCTTTTTTCAATGGGAGCCTGTGTTGGTTGGAACACAGGCTCCCATTGAAGTCAATGGGAGACTTTTGGTACGGTGTTCAGAACCATCGTAATCAGTCGGACTCGATAAACTGGAGTCGGTCAGAACCAATTCCGACAGGGAGCCGGTCAGATTGCTTTCCGACCAACATCGTAATGAGGCCTTAAGAATCCTTCCACAGTTGCCAGTTCACTGTGTACCTCACAGAATGCTCCGAGTTCTCTCATATAATTTTTATTGGCCATCCCTCCTTTACAAAGGCACCTATTTTTTTTAATTCTTGATCTTTCTCATTCTCTGCATGCCATTCCTCCAGATTTAATGAGGTTTCCCCTGTTTCAACCACCCACACAATTCTTTAACTTTCCAACAATTCCTCCTTCTATTCTAGTAATATAGTGGGCATCCTAGAGGAAAAATCTACTTCTTTTCGGGTAAATATGCAATTTTGTACACAAAATATAACAAGTGCATGGATAACCTAGATTATACTCTTCACATTTGCACGGTGGTCAAACTTTTACCTGAAGGTTTAAGATCGCATCTAACAATTACCTCTTTTCCCCATAGAAACAATCAAAAATGTTCCAAAGCCCATACATGGGCTAGTGCTTCTCTCTATCACTGCACAATGTGTGTGCAGTAGACTCAATAGTGAATTCAACTCTTGCACTATTTCTTAGAGAAATAACTGTCCCCAGACCTTTGCTACAGCATCTGTAGGCACTATGCTAGTACACTGGGGATCAAACCCTTGTGGTGCCGAACAAATTGCCTCCTTGATATTTTCAAATTCTTGCCTACATTCATCTGACTACAGAAACTTAGCATTTGCTTTTAGCAATGTCCTCACTTAGAGTGTTTTCATGGAAAAACGTTTTACAAATTTGAAAGAATTCCACTAACCCCAAAAATGACCATACATCCTCTTTATTCTGTGGATACAGAGCCTCTTTAATAGCGAGTAATAAAACTTTTTTAGGTTTGACTCCACATCCGCTAATGTCATGACCTAAGTAAGTTACACATTTCTTAGCAAATTTGCATTTGGCATATTCAACTGTAAAACCTTGAATTTCTGAAACTTTCAACACATTAGCAGGGCGCTCCTTCAAAGTTACTTGCCAAAATCAAAGAGGGAAACAACGGCTGGGCATACGTTGGTTTGTGAATAAGGTTTGGCCGCAACACCAATTTTGTCTAGTAACGCTACTCAAATGGAAGTTAAATAAGCTCCTTTATTATGTGACCAAGCGCTCCGCATCTTCCAAGCAACTGATTTCTCCAAGTGTCATTTCTCACATTCTAACTTCAACATTCCACGTTCTGCTGATGTTATTACTTCCGTTACATCACTTCTATAGTATAGAATTCATAACACTGGAGATAAGAACGAGAAGCTCTTGATGATTTAACTAGAATCCCCGGATACAGGTTTAAAAGAGGCAGTGAAAAAAGGAGCTGTTTGATCTCCATTTGTTTTGGCCTAATGTCACTTCTGGACCCGTTTTAGCCATGCCAGGGCAAGGTCCAAGACGGCAAAACAGTCTCTTAACATGTTGAGGAAGAGGTGTTGGTCTTCTGCGTTGAAAGCTCCCAATATGTCAAAGAGTATGATACTTCACATTGATTCAGTGTCTTACAAGACTGACTTCCAGATTACGAGCAGGGCAGATTCGGTTCAATATTCTGATCTAAATCTGCACTGTTAGTTATCCCAGAGCTGATTTTCTGTTGATGTCAAATTGCGGTATGAGCACTGTATATTACATGGCAGGAATTTAACCTTTTGGAAGAGTTTATTAACCAGCAGGGTGAGGTCTAAGATGAGCAGATTGGTCCAGGTGACATGGAATGATGCCAGAATGGGGAAGTCAAGAGGTGTAGAGTTGTGATGTATTTATTAATATTACTGGCATCCTCAGCATTGCACATAACATCGGTATCACCAGCTGCACTATAATGTACATCAAGAACAATTTGCATGCAAAACGTATGTAAACGAAACAGAAGTTCTTTGGTATAAAAACTATTTTATGAATACAGTACTCTCACAGTTCAAATACTGTGGTATTTAAAAACAAACTACAAATTCAATGCCATCTGTGAAAAAAAAAACAGGATCAAAGTTTAACTACTAGGTGCTTCTTCCTAGGAGAATACCTACATTTTTGGTTCAGTGGTGCACTCTACTACATTGTACTGATTATTAGGCACGGGCTCACATTCTTTATGATATATGTTGCAGAACATGATGAAAACCTGCTTGCAAAGGCAGTGTGTGTTTATTTCAGTGTACATTATTTAGGTTGTTAACATGTTTTTGAAAAATTACTTTATTAACATTTTCCAATAACACAAAGGGAATGGCACAGCACACATCGCAATACATCAAACTACAATGATGGAAGGCAAGTATCTGTCACATTGTGGAGGTACACAACAATAAGATGAGCTGAGTGCAGGATTAAAGGTCCCAATACCTGCAAAGTATGCTAGTTCTTCACTCCAATCAACAGGAGTACTGCATAATGCAATGTCTTAGTTAGAACACAGAAAGAGTTATGACAACATATTCTGAGCCAGTCAACTGTAACCGTTACCAGACAACATTCTGGTGTAAACGAAATCCCAGACCACGCCCTGTAGCTTCCATGTAGTAATTGAGCACTGCTCAGTCAAAGCTCTGATTACTGTTCTGAGCCAAGTTATCACAAATGCTCCAAGTGTGTTTATCCCAGACTTTTATAATTGTTGAGTTCGCAGTTAGCAACCGCTTTAGCCTGTCTAGCTCAGTTTCCTGTCGCAACAGTTGCAGTTCCAGAGTGTATTTTATAGCAATTGTAGTTGCCAAGCATTTACCACCCGCAACCCCCCCCCCCCGATCACCACATTTGTGGCGTCCCATTCCGCTGCCCTGCTTTCCAATTTGTTTCTAAGTAATGCGTTAATGCATCCAACTGTGTGTCCCTGAAGGCCAGATCCGTTAATGTGTGGGTGTTAAGCCTCCACAGTCGTGTCTTTAGTGTATGTCTTTGGAGTGAATATGTGAGGGGGAGTGGTCTGAGATGTAGCGGGCCAAGTATTGTACATCTAACACTCTGTGGGCAGCTGCTGCTCGCATGAAGTAGTAATCTAAGCGGCTGTGTGTACCTGTGGCTGGGATATACCAGGAGATAAGCGTGTGTGCGCGGATGGCGCTAGCACCAAATATCAACTAGACTGAGGCTATTCTGCGCCTGCAGAAGGATAGTGGTCACGCAGGGCTCCGTGTCTGGATGGGGGTGGGAACCTATCAAGCCCACCGTCCAATTCTCAATTGAGATCACCGGCCAGTGTGTCTTCCACTTCCGGGAAGATCTGTGAGCCTTCAGCACCGTACCAATAAAATTCTCATTGTCAACATTAGGGGTGTGTATGTTGATAAGACCTAAATCATGTGCATTAAGGGCCCCCTCTAGTAGGGCAAGTAGGGCATAGCGTGCATCAGCATCTAGGCACTCCTGTACGGGCCTAAATGGTACCCCCGGAGCTATCCATATGAGAGTTCCCTGAGCATAAGCTGGGTAGGAAGTAGCAAAGATCTGTCTGCACCCTCTCCTCCTCAGGCATTTTATACAATCTCTCCAGACGTGTAATCTCCTGCAGTAAGGCCACTGGTGTGCTGTATCTGCGGAGGTATGCATACACCCTGTTGCGTTTAGTAGGACTATTTAGACCCAGCACGTTCCATGTTAGTAACTTATGTTTAGTACCCAGACCCTCCATGTGTAAGCAAGAAATGCCAGCCTAGTCCCAAGCGCTTGGATGCAGGATTAACAGAACCACGATTTGTGCCCCTTATCCATGGAAGCTCTACTACCCTTCTTAACTAAGCATAAAATTGCGACTCTAAAATGAAAAACAATGATTATAAAGAAACACCAGTACGTCCCACCCACGAGCAATAGCCACTAACCCCTCTTACCACCCCCTCCTGAGGAAATATGAATTTTGTGATCAGTTATGTCCCCTATCGTAGACCCCAACGGCTCCATGTGCATGCTATAAGTACATGTATGTTCCCTCCAGTTTTGAAGACGCAAATATATGTGCGTCCACCGTCAACATGTCCTCTTTCAGATCCGCCATGAATGGGTCAGATATTCCATTCCTAAGTATGAAAGGCCACCGACTTTATGTGGTTCACTTTCCACATTTTACAGATTCAGGCGAGTAGGCCCAGAATTCTGTCATCAAGCTTTTTCCTGCCTTCTGCCTCTGAAAGCTCCAGTCTGAGCCTGCATCTGTATCCATGAACTTTGTCCTACTCCCTGCGCGGCTAACGGTGCCTGATCCAGCCTGTTGCCTGCCAAAAACTGTATTTCACCTTCAAGATTATCTGCTCCGCTCCTCATCCGATACATTCCTGTCTAGTAGTTTAGGTAAACATTCCTCCAGCTACCGTGCAAAGGGCCAGGCCTCGCTGTCCTCATGCAAGTAATTCATAGCCCCGGTTACCATGGAATATTCCTACCCCCTCGCATCTCGTGTAGACACTTAGACGCTTGTACACGCACTAACAGTCAGTATAGAATAGATTCTATCCTAGAAACCTTTCCTTTTGGATAACACAGTTCTTTAAACATAGGATATTAGATATGATTTGGGATTAGGTTGACATGACCCCCAGACTTCTGTCTCCACATGTAGAGCTAAATGTCAAGTCCCCTTCACCCTCTAGTTGCACGTCAATCACACGTCATGCGGCTGCGCGCGCATCTCTGCCAAATATTTCTGCTGACATTACAGGATTCTCTTATGGATCCACCCACTTGTGACATCATGTATAATGACGTTTATTAAATTACGCCCATATGTCCGCCTTTATTAGTTACGTATGCACATTTTATCTGTATTATCAGCTGTTACGCCTCCTGCATCTGTTTCACTGTAATGCATTTTCTATAAAACTAATTATCTGTCAATAATGTATGCCCTTCCTTCCTGAACTTTCGTGGTGATGGAATAGAAGCCTGCAATTCGAATTGTATTCCTTTGTATAGGAATAAAGCCTTTTAGAACCTCTAATACCACGGATTCTGCCTCTTATATTTACTGAGTTATTCTTACTAGACTTTACCGCATAAAAAATAGTACCGGTAATGAAATATTTACCACACTCCCCCCGGGCTCAACTAGTGGTCGAGGGCAGTAAACCCTGCCCCAGTTTCCCCCCCTTAACCCAACAAGATTAGCACAAAGTGTAGATTCTGACCAGGATACCAGATCATCCGCTAGTCATAAACCCCCAGTGAGGGCTCAGCAGTTCGCATCGGACTAGCACCAGGACTGTCTTGACCCAGAGATTAAAGTGGCACAACTGGTCATAGGCCCTCATAGCCATAGTCCCCATAAGTGGATGAGGGCTAGCCCCGGGCAATGTCTTAAATATTCATACTCTGCCCCCAGGCTTTGGTTTTACCTGAATCATGGGGCCAATGTTCACCCAGCAAGCAGCATGGGGCGTCTCACCTTGTCGCTATGCCATCACTTTGGCTTTCCTGCACAAGGCATAGTGGTAAGTAGGGTTTTTTTTTCTCCAAATGTTCCGTCTCAGCCTGCAGTGTGCTGTCCGAGCAGACTAGTATACAGTCCCTTTTAAGCTCAGCAGGGTTCTCTGTCTAACTCATGGGCAGTGCACAGATGCAAACCGTGGCGTCTCTGTTCCTGTCACTCCAAGTTCTGGTCCAACTGTCTCAATCCTAAGGATTCCATCCAGTAAGCCACCTTCTGTGGGTTTTCACCCTGCCATCGTGCTGGACACGAAGCTTTGACATCAAGCTGTATTTTAAGTTATATTCTCTTAGCCTTTTTTTGACTTGCATAAAGTTTTTGCAGAGATCCTGGACTTTCCTTGTATAGTCAGGGAAAATTTGTATAGTATAAAAAGAAAATGGGGGGGGTGGGGGCTAGCGGAGGTAGAGACCAGCGAGGGTGTACTCCCCTTACTTTATTAATTGAAAACCCAAAATCCCACGGGTCTAGAAAAGAGAGGTTAGGTTACAGGGGGCAACAACAAAACCTAGGAAAGTGTCCCTTTATAGGATGGTTTCTCTCACCAACCAAAGGTAGCATTCTTCATCATTGGGGAACCGCCGCGCAAGCCTAGTCAAGGTGCAGGCTACAACCCTCTCACTGAGAGGGAGGAGCTCAGGGATCTTTTAATTCCTGGAGGGGTATTTACTAAATACCCAATGTGATCTGTATGGCGTGGTGAGAGGTGCAGTGCAATGGGTGAGTTAAAACTAGCTACAGGGTTCGCCACACGTCTTTATTCAGGCGACTCTGCTAGGATTAAAAACAAAGGTAGATAAGCACTGCGAGGAAAATGAGATCCGCTTGTGTTGCTTACAGATATTTTTGTATAGTCCCATCTTCATGGCGTGGAGGGCCTAGTGCCCGTCCATGTTGAAGAATAATGTCTCTATAATTGAACATGCGGGCAATGAGTGCCCTATGCGGTGCACCTGGGGAGCCAGCCCTACAGCATTCTATAGAAAAGAACTTAAAGATTTTTGTAGGTTGGAGTTTGTTGGTTATTCAATCCTCTAGAAAAGGGTCTGCAGAGGGATCCTCCGCCCACTCAGGGTAACCCAGGAAGAGGAGATTGTTATGTCTGGATCACCTTTCAGCATCTTTGAGACGATCCTCCATCTGCTTTGCAGTGCACTTTAGGCCCTCTACTGTCGCCTGGAGATCCTGAACATTTTTAGCAGGCCTGGCAACTTCCCCCCGCCTCTGTGCTCATGACTGAGGTCTAGTCTCAGGTGGTTTATTTCAATGGCCATAGTGTCCATTTCAGTCTCCGGCGGCCAGGTCCTCTGGAGGCGGGTGCAACATTGAGAATAGGAGGGGGTTGTTCTGAGCCCAAGCAGAAATATTGTGTATTCCCAAGGCAGCTCTTGTGCTTATGGCCGTCTCCGCTCCAGCGCTGCTCAGACTCTCCTAGTCGCCACATCTAGAGAGCAGTGTCCGTGCCGGTTGCACCCATAAGCAATGCGGTCAAAGTTGGGCCCCCTTCTTGGCCCTTCACCCAGAGGCACACTCACAGCCGTATCAGACTTTTTGGCATGCGGATGACTGGCTCACCAACAGCCGCTGTGCGCTGCGGGTCCAGACAGCACTGCTATCAGAAACGTGGAGCCGCCGTCTTGCAAGATTTCTCCGGCCGGCTCCGCATCTCGTTGCCCCCCCTCCCAGCTGTGCTCAACAGCATCTTGTTTAACCTCATAGGGAGTCATTCCCAATACAGCGGGTCCGTCACCCCTCGCATCTCACTGACATAGGGGTGCACCTCGGCCAGTCCGTTCTGGGGGGGACTGTGCTCAACACCAGGCCAGTTCCTTGGGGAGGCAGACACAGAAGACCAGCAGCGCTTGTTTGTAGAGCGCAAAGCGTCTCCCAGGGGCCCGGAAGCAATCCCTGGGTTGGTAGGCGCTCATGCCCTCCTGTTCACAGGACTCAAAACCTTGTGGTTGCAGAAGGAATCTGGAGTATTTTGCTCGCCGGGCTGGGAGCTCTATAAAGACACGTCTATTCAGCCATTTTGCTTGGCCACGCCCCAGGTAGTTCACATGTTCATCGTTTTTTTGGGCATTTATGAGTTTGGATTACCTTTTATAGAGTCCAATATAATCATAGCCCACTTTGAAGACTACCTGGAGCAGCATTCTGGAGTGTCTTAATTAGAGGCCGATGTTGCCAGTTATCCCAAGCAGTGCCCTTTAATAATGCAATAGATGCATAAATGGTCTTTGTTACTATCCTCTCTTCATTAAAGTGAGAGGAGCTAGGGGAGTGGTGATGGATTACAAGAATATGTTACATAAGGAAGAGCAAGGTCCCTAAACAACTAGATCACAGTGCAAAGAATACAGGCTCTCTTCGGTCACAGTGACCAGAACAGAAGCAGATTTCTTGCATGGGAAGAGCTTGTGGGGGGGTGGGGCACTCTGAAGCATGCAAAAAGTGTTTGCTGTGGAAGAGAGACTGTCACCTATGTTTTAACTTCTCAAGAAGACTCCCTTGTAACCATCAGACAGCTGAGCAAATAGCCTCTTACATTTCATAGTACCCAACGCTGGACTGCACATGTGTCCACTTTGAGTGCTTGGAAGAGCAATGTTGTCAAACAACTGAGAAGAGAGAATTAATTCGAGTAGTAGCTCTGTTTATTTCTTGTCATGGTGGTTCAAGATGTCAAATATGCTTCTGGCTATCTCAGATTAGAAACCTCATTAAAATTAAATCATTATGATCAGCATCAGTGACAGGATGAGTAGCACACCTTAGCAACCTCTTGGCTCAAGGGAAATAGTCAGCTTCAGAGCAAACGTATCTCATCACAGGGCGGGAAATATGGGCAGTAAACCTCACCTTCAAATCCTTCCTTCCACAATCTCTGAAGCCGCGATCTTTATTCAGATGGACAGCAGTATATAAATGCAGTACCTCAAGCGGAAGAGAGGAACCAGGGGACATTCAGTGCTACACTGGTATCTAGAAATTGACGTCACTATGATGAAGGGGCATTTCCAAGGCGTAAAGATTCGGAAAGAGGATGAGCTCAGCAGGAACCTCATGGAGGAACCCAAATGGGAATGTGGGTTACCATTTAAAAGCCTGGGGAACAGTATACATCAGCATGTTTGCCACCACTGAATTGTAAAATTGCTGCCTTTGTATCATTCATTTGCTCGTTTTCTCTGATTCCCCCCTACCTCTCAGAGAAATTGAGGCAATGAGCCTGTTTGGTCCAGACAGGCCCTGGCAATGGCAGTTTTCTGGACTTGTCACTTGTCTGCTACCACAGTGGAGGCTAGTCCCTCTCACCAGAAAGATCCTGCATCCACACCTGATATTGCTTGGCGTAACCACCTAGTTTCGGAGTACCTGCAGTATGGTCACCTGACACTACCAGACTACGAATATCTTGAGAGAGAACAAATGCCCTTCCCCTAAGTCATCATACGTGTTCAGTTGGAAGAGATTCTTCATCTAATGCTTTGAGGCATGTGGTTTTGGAAACGTCTTAAGCTGTCTTGATTTGGACAACTCAGGCCTTCAGTTTTCTTCTCTTAAGCTGCATTTGGCCGCTGTTACTGTATAAGTAGGCTTTCCTGTTTTCAGTTTTTATTTTTGGTAAATTCTGGTGGGGTTTTCTCAGTGATTTCAATACCTTAAAAAAACAGTGGTTATCAGTGGTTACACATTTTCGTGCCAATAAAAACAACAGAAACAGTGTTTTTCCGGTGTTTATGGAAAGGTTTGCTTTTATTATTGCTTGCTTTCTGCACTGATGCAGTGCATGGTATACAGACAGTGTACATGAGGTCCAAGTACATTTTTCCACATCTAACTTATTGTAGTACACCATACAATACTTCTTCAGTGAGTCTTTGGTCATGGCGCTCACTCTTTCCTTTCCATGTAAACTTATCTGTGAAAAGGCCCTCTCAACATTGGCACTTGAGACAGGCAACGCCAAAACAGCCAGTACACAATTTGCCAACTCTGGCCACTGACAGCTTTCCGTGCCAATACTGGTGCACTTGAAGATTGCGATTCTCTGGGCAGGTTCTGCAACATTTGCTTTGAACTGGGCTCTTATGCCCTCAGAGTTATTGAAGCGGTCAAAAATGAAGCAGCACTTTTGAAACTACAGAACAAACTCCCCTTTATGGAAGGGATCTAGAACTTGTACAGAGTACCACAGTGAGGTTTCATTGACTTCAAATGCCATGGTTGGTGAAGGGACATTTCTATGCATGATTGCAAGCTATTTCTCATACATTGTAAAATAAAAGTTCCTGAATTGCTCTTGAACATTGCTTTGCTTACCAAGTGGCAAGCACTCTAACATGGAACATGTTGCAGTTCCAAAGTCACTAAAGGTGTTGCCCAGCCTACTCTCAAGGAGATGTTTCACATCTACACCAATTTTGTTGAACACTTGACAGACAAGGGTTTTTTCAGACTCTAGTTTTTTTTTATTATGTCCACTACAGCAGTTATGTTTTCCTGTAAAAATCTAAGAATGCAGTACAGTGCACTTTTTTTCACATCACTAGCAATATGCTACCAAAGATCCTCACATTTCTAGCCTTTGGCATCATCACTCAGCACAAATTCTGTAAATGGTTGCCACATGGATAATATAACATTCATAGCCCCTTGAACTGAGAACCATCAGCTAAGCGAAACAGATGGGATGGCTCTTTCTTTGATGCCACACAAAGCACACAATGAGAAACATTCACGTTTTAGTTCCCGTGCATAACAAAACAGTGCACCAGAATGAACAAAAAAAGTCAAAAGCATTCTTCATTAACTCTGAAGATTGTAAAGATGCTTTCAGCATACCATCTAACAAGTGGCAGGGATCTCTTACAGGGAAGCACTTCAGCTCACATATCGATTTTGGCAGGTCATTACACAACATTTTCTTATATGAAGCTGAATCACTGCAAATACAAACCATATCACTCCAATCTTTGTTGAACTTGGAAAGAACCTTTTGGCAGCAGCATTCCAAGTGACACTGCGTTCCATGTTTTCCAAAAGTCTAGTGTCATGTTTTCACCACTATCCCAGATGCTTGGTGATAGCACTCATTTCACACATACTTGTCACTATACCTTGCTTTGAATGTTTAAAGCCTGAGGTGTTGGCAATTGACCTACTATCAACAGTGACTCACTAGAAACTGGGGGCTGATGTATCAAGGGTTTTTACCCACTCTCTGTGGGTAAATGTGATGGCACATATTGGGAATGGTTCTTATGAAACCAGCCATTTTACCTATCAGTGAAAGAATCAAACGCAGCCAAAATATCAAATATAATTTTGACATTTTCTGATTCTCTACAGTTTATAAAATAACTAAACAAGACCTAAAACATGCTTCTAAACCCTGCATCTTTAGATCTAAAACCACAAAACTGAAAAAAAGCAAAAGGAACAAGAAACAATATTTTCATGACATCCCTAACCAACAAAACCCAAGCAGAATAATGTTAGCCCATTCTTTCTTGCTGCCAGCTTGTATAACAAAGTTGCATTGTATTGGCCCCTTCAGGAAGAAAACATGACTTTCACTCCCCTTCTTTATTTGAATTTGCATTTAGTTTGTGCAGGTATTTTTTCAGTGTTTATATGTTTACACTGGTGAGGGATATTTCCCTTTCGGTGGGGTTTTAGAAGTTATTATAGGTTTAAACCTAAAACCGGACAGCCTATGTATAAGCGACAGTGTCATGTCTGGTACCTCTTTCCAGTGTCCCTTTGATTAAAGATTCTGGGAAGGGGTTAAGAAACTTCCAACTCCAAATATACAGGGTGTATTGCCATTATTAAAATGGTCATTCTCCTTTTTTTGTTTTTAATATCCCCATCCCATTAAATAACAGCTTCTTCTCCAACCTCCGGTCGCACCTGATTAAGCTAGTGTGGGGAGGCGGACAGCCCCGGATAAGCTGGGATACCCTGATGTTGCTGTACGAGTGGGGAGGGTTTGGGGTTCCAAATCTCTGCATATACTACCTCGTCGCGCAGGCCACCTTTGCGCAGCACTGATACCATGCGGATTTCAGGATCCCCTATCTCAGGCCAGAAGCGGACCTCGTGCACCCGACGCCCTGGAATACTTTTCTGACGGCGGGGTTGCCGCGTGACCCGCAGAATATTCGGACGCTCTCCACAACGAGTTGGGCCTGGCAACATCTGATTAGTGCGACCGGGTCCCATCTCCTGTATTACCCTTCACTGCCATTGGCAGGGAAAGGGAGGGTTCCTATCCTGCATGTTACTTTAGTGAAGCATACATTAGCAAAGCTTCATTTGGCAACGTTTGGAGACCTGTTTCCCAGTGGTAACATCCTCTCAGGATTGGAAGGCTCCCATTTTGGTGATGCCACATTTATGGATCATTTTAAATTGTGGCGACTGCCAGGGGCATTGAGGGACTGAATTCCCAGTTACCCACTCGAGCCACCTGAATTCCCTTTGCTGACAGGGATCATCAATGACACGAGTGGGCTCCATCTTATGTCCAAACTGTACAAAGCTGCCATATCCCTACTCCCAAGCCGGGATGCTGGGGTGCGTGCCGCCTGGGAGCGGGACTTGGACCATCCCATCTCTGACTCACAGTGGCGTCTCTCCTAACCACAGGCACAAGTTGTTACACTTCAAGTTTCTCTGGCGGGCATACATGACTAAGAGTAGGGTGCACAGCATGGACCCATCCCCACACGTGTCCTAGGTGTAACTCCCCACAGGCAGACTTTGCACACATGGCATGGACCTGCGATAAGATCACTAGATATTGGAAAGCAGTCTTTGCTAAGCTCTCTCGCATGATTGATATGGAACTCATACCTTCCCCACTACAGGCCCCAATGGGGCACATATAGGACCTCCCAAACCCTAAGAGACACTTTGTCGCAATTGCGCTCCTTATTGCCAAAAGGGAAGTAGCCATCAACTGGGGTAGAAAATTCTCACCCACATTAAAAGCCTGGTTACGTACACGAATAGTGATACATAAGCACTCATGCAACCGCCTGCTTCCAGGCCGCTCGGCATATGGCAGCCATTTCGCTCATATCTTTTAGCTGTACATGACCTGAAAGGCACACAACCCCAGCAGTAGCACACCCCTCAAAGTATTGGGATAAACGGGGGAACACAATCATCTGTTGGGTAGACACTGACATGGTAGCGATGTATGTGTATTTCCTTCACTCTGCTACTCAGGACTATCATTGTCACTGATTGTTTTGATTACGAATGTATGAATATGGACCTGAAATCATCGTCAACCACAGCTAACGCCTAACTGTACTGTCTTTTGCCTACTGTTTATAACAAAAATCAATAAATAAGTTATAAAAAAAAACTCTATACAGAAAAACCACCATCAGGGGCACTCTCGCCTACCGTCCTCCAGAACCACGTCCAGCCTTCTGCAACTTCATCGCCTTCCTTGCCGTAGACTTCAACAACTACATTTTCCTCGGCGACCTCAACTTCCATCTTGTCGATCACAATGACATCAACGCTACCAATATCTTCAACAGCCTGAACAACATCAGACTCAACCAACAAGTCCACGACCTCACACACTGCAGGCCACACACTAGACCCCATCTTCTCCTTCAGCGATCGCATCAGGTACAGCCACACCATGGAACTCACCTGGACCGACCACTGCAACATCACCAGCTCACGGACCTCCGCTCCCAGTCTGCCCTACGCCCTCTACCGCAACTGGAGCAAAGTCTCAAAGGACACATGGATCAACGCCTTCAACAACCCAGACCAGAATGTCAGAAACTTCAACAATTGGATCACCAACTGTGTCACTCCCATCTGCAACAACACCCACAGAAGGTCCACCAAGCAGACTAGCCGGTACACTAAATTCCTCAGAACCTCTAAACGACAGTGTAAACAACTGAAAAGATGATGGTGCACCAGCAAGGACATGACCAACCAGACCACCTTCAACCTCTAACACAGACAGTTGAGAGAATCGAAGAAAAAGGCCATAGCCTCACACATAGAATCAAGCTCCTATATCAGCAAAGAACGCAACATAGTCAAAGAAGTCTCCAACCCCTCAGCTTCAACAAACAATATTACGCCCTCATAGGAACTCTTCAATAACCTTGCAAACTTCTTCCACAACAAGATCCCCAACATCTACAGAAACTTCAACCCACGGCCACCGACTTCTTCAAGCAACACAACAACCCCGCTACCACTACAGACATCGGACTGACCAAATGGAGCCAGCTCGCCCCACAGGACACCACCTCCATCATGAACTTAGTCCATGCAGGGTACCTAACTGACCCATGCCATCACTACATCTTCAACCTAGGTGTTACCAGAATAAGCCACGTACTCAACAGCCTTGTTCTACACCTCAATTGCCACGGCCACCTTCCTAAAGGAATGGAGGCACGCAGAAGTCAATGCTCAACTAAAGAAACCACTGGCAGACCGCAGCGAACTCAACAACTACCAACCGGGCTCCCGTTCCCAGCCAAAGTATTAGAAAAAGCCATCAACCAACAACTCTCCTTACTTGAACAGAACCTTTTACTTGACTCCTCCCAATCCAGATTCCGCAGCAACCACAGCACCAAGACAGCCTCATCACGGCTACATACGCCATCCGAGCCCTACTTGACCAAAGAGACTGAAGCTCTGATCCTCCTAAACCTCTCGGCCTTCGATACAGTTTCCCACCTCACATTCATCACAAGGCTGCACGACATATTCATCCAAGGGGCCGCTGTGAGATGGATCGCTTCATCCTCACTGAAAGAATGCAAAAAGGTGCCTTCCCTGCTTCACTTTCAAACCAAAGGACATCATCTGTGGAGTGCCCCAAAGATCCATGCTCAGTTCCACCTATTTCCACACTTTTATGACACCTCTGGCCAGCACTGTCAAAACCCATGGACTCTACATCATATCCTACACGGCAACACATAACTCATCCTCTCCAAAGACACCAAGACCAACTTCCACAACTGGATGAAAGACAACTGCCTGAAGCTCAACATGGATAACACAGATGCAATAATCTTCTGAAACAAAAGTTCCACATGGGCCGCATCATGATGGTCCTCAGAACACAGACCAATTCCTACCCCCACTGACCATGCTAGGAGTCTAGGCATCATTCTTGACAACAAGCTAACCAGGACAACTCAGGTCAAGTCTGTCTCTGCTTCTTCATTTGATGCATGCTTCGTAATATATTCAAATGGCTACTCCAAAGCTCGACGCACTATCACCCAGGCCCTCATCTCCAGCCGACTGGACTACAGCAACACTCTCAATGCAAGGATCGTAACTCACCTCCTCCAATGCCTACAGACCATACAGAATGCCGCAGCCAGACTTTACCTGAATCTCACAAGACAATCCTGCATCACCCCCTACCTCAAGGAACTCCACTGGCTCCATGTACAGAAAAGATGCCAGTTCAATGCCCTACACAACTGCGGATACGCCTACTTGAACCACCGCCTGGAATTCCAACAGTCAACCAGACACCTCCGCTCTGTTAACCTTTCTCTAACCCTCACCCCCCACATTCGATGTAGCAAATGCAGAGGTAACTCCTACCTCTTAGTGAAGACATGGAACGAGCTACCTTTTTCTCTCCAGACCTCCTCATCTCTTCCAAAGTCCTGAAAGTCACTGAAGACCTGGCTATTCAACCAGACCTTGTCAGGGCCTGAATACCCTCACAGGCGCTCCACGAATCTACTGATTGATATCAAATGAACAATTTCCCTCCCAACCATATTCTTGGCCAAGAGGGTTCTTCATAAACTAGATGTTAATGAAGTACAGAGGGAATGGAAAAGACATGAGACAGGCCAAGCAACTATTTTTCAATTTTGTGCCTGATGACAGCATGAGAAGGAACTCTATAAATCAGACGATAGCTGGGTGTTTAACCCCAAGTATTGTAACCAGGCCAACTTCAATTATGCAGTTCTGCATAGTTATGGATTTTCTGCACTTGCCACAAAATACACAATCTGTTGAATAGCTGGCAGATTTCAAGTAACCTTTTTTATGTTGTTGCTCAAAATGGTGAATAAAAAAAGCAATATATGCAGTTCTGAGCAGATGCTGACACTTTGCAAAGGTTTAATGGCATCTTTCAGTTGCCATTTAAAGGCTTGACTTAGAATTTGGTGGACAGCAGAATACTTCCTCCCAAGGAATAGGGGCTGTCAGAGGAAGGACACCATGCACTCTATTTAGTTTAGACCATGTTAATTCTTTTTTTCGTGTCCATCACCGCCAGTAAAACTTAGTGGTAAGGGTCAGAAAAATACTATAATGCCCCCACACTCTGGGGAGAAAACTCTCAGTTTGAGGGGGCTTTATTTTATTTTCTCCAAAAACAAACTTCTGCTTAAGGAGTTTGTTTTTTAAAAGTTTGACAGCTGGCTGACACTGTACCATCCATACTGTACCATTTGTTAAACCTTTCCTACATTGACAGGGAGCGCCATGATGGCGGTTCCTGTCAACATAGAGAGTAGTCCATAGGGCAACACAGAGCTTGGTAACACCTGCAGACTCTACACAGATAATCAGTGTTAGGACCATCTTATTCCAATGCATTTAAGGTGATCTAATCGCAGATACAACAGCTTAGTTTAAGTTTTCCCTGTAGAATGCAGACTGCAGAACAAATTCAATAGGTTCTATCAACTTTATATTCTTATAGGGGGAGTTCTGGGTTTTCTACCTTGTGCAAACAGTTCTAACCGATTCTAAAGGGGAAAAAATAGGGCAGTGATTATATTTAGGCCATAATTTGTCCTCTTTCCCTGATTTATTTTTCTCTCCCATTCATTTTCAGTCCTTTTATGCAGACAATGTTAGATGGTTTGCCTACTTCAAGTAACATGACCAATTGTAAATAATATTATGCATAGGAGATTTGGGTCAGCCCTCTCACCCAATGGTCTATTCAGCTGTCATTCATGTTGTGCTTCCAATCACCACCGCTTGGACCACTGGTTCTTTTGCACTGCAAACAATAGTATATTTCCCAGTCATATGTGCACATCTGCCTAAAATAAAGTGTACCGTAGTGCCAGATCTTTTAGCCAATACTTTTCTATTCCCAGGATTTTTTCTCTTGTTTTTTTGTCATCCTTGTGGGTTTAAACTATACTTTCCAGTAGCAACAATTCAAAGCTATTAGCACTTTTTCTTTGTGCAATAAGAAACATATTTCTCTATGATAGACATTAAACCTAAAAAGAGTTTGCATGCCTGCATGCTAAGAAGCGCAGTTAAGTATATGTAATGGTTAGTTGTTTTTAATAAAAAAAAATTAGCAAGCATACAGCCACCACAGACAGGCAGTGGCATTGATTTTGCTAATTCATTAAATAATTAAATAAACCTTCACACCTGCTTGCCTAAGCCCGGCCTAGTAGCTTTGTTAAAGCTTGTTTGAAAGTGGTGGTACCAATCCACTGTGAGCCGGGTTCATGTGGATCTTTACACAGCATTTGAACTGTAGTATCTTGTGCAAAAAGTTCTATTTTGGAAAACATTTTGCGAATAGCTGCATTAAATTAGTTGGAGTTCCCCTTTAACTATCCCTTTTCATTATTGTTCTTCAAAGACTCCTTTTAGTTAATCAGTAAAGGCCTTTAGGTCCCCAGGATGCTTCTATTAGGAACAACTCATATGGTCTAAATCCTTTGGCCAATTTACCGTTATTGGTTAAGTAACTTTATCTCATCATCAATGCAAGGTTTTCTATATAACTGTGCTTATATTCCCAATTACTTACATTTTCAGGAGATATTTCTAACTGGTTGCGCTTAATGATACCGTGCATCACGTCTTAAAGACAGTCGCAACATCTCTAAATGTTACCAATAGATGTGATTCGAAGTTCCGGAATAACTACATACTCATTTCTGTGTAGCAAAAAATAAAAACAATTTTGATGACCCAAAATGCATGTTTCTGTGAGTTTCTACTCTTGTAAATGTTTTCCTCTTAAAGAACCTTAACTGTTCTTTTTTCTTTTCCAAGCCGATTGTTCTGAAAATGTCCACCAAAAAACCGAGAGGAGAACCTAACTGAAGTTACAACAAAGAATGGAGAATCTTGTAAACTTCATCAGCGGTAGTACAATGCCCAAAATATTGCTACCAGAAGGAAAACAGTGGCTGAAGCACTGAGTGCTAGTCGCAAAGTGCAGAGATTATCAGATACATCAGTACAATTATCCTGAGCATTTTGTTGTAAATATCTGTGCAAGCATCCTTTTCTGTCTTTATGTTCTTCAAATTCCTCGGATATTTGTCTGTTGTATTTTAACATTGCTGTAGAGTAAGTTGTTGTGTAGGTTTCTTCCTGGAAAAGAAAATGTATATTTGCTTTTACAGTTCAACTTTAAAATTAAATAACTGCAATCAGACTTTGTCACTAGGAAAAATGTCAAGTTTTATTTTGCTCTAAGAAACTTCCAATTTGTTAAAAGTAGTTTCATACGAAAAGGGCCTAGCTTTTACAGGCCGCACAACTGATGCTACACTCGTACTGAGTTTGTCTTAATTTTCTTCTGTATGCATTGTTTAGACAGAGGAAAAAAAACTTCATAATCAAAATTAAAAACATCCTGGTTATTTATTTTCTAATACCATTTAAAATCCAAAAATACATTCTCAATAGATTTTCACCAGAAAATGTACTGTAGCGTGTACTTCATACATTTCTTGACACTGCCTCTCTAAAAAAGTGTATGTAATTTAACTTTGTTCTATTAATGAACAGAAAAGATCACACAGTTTATTATCTACTGTTATTTGAGCTACTATGAGTACCCAACGAGTTTGATTGGTAAGGAACAGGCTTTATTCTTTAGTGATACTACACATGCCACGGATAACAAATGTGTGGCTGAATGAAGTCTCAGGGTTGGGTACAATCTTCACATGATATTGGTATGTTGCCAGTTGAACTGTGAGGTCTTTAACTACCAGTGCTTAATTTGTAAAATATTAAGTGCAGGTGCTCACATTTTTTTTAGGAGGCCACACCCACTCCCCAGCTCCTCCCACTTCCTCAAGTAGCCCCACCCACTTAATGTATTGGCCTCGCCCATACCCATAAGCCTCAACACATCAGCGCTACCTCAGGGGCCTCACACCTACATACCTGCCCAAGCACCTGGATACCCTCTTGAGTGATTAGTTCACTATACAAATCAATATTACATAACATAATATAACATTTAGTAAGCCTATGACAACAACTTAAAAATGAACTCAAATTAGAGATTGTATATAAAACTCAAAATGGAGCTTTAGAAAAGGTCATTTGAGTACTTGAAGCAGTTTTGCAAACTAAAGAGAATGTGCTTGCACTGCGCTGTTCAAAAGAAAGGAAGGGATGAAGGAAGGAATACATTAAAGAAGGCAGCAACAAATGCAGGCGCAAAGGGGAGTACTGGAGTGAGGAAACAAATAAGTGATGGATGAAAGAAGGAGAAAATAAGAAAAAGTGAAAGGAAGAAATTAAGGAATAGTGCGAGAAAAGAAGTGAATGTGTAATGGATAAATAGAAAGAAGAAAGGAAGAAGAGCAGAAGGAAGGTTTGAGGATAAGAAAGGAAGAAATTAAAGAATGGGGTGAAGGAAGGAGAAGGGAAAAAAAGAAAGTAAGGAATAAATGGAGGAAAAAGTGCACCAAGGGAGGAAGGATGGGGACTGAATGAGGATGTATGGAAGCAAGAATGGAAAGAAGAAAGGAGGTATGGCTGGAGGGACAGAGGAAGAGAAAAAGGAAAAAGATGGGACGAAGGAAAGAAAGGAGGTCAAGGGAATGTATGCGAGTTTGAAAGATACTGGATGAAGCAGGGACAGAGGGAATAATGACAGTATAATATTGCAAAGAAATTGAAAAACAAAAGATTAAAATACATTTATGTGTCCTTAACACACCATGTATGTTTGTAAAGCACATATTCACCAGAGCTGGCCTGGACACCAAATTCAAAATGTTGCTATCCAGCTCAATGGCACTCATTTTATCGACCCCAGAAAGATGAAAGACTGAGTGACCACACCAAGATTTATATGTATGACCCTGAGATCAAACACAGATTCCTGGAGTGGATATAAAGATATGTATGAGAAGGAAAAACATAAAAGGGAAAGGGAGGAAGAAGGAGAGGTCTGAATGCAAGGATAGACACAAAGATACAAAGGTAGACAAGGAATGTGAAATGAAGTGGGGAAAGCAGGAGATTGGGATTGCAAGATTGGAGTGAAATATGATGAGAATGAAAAGTGGAAAGAGTAAAAGGCAAGGGAAGAAGAGCAGACAGCGGGGATCGCATGAAAGGAGAGTGTAAATGAAAGATGGAAAGGTGTAAAATGAAAAGCAGTTAATGAGGGGAGGCGGCCATTAAGAGGAAACGTGGACGTAGGGCAGAAAGTGAAGGAAAAATGGAGAGAAGCAAAGGAGTGAGGTGTGAATGGGGGAAGAAAAGCAGATACTGAGGGACAGTCCCTTCTTCCCCTGCCCCCTCCACAGTTCTGGTGTAGCTTTCCTGTGACTCTGCTCCGACCACTAGGAGAGGACTAAGGGGATATGGAGTTATGTGCTTCTCGCATTTGACTGAACCTTAAAGAAGGAGCATAGAGAGGGGGTGATCTTTATACGTTCTGTTGATTTACTTCCTTCCTTTCCTCCAGAAATCCCTAGATGTAAAATTATCACCAGACTCATTGGGAGGGGGCAGTTACCAAACCCTGCGGGGTTTGAGATGGAATCGCTGTAAGCTTTCCTTTTCAGAGTTTGCCTTCCTCTGTTCCTCGAGTGTTTTGAAAAGAAGGGTGGACCTGGGTTGGCTCTACCCAACTCGAGACCCTAGGCTTTCTTGTGGGACAACACCGGCACAAATTAAGCACTGGGAAGGACGCAAGTAAATTGGCAGTGCTCTTAGGAGGGGCAGACACAGGTTGGAGAAGGAAACCCTTCGAATAAGAAGCAGGCAAAAGAGAATGGCAGGAGATCCAATCAGTTGTACTCAATGGGAGGGCTCTAAGCTAATGTATGGTCTTAGAAACCCCACAATATGCCTTACATCAGCGCATGCACTGTCTTGGAGGCTCTACCTACCACGGACCAGGACACAGACCTGGAGGCATAGAAACATACAATGAAGCTGACGCATGGTCTGATAGATAAGAAGACAGGCTAACACATATACAGAGAGACCACTGGATGTATGGAGAGCTGATATGGGCCCTTAATGATTTATACGCTGGAATTTATTATTATAATGCAAACTCTGAAAAAATGACAGGCCAGCCAACTTAGTAAAGAGTGTGGAGGAATTCAATTACAGATGTCTTAACCTCCAAATTATAAACTGTGGTCCTTGTTCTGGCAGCCTCTGCTCTCCTTAATTAAGTGAAATGCGTTAATTTAGTGTTGCTCGCTGAATCTCTAAAAAGCGTATTCTCTCCGGTGTGCCACGCTAAAAAGTCATATGCAATTGCTGAGTGATGCTATACATTGCAGAGTAGTTAGTGAATACCCTTTAACATGCAAGTTTATGGGTGTGCACAGCCTCATGGTGCATTCCAAACCAGGAACTAGCGCTTCCCGCCTACTTCTAGTCCCTGTATGCAGTGCTGTGGAAAGGTGGCAAAGTGAGAACCTTGCAAGAATCCAGACCCAGATATAACAGGAGCCACGGCATAATGAAAGAGGCTGTTAAACTGATATATTGAGAACGCTGCCCTAATCGGTCTACTCACTGCATGGCAGTAAAAGGGTAAAGTAATTTGGAAGCATCTTATTCCTTGCACAAGAAGATATTGTATACGACTCCCCATCCCTGAAATTTGGGTCAAAGTGGGAAGGGGGGTGGAGATAGTTTATTTTCCTTCTGGTTACTGCCTTGGTTGGGCGGAATGTCTTCAACCTGGTAATCCTCGCTCAGTAACGCCATGTTATTAATTAGTCAAAATATTATACTGAGTTAGACAGAACTCTGGGCAAACAAACACCAGGTAAGATATACATATGTCATAGAGTCACGGGTGTCAGTGTGCCCACAACAGCTCTAAATAGCGCAGAGCATCATAAAATACAAAATATTAGATGGAACACCTAACACACTTCCAGCACTGCACAGATGTACCACTTAGATGTATATTACTGTGCCCACAACAGCGCTTGCACACACCATCAGGACCCACCAACATACAACAGAATGTGTGTAAACAGAGCTCCTTAACTCCACACAACACAGCCGACGAAAGGCATCAGTTGGCTATCCAAGTTCACAAACAGCACCCACAACATCAAGTTAATACACACATATACAAACTTGTATGATAATAAACAAACCAGATCACCAGTTGGCGCATAAGCCTGGTAGATAGACCTCCGGCCACACACACGAAACGGACAACACATATCATTAACAACAATCAAACATTGTCACTGCACAAATCACTTGGCATGAGCACTGAAAGATCCAGTCTGCCATGAAATCCTTTAAAAGAAGGTGACAAGACACCGTTCGCAGTGGGGTTTATAAGGCAATACCCCTAACAGCCCGATGCCAAATAATTATAACATAAAATAACAAAACAGATCACTTGATTATGACTTATTTGGAATTTTAAAAAACAAAAATCGAACACAATACAACAGTCCTTACACAAACAAACCTTATATTCACAGATGATATTTACACATAAACTTTATCAAATCGATACATTAACAGTTGAATATAAATATGCATGCACTCATACCTTTCCTCCGGCTCTGTCGCTGCCTGCCTCTCGCTTCCCCTGCCCCTTCTCTTCCTAGGTGTCTGTACGTTTTTGTTCCATCTAGTGTTCTTTCTCTCTTTCCTCACACTCTCTGGGCTTCACCTTCCTCCGGTTTTCTTTGTGCTTCTTCTTTTCTCTTCTCTCCTCTCTCGTCCCCATTTTAAACCTACTTTTCATTATCGTCTCCTCTCCCACCACCTCTTCTTCCCTTCTCTCCTCACACCCCGTCCCTTCTTGGCAGGTCTCTGCGCCTCGCTCAGCTGTGCTAGCATGTCCCGTTACTCTGCCCTTCCCAAAGTTATGGCCTAGAAACGGGAACAAGTAAGATTCCCCGGTGACCCTCTCACCCCACTCCCTGTTACACAAACCCCAGCACACCCCCCGCCCCCCCCACACACACACACACACCGAGAGCACTGACACAGCCACGTCCTGCCCAGAGAGAGCCGAGGTGGAGGCTTGAGGGGAGGGGGGATCTCGCTCCTGTTATCCCCGAGCACGGTGAGCGCTCGGAGTTTGTCTGAAGGAAAGTTTTGCATTTAAAGTATGCAAGGTGTCAGGGAGCGCAGGACCCCTGAGCTGTGTCAAGGTTAGCCCTCCTTTGTGGCCGGCGTCTTGGATAGGGACAACCAACCAACCAGGTCTCGCGCTGCTAGGAGTGCCCCGGAAGCCGATTTTTGTGCTGAGACCTGCCTCTTCCGTTTGCGCCGAGGCCTGCCTGTTCAACTTGCGCTAAGGCCTGCCTGTCCCTGCAAAGCCTTGAAGGTGCCGCCGACCACAGCCCTGTTCACCACTTCATTCCTTGCTCCGCAGCTGACGGACCCGATCAAGCCTCAAGCAGTGAAATAAACTCCACCCTGAAAATGTAAGCCACTGCAACACACACCTCTGGAGCATAACTATGCTCACAAATTCTATAGACCCGGCCCTGAGAAATAGGTGCCGGTGCTTAGCACCGGAAAGCACCGGCACAAATTAAGCCCTGTTAACTACGCAGACGACACACAGTTACTGGTCCGGCTGGGTGACACATCAGAGGCCCAGGAAGCAGTTAGAGATCTTCTGAGATTCACGGTCAACTGGATGACTAATAACTTCCTTAAAGTCAATGCAGACAAAACGGAGGTTCTGGTGGTGACCAACATGGCCAATCCCTGGGACGATCTGTATTGGCCTCCAGAACTTGGCAAAACTCCTAGCCCGGGGGCGGTAGTGAAGAGTCTTGGCCTAAAGATCGATGCGGCTCTCTCTATGGCCCCCCAGGTGTCGGCAGTGGTAGGCTCCTGCACGGCCGTGATGCGGCAGCTGCGTAAACTTACTGCCATTCTCTCTACCTCCACGCTACAGACTGTTGTCGCGGCTACTGTCATCTCGAGGCTAGATTACGGCAACATTCTGTATCTGGGCCTGTCACAGAAGCTGATGAGGAAATTGCAAGTCGTGCAAAACGACGCTGCCAGACTGGTTTTCTCTCTCCCCAGAAGTGCACATGCATCTACTCTCCTTTGCAAATTGCACTGGCTTCCTGTGAAGCTTAGGGTCCATTTCAAGGGCCTCTGTATTGCTCATAAAGCACTATTCGGTAATGCCCCGGAATATATTAAACAGCGACTAAGGAAGTATGTTCCCGGTAGGTCTCTGCGCTCTGGTTCTGTCCCAAATTTGGCTCAACCTAGATTTAATTTACAAACCAAAGGAGGTAGGGCCTTCTCAGTACTCATTCCTCAACTCTGGAATGCCCTTCCGCCGAGTCTGAAGGAAGAATTCAACCTTCTTTCCTTCAGAAAAAAACTGAAGACATTCTTGTTTGGCATGGTAACATCTTCGGCCTAACTGGGTATTAGCGGATGGTCGGGAGGGGCATGATGTTTGTGGGGCGTCTGTTTAGCGCTTAGAGACCAGTGGTGATAAGCGCTCTATAAGAGCCATATAACATAACATAACATAACAATATGTATATTGAAATATGCAAATGAAAATAAAAAAGCTTTGAAAAAGCTTTGCTTAATGAATGAGGACACTTAGCACATCATTGCAAACTGAATTATTTAATCTTTTTGTTTTATTTTGATATTTAGCTATAGCGTGTTCTCTATACATCTGTAATAGTATGAGCGATATTCAACATAAACCTGTAAGGCCAGTCAGTATTTAACAATAAGGCAGTTATGCAATTTGGCAGTGTGCATATACTTCTGTTCCCATTGTTATTAAAAGTGCACATCAAGGCCTGAACATGCGCCTTTAATATTAATTGACTTATAAGTGACAGTCTTCATCAACATATTGTCTTAGGGCGACAAACTGTCTCCTCCGAAGAAATTGTAGCAGCAATGAGTCCCTGCGCATAGCCAACCCTGTATCTTTCGAACTTTTGGTGTTTATTCTCATGGTCTATTTCTGCCCCTATCCAGATCTCCAACCCTTGATTTTAGGGGAGGCCAAGCTGCTTTCAGTAAAGCAAGATCAATAAATGGACATTCAGACTTCATCGATCTAGGACGTGGTATGAGACCTAAATAAACATGTCTCACGGCTACTGAGTCGTCCCCGCCCATTAAGTCTAGGTTACTGCACTGCTGAAGGTCTTCACTTTATAACAGAACCAAATCATGTGTAAGAAACCACTGGCCTACAAGCCTGCATATGGGACAAGTACACTCCAAACTGAGTTCCTTTAGAAACCTCTTGACTAAAGGACATGTAAGTGGATAATAAATCTTTAAGACTTGGAAGCCTAATATATATGTTAAGGATTCCTCAAATGTTTTCCGCTACCCTATGTCAATTCAAAGGGGTTAATCACATGATTAGGGGGAAGAAAACAGTATCCTTATGAAACATCATTTAAAATATATTCACATCACTATTAGGAGAGATCTGTCAGCGGCGTTCGGGCCATGCTTTCACGGCATTGCAGGTGTAGCCTTTAGTTATAGGAAGAAAGAAAAATGGTACTCTGAGGGTGTTCACTAACCTCGGATCAGTCAATCAAGCCTATATATAGAAGATTTACTAAATAAATTGCTGAATGCAAAGGTATTTTCAAATCTTTTTATGCATAATGCGAGACTGAACTGACTTAAGTGTCGACATCTTAGAGTATAGTACTTCATCTAGTTTGCATCAATACTGCTACAGCCATTCGTTTTAACTTGAGCGTCTTCCGTCTTTCAAAGACGGGTGTCTAAATTATTTAATTATAGGGGAGAGGTGGGGTTGCCTAATTTAAAAATAACCTATCGATATTTAGTTAATACAAGACTTCTCATGAAGCTGTTTTGGAAGAAGTTATATATCCATTTTAGCCAAGGCTGAGGCTACTCTTAATAAAGATAAATGTGAATTCTGGAAGGAAGAAATTGACTACCTTGGGCATTGAATCAAAGGATTCTCTACTTTACCTAACTTGATCTCTGCCATTCCTCCACAAAAATGTTTTAAAGCACACATCTAATTTAATGCTGCACTTTCTACTTTGGAGGAAAGGTTTTGGTCTATGCCCTTGAAGCAATGCCAACAGTATTTTCTATGCAACTCTTACTAGTGGATTTCTGAGACAAGACTGCCCTAAGATCAACTCTGCTGGCATCAGCAATTAATGAAGTACTCTGCCTTTTCACTGAATGGACACAGAGCAGGGGGTTTGACAATCCTTCCCTTCATATTACTAAAATATAGCATTTTTTTAAATTTAGTCAAGAGGTGTTCTATCGGTGGTACTGGGACATTCCAAAGCCACCATACATTGTTTTGTATGCAGAGCCAGAGCTACAAGACTGTCGGACATGCCTCTGCATCAAAACAATTACGCCTCAGTGAAACAAGCAGGCCTTTTTCAGAAAATATGCAAGTGAGTGGAATGTTTCATTCTGCCTGTGGAATTGGTGGAATTTGACGACGCTGCATTATTATGATACAGCGGAGTTCTGCCAAATCCCACATCGCTGAATTTTTCCCCCCAAGGCTCTAGACATTCGAGCGGGATTCCGCGTCCCCTAGCACAATTTTTAACGTGGGTGGCGAGGTCAGAGGGCTGCTTCTAGAGTAGATTGGATACTGCTCAAGTAGATTTTCTACTGTGGTGCAGCAAAATCCACTTCAATGGCGGTACACTCTTGTATATCGCATGGTGATGTTTGAGCTAATTTTTTTGTGCTGCTCACGCTACTGGCGCTAAATTGCAGCGCAACATGCATATTTTCCGCCCACTGGCGGAACTCCGAGGAATCTCAAGGCGTTCTTATGAGTTCCGCCCAGCTCTGAAAATAAGGTTCTTCCTCTAGTGCAACCAACACAGCATCTTTGGTTGCCTCACTATATTGCACACGTTTTGTTTTTTTAAGGGGTGGGGGTAACTCTGCCCCTTTGAGATTTATACCACCTTGTGAAATTGTGTGCACTTGGTGTTCCAATTCATTGCATAAAACTTAAATTTTTCTATCTACAAAATCATGTCTTTATTACTGAGAACTACCAAGACTTTTGCTAAGAATCAAATAGGATCTTCCACAAGAATGTCATCTTGGAATGCAACAACCACCTCTACGTTCCTGAACAGGTAGTCCAGAAGCGTAAGGAATATAGAGGCAGCTTATGTCATACCAAAAACCATGCAAAAATGCAGTCAAGTGCTTAGAATTGCCAGCAAGTCGAATTTTATGATATGCCACACGAAGGTTTATGTTAAAACAATGTTTAGGTTTACCCATTACAGTAAACAGATCTTTATTTGTTATGAAATGATCTTAAGTCAGCATATAGTCTCTGATCTCCAAATGTCTTTCTCACGAGGACGATAGGGAGAGACCCAGTCAGATGACTCAAAGGTTCAATCACACCTTCACTGCATGTCTTATAGCACTGAAGACAGTTCCTTTGTTACACTTAAGGGAATATTCCTTAATTTGTACTTCAACGGGATAGCATAATCCTTGAGCTTAAGCTCTTGGACAGAACCTTCAAGCATACTCAAACTTTTTCTAAACATCCCTATACTGATCATGAATCTGAGTTTCATTACCAGCTTCCTCTGAAATGTAAGTAATTCGCATTGAGGTACTTGGTTTAAATATCCTATCAAGCTGTCCCTGTTTTCTCCAATAAGTACCGCACCTTTGAGACACCTATATATTACCTAACACTGAACTTAACCTAGGACATTAAAAGCCCTAATATACTGAGAGAATTATTACTACAGAAATAAAGTCTTGACATCAGGTCCATACATACATATCCTTGCAAAGGAGTCAGAAATTACAGTATATGGAGATTCAGAGTCTGCAAGCACTTCTTTTGGAACCCAGTCAATAGATATGTAATTTTCCAAAGTTCGAATGTTTGCACCTCTTTCTGCTTTCAACAAGTTGCATATCTGCCTTGTAATTTACATCATCCTCGGAGTCTGTCTTGATGGAATGAGAATACTCAGACATGCTGTGATTCATAAATCATTTTGTCGCCAGGAACTTCCTCAACAGACTCGTGAATCAAATTGACATTTCTAAACGAACTGTTACATGTGTTAAAAATGTGACCAGTTTTCTTGCATTTATTAAATTTCTTCTCTCTTGAAAGGCAATTATGATACATGGGATTCTGTAATCCCTTTTTAAACGCCAGTCTCTAACTTCTTTATAAACAGCGAATTGTGATGGACCCAGTCACTAATTATAACGAAAAGAGATCAGAACTCGACTATTTTAAGTTATTCCAGTCGAGTTCTGCCACAATGCCTGCTGCCAGGTCATGGAGCATGATTGAAGCAGCTGTTTAAAGCAACGAAAAGGAATACTGCTTTTCTTTCTTCTGCTCTATTTTTTTCACTTACAATGACAAGCAGAGAGAGCATGTTTATTTTTTGTACTCCATAGCTAGGTATAGAAAAGCTAGAATGTTTCTGAATGTTTACGCATTCGAGTAAGTGTAGCTTTTTTAAATTTATTTAAACACTGACTTATATTAAACTGTTTCTAATATATGTTTTCAACAAGTAACAGGCTGTTGACATTTTTACGTTCGCACTAGACATTTTTTTATTCTTCATGTTTGCAAAGTTTTGCGGGAAAGGTAATAGTGTGACCATGTATTTATAATATGGGATAAAGTACCCCCCCATGCGTACATGATAAGGATATTGTAAGTCACCTCGGAGTTCCATAACCTTATAAAGGAGCTCAGCCTGGTTTCTCTATATGATTATGGAGCTCCTTGGTGACTTGCAATATCCTTATAATGTACGAAAGGAGGTACTGTATCCATTGTAGTGTAACTTGCTGTATTATAAGACAGGATCCACAGTGAAAACATTTGCATTGATAGTAGACTATACCAGATCAATTTTTGTCACCCACTCTCTCTCTGCTTTATAACACAAATCTCCTCAAATGGTTACTTGCCATCTGTTAGTTGTCTGACTGAACATAACAAAACTTCAACACTTTCAACTAGATCAATAGATTTCCTCCAAAAATGGATTTCTATTCCCAAAACGTCTTTTTTTTTTTATCAGTGCTTATCTATTTGCTCTTGAATACATAAATCCAGTGTGTCATTTAATAGGCACGGAGAAGCTAAAACCCTTGGTGCAGACACATAAGAATCAATGTATTCATTGGGGAACTGATACCTTGTATAAAACCTGTGACAATCATGATATGGAGATCTTCAGAAAAGCATGCATTCAACCTCTCTAGCACTTCGACACATTTATTATAATCTCAGCTGCTGTGCCTCGAGATGGCAAAGAAGTGTTCACAATTATTTTGTGCATCTTTACCTAATCAGTTTAGTAAAAGCTTATTTTTCCTCTCATTGGTGATCATAAAGATATTAAAGAGCTTAGACCAAGAGTTGTTCTTCATATAAGGATGCCCATGAGCTTCAATAAATAGTAGTGGTTGGTTACAGCACTGCCTGAAGCAAAGTGGTGTCAAGGGGGTAATATGTATGTGGACCGCACCGGATGTCAGAGAATGTATATTAAGACACAGTAAACAACTAGAAGAAAACACTTGAGATAGTAAGAAGAGTAACACTTCCAAAAACAAATTGGCAATGTAGCTGTGGAAACGGCACAGAAGCATTAGTGTAGAACAAGGTTCATCACCATCCTGGCATATAAACAATTAAAGAACACTATTGCAGTAATAAGCAATGTAGCTGCGCAAAACCATGGAAGCAGCTTAGAATGAACTGTGGAGCGATCATGGCATATAAACAGTTAAACAACTCTACCAATGCAGCCATCAAGTATGACCCTGGAACACCACAAAGAGGAGTGGTCGCATGCTGTAGGAGAATGTGACCACTGGTACACGTAAGAGGGAGACAATTAAGGGAAAGGGATCCCAACAAACATAAGCACTACCAACAAAGGCATTCACTATGTGAATGACCTACATCTATGATTCCTATGTTAATGATCCTAAGGACATGCTTAATAAGATGCAGGGGCTTGATTCACCTGTACTGGCAGATTTGCAAGAGTAGATTTACTACTTTGTCCAGTTCACAAACATTACCAGAATAGGAGAGCTGCACCAAGTTCAGGTTTCAAGCATCTTATTGTGGAGCTTTGGAAAAAGTACTAGCTGTTATCGATAATGGCATTAACACCCTTTCTTCTAGAATTTACACATTAGATAATATTGTTTCATCTGTTGTTGATATTGTGCAGGATGATATGTCTGTTTTATATCATGGTCAAAATCAATTGCGGTCTATAATGCAGTTTGCATGGACTTTGCAAACGTTGAAGGCTGGGAAAGTGCCCTGGGACTACATGAATACATCGTCTTTATTCCTTCCGTTTAATCTGACTGCGAAACAACAATTCATGTCCATAAAAGATGCAACATACTCCTTACTACATATTGAAATGTTAGAACCTTTGCCTTTCTCTGTTGCCGAATTGAACTCAGCTGTGTGGCTTATCCACGGATTAATCACGTTACCATTTCCTTTGTTTAAGTTCAGTTCGTGCATGAAACATTATGCCCTAGGCAGATATGAACCGTTGGGTACTGCTTTCCTGCATGAGGTTTGGTCACTCCCATTTACATACAGATGCATGAGAGAAGGGAAAGAAGTTTAATTGAAGGGCGAGGAATGCACTTCTACGCCTGATCACTCAGTAGTCTGTAGGCACATCCAATTGCATGGTGCATGTAACATTCAGGCACCGAATTTAGCTTGCGTCCTGAAAGGGATTCCAGTGCCAGCTATTACGCCCTCTTTCACATTGTTAGCTAACGGTAGTTATTTTAAATAACTAAGCTTGCTGTGGGATGCTAGTGGGAATTCCCTACATTGTGACTGTATCGCAAAGAGTAGTCTGCTGTAAAAATGTCCTTTTCCCACCCACGCATGGGCGGCTGGATGTCTCCATCTGGCCTTCCATCCCAACCTTGAAAGCAGAGTTCAACAAGATGAGCAGAATAAGGGCTCTATTGTCTCAAAAAGAAGTGGCTCTGACTTCCTCCCGTGAAACATTTGTCCTTCACGTGGCTAACACCCGCACTGAGGTGCATGCGCTTTTAAATACTGATCTCCCCCTTCATTTCGGGGCTCTGATTCACACTATATTCAATGCCTCGTCAACAACTGGCTTGGTAAATGTTTTCAAAGTTGTGGGCTCCGGCCTCGTGACCTCCTTCCAAACTATCTTTGGTGTGATACTGGCATTTTTTTTATTTTATTTTTTCCAGCGTCTTTGGCGGGCTCCCGTTGATTCTCGCCCTCACGGCTGGTGTGCTGTTGTTGGTCTGCTTACTGCGCAATGGCTGCACAATTTGTGTCACACGACAGCCTGTCCCGGCTGCTCCATCTTCGTAACCGGATGCTTGAATATTATGGAACATTGCCGCTGGCCACCTTAAGCATAGCCAATGGATTGTCCTTCCGGTTTTCATACTTTACTTGCATAAAACCTGTTTTTCACTGCCCAGATTGTCCTTTCAAATGGGCTCTGAATTTGTGCTTGTCAAACTCGGTGTCTCCTGCCCCGGGTTATGATCGACTGAGGAGTCCCTTAGTGGCTCATGAGTTGGACTGTTCTGGTGTCAGGATTATGGCCTGTGGAGCGGCACATGGAGTCCTAGGGAATTGGGACATCGGTACGGCAGCGTATGACTTCTTGGCAAGAAGTTTTCTTGAAGAACACGCCAGTTTTCCTCCGATTGTGCTAGAGGCTCCAGTTGTCGAGGAACATATATGTTTGTTTGCTTTATTGGACTGGACGGCGGAAACTTATGCAGAACATTCTAATGACTTCCTCTTGGAAGCTGTCGCTACTTACTGTGCTTACACGTTGATGGATTAACTTGGATGTTATCCAACTTTCCTTTTTTGAACTACACTTTTTTTCCCCCTCCATTTCCTTCGTTTTTTGCGGGTTTTTTTACTTTTTTATTCTTTTTTTCTTCGAACATTCACTCCCCTTTATATGGATTTCCAATACATGCACTTGGTTCCACACTGTCTAACTTGAACTCTGCGTTCCTTGATTATATCCCTAATAGTTCGTGGTCTGATCAAGGGAGGGTGTAATGGAGGCGGAGTTTTAGATGACACACATTGCTATGTTAGCATAAGCGTCTTAGATGTGAGAAACGCCATCTTGCCGCTGTTGCACACGACACTACAGATAGATGTTATTATTTGAAAAATGCTTGCTTGCCTTTTCTTCACATGAGAACTGTCTGTTGTTCACATCTCTAGATGTGCACTGCGACCTTGGTCTGAACATTGTGTGCAGAAACAGTCTGAGCCACCAAACAATGTATGTTTTTGAGTTCAGGTTGATCGGCCCACGCTCTAGCCATAACACGCACACAGCTGCAAATATCTGAAAGTCGAGCGCCTTATATTTTGCATGCACTAGACACACATTCTGGAGGAGAACTTTTCCAGGCGCAGAGCAAAGCTGATCCTGTGATGTGATTCACCTAAGCTGATCTTTACGGTATGGGGTTCCCCATTCAAACCTAGAGACCTTCTATTGGTATAATAATACTAGTTTACTAGTGAAGGGAGGGTGGTTGTATTCCACTGTCATCTGTAATATGATTTCTCCCTTCATTTTCTATGGTATTGTAACAATGCTGATGGTTTTCATTTTAATCATTTGTCTGTTTATGTTAGCCAAAGTACTGCATCTTCAGACACGTAGTTTATAAAATAAACATTTTAAACTTTACTGTGTCTCTGAATACTCTTGTTGTGGACTGATATGAGAATAATAACAAACAGGTATTTCTGATTCCCACCATTCCTGAGAGTACTCTGTCGCATGTTCTGGGTTGTCTAATCATTGGTAGCTTCTATATGGTATGAAGAGCGAATGAGACACTGATGCTGGTCGGATAGGGGTTCTGGGTACTGAGGTGAGTTTTTGGTACACCGCAATTCACTGAGGTCCTGGTTTCCTGCACATAGTTCTGTGCATGAGCATAATCCCTGCAACAATATGACATTCCAAGCAGGATCCCATTCCTGCAGTGCAGAGGTTTCCAAGATGCACTTAGAAACCCCCATCATCTTTACCCCATCAATTCTACGGTTGAGTCATTCCTGTTTCCACCCTGACATTTATGCAGCCCTTAGCTGGAGTAAACATATGACCCTTTCTAGGGTGGAGATTAGATTGTGAGAGCTGACAAACATCTGAGTCTGTGGGTATTCACAAGCTTCCAAAGGTAGCTATACCTGGAACGCCGACATTTCCATCCCTTGAGTGGGATTTACTGATGTGGAGAATTTCTCACTTGTGACTGAAATCTCTGCACAAGTAAAAGGCTTGCGTCTGAGGAGTAAAGAAGGTAATTTCCATTGTAAGGTTACATTTAAAAACAAATGTACCTTAGTGAATAAGTCCCTCTGTGTTTAACGTGCTCAGCACGTTTTCAGGATTCAGAATCGGACCTCATAAGCTAGTGATGTTTCCACTTAATGGTTGAATGCCATATGCCCAGCGATATCTATTCCTCCAAATATTGATATGGTTACCTGGGCGTAGTAGTTACACAACATAATAATGATTTTTTACAACAGTAACCCATGCAAACTATTGATTGACTTTTGGGAGGACACAACACACTAGAGGAAAATGCTACTCTTCTTACAGGGAAGAACAGCACTGTTCATTATCACACTGTCTAGATTTCACTATATAATTCAGAACACATGGTTTTGGATACTGGATGACTCCTTCAAGAAGTCCAACTCGGTACTCAAATCGCTGCTCTTGGATGGGACATATCCAAAATAGCCTTAAACATGTGTTAAAATAGAAAATATGTATAAAAATTAATTAACGACAATGATAACTTCATTAGGTATTAACACAAGAAATGTTTTTTAAAATGGCATGTAGTTAGAATGTGTAAAATGTACCAGTCATTAATTTTCACTGGTAGGCCTCAACTAAAATTCGCTTTTAATAAATAGGAGCTTTTAGGAAATGCTGAACCATGTTATTTGTTAGCTTGACCTTAATGTGACTTACTCAGATTTTGTCATATTTGCAGAATGTGCAGAGTTTATATAATGTGTTCCTTTCTTAAGCTACATATTCTTGATGAACCAAGCTTGAACTTTCTATCTCATGTTCATATAATTCTGAATAGAGAATCACACATTTAACGATAAACGTATACTTTTAAGAAATATGAATGCCATTACATAACTAGAGATCAGCAAGCAAATGTTTCTGTCTTTGGTGTAGCTTATTGTTCCTCAGTGAAACATTGAATAAATGATAGAATAGACACTGCAATAGACTTCCCTGGGAATCAAGGTTACCTGTTCCCAGTTATACAAATGTTTAGTGCCGTCGGGGACATATTTGATAGTGGACAATGAACTCCATGTTTTTGCCGTGGGAAAGGAAGGATGAAGCTGCTCACCATCGGAAGATGTCTTCCCATTGGACCGGAGTGACCAGATCCTCAACATTGTTACTAGCATGTTCTCATGTCTTTTATATTGGTGTGTGTTTCTAGTTGGTTAGCGCTCGCTCACCCTTTTTTATTCCCACTTCTTCAATCAGACCTTCACTTTCACCCGCACCCAGAGCTATTTGCTGTAAGCGATTGCTGTTGCCTGACATTTTGTAGGTGACATTTCTTTTTATCCTTTTACCCTGATGGGTGTGGCTACTTCTGCATCTGTTTCCTTATTTTCCTACTTGAGACTTATTCTTGTACGGCTTGCTACTGCAACTGTAAGCTAATGTTTTTGGGGAATTGAGACTCGACTGAGTTTCATGAAGTACTCTTTATGAGGAGTTCAACTACTTAATTCTGGTTTTGATTTTGATGCTCCTTTGATCTCGCTCATTTCCAGAACTCTTTATGGGTTCTATTACGTTAGATTCCTTTTAGATAGAGTAGGGACTAATTCCTTCATGGAACACGCTTGGTAATTTGCATTTGAATTGTAATCGATGACTAACTGTATTTGTTAATTTCAGTAATTGGATTTATTTGATTTACTAATTGAATAAAAAGAGAAATAATTTACTAATCTCCTCAAGAGAATAATTTTTGAAAATCTACTTTAAACTATCATCATTGACTGAACTTAAACTGTAAATTATGATGATTGACTTAGCTTCCACTCACAAACAGTGGCAAAGATCAGTCTCCTTGAAGAAGAAGATATAGCGTGGAGTTGGAGCCCATTCTTTTAAGTCACAGGTTGAACTTGCACTGGAGAGTAAAATTTGGACTTTTTCGCCTTATCATGTTAGGGTGAAGTGTTTAGCTGGTGGAATTTCACTTCCTAACATTCACAAATTCTATTGGGCCTCCCTATTGGTCAGCACTTGTTACTCCTGCCCCCTCCCCCCCTTTAAGATGACCCATCACTTAGAACTGACAAATATTTTTTGGATGACAAGGTCCATCTCGCCACACTTTATGGTGGACCAACCTAACTTGCCAATCCTACTCTGGGTAGAACTAAATGATGGTAGATAGCTGCCTTCATGGTGGGATGGAAGGGTAAGCGACCAGGAAGTTTCCTCTGTGGATGGGTGCTGGTCTGTTCGATTTAAATACTTGGAGGGAAAAGATTTAGGCAGGATATTTAATTAGGCTATCTAAACTAACATCCAAACATTTGAACATGTAAGTGGGTGGAACACTATTTAGGTTACATAATTCTTTAGCTCTTTACAAGTTCTTCATGCTCTCAGAAAATGTATAGCTATTTCTAAGGAAAGAAACTCACAGTATTCATCAATAGAGGGCTACTTCTGAGTCACTGATGGAAAAAAACTTGTCACACTGACATATCGAACAGTAATTACCAACTCCCCCAAAACGTTGAATTACTAGAGCCAAGATGGGAGAGAAACCTGGGAACGTTATACGACTGGGAAGAGTCCTCAATGTATCATAGGGAATTAGTAATTGCAGCCGTTTCATAGTAGTACAATTCAATATTTTGCTCAGCGTATATTACACAGGGGTCCAGGTGCATACGTTGGCAATAGCTTCTATGGATGTCTGCCTCAGGGGTTGTTTACCCAATATGGTATATCTCTGGAATGAAACTGGTGATGTCCTGGGAAAGATGCAGTGAATTCCCACTACTGTGGACATGGGGCAGGCAAGATCTGCCAATTTATAAGAAGGTTAAAGTGAATCTGGGTCTGGTGGTAGCATGAAAGGGGATGTGACAAAGACGTGGGTTAGTGCTCTTGCCCCAGAGTGAAATTATGGTGTTGAAATGTGGACTGGTGCATAGTAGCCAAAAAGACAACATGCTCTAGTAAAGACTGTCCCCAGAGTTTTAGGAGCTATGGACCATGGAAAAAGTTACTTTTATATATCACCCTTGTTCAAACTGCTGTTGGGTGAAAGATATGGAAATTATTGTCCTATTTACCTTTTGGAATAATCTTTTAAATTGTTTGGGGTGGTCTTGTTGAACAGAATTGATACCTCAACTGAACAAATGCCGTAATTCCCCTATGTTTAGAAGGAATTAGAAGGGAGATCGGGATGAATGAACAATCTTAACTAAATGTGTGGACTTAAGAAGAAGGTGCAATAAGAGTAGACTTTTAATTCTGTCTTGTTTCAGGAGTTGCTTTACCTAAACCATTTGCACACCATACAATGGCTAAAATTGTAATGTAAATATGTGGGCGGGCTTTCAGGTATAATGTTTGCTACCACATATTAATCTAACTGCTTTATTTTGTCAGACATTATGTAAACACAACATTCATAAACTACTAAATTAAGTATTTCTGAACCGCAATAATTGGCCCAAGTTGGAATTATTTTGAATATTCTATATTGCACGCTTAAAGATGTTTAATGCCTTTACAGCTCTTCCAAAAATTATTCCACCAGCAATTATAAGCCACATCCAGTTAAACACTTTCCAAGCAATTTTGGGACAGGGGAGCCCCTTGCAATTCAAGAGTCAAAGTCCAAGCGGAAGTCTAGAGGGGACTTTCATAAATATTTCCATGCAGCGCAAATCAGTGATTGATAAAGAGCAGTGATTGAAAGTGCAAAACTCTGGACGCAATCTGAGAAGTGGTTACCCCAACCCCTTTCTGGAACTACAATGATTTCTGATGCACCATAGCGATTGACAGCCACTGCTATCTTCCACCTCCAACTTGTGATGTATCTCAGATCACCCATAAAAATCAATGAGTCGGTGTCAGACAATATAAGATCTCATACAGCCTCACCCCCTTCTCTTTCTAATGTTTATGTAGCCTTTCCATCATGGTAGTGCCCAGCTATATTTGTTGTCTTGATGAGAAGAGGCTTAGCTGCCTTTATAAAAATGTAAAGGTGTTTTATTGTGAACTTACATCAATATTTACTGATGCTCGGGCGTGGTCTGGCGTCGGCCAAGATGTTCTTCTCGCTCCGTCCGGGCCCTCCCTCTGGCCCGCAACATCTGTCCTTAATCCGATCGCTGGACAGCGAAGGCGGCCAGCATTGTGCCCTCAGTGGCGTTCCGAGGCGATAGAGGTGTCTCCAACATCGGAGGGTGCTACGGCCGGTGTGCTGTGAAGAGGAACCTGCCTGGCGCTCACTGCGGAGCTCCGGACGGTGAGGGGCGGAGTGGTGTTGCAGCGCTACCCACCCCTGATGTGTGAGGCGCGGGATCTCTGCCACGCGAGATCCGCTGCTTGGGGCCTGTGGCGGACACTGCATTGGGTGCCGGCGAGGAGCACCCTGTTGGCCGCGCTGCCGATGGGCTGCTGGCGCTGAGCTCCCCGAGGCCTGATATCGCTCTCGGTGTGCCCGCTGGTGGTTCTTCTACCGCGCTGGTGTACCCGTGCTGAGGAGTTGTGCTGCGGTGGCCGGGACCTATATAGCGTGATTTGAGGGAGCCGTGGCTGCCTGTACGGCTCCTCCCTGCGCTATCCTCTGAGAATACTGGCCCTGGGATCAGGGCCAGGCTGACTGTTTGCCCCCCTGTGGTTTGGACTGTTGCCACACGGGCCTGCGATGTGGGGCCTCTGATTATTGCTGCACCTGGGGCGCGGCTCCCTGGGCCGTAGAGAACATGTGCTGCTAGCGGCTCAAATCCTGAGAGGTGCCCTCCCCGTGGTTTGCCTGGCAGTGCCCTCAAGATCATGACCTACAGCTGACGGAGGTGAGGCTGGGCTGAGGAGTTTGGGGGGGACCATTCTTTGCTGAGTGAGGGCTCCAGTGGGTCTCCTCATTCGACGCAGAGAGACTAGTGACTAAGTGGAGAAGCTGGGCTGCAGGGACTGGTGGGCGGCCCAGTCTGAAGTTGTGAAGATCCATAGGGCATTGGGAGCGGCACTCTTCCCTGCAAATCCTTTTGCTCAGTCTCATCCTGGAACGTCCTATAGGGGTCCCCGCATGCTGTGAGCAAGCATGTCTGATACGTTTTGGAGCAGGCGATAAGAGGAGAGATCGCGACCGAATTGTGCGCCAACGGAATTCGGCGCCCAGAAGTGGCCTGCAGCAGGCTTATTTGGGGGTGAGGGGGCTTTGGGTCCCTGTACAGCAGGAACTTGATCATGCCAAACCAAACCAATTTATTAGTCTGCTGTGCAGACTAATAAATTGCAGTACCGCACCAACTGACGCCCAAGGAGGGGGCAACTGGGGGGGGAAATCGGACAGAGAAGAGCCGTCCCTTGGCTCAATCATGTCAGCGATCCTGGCCCTGGGAACGACTTTGGAGACCAAAATCGATAAAGTTACCATCGAAATGAACCTGATGAGGGCGGATATTAAGAAACTTCCGAGAGGGGAGCTACAATCCGCGACGTGCAAGCTAGAGGAGCGCGTACAAAGACTGGCGCATCAACACATGCTGATGGCATTGAAGCTGGATGATCAGGAAGGGAGGGCCCGCCGCAATAACATCAGGGTGGTGGGAGTACCGGAGGGGGCGGAAGGCCCCAGCATGGATCTCTTCAATGAGAACCTTATCCTGAATCACCTTAAGCCTAAGAGACTGCCTACGTTCTTTACCGTGGAGAGAGCACACAGGGCCCCGATCCCCAAACCAAAGGGCTCCTCCTCGGACGATTATTGTGCGCATTCTTAATTTCAGACACCGGGATTCCATCTTGCAGACAGCTAGAATGTGTGGAGACCTTCTTTCCGGATTTCACGTTGAGAGTACAGCAGGAGCGGCGCACGTTCGATGGTGTGAAACGAGCCCTGCGAGTGAAGGGGACAAAGAACACGATGTTCTTCCCAGCCAAGCTTAAGGTTCTAGACAATGACAAGTCTCTGTTCTTTACATCTCCTGCTGAGGTTCAACAGTGGCTGGATGGGGGCTCTCATCGGTCACTAAACCGTCGCAATGAAGGGGACTGGCGAGGGAGTCATTACCGTACTCTCGAGTCTCCGCCTCGACTCCGCGAAGGGGACAGATCGGTATCCAGATCCAGAAGTTCCCTGTCTGGGAGTGACGCACGATCTCCCGGGAAGTGAGGGACCGGACTCATTGCTGTGTATTGTTGTATAATTTTGTGGGACTTAAGGTACAGTCTCGATTGTCCAATTTAAGAGCTCCTATTTCAGAGCGATAGATGTCTGGGGCACGTCCGGATGGGACACTGTTTTGTACGCTGTGGCTCTATGATGTGTTGAGGGTGGAGTTGGGGGCCCGGGAGGGGGCGTTATTTTGTGGTGGTGCCAGACAGCCCTACCTTAGTTTCTTGTTTATTAGGGTGACAGGCGTTTGAAGTGGAGGGTACATATGTTATGTTTCGGGGTTTGTGAGTTTACTTGGTTATGATAGATGTTCAACATATAAACGATTACTTCAGCTAACAACATACTGGCTCTATGCCAACAGAAATGGACTATAATGTGTACAACTGTATCTGCATGCATTCTACAAAGTTGATATGTAACTTGTATTGCTGATGTTTCAGAAGTAATGCGAACTGTTGCAATGTAATAATTGTCATGTACTTAATACTAATGATAATAACAATAAAAACAAATTAAAAAAAAAATAATAATTAGGGCAACAGGCGCTCTGCTATTTGGGATGAGGGCAGTTTCAGACCTACAAGGCAGGGTTGCAGGGTGGGGGTCATTGGTAGGGGTTTTTGTTTTTTTTGTGTGGTTTTGTTTGGTTCTTGCTTCAGATATAATGCTGCAATTATTGTGTCCGATGACGTTCTTAGACGAGCTTGGTCTTGCCGCACGTAACTTGGGGGGTCTCTGCTTCCTGGGAGGAAAGGGGGGGGGGGGGGTGGGCGTAGGATGAACACATGGCCACACAACCTACCAAAAAGCTGACATTCCTCTCCTGGAATGTGAACGGCTTGGGGAACAAGATTAAACGCACTATGGTTCTACAGTATTTACACAGGCACTCCCCAGATGCTGTCTTACTTCAAGAGACGCTCCTCAGGGGGAACAATTACTTGGCTCTCAATAGGTACGGAAACACAATGCAAGTCCATGCTGGTTTCACATCGGGCTCCAGGGGCACAACCATACTCATTAAAAATGCGATCCCTCTGGTGATACAGCTCACATGGTGCGACAGATTGGGTCGCTATGCGGCTTTGTCAGGAACTTGGGAGGGGCAGGTGGTAAATATATGTTCAGTGTATATTCCCCCGCAATTGCACGACCTTACATTTCCAGATCTTAGTCTGCTTTTCCTGGGTTTCCCACCTGGTCTGTTGATGCTGTGGGGTGACATGAATGATACACTCATGCCGGAACTAGATAGGGAAACTCTCCCCGCGGGAGCAAAAGGGCCGCGTCCACTGTGCTCATTTGTGAGGGCTCTGGGTCTGACGGATCTCTGGAGATATCACAATCCCAGGTCTAGACAATATACTCATATATCCGCGGCACACGGCAGCGGGCTCGACTTGATCATATCTTCACACACACTACCTCGGCGGGCCTCTTTCAGGGTGGGTGCCACAAGGCGCAAGGAATATCCGATCATTCACCGGTGGAGGTGCAGCCTCATGTGCCAGCTCGCGACCGGTTTCTCCCTCCACGACTGGATCCCTTCATGTTTCGGGACCAGGAATTCCGAGAGAGCTTCGAGAACCGCACAGAACTTTACTTTGCTGAAAATGTTGGCTCGGTTATCTCAGCTAGTATACTCTGGGAAGCGTACAAGGTGGTAGCGAGGGATTTTGTGAAGGCCACGTGCGGTGCTAAACGAAAAGAATGTCGACTCCGGTGTGAGGAACTCGAACAGGAGATCCTCGCCTTGGAGCGCAAAGTATCTGCGGACTCTGGGGATGTTGAAGGGCTGAAGCATTCCCTCAAACTCTAAGTGCAATCCCTTCGGGGCCTTCCCAACAACTCGGCCTGGGCCCACACGCACAACACAGAGTATATGACTTAAGTGACAAAGCCAACAAACTGATTGACTGGTTGGAACGGAGGGACCGGAGCCGCAATTGGGTCTCCGAAATTCGATCCGCAGAGGGGATACAAGGTGGTACAGGGGAGGCCCTAACGGAAATTTTCACCAAATACTACGAAAACGTTTATCGTCCCAATCCACATCGGGGGAACCGGAATGCACTGAATTGCTGCACGACATTTCTCTGCTGACCCTTGAACCGGAGGATAGGGAGATGCTCGAGTCTGACTTCCACTTGGAAGAAGTGGAAAATACCATGAGAGAATTGCAGTCTGGGAAAGCGGCGGGTCCAAATGGGCTCCCCACTGAGCTGTTTAAATGTGTGGCGAGCAAGCTGGTTCCCGACATGCTCGACATGTTTAAGGAAGCGTTCGCAGTGGGGCAAGAATGGCAACTATTGTTGTACTCCTTAAAAAAGGTAAACTGCATGACCTCTGCAGCTCCTACAGGCCCATCTCTCTCTTAAATTTCGTGGCAAAGGTTCTAGCGAAGATTATTGCGAATCGGTTGGGCCCAGTTCTGCAGTCTCTGATACACCCGGATCAATCAGGCTTTATGCCCCATAGGAGTACGAGGCTCAACTTGAGACGTCTATATGGAGTCATGTACATGACTCAGAGACAGCCTTATGTTCCAGCCGCTCTCCTCTCATTGGATGCGAGGATGGCGTTCGACAGTATCGAATGGCCTTACCTTTTTGCTGTTTTGGAGAAGGTGGGCATTGGCCCGCAGCTTCAAAAGTGGATTTGGTTGCTATACACTGGCCCGAGTTCAGGTTAACGGGGTTTGCACTGCATAGGGGGCGCGTTAAGGGTGTCCCCTGTCCCCGATGTTATTTGTGCTTGCACTGGAGCCCTTGGTGGCATGGATTAGGAGGGACCCGGTGGTGAAGGCAATTGATCTAGGAGTGAGGGGGCTGGGAAGAGCGCATCTAGTATGCGGATGGCATTCTATATACACACCGGCCCGACAAACGTTCCATTGGCTCATTCACATAATAAAATCCTTTGGTTCTTACTCAGGATACCGTATTACCTGGGATAAGTGTCTGGTCTTTTCTTTAGTGGGGGACCCCCCGGCTCTGATGTCGGCATGCTCGGAGATGGTGCTGCAGGATAAATTTAAGTACTTGGGCATATGGATAACCAAGAATGAGGCAGAGTTTACACAACTGAACTTGCAGGTGCAGTTATCCAGGCTGCGGGATGATGCAATGCACTGGAGGGGGCTTCCGATCTAACTTATGGGACGAGCAGTCCTCTTCAAGATGATGTCCCTTCTGCACCTACTGTACGCTGTCCAAAACACGCCCTATCGTATTCAGGACTCTTTCAAACGATCGAATCCAAACTATGCCAGCTTTTGTTGGGGGGTGGGGTGGCAGTCCCAGGATTGCGCTCAAGAAACTACAGAAGGGGATGTATAAAGGGGGCTGGCTGTCCTAGACCTGAGGAAATACTACTGGGCTGCTCATCTTATAAATGTTAATGGGTGGGTCTTTTCCCCAACGGATGAACCAGCATACAGGGTGGGCAGATTGGTCTTGGGTGAGTGCAGTTACTTGGGGGAATTGTACACCGCAGGGGTAGGGGCTCCGTACATCTGCCACCATACACTAAATCGGTCATAGATATCTGGCATGCAGCAACTAGAATGACGGGGTGGGAGTCAAAACTCACTGAACAAATCCCACTATGGGAGGGAGACTTTCTGAAATAAGTGCACAGAATACAGGGGTTTCGGAAGTGGAGCCTTATAGGTATTGACGTGCTCAGGGACGTCTGGAAAAGTGGGAAATGGTGACATTCGATAGCTTGAGGGTGGGCTTCCAAATTGGGGACGGGGAATTTCTTAGGTACAGACAGTTGTGTTCAGCACTTCATTGCCACTTAAAAGACGGAACAGTGCTTCCATAATATGCACCATTGGAGGATAGGCTTCTTTTGCACCCCATGATTCAGAAGGCGGTGTCACTGACGTACAAAAAATGGGTAAACAATACTCCGGATTGCCTGGGTCCCCTGCAAGAGGCCTGGGAATCGGATGAGGGATTGTTGGAAGACTATGATTGGGCAGAGGCCCTCCAGTGTCCCATGGAAATAGCCATTAGAGCGCGCTTTCGACTTGTCCAGCTCCGTATCCTCCACAGGTAGTATGCCACAAGAATGGTACAGGCCCGTATTTAGGGCGGGGGCTCCGAGCTATGTGCAGAGATGCAGAGAGCGGGGTCATTCTTTCATACTTTGTGGTCCTGCCCAAGGATTCAGAAATATTGAACAGCATTGCCCAGGTGATGGAGGCGGTGGTGGGGGCACAGGTACCGCTGGAATCCAGGTGGCAAATCCTCTGTCACGGGAGAGATCACGTGGCCGAAGTGGGCAAGGTTGTGGCTAGCCTTGGCACGGGGAGTCGCTAAGAGGAACATAGCACGCGCATGGGGGGCTGCGGAACCCCCGACTGTGGCTGCGTGGCTCCATGATATGGATTGGTGCCATGGTGCTGAGAAGGTGGTGGATCAGAGTCGCGGATGTCCTCGCAAATGGGAGAAACTATGGGGGTCGTGGACAGTACACAGGGGTCTGTGATGGGTTTTGAGGGGTATGGAATGGGTTTCCCGGAGGGTTTTTAGAGGCACACTCTAGTGGGTAGCGGGCAGCATGGCCTATAATATTATATATGGTGTTTTATATGGTTGTGAATGGGTGCCATGTCTTGTATATGCTTTGTCTATATATTATGTGATATTCTTGCATCTGAAGCTTGTTTTGATTTAATAAAAAGAAATTAAAAAAAAATATTTACTGATGTTATGCCTGTGTGGGATAAGGTCTGACCCTCACAATGCCACATTAGCCGCCTACTCGTTATCCGAGATTACCGCCCTGAATCACATATTTTGCTGTTTGTGGGAGCCCCTCATATCTTGACATTGCTTAGCTGCTCATTGCGGCCATATTCCATACATGTCGTTATTCATTTGCAATAACTGGTGCATTCATATTTAATATTAAGCTCCAAATATGTATTACATTTATCTTGTCTTTTGATGGTATGCTTTTGGTTCATATATTCATGTACTGATTGGAAAAGCTGGTGCGTAGAGAAAGGTATGATGGCTTTGGACTTTAATGCGAGCGGGCAAATTAATTGGCACATTATTTTTCTCATCTGACAAGAGTATGAGGTTTATTTTTCTCAAAATAAACCATTTAGAGAGTATGAAATGAGTGTTCACAGGCTTCCCTACGACAGAGACCTGGACTTTAAAGACATTGCAGACGGCAGAGACGCGTGGCTAGATCGTCATGCCCAATCGACTCAACATTTCTACTGTAGAGACACAATTTGGCCTCCTCACGCAAACCGGCCCGACAGACTTGAAAAATACACAAAGTTCAGGTACTGAAGTGTGTGGACTTAATTAAAATAACAAACCCACCTTATGGAAAATCCTTTGACGCTTTGAAATTTGACATGCAGGGATTCTTAACAAAAGAACCATATGTTTGCTTACTTAATATTTACATTCTGTGCTTTCGTGTTCACTTCAAGTTTTTATATTTTTGCAACGATCTACTTTCATTTATTCTGCACTAAAATTGGCTTGCAATAAAGCCTTTAAATATAACAACGTCGATTGCTTGTGTGTGCGCACTTGCGACAAAATGCCAGACCCCTCACCGATAATAAATCATATATACCTGACAGTTCGTTAAGTGTCCAACACGCATTATCTCCAGTCTCCAGGTGTGTTAAGGGAGATACGTCGGGCACTACTTCTCTGTTCCTTCTGCTTAAGTTGGCCCAAACCTGGGATGGCCAAAGGACCAAAAGGTTTCTACAAGGTTGTGTTCACGTAATATTTCTAAATACGTAATGGCTGCCTATTTACGTCTACTTGTCTGACACAGAAACTCAGCACAAGTACGTCTTTGACAGGGGCCAGTAATGCGGCTGCAGACATCCCAGCTTAAGCTGCATATTGACCTGTTTTTATTCTAGCATGTCAAGATGGGCGAGGCCTCTTCCAGCTATAGAGCCTTTTATTAACGTATAAAGACTGTCCCTATTCTACTTATTCATTTTGTCTCAATTGATAACCCCAACTCGCCTTTTAATAAGATACCTCTTAAGTATTATTGTTAGGTGTTTCCATTCTCCTATGCTACTAACTTTCAACCCAACAGTATCTTTACCACACACGTTATGTCGAGTCCTGTAGCTTTGGGTCCAAAGTTCCAACAATTTCTATGATGAACGGTGATACTGTCCACTCCCTAACTGTAGATTCAATTCACAGTCCTGTAGATATTGACTATGATTCCTGCGTAGTGCTGGAGACATCAGGAAGTACTCTTGGGCACAGAAATATATATATATATTATTATTTTTTTTAAATAAGAAGCATTTTCTTTTTCAAAATCTACATCGGGACGCAAGGGTAAAGCTTCCCTCGCGTTGTGAGTTGGATTTGGTTTTTTTTGCTATAACGCCAGTGTGTAAAGCAAAACAGAAGGGAAAGTAGACCGCGCTAATGGTGTGGTCTGCATTCACTTTTGATCCGTGCTGGGAGCATAACTGCCCCCCCCCCCCCCCCCCCCCACCTACTTAGACCCGATCATCATGGGAAAAGCAGCATTGAAAGGAGACAATGTCCACTTTCCAGGGCTGCCTTCCCCTAGTGGAACCATGCTTGGGGATCGGGCTGACTGTGTGATCCCCAAGCAGGGATCTGCTCCACTAGGGATGAGGCTTAGGGGAGGGAGCGGCCCTCCTGTGCATGGGCTTGTGAATCATCCTGACCCTGTGCTCAGTCTTTCTGCCTCCCCTGGGGGGGCAGATGTGGGTGTTCATTCCCCCCCCCCCCCCCCCCCGTCTGCCCCACAGGGTTGAGTGGGCGGTCAGATAGCCCACTAGACACCAAGGATGCTATTATGTCGTTATTTCCTTTTGGTGGAGTGGCAGCCTAAATGAATTAGGCTTGTGCTCCCCTCCCCCATCGTGGGCTCCGTTTTTTTCTGATTTCTCACTGGGGAGGAGGGATATGGAGGGGGGGGGAGAATTGGGTGGATGGGTTCCTCACCCCCAATTGGCCCTCGGGGAGGGGCGGACTGTGAAAAGCCCACTAGACACCAGGGATGTTCTTATAACAGTGTTTGTTTTGGTGGGAGTAGCGACCCTAATGGCATAGGCATGCGCGCCACCCTTACCCTGGGCTTGGTTAGTCTTTCTACCCCCCACTTATCAGCCTGATGGATGTGTTCACCCACAATTGGAAAGCCCACTAGACATCAGAGTTTTTTTTAATTGCATTTATTTGTGTGGGAGGAACGGTTCCAATGGGATGTGCCTGTGCGGCCCCACCAATTAGTCTATCTGCTCCCATAGGGGGGTGTTCACCTCAATCTAAAGCCCACTAGACACCAGAAATGTTTGCATGGCAGTATTTCTTTTGGGGTGGTGGAGTTGCCCCAATGACATGGGTCTGTGCTCCCCCATCCCAAGCCCAGTTGGTCCTTCTGCCCCTTCTTGGTGGGGCAGAAAGTCCACTAGACAACAGCATTTTGTCCCATGACATTTTCTTGCGGGGGGGGTGGCCCCAATGGCAAGGGCTTTGGCTCTCCCACTGCCCCAGGACCAATTAGTCTTTCTGCAGTCCCCAACGCGGGACAGATGGGAGTGCTCACCCTGGGGGTGCAGAAGAAACACAAGGGATGTTAGAGGCAATTATTTGGGGGTGGGAGGGCGGTCCCAGCAACATGGGCCTGTGTCCACTCCCCGCACAGGGCCCAGTTAGTCTTTCTGCCCCACCTTGGGAAAGATGGGGGGTTGTTCAGCGCCAAAAGCCTACTAAACACTACTGGTGTTTTTTTTTGGGGGGGGGGGAAGGGCGGGGGTCAGCCCCAACTGCATGGGCCTGTGCTTCCACCCTGCCCCATGCCTTGTTAGTCTTTCTGGCCCACCCCGGATGGGCATGCTAACCCCAAATCTGATCTCCGGAGGGAGGGGGTCAGAAAGCCCACTAGACACCTGGGTTTCATAAAGAACAATTTTTGTGGGGAGAGCGGCCGCAGGGCATGGGCCTGTACTCCCTTCACCCCTATTAGTCTTTCTGCCCCCACCAGGAGGGTGGATGGGTGTGTTCAGCCCAATCTGCCCCCCTCAGGGACAGGAAGGCTACTAGACATCAGGGATTTGTAAAGAACAATATGTCTTTCTGTCCACGTGGGGGCATTGATAGTGTATGTTTAGCCCTTATCTGTCCTCCGGGGGCAGAAAGCCTACCAGAGAATGGTAGCTGTACTTTTTTTTTTTGTGGATGGGAAGTGGCAACCACAAAGGCATAGGTCAGATTTCCCCTCCCTCTGGGCCTAACAGCCTTTCTGCCCAAACGGCCTCGGTGGGAGGGGGGTATCTCCAACTTGTCCCCTGTGGGGCACAAAGCCCACTAGAAAACAGGGATATTAATTTTGCTGTTAAAAAGTAGAAAAATAAAATTTGGAGTGTGGATGGACCACCCTGGTGTTGGACATATCTTCCCGTCCTAAAACCCCCGACAGTCTTTCTGCTCAACTGGGAAATGGAGAATCCTTATTTACATGGCAAGAATGAGGACATTTTGATTTTTTTGGCCGCAAGATTGATACATCAACCAACCAGGGATTATAAAACGTGGCTAATCACCCAATAGGGTATCCAAGCCCTTGCAGGCACTGGAGGCTTATTCGAACAGCCAGGTCTTGAGGGTCATTTGGAATTTGGTAAGTGAGGTGATGGTCTGGAGGTGTGTGGGGAGGCTGTTCCAGGTTTTTGCTGCAATGTGGGAAAAGGAGCGTCCTCCATTTCTGCTTCTGTAGATGCAGGGAATAAGGAGCAAGTGAAAGGGAGCCGGAGCGTAGTCTTCTCGGTGGTTGGTGAAGTTGAGGAGGTGGCTAATGTAGGTGGGTCCTTGGTTGTGTAGAGCCTTGTGTGCATGGGTCAGCAGCTTAAATTGGCATCTCTTCTGTTCGGGTAGCCAGTAGTTTCCTGAGGTGGGGTGTGATGTGGGTTTGTCGGGAAAGGCCGAGGGGGAGTCTTGCTGCGGCGTTCTGTATGGTCTGAAGTCTCTATTCAAGGTGTGCAGTGATTCCTACATAGAGGGCATTGCCGTACTCGAGTCGGCTGATGAGGGCTTGTGTCACGGTGCGTCTCGTGTGTAGGAGTAGCCACTTGAAGAGCTTTAGTAGCATACGCAGAGTAAGGAAGCAGGCAGATGAGGCAGCATTGATCAGTGATTTCATGGTGAGCTTCTTGTCAATGATAATTCAGAGGTTTCTGGCGTGGTTGACGGGAGAGGGTGCGGGTCCACCTGGAGTAATTCCATGTGTTGCTGCTGTTGCCAAAGATCAGTACTTCTGTCTTGTCTGTGTTCAGCTGCAGGCAGTTCTTCATCCATTTGGCGATGTTTGTCATGCATCTGTGGATGTTGGTTATGGTGGTGGTGGGATCGCCGGTAAATGAAAGGATGAGTTGGGTGTCATCTGCGTAGGAAATTATGTTGAGACCATGGGATCTGACTATGTTGGCCAACGGGGTCATATATGGATTGAAGAGCATAGAGATGAGCTCTGGAGGACATTGCAGGTGATATCCTTGGGTTCAGAGGTGAAAGGTGGGAAGTGGATCCTCTGGGTTCTTCTGGCGAGGAAGGAGGTGATCCATCTGAGCGCATCCCCTTGGATGCCAATTTAGTGGAGACTTTCGATCAGGGTGTTGTGGGATCTGGTGACAAAGGCTGCCGAGAGGTCAAGGAGGATCAAAGATGCTGTTTCTCCTCGGTCGAGGAGGGTTTGGATGTTGTCGGTGGGTGTGGCTGCGCTGCTGTGGAAGCCGGATTAGGAGGCATTGAGTAGCTGGTTTTGCTTCAAGTGTGTCATGAGTTGATTGTATATGGTCTTTACCAGTACCTTTGGTGGGAATGGGAGCAGGGAGATTGTCCGGTAGTTTTTGAGTTTGCTGGGGGTCGGTGGAGGGCTTTTGGGGTAGTTGTCTGACTTTCGTGTGTTTCCAGGCGTCGGGCATGTTGAGGTGGCGATAAAGGTGTTTAATAGGGTGGTGAGTTCCTGGCCGATCTTTTGGTTTCTGAGGTTGAAGATGCGGTGCAGGCATGGGTTTGTGGGAGCTCCAGAGTGTATGGATTTCATGGTGGAGGTGGTGTCCTTGGTGGAGAGGATGTTCAAGGTGGTCAGTGTGTGTGTGGTTCGTGTTGGTTACAGTGGTAGCTTCTCTGTTGAAGAAGTCCATTGGTGTGGGTTGGGGTTTGAAGTTTCTGTATATGGTTGCGATCATGTCATGGAAGAAGTGGGCGAGGTTGTTGCACAGCTCCTGTGAGTGGGTGATGTTGTTTTCGCTGGCAGCCCAGTTGGAGAATTCCTTAACAATGTTGAAAAGTTCCTTGGTGTTGTTGGCACCGGTTTCGATGCATGCGTCTAATTGCTGTCTTCTTAGTTCCCTCAGCAGGTGGCGGTTGAGGGAGGTCTTGAAGGCTACCCTGCCGGAGGTGTCCTTGCTGGTGCGCTATCTCCTCTCCAACTGTTTGTTCTCTCGTTTCGCTGTTCTGAGTTCTTGGGTGTACCAGCTGGCCTTTTTGGAGGATTTTCTCTGGATGTTGCTCTTGATGGGGACGATGCTGTCTGCGCAATTGGTGATCCAGGCATTGAAGTTTTTTACTCCCTATTCGAGGTTGGTGGCAGTAGCAGGGTTGGAGTTGTTTTGGGTGTTAACCCAGCTGGTTTCTGAGATTTTGTTCCATCTCCGGTGGGGGGCTTTGGTCATCTTGGGGGTGATGGGGCGGGGGCTACAGTTGACGATGGTGTGATCGGTCCATGTGAGTTCTGTGATATGTGGCATATGGACCCACAGAGTAGAAATAAATCTAAAGTTCCTCCTGCTCAAAATGGTGAATGGTTGTACTAATAAGGATCATGCTCTGTACTCCCAAGGAAATCAAATAAACCAAGACATATTGAAAAGTAGACACCCAGTGGCCTCCAGGGTGGTGTGCCTTGTGCGGATCCCAATATGTTTTCCTACACGCGATGCCCTGCAATCCTCCCACTTTGCCTAAAATCACACATTTTCCTCACATTACAGTGAAGGAATGTGCCAGAAACTGTGGAAAATCAAAATGTTCCTTCCACCCAGCATTCCTCCACCTGTTTTGATAAACAGTGTGGCTGGGCCTAGCACCCTAAACACGATAGGCCTCAAAACAGAACATGGAGAAATCGGCAATAGGGGTAGTTAGTGGCAGTATTTGGGCCCAGGGTGTGTGGCCACCAAAGGAAACCTACGAAGCCCAGACATTTCTGAAAACTAGACACCCAGGGGAGGCCATGGTGGTGCCTTGTGTGGGTCCCATGAAGTATTCTTCCTCACAATGCCCTGCAAACCTCAAGCATTGCCTACAATTGTGCAATTTCCATGCATTTCTGTGATGTAAACTTACCAAATCTGAAGGGACCCACAAAGTTCCTACTGCCCAATGTTCCCTCACTTTCCCTAATAAAAACACTATCCCACTTGTGCGGTTGGGCCTAGGGCCAGCTACATGAATGGACAAAACCAGGGTAAATGGGAGTCCTCACAGTAGTTTTCAGAAATGTGCAGGTTTGGTAGGTTTCACTCGTCGTCGGCTGAACTAGGGCCCAAAATCCACAGCTAAACAAAGTGCAAAAAAAGTGTTGGTTTTCAGTGAAAAAAGTTGACGTGTCCATGTAGCGTTTTGAGTCCTTTCCTGTTGCAGGAGCAAGACGCACACACACACACGTGAGGTATCATTTTAATTGGGAGACATGGGGGGGAACGCTAGTTGGTAGGAAAGTTGTTGCTCACCACACATTCCAGAAATGTGAATGTGCATTTTAAACCAAAGTTTGAGGTCTACAAGGGCTTCTGGGCAAAATAAAACCTGGTAAAGGCCACCCAAGTCACACAACCCTGGACTCTGCTGAATGTCTAGTTTCAGAAATGTGCAGATATGGTAGGCTTCCCTAGATGCAGGTTTGGCTAGGGACAAAAATCGCCAAGATTCAAATCAAGCCCTTAGTTTCTTCAAGAAAACCTCAAATGATCTACACAAATGGCCACTTGGTGAATTCAGAATTTTGTTTACTTTTCAGAAATGTTTAGCTTTCTGGCATCACCCATTGATTTTACACCTGTTTCCAACACAAACGAAGTAGTTTGAAAGCACAGAAATTAGGAAAAATGGGCATATTTCTGAAAGCTGGGGTGATGGTGATTTTAAGACAGCAACCCTTTAATTGATACCATTTTTAGGAAAGAGACCAGGCAATTTCTTTCCCCAGAAAACCTAAACTTTAGCTATATTTTGGCTTTTTTCTCTGGTACCCCTCCATGGGAATCTACAAACCCTGTGAACCTTTAGAATCCCCATGGTGTTGGGAAACAATTATGCAAATTTGGCGAGGATACCTTGTGTGGGGGGAAACAAAGAAATGGAGGTGTAAGTCCAAAGTACCCCAAATAGCTAAAAAGAGTTCAGCAAGGGATGGAGAAGCCTCAGAAGTTAAGGGGTTAAGCATTTTTCTTACTATCGTGTTTTGGGAACCTAGAATGGTTTCTAATTGGAGGAAGACCACTGGCTGTGTAGATTTGTATAAATGCGGACTGTGTTTTTTGTCTAGGAAGGAGTGACTAAAGTTTCTTCATTAGTCAACACGCTACCTCGATACATCTATTTAGATGCGCATTGTGTATGTCCTGACACAAGAGTTTTTTCCACAACGGTATATATTGGTCAGAGATTGGCAGCTTCCCAAGCACATTGATATTTACCAATTATAGATAAGTAATGTCTGGCAGAATGATTTGACTGGGACCCCCTTCAGATCCAGAGAAATGCCAATTACAATGGACATGAAAAACAGGCGAACAGCAAAGTCTAATCTTGGGGCAGGGTTCCTTTGCTTCTGGTATAGCCAAAATGGACACAGCTTGCCTCTCTTTCTGCACTACTGTAACTTGGAATGATGTTGCTACATGACCACATAATGTTAATTGTATGTAAGAAGTGATTTCTATTCCTGCAATGTACCTTTGACTAAGCACGAAAAACACAAAAAGGAACCAGAGACGAATATGGGAATATTGATCAATAGATAGTTTATATGGGAACCAAGTACTACTTTGATCAAGTAAAGTAAGCTATTCATGATAGAATAAGTGGTAAATGTCCCATAACATTTACATCATGAGGCGGTCAGTTGGGGAATGTCAGCTTTTTCGGATTTCACAGAATCTTGAGACTCAAGAAAAAACATGCCTGGCTTTGCTACACATAAAAGAAAAATGTCTGAGTATGCAAGCAGCTTATAATTCACCTAGGAACCCTTGCCACTTTAAAGTTTGCTAACCGTAACAGTGCAGTGGACAGGGACACCCCCGTGCTGCATCAGTGTCTCTGCAAAAATGTGGCGATACTCCCATTTAGAATAATGCAATAGAGATGCAGACCAGATTTCTGCCAAGTTAAAAGAAAGATTTCAAATTCTCATGCCATTAATTCAAACTGTCAAAAACTTGAGACATTCACAGGCAGGGCTACTGTGGGAATAGCAAGATAGCATTTTCTAGCTGATGGTCACCATCCCTTGATCGACCATCGTGGATTATTTTGCAAAGAGAATACTGCTAGTGCACTGAATTGTTGGAGTTTTTTTTTTTTTTTTAACTTGATAAATCTAGTTCTGCAAACCAAGCTGAAAAATCTGAATTCTTCAAAAGTTTCAAGACCCACCAAATTGTCATTTTTTTCTACAAGTTTGCATGGATCCATACTCTCTCAATTAAACTGTAACCTCCTTCGCTCCACTGCTGTCCTCCCAGCTCTTCTTTTCATCCTTTCTGTTTATGTATTGTTAAGGTAAAGGTTCCTACAACCTCATCTCCTTTTCATTCCCCAATCGCTTTACCTTGTGTTATCCTCCTGGGAAGAGGCCACCTTGGCCGACCCCCCCCCCCTCCCTCCCAAATTTTCTTCTCTAGAACTATAACTTCAACCAATTTACTCATACATCATTCTCCAACACTCGACAATTGCCCCTGTCAGCACCCCTCTGGCCTTTACCGTTTACTTTTTTTTTGAGTTGTCCTTTCTGAATTCGATGCAGCTCTCTGCACATGTTCTTGCAACAGGAGTTATTATAAAAAATAAAAAAAATACCGCAACCCCAAACTTTTTATTTACCGGTTTCACCATTTTAATTATTTTTCTACATACTATAAATTCCTTTTATTTTATTTACATTCTAGGAAAGGTTCAGTGCAGGATAAATCAAATATTCCTATCGGGTACTAATCAATTTTAGGTATTAAAAACAAAGCACAAAAACAAACTACATTCAAGTGCTTGAGTCTGTTTATGTTACTTACCTGAAGTATGACATATTAAATCTGCCAACACGCATAAGGCCCAAGGGACGCAACCATAACTACTACTAACATAGTTGAGGGTCATTCATATTTTTCGTAATTGGTAAATGAGGTTAGTATGTGGCTATCTCTGAAAAATATTTTTTAAGGTATTTTTTCATTAGATTATGGCACATTCTGGCTTAATTTAGTATTATGAAATGCTTTACTTTTTCCAAAATTACAGGAGAGCTTTCCACAGAAGACATACGCTTTTAACTGACAGAATTAACACCATGAATAGTTCTAATGAAGGATAATTCAGCGGAAAGAGTCTGTTCTGGTGCATTTGTGGGTTTTCTGAGCGTGAAGTAAAATCTTGCTAATCAGAATTTGCAACGAACTACAAGTTTATTTCTGGGCAGAGTTGCAGTGCTTCCAGATTCCTTCTCAGAAACTTAAGTCACATTTTTAATGTTTTAGCTTTGTCATATAACATTTACATGTATCTTAGGTTTACCTTTGTCTAACTGTTCAGATCATGGTCTTGTGAGTTGATCATTGGACCACTTCTATTCTCCTGGCCACAACGTTGGCTAAGTCAAGGAAACATGTCCTGCAGATAAAGTGCCTGGTTAGTGCCAATTACTAGTGTCAGTCATTTCATGACTGTCCTTAAAAATCTTGAACAATACATTCCTAAACCGCACACATTACAATTGTTCAAGAAAGCTGTCATCTAGATCATAACTTGCTTTTAAGATTTAAGCTTTGATCAAATTTGTCATTGGTGGGGACAGGACACAATAAAGTGGTTGACTTATAGAGGTGTGTATCAGGCATTTGACCTTATTTTGCTTTAGGATAATGCACGGATCCATTCTTCATCTGCCAAAGTTTTCCCCAGGTCAAAAACCGTAGGAATTTGGCTTGCAGTCAGTACAGAAAGCGCTCACTAATTAGTCACAGAAAAATAATTACAGAAGAAAAGGACTATAGCAGTCAGAAAAGCTGTGATGCCCGAAATTTGTAGAGAGCAGGGCCAGGACAATGCAAGAAGCTATGGTCAGACAAAGGACTCTAAGGGTGGAAAGTTACATTCTGGAATTTAAGGTCACCGCGACAATCTGAATACGACAACTTCGGTAACACTGCCTCGGCCAATTTCAGTATCTTCCTAATCTGTTGTTACAATGGGCTGTCAGGTGGCAGAGCATTCTGCTATAAAATATTTGGGAAATCTGAAGGAAGACGGCAACACATTTTAAATTGGAAACAACACTTATGTACTAGGATAACAAAGGAATCCTGAAGCAGAAGTAGTACGGAGGTAGCAAAGGACACCACAATGACAGGAGTGTGCTCAACAGCTCCCAAGGGCCAGATTAATAGCCCTTCCAGTGAAATCATGTATGGGGCCACAGAAGGACAATGCCAAAACCGAAGTCTAGTGAGATCCAAGTAGGACAAAGTTCACGGAATGAGATTTGTGGGCAAATTCCAGGAAGGGAAAAATTCAAGAGCTAAAGACAACAAAGGTGACAGAAGAGAAGCAGAGTTTACACTGCACTAGGACATGGGGAAGGCCGTGCATGTCACAGTAATATCAGGCAAATGTATGAATGGTGATCCACCATGTTGAAAAGAGTGTAAGGAATGTATATTGATTATGCGGCCAGCAGCAGAATAGTACTGTCCCTTCAGCAAAGTGGCTGCAGGGGCTGGGGTTGAGTAAGAGAGCTCAACATACAGCAATGAAGTGACACTAAAAGCTGTCAATTGTTGCTGATTCAGCATCAAGATCTGGGTTAACAGTGAAGATAGAAACCAGAGACCGTAAGAGTGGGAGTATACGTAAATAAGAAACACTAGAACAGATGGATATACTGTTCTACAAACCATCCACGGGTGGCAAGACCCAAATTTAGTTCTGGCACAGTTTCATGCATCTGTAACATGCTTAAAGGTGTCACATCAGTACAAATGGACATTTTGTTATTCCATGTTTGTTTGGATCACAAGCAATACTAATTATGATCAGATGTAAAGTGTTACAGGGATACTACCTACACCATCTCAAGAGGACCACTTGCAAAGTTCTTAGCGTTAAAATAATTGTCATGCTGAGGAGAGGCAGAACTTTTGACTAGGTGGACATCTTTTTCTGGGCGCAGTGTTACCCTACTCGGTGGCTTTTATACAGTTAAATATATGTGGGATATCTGTGTGGAAAAAAAAGTTATGTCTTGTGCTCTTACAACTGAACTTCACCTACAAAAACAAACCTTCATAACTGCAAAAGGAACTCAGAAATGAAGACACAAAAACATAACAGGCTTTCCCATCCATAAATAATATTGTGAAGTACCACACTCCATCTAGTTAACTCCCACTGAACTTTGGTAGCCAACTACCAAAGCTTCAACTTGGGCATCATTTGTGAAACATCCTTCCCAATGCACTAAAGTTTGATTTAATAAATTCCCTATGGCAGAACATGGAACTTGCAATACGACCTCAATCCCAAGAGGAACAGAACCCCTCCTATTTCATGAGTCTCTGCAGTCAAGCAGCTCTCAGTCTGGGTGTTCATGACAATAAGTGTTTTTTTAAGTCCAAAAGCATGCTCACCTCTTCAGTGTTGTGGTCCCACCTTGCATGACCAGGGAAAGCCCACTGCGAGAAGGCTACTGGCTGTAGGGGTTTGTTGACAGAATGCAGTACTCCATTACATTTTGGATGCTCACCCATTACGTACACCGTTGAACCGTTAACCGGCATCTCGCCAACTGTACATGTTGACTAAAAAGAAAGAAAAGGGTGTGAAGCCGAAAGAAGTAAAAAAGTTAATGCAGTGAATGTAAAGTAATATCAAATAGGAAAGGCAAACAACATTCTACCTTCACATCTTTTATATGTCTAGCAGATACACCAAATAGTAACAATAGGGAAAAAACAAGCACATGTGTGATCCTGCCTCATGTCAAGGAACTATTGTACCCAGGACCCTTTTGTTCTTACTTTTCTTGGGTTTCTGTTATCTATATTCAGCAAGATGCAAGGCATATTTTACCTCAAGAAAAAGGGAATGCCAATGAATCCCATGAAACGATGAACTAATAATGCAGAAGTTACTAAGGTAGGACCTTATTCTTGCTATCAGATCTTCATTTGCATGAAAAGATTGCCACACATCAAAATACATTGTGGGAGATGAGCCCATGGTATTCAGCTAAATATGTTCTACAGAATTGTGGTGGCCAAATAGCATCGATGTATAGCACCACTGACATAGTTTTGGCACTTACAGAATGGCCATATATAAGATGCAGAGAGGGAAGTTTAAATACAGAGTACTATTCCTATACGCAGAATACCATGTAAAGGAAAGTGGAGTCCTTAATCATGGTCTTTTCTGAAATAGGGTCACAAATAGGTAACAAAAGACTTAATAATTGAACAAGGAAGCCCTCGCCACCAAACGGAGATGCTCAGGTGCTTCAATTTTAGGCATATGGACAGGACGAAGAATAAGAGGGACAAGTCGGGGTCCCTGCTGTCCTGGCTGGCCAATCCGATTAAACGAAGAACTCCTATAATGGCGGTGGAGATGGAGGGAGAAAATGCAATCTACTCTCCGGAGGGGATTAACGTGGCCTTAGCCGAATTCCTACTCGGCCCTATCTAAAAGCATCACACTGCATGACTCCGTGGAGATCCGGGCCTACCTAGGCGGTATAATTTTGCCAAGGTTTGGAGGAGATAGAAGCGGAGGAACTTGAAGGGGAAATAACAATTCAGTAGATAAAAAAAAAGTGCCAGCAGAACTGGCGGAAGTCCAATCTTTTCCCGATGGTGCATCATGGGTTCCCACTGGAGGGACTAGGGAGATTGCACTGGGAACCTCAATGCCTGAAGTACCTGGGGATCAACCTCTATCATGATTGCCAATATTCCCGGAGGGTAACATAGGGCAGGCCATCCGGTCGCTAAGATCTCACATGAACTTTTGGAAGACCCTCCCGCTGTCTGTGGCGGGCCGGATAGCTCTCTAAAAATGACAGCCCTGCCTCACCTTTTATATTTTTTCAACACACTCCTGGTTTGAATACCGCGTGCGACATTTAAGGACCTCGACTCCCTGATGATCGCTTTCATATGAGGACCTGCCCGCAAACGGGTAGCTATGGCCACTATACAACATTTAAGTCTCACACAACAGAGAAAAACTTTATAACAAACATAGCTCTACTGTACGCTAGATATGGGAAAATCAAAAGATGTCGTAATACTGCCCTCACACACTTGGTAGTGTCATGCTTCATCATTGGTCCGCATCATACATCCAGGTGCAGACCAACACTCTGGATGGAGCGCAATTTTTTAGTAAGAAGATGAAGAATAGTGGTGAGGGTAGAGTGTAATAAAGAAAGGCAAAACGAAACACAAAAGTGTAACTCAAATCAAAAAGGAAAACAAATTTTCTCCTGGAAGAAGGGACCAAGAGAGGTGCATATATAATTATAAAACTGCCTAGGGGTTAACCCGCAATTTTTTTTTTTTTGTCAACCTCTGGCAGGATTAAAACCAACGATATGGGGTATTCAGGGAAGGTAACGACCCTTCTATCCCCACTGCAAATACCAACATGTTTCTGCCAGCTTTTTTTGCGCCAAACCAGGTCGCTCTGGCATTCGTCAGGGTGTTGGTCCCTATTTTCTGGTCTGTACCCCGATTAGGGTATTTATTACCTTATTACTCTGTATGTTTGGGCTTTGCCCCAACGTCACTCTTTTCTGGAGATTTCCAAGAGGATTCACAATTCTACAACGAGAGAAAAACATAAAAGAGGGAAAACCATCCATGATTTCCATACTCATCGTTATTCTCATTAGCCTTTTCTCTTTTCGAATTTCCCATGCGTTATTTAAGTGTCTCATTGCAACCTATTCATTCAACACACACCTTTACCCCTAAACGTGAGGACACCACACCACACGTGAACACAAACTACTCAACAAATGACGTGGGTGCACAATCTGGATTTAAAATCCACACGTATATTCACAATACATATACTTAATAGCGGAGATATACCCAGCCATAGCTCTCTCAAGTATCCCAGTGAGTAATATCGATTGCCAATACCTCCTCGCAAGTCCATGTTTACTTACAAGAGTTTACGAATATTTATTCTAAACCCGGGACTTCGGGGATGGTGCTCTTGTCATCACACTCTAGATTTGTGTGATCCATCGAGTGCAGAGGAGAACAAAGTAGAGAAAATTTGTTTTCCTTTTTGATTTGAGTTAAACTTTTGTGTTTCGTTTTGCCTTTCTTTATTACACTCTACCCTCACCACTATTCTTCATCTTCTTACTAACAAATTGCGCTCCATCCAGAGTGTTGGTCTGCACCTGGATGTATGATGCGGCCCAATGATGAAGCATGACACTACCAAGTGTGTGAGGGCAGTATTAAGACATCTTTTGATTTTCCCATATCTAGCGTACAGTAGAGCTATGTTTGTTATAAACTTTTTCTCTCTGTTGTGTGAGACTTAAATATTGGTAAGGGAGTCAGAGAAGACTCAATCCCTTGTTTTCTTCTATTTTGTGATATTTAACAATACAACATTCCAAGACAGATGAGGGGCTGGCAGTACCGTACTGTTAGACTTGGCATCTTTGGTGTGGTTTCACCTGTTTTTTTCCTCTACCGCGTGTATTTTTGATGCTGCGCTGGATTTAGTTTTTGCTGGCTTAGATGCTCTGGGCACTTTGCCACTGCTGATCAGTGTCAAAGTGTAAGCGCTCCCTGTGTAAATTGTTGTTACAATTGGTTCTCCCTGATTGGCATATTTGATTTACTGGTAAGTCCATTGTAAAGTGCACTGAAGTGTTCCAGGGCCTGTAAATCAAATGGTACTAGTGGGCCTGCAGCACAGATTGTGCCACCCACATGAGTAGCCCTTAAAAAGGTATGTCAGACCTACCACTGCAGTGTCTGTGCGCAGTTAACTGTCATGTTGACTTGGCAAGTGCACCCACTTGCCAAACCCTAACCTTCCCTTTTCTTACGTGTAAGGCATCCCTATGGTAGGTAGTACATGCATTGATGTGCGTGACATGTCCTGATAGTGAAATAGTGCCAATTTCGTTTTACACTATTGAAAGGCTATCTTGCCCCATAGGATAGAATAGGAAATACTTTGTAACATCTTACAAGTATAACGTCCCACTGGAACAAGATAGAGAAATAAAGTTTAGGCTCTCTGAACTCAGAATGTAATAACACATCTTTTGGTAAAGATGTTTTTTAAATTGTGTGTTTGAAAATGCCACTTTTAGAAATTAGTTATTTTATTCTTTAACCATTCTGTGTGCATCTGTCTGTTTGGGTATTGGCTGTCTGGTTTTGGAGTAACAAGGGCTGGGGATGTGCATTCACTGTAGACAGCTACTTAGGAGGGTGGTGTGCCGGGCCCTTTCAGCATGACCCAGAGCTGAGCTGAATAGACTTTTGCTCAATTTAGAGTAGTGGGTGGAAATGTCCTTGAATAGGGCCTGCCTCCCTTGCACAATGCTGTCTCCACCCTCTGTGGTCATAGTGCACCAGTGAGTACATAACTTGTTTGGACTGGACTCCGAGACCCTTGCACAAAGAGAACAAAGACATTTTGGGGTATAAGTATTAGACCTAAAACTCCAGCACTTTAGACTACTTCTGTACTTAAGAGGAACCTCTGCCAAGGAGTAAAGCTGAAGAGCTGTGAGGAGGAGTACAGCCTCTTTTCTATGTGCTGTGTGGGGTTGGCTTGCAGTTGCTGTTTCTGACAAGGAGAGGACAAAGACTGGAACTTTGCTTTGAACCTCCTTGAAGAAGATCTCCAATGGCCTGTGTGTGCTGGCCTCCTGTTCTGAAGTCTCAGAGCCACAACGACTTCACCCTCAGCTCCCCTGAACTCTGCTGCTGAGAGTTCTGATCTGCCAGGAGGTGCCTGTTCCAGTTCTGGGCCTCTGGAGGTTGTGCCTGCTGCTGGAAGACCCCTGAAGAACTAAGAAAATAGACGCATTGCTCTTCTTGGGGCTGTTTTTCAGACGCAGCACCGCTGTGCGAGAAGAATCTCCATGCATCGCCGCGTCACTGCCGAAACCGACACAGAGCCTGTTGCCGCTGCAAGAACCGACGCATTGAGGGATCGCGGCTTTAGAAACCGATGCAGTGCCGCTCGATGCCGTCGCATCCCAGATTTCCACTCATCGCATCTGTGCAGCAAGTTTTCCCGACGCATCACCCGCAGACCAGTCCTGTCTTGGAGTCAATGCATCACCTCCCCCTACAGACCGGATTCAACGCATTACTTCTCCTGTGCGCAGCAGAACTGTTGCATCGCCTCCCCAAGGTCTCAGAAACTCACGCATCTCTCTGTTTCCAAAGCTTCCCATCTCTGCGGCAGTTTGGCCTTGTGAATTTTGACGAGAAATCACGCATCAATAGTTTTCTATGGACCAAGTTGTTTGAAACCTTTTTCAAGTCATATTCTTAGTACATGTATGTTGGATTTTTCTCGTTTTGGTCTCGTTGAGTTTAGATAAAGATACTTTATTATTCTAAACTGGTGTGGTGTCCATTTGTGGTGTTATCACTGTATTATTGTGTGTTTTGAGTACAAATACTTTACATATTGCTTTTGGGATAAGTCTGTCTGCTCGTAACAAGGTACCCAGGGGTTAAGCAGGGGATCTCTAAAGTGTGTATCTGCCTTACCCTGACTAAAAGCAAGGGTCGCTATTTGGACAAAGGTACCTATCGCTTCCAACTAGAGGCCCTTATTTCTAACACCGACTTTGAGACGTATTACATAGCGGGGCAACTACAGTGGCTACTGCAGTGGTTGGCAAGCAGAAGAGACCCGACCAGGCCTCAAAGCACATGGGCACCTCCCCTTGCACATCTCGTTAAGGTGTTTCATAGAGTGTGACACACGACAACCGGGGATACCCAAGAATTCAGAGTGCTTACCAGATGCTGGAATCGTTGCTTACAAAAGCTGCATAGCAAGGTACCATATTCCCCAAATATACCCCTTACTATGCTTAGAGAGCTGCCTCATGGCGAAGACCGGACTGGAGTGGACTGGACCAGTGGGTGGAAGCTTGGGCGACCAAGATAGGGGATCTATTCAGAGATGCTCCCATTCAAGGACTTTCAGGTGGAGTTTGATGTACCACAGGGACTTTTTCTCCTCTACAGAGCAATCACAACTGCGCTCCGGAAGCACTGGAACATTGGCTCTACTGAGCCAAATGCGCACCGGAGCTGCCAGTATATGGCCCTTTCCGCGGACACTTTAAAGGCAGCCTCATCTTTGTACAGAGTGGTGTGAGGGGACCTTCAGTGCCCGCTGGAGCGCCTGCGATGGGCGGCAGACTTGGGAGACACTATAGCGGTTCAGCAATGGGATAGGATCCTTTGAAAGAACTCTGAAAGTTTCCAGGAATACGAGATTCCAACTCATCAACTATTACGTTCAACATAGATCGTATTTGACTCCAGAGCGTATCCAGCGGTACTTTCAGATGGCCGATGCAGCTTGTCCCAGGTGCGGGGAACTGAGAGCACACTTTCTACATATATTCTGGATGTGCTTCTTGGTGTCTTTTGGGGGAGGTCACGACTAGAATGGCAACAGCTATAGGCAGGGAGGCCCCTGCCTCTCCAGGCCATTGTCTCTTGTGTTGGCTCCCGCTCACGGTTAGAAAGAGGATCACAAACAAATTTCAAGACCTGGACTTCATTGTGGACAAAAGGGAAATTGCGCGGCACTGAAAGGTGCCTAGGGGACACCAAATAGTTGCATGGAGAAGTGGGCGGGCTGCGAGGGTAGACTACTCTTGAGGAAAGCCAGATGAGGAGTTGGCACTATTGGCGCAGCCCGAGCATGGGACACACTAGTGGATAACTTTACCAATCCTGACTCTGATACTCCCACCACATCACCAGAGGGGTCGGGAACAACAACCACCCCGAGAGACCCCTCGTATAACTAAGGCTGCTCTAAGATGTTACCGAAACCTAGAAGACCTCGGTCCCTGTAGGGGTGCTCTATTCCCCCCCCCCCCCCCTCCTGTCTGGTCTCACCAGACAGTAGCACACCCAAATAGGGCATGATACACAAGGCTAAGTAAGGCTCAATGAGGGACAGGGGCTGGGATTGTTTTATTAACAGCGGATGGCTGCAAATAAAAGTAATTAAATGTCGAGTTTGAAAGCTTGCTGATGCTGTACAGCACAAGTATCATAATAGTGTGAATTGTGTAAAACCCCAATAAAGTTTGTTAAAAAAAAACAACTTAATAATTGAATAGGTTGACTTGATGTTCTCCAGTAAATTCACACTGCTATCCGTCCCTCTAAATAATGTAAGTTCCATTCACCTTTCATAAAAAGGTTAGAAAAAAAGTTAGAAGAAAAATCTTCTGAGGCAGATGAAATTCAGATAACGTTTACAGAAAGTAATGACAGGGTTTTAACGGCCTTTTTCGCCTAACAATAAATTATGTGGCTCCCATGACACCTTGTGCCAAAGTCATTGTGATGAAAGACAAACTTTTCGATCTTGGAAGTTTAAATTCATTAGATGTTATGTGTTGAATATGTTTCTAAGCTAAAACAATTTTTTAATTACAAACTTGATGGGGCATCAAACTTGGGAGATACAAGTGAAGGAGCTCATAGTTTGGAAAAAAAAAACATTATAGAACGCTATACATTCTCCACCAGTATCCTTACAAGGGACAATCCACACAAAATATTATCTGCACTGTTGAATCAGAGTGCTATAATAAACTAAATTGGACATAAAAGAACAATCAGAGATAGAGAGGGAAAAAAAGAAAAAGAACAAAATGATTCAATCAAGTGCCCACATCTCGTCGACCTGTACATAATCAAGCACCACATAAATCTTTCTGACCCCCTTGCAAATTTTCCTTTGAATCGCCCTCTGTAAACCAGAGTGCATGCAGCAATCAGCTACCAACAGGTTAAAGCACACACAAACTCCCAAGAGGGCCACAGGGATATTTCCCATAACAATGTTGGGTACTTGCTCATTCGGGATGCTTACATGGTGCAACCTGGAATTATGGGTCTCCGTATGAAGGACAGAAATATTTATCAGCACAGATCTGGACTGAAAAACTTTGACTACCATTGTACCATTAAGGTAAATATATACTGGAAAGTACAGACTTAATATTTTAACTTGTCATTGACTTACCTTGATTATGTAGGTCAAGTGAAATTGTGCAGTCGATATTTTTTTTAGTTGATTATATAACCTGGATATTGTGTTTCCCAGCCTCACCCTACATAGTTTCTTCACACTAGGCTCAATTCCCTGTTGCCCACAGTTCCACTAGTAAAGGGCACAGAACAGCCTGTCTAGTCCATTTGCTTTAGTAATCCCATCACATGCAGGGTGACCAAAAGGAGCAACATGTTGTTTAGGGTCCACTTCCCATTATCCTATACATGAGAGCAGTGTAAATCCTTCATAGCTGGCACTCTCAATCCCCCTTCCTACAAGATTAGGGAATATTAAAATCTGGAGTGGAGCACAACCAACATCTTATTCACAAAAAGCACAGTGAAGAAAAGCACTACAAAAACCACTCGCTAAAAGGTCTAAAACCTTGAGGATGGTAGTAGGTGTTGTGAAGATCCCAAAAGGCTCAGAGTAGGTTCCCGGGTTCTTTATTAAGAGCACCTCACCCAAACAGCTATGCATTTTCAGACCAGGTTCAACTTGGCAATGCCCTGGAATGCCCAACCAACATTCTACCGATAATCATAATGGTTCCCACAGGTGTCTCCAGAACTGTGAGAAAATAAGAAAGCACAAGCATTGGCATAGCCAATAGGTCTCACCTTTGGGACCTTATAAGTGTTTAGCCATGCAACAGTTGATGTTGTTGCACCAAAAATATTGTGCTGGATAACCAAACACTTAAGGTCCCAAAGGCGAGACCTATTGGCTATGCCTAAACCCTCTACTATAGCAGCTAGAGGTGTGGTGGGTGTTGACATGAGCCACTTGGCTGATCAAGCACTAAAATGTTGACTCTTTTGAGGGCTTCGTCTGTGTTCAGGTTTGCAGAACAGAAAGAGCTGAGGCGTGTAGACCTACGGCTGACAACTGAGCCAAGTGCGTGAAGGAGACAGAGAATTGAATGAATAAAATGTGGAAAACCAGAAAAGTAGAGGCATCAAATAGATAGAGGTACCTAGAAAGATAATGAAGTAAAACATCAAAGAGGGAAGAAAATAAATAGATTGCTAAATATAAATGGTGAAATGAGGAAGGGAAAAAAGGAAGGAACGAGGAAGGATACAAGTATGAATGGAAGGATAAAACAAAGAAATGTGAAGGGAAGAGTGGAAGGAAGTGTGAGATAAAAGAAGGGTGCAAAGAAGGAAGTGTGGAAGGAAGAATTAAAACAGGGACAGAAGGAAAGGGGGTTAGAGGAAAAGAGGAAAACAAAAGGGTGAAAGCAGATTTGGAAAGATGAAAGGACGAGTCAAAGGATAGATGAATGATAAGAGGACTGGAAGACTGCTGGAACAAAAGGATGAATGGAAGGGTGGAAAGATGGAAGAGTGCATGGAAGGGAGTTGGGTGGCTGGATGAGTTAAGAATGGAAGAAAGAAAGGATGGATGAATGGATGAACAGTGAAAGGATGACTGGGAGGATCGATAGAGGACAGACAGGAGGGAAGGGTGAAAGGATGAATGAGTGAATAGATGGATATTAGGTGAAAGGATAATAGAAGAGAAAGTGATTGATAGAAAAATGTGTGGGTGGATGGAAAGGTGAAATAGTGGATAAATGGGTTGTGGATTGATGAAAAGGTATTGGCTTTGTCATTGTCTTTTACGCATGCTGTACAGCAGCACGGCTGCCGTGTAGCATGACTGAAAGAAAAAACAAAAGTGGTATAATGCGGGCCGTGCTGGCTGTGTAATAACTTTTGTCAAAGCACTACAAAGCAGCAGTGAGCTATTTTTTAAATAATTTTCAGCCATGCAACATGGCTAATAGTTATGGGAAATGTGCTAGAATGGCGGGCACGGTTTATTATGTTATTAGAGCAAAGGTTTGAAACACGTGTACATGTATATTGGTTTTCCATATCGTGACAATGAAATGTGCCTGCCTTGCTTTGCCTGCTGGTGCACACGATCTCTACACATGCACTCAGTGGACTGGAGAGAGTGTGTGTGTATATATATATATATATATATATATATATATATATATATATATATATACTTGCCATGCTTTGCAATATGAGCTACTCATAGAACCCGGGGGTCAGCTTATGAGTGGTAAAGTCCCTGCGCTGGCCTCTGCTTTCTGTTTGGAATTATTAGCACGGGCCTCATTTAATGGACATCTGGGCTCTGCTTTTCTAAGCTCCATCCATAAATCATCATCTATTCCCTTTCAGACCCACCCCCTCCACAAACAGTCACCCGTGAATGCGGATCATTTCACCTAGCAGTATAGTGTACTACAATTGATACGTTGAATACAAGCCATGTTTTCTAAGGCTCCTCAGCTGGGCTACAATCTGGAGTATCTTGTGCTTGACATACTGCAAACATACCTTATAGCACTAATGAGCTCTGTGCTCGGGGCCCAGCCTGGTGCAGCCAAAGATGTGTTTGTTGTGGCCCCATTCATTCCAACTAACACTTTATAGCGGTTTTTTTCATAGCACTCGAATGCACATCAGCGCTATTTCATCATAACTTTCAGCCATGCAACACAGCTAAAAGTTATGGGAAAAGCGCTATGACGGCAGGGTTGCGAAGATAAGAATAACAAGCTAACGAGGGGGAGAAGGGAGGAGGGAGGGGGGTAGTGAGAGCAGACAGCAAGGGGGTGGAGGAGGCTTAATGAGCCATGACAGAAAGGCAGATGGCGGCTGCGGGAGTGCACGCTCACGTGCACTCAAGCTTTAGGCCACCAAAAGCCTCTGGTGGCAATTTTAAAAGCCACTTACTAAATGTCTCGAAGAGACTGCATGCGCTGTCTCAGGCGAGACCTAAAAAAAGAGGTACCAGTGTAAAAGAGAGTAAGAAAGAAAACACTTCTACATGTGACCAAATAGAGAGAGTAAATGAGAATCCTGGAGATGGTAGGGGCAGGGCCTGGCAGGGAAGCGCATGCAGTTAGGCCATGCTTCTTTTATAAAATAATTTGTAGATGCAAAAATATACCAGTGTCATATCTTGGAATCCTGGACATCCTGGAATCACAGCTTATGTGGAGTTTCAGTGTACATGGTGCAATTTCTTTTAAATCTGGCATAAAGTAGTGTCTCTGTCCTGACTTATTTCAAACAAGAGTGTTTTTATATAGCGCATTAAAGTGGATTTAGACATAAAAGAATCTATGTTCAGATCTAGCCCAAAATCATCTTTAGCTCGCTCAAAAGACCTATAGAAGACGCTCTTTTTTTGGGGGAGAAAAATGATTTCAAACGTCAAGACTCTGTGCGCAGTGTACCCTCCTCACCGCACAAAAGCGAGTTTCCCCAACTTAAGACAGCGGACAAAGGGAAAGTATGAGAAGACAATAAACCAAACTCCTGATGGAGAACATGAGGGGCTGCCTGTGTATTCAGATTATAAATCTGGCGAAAAATGTGTTGCTAAATTCCATCAAAAAGTGCCAGAGACTCTTATCCAACATTACACACGCATTGCATAAAGAAGAGGGAATTTTAACCCGGTAAACTAACAGAAATGCTCAAAATGCTGTCTCCCACTCATTTTATATAATCTATTGAGGTTGTTTGCCTGGGAGAGGGTCATGCTAAAACATAAGTTTCTATGATCATTATCCCGCCTACTACTAGAAAAGACCTTACCATGATAAAGTCCACATTTTCTAGTTTATCTATGCCTAGATAGTGATTGAACCTTCCCTTCGTTATTATGCCATTCCTACGGAAGATCAAGATTTTACTTTTGGAGAGATTTATTTTTAAAAAATGGACTTCTGCATACTTCGTCAGAGCAGTGAGGCGAAGCTGTCATCCAATAGGGCTTAAATCCATTATGGCTACGTCTCAGCATACAATAAGTTGCTAACAGACATCGTACCCATTTTTGGGCGGTTGGCCTTCACCAGACTTAGGATACCAGAAAGATCATGACATTAAACATTAAAGGCAGAACAACATTGAAGCCAGCAAACAGCCCTGCATTACACGGTTTTGATCTTTCGCGATAAACCCGGCGTCCCTCCCATTGGTGTCTGACACCAGGTATCAGAGTGTAATTAAATAATAAGCTTTAGAAGATGATGTGGGACACCCAGAGAAAAGTGCTTTCTCTAAAGCGTTTGGGGATAAACTCGGTCAAACGCTGTGCAGAAGTTAATAAATGCCATACACACCGAGACTTACCTTGGGAAAATAAGTATTTTTCAATTATCGCTTGGAGGACAGCTATATTATCTCCTAAAGCCAGCTTGTTCCGGAGGAATGATGTTGTATTCTTGAGCACATTGTTATAAATGGCAAAGTACACTCCTGGCAAAAAGTTTGCTATTCGCATCCAACAATGATATCTGTCTAAAGCTTGCCGGTAAAGATTTAGGAACCTTTATTTAAAATGGTACAATGACTGTGTCCGTCCATGATAAGGGAATTTTTCTAAAACAATAACAATATTCTAACAGAGGACCATTTAAAGATCCCCATGCTGTGGCTTTGACATTGTTACCTACTGAGAAATGCTCCTTCTGTAATACCACGTGTTCCATAAATGTATGTCGTATGTTCCTACCATTGCTGGCGGCCGGCCGGAAGGTTGTGGGCCCATACTTGTATACTTTTAAGACCTGTAATAAACGGTTTCAAAAAAAAAAGATCCCCATGCTACATCCTTTTTAATAACTGCAATAGGAAACTCATCGGGCCCCATTGCTTCAGATGTTCTAGCATTCTTTATGAAGTCCACAATCTCACCTACTGAGGGAGGACCATATAGTACGAGCATCCACTACCTTACTATTACTAGAATACAGCTAAGTGATATAACCCACCTAGACATTTTCTGGGATCGGAATTGCATGCACAATCACCCTAGAATTATAATATTCAGCAACCAAGCAGCAATATTTCCTTTAATACCTAGAGTTCACTGCCTCCCTTAAATTGATCCATTTGAGATCACATTCCTTCCTGCGCTTTGAATCTACATCTTGCACGCTTGAGACGGTCAACTTCATGCTGTCTTAACTGGGAAAGCCCCAAGTGCTATTGTCTTATAAGGGAATGTATTTCCTGGTTTAATGCCTTCAACTTATGGTTGCACTTTTTCAGCTGGCAGGGACCTGCATCCCTAGAGCTTAATTTACAAAGCTCCTCCATATGGGATTCATAAAACGATATGGGGTCATTCAATAAAGACTCCGTCCCCCCCTGGTGATTGCTTCTGACGTAGCCCTGTCCCCCTAGCTTGGACATTCCTGTTCCCGCCTGGAATTGGTACATGTGTGCTTCCCTGCCCCGCCTCCCGCCTCGCTCAAAACTGGCTTCTGCATGTAGTGCTGCTGAGAGGAGGCTGCCCCCCCCCCCCCCCCATGGGAGAGCAAGTTCCTGCCTATATAGTTTTCATGCCTGGTTTTAGTTTTGTTTTGTGTGTTTTGTTTTGTAAAATATTAAATCAAAGCCTTTCTGTAGCATGAAGTCTTGTTGTGGGCAGTTTAGTCGCACTCTGTGCAGGCTGCTCCTTTGTTCGCTGTATTAACTCTACTTCTTGCACACTAGCGGCCGGCCTCTGAGGTTGTAGGCCCGTGATTGTACATAACTGCTGTGTCAAATAAAGGTTTTGGGGAAAAAAAAATAAAAAAAATAAAGACTCCGTAAGATTATCGTAAACTCCGTTAAGCTTGGAACTTAAGGACACAATAACCTTAGCTGTCCAAACGGTGCGACCATTTGACTTATTAAAGCCAATCTTGCCCAGGGGTGGGTTCCCAGGAACTAATTCCTGGAGATTAAAGGCCACAGTTGTACCAACTAAGCTGCTATTACTCATATCAGATGAAGATACAGTAAGTTTCTCACAAGCCCCAAACATTTGAAAGGATACTATCACAGAATCAAGTAAACTCTGCTTGGAGGTTGACTGAAAGCTATAGGAGGCGCCCGTTGGACATCTTCCATTTAAGATGATCAAATCGTATTTTCATAGAGTTTCAAGTAATTGAAAGCCACGCTTATCTGTTCTAATTTTTCCTGGGAGCAAAGTCTCTGATATAGACCACACTTCCTCTTCCTCAACTTTAGCAAAGGTTGAGGAGGCAGAATTAGAAACCTTTGCAAATAGGTCACCCATGATTATTACCCAAGGGCAATCTTCTGTAACGCTAATGTCATAGACAAAAGCATATTTGCTAATACGATGAAAGAAGGACAGCCTCTCACATCTTGGAAAGCCAATTTCAAACAAAGATATAAATTTGAGGGATGAACAAACTCCCCGTGGTTCCAATTAACCATGCTCTTAAATAAAATTGCCACCACCCCCCCCCCCGGTGTGATCCCTTTCAGAACGGGTTGCAGTACAGGAAAAAACAAAGTAGCTAGCAAATATAAACTCTTTACATGACCAGGTTTCTTGAAGACATACAATTAAAAGATCCAAAGACTTCAAGAAATTCAGTCTTACCTCATAGTATCCCAACCTGACCATGTCCACAACAGAATTAGCCCATCCATGCTACCTCAATGGTTCAACATTCTTAAATGAGGTGCGGCACTATTCCATTCTCCCGCTACCCAAATCCACTTAAGGACGTCATCCCTTGAATCTACAACTCGTGGATGGGCTACAGGACTCTCTAAAATGTTGATTAATTGTCCACTCTGCCCCAGTGAGACTTGTATATCTTTAGGATTCCCCTGTTGACAATCATTACTAAGCCCCACTGCAGCCACCACCAATGACTGATTTGCTCTTGATATCTTCAGATGTTCTACTGGGGTTTCTAAGTTCTCCACCACAGGAACACCACCAATCGCCCCTTTTTAAAAATAAATCACAATTTTGCAATAGACCATGAGCCAAACGTAATTCTAGAATATGGGGATGGTGCAGATGATTGAATAACTAAACTTATGATGTCAATACTTTTTACCAACCTTAGAGCTTCAGTCTCCAAAAAGGAATTCAAAATAGAATTTCTATTCATTGGTGGAGAGTCATTATAAAATAACAAAAAGTCCAGAGAGGTTGACACAGGGTTCTGCTCTATGTGCATCCTTTGGGAGTAGCCGATAGTGGACTCCCGTGCAGACTCCTTAACCCTTGGTACATAACTTTTGCCCAATAATTGAGTAGAAGGCAAGAATTACTGTCAGGGGCTGTTATAGCGCATTGTTCTTCATCATTTCGAGTACTTAATAATTGTGTCACTTGATTCCTCATATTTACCTTTCCCGAAAGGGAGCTATCCTCTTTAAGCAACCCAGCGGCATTTATATGAACCACAGAGTGCTTCTTCCTCCCTACATTAGGCGAGAGTTGAAGAACCATACTTTCAATTCCCCCCCCACCCACTCCAAATGGAGCATGTGAATTGCTCAGTAAAGGATTCAGAGAGCCCAGAGGGTGTGGGGAAGCCACAGAAGGGAAAAGAGGAACAGCTGAAGTTGTACCCACTGTCTCTTCCACCATGGGGTTGCAGTCGGATTTAGACTACCTCCCAGTCCCAATGTCATCGTCACCACCTCATTAGACCTCTTCATATCATGACTAGTGGGGAAGTGCAATTTTTTCATTTTACGTTTAGAAATTCTTATCTTTTTATTTTTACTTTTATTTATAGCACTCATCTGCTTTACCCAAGGAGGCTTCACCTTAGGCTTCCTCTTTAAACTACTTGGTAAGCGGTCAAGGATTTGCGTTTCAATGGAGGTACTAACAACTCTAGGCCCCACTTCTGCCCCTACTCCAGGATGAGATAGTAAATCAATCTCTTTTCAAAATTTATCTGCACTTTCTTTGAATCCCTTTTTTAACATCAGCAAAATCTCTACCTTAGCCATGTCCGGGGTAGGGTTCTGACTATACTCCTCAAACAATTTATGTAAGCAGAGCTCCTCATTATCAAGTAAACAATCATTTTTTTAAAGCATCACATAACTCATTAGCTTGCAAACTTGAACAAAGGCTTTTTTCCCCTCCAGGGGGCATAGCTGTTACTGGCTTACATAAAAATGTACATTATCATTAGCAATACTCGCAACGAGTTTAGAGTTAGAACAGCCTAACTTATTTACTCTCTGCACCTCCAATAAAATTGCTGACAACATTTCTAGTACATGATCGGAGCTTGACAGTTTTTTCTAGTAAAGACAATATGGAAAATAACATTTTTCAGTGCAAAACAAAAAAATCTGAAGAAACGCCACCTCCTACTCTATGATCTGTATTCAATTCCGTACTTGGAAATTGAAAGGGATCAAGTTCTAATTCAGATAGGGACATAGCGTGGCCGCTTCCGTCGCACCGATCTCCTCCACTAGCGCAGACGCCCTAATGGCATCTTAAGCCACTTAGGAGCTGCACACTCACTCAGCTGACTCTCCCAGCTGACCACTTTGCACTTCACTTTGATATTTTAATATATTTGTAATACTACCTCTCCACCAGCTTCTAATAGCTTCTGCTAGTAGTTTATGCTGATTCTCAAAGGAAGGGCATGTGGGCTGAAACAGCAGGAAGGGCAAAGGCTGAAAGTAGAAGGCCCGAGACAGAGAGCCAAGAGTGGAGCCGACACCGGGGCATGAGTCCACACAAGCCAGAACAATAATATCCCCCGCTCTCCCTCCTTGCCACTCACCATCATTTCCTTCTTGCCACTCACTGCTCTCCTCGGCCAACTAATAATCGGTATCGCACCCATGTTGCACCCACCCCTGCCTGCTTTCAATTGCTAACAGTCCCGCGTTAGTCTTGCATACCATTGCACCTTATTTCAGCTGCCTTGTTGCAATGACTTTGGTAAAAATGTTGGAGGCAGAGCTTGTATAGAACGGTGGACAACCATGTACTGAGATTGCTCGCACTCAACTGACTCAAAGGAATTTCAGATGACGCTGCCAAATTGAGTAATTAAAAATAGGCATGGCATCCTCAAGCTCTATGGTGAAGAGCCAAGACCAGCTACCCCATTTACAGAAAAGATGGGATCTAGTTAAACATCAGCTATATATATTTTTTAAAATATATTACAGTAAGAGGACAGGTAACAATCCATTTTTGTATGTAGTTTACCCATGTCTCTTATCCTTCTCACACTAATATGCAGAATCTGTCATATTTCCTCTTCACCAATGTGGTCAAGGGTATAGTCTCATCTTCCTCTATTTTTTCAGATTAATGGAAACTCTCCTCATTACCTGAGTGGAGAGGGAGTTTTAGGGGATCAGAAGCAAATAAGAATAGTTACTTTTGCTTCTTGTCATCTTGGGTCAGATGACTTTTTACATTTCTTTCTGAGTACACCAACCAATTAGAATTATTATAGTACAATAATGATATTTATTGGTAAAGTACTATTTATAGAGTAGTTGAGCTGTGACAACTCCAGCGTTTTACTTAGTTAATTACACCGTTATAAAGAATAGGTTTATGAACAGCTTCCCTCCTGCTGCAATGACATGCTCTCAAGTCCTGAAGGAGTCTCCAGGAGTTTTAATAAGGGGCCTAATGCATAAAAGCCATTCTGTACATGCTAGTCTAAGTTAAATGTCTCTATTTTGAAAGCGAAGACAGTAGACCCTGTTATTTCTACTGCATCACAAGGGACCTTATACCTTTTTGTGTACAACTTCCATCTAGAACAGAGAATGTGATCCTTCAAAGTCCAACTTTCAGTACAAAAAAACGGTATTGGAAGAATAGCTTTGTCTTTTTCATGGTCGTCAATTTACATGTGTCCACTCTGTGCTTATACTTACTTCTAACAGTCAATGCTGACTCATTGTGTGCTGTCCCGGCTTCCATATCAGCAGATTGTCCTTCTGCTCGTTCCTCTGATCTCACAGCCATCATCATTTTCCCTAGACTGGGTGTCTCTCGCAAGATGTGCCTTCTGAATGAATCGAAAAGGCAGCCATCGATGATTCTGAGGCATATGGCTTCTTCATTGGTGAAATTGAATATGCTACTTACCAGTATGCATCTGGTCTTGGCATGTAGGGCTGCCGACATTCATATCTGTGCATAGATCGCCGCCTAGTGTTGGGTCCGGATGTTTGCACGTTGTTGTCCTGGAAGAGTCTTCGAAGTATCACGAGATAGGTGACTCCTCCCCTGGACCACAGTGCGCATGGGCATCCTCTCCATCCTTAGATTGTTTTTCCCCATTGTGGCAGTGATGGAGTAGATACAGTAAGTGATGACCATGCTATACAGTAATTCTGAGAGCTGCAGCTGCTACAGGCGCCGGGGAGGAGGGTGGGCGATATGAATGTCAGCAGCCCTACATGCCAAGAACAGATGCATACTGGTAAGTAGCATATTCAGTTCGAGGCATGTGGCTGAATTCATATCTGTGCATAGAATACATAGCAGTACCTCCTATTACCCGTGCCAGCTGCAGCAGTCTGAAAAAGAGTTTTGAGAACAGCCTGTCCTACAGCTGCCTGCTGTTTTGAGTGTACATCTACGCAGTAGTGTTTGGTAAATGTATGTATAGTGGACCATGTGGCTGCTCTACAGATTTCCTGTAAAGGAATGTTTCCTAGGAAAGCCATGGACGCCCCTAACTTTCGTGTTGAGTGGGCTCGTGGGGGAATCGTTAATGTGCGTTTAGCTTTTTGATAGCAAATTTGAATACATTTAACGATCCATCTGGCTATCCCTGCTTTGGAAATGGCGTTGCCCTTGTGTTGTGGAGAAAAGGCAACGAAAAGTTGTTTTGTTTTCCTAAAGTCCTTAGTTCTGTCTATATAGTACATGAGGGCCCTCTTTACATCTAGTGTGTGGAGCATTCTCTCTGCGACATTTTGTGAACTTGGAAAGAAAACAGGCAGTTCAATAGTTTGATTCATGTGGAACTGCGATATCACTTTGGGCATGAATTTGGGGTTGGTACGTAGTACAACTCTGTTTGCGTGAACCTGTATGAATGGCTCTTGAATGGTTAGTGCCTGGAGTTCACTAACTCTTCTTAACGAAGTAATTGCCACTAAGAAAGCTACTTTCCAGGTGAGGAATTGAATCTCACATGAATGGAGAGGTTCAAAGGGTGGACCCATTAATCTGGTGCTAGAACTAAGGACTTTAGGAAAACAAAACAACTTTTCCAGAGATAGACCTATTCGCCACAAACGAAAACGCAAAATGCCAAAGCTTTGCCACCAGGTTCCCACATCCGCAGTCACAGAGCAATGCGATATGGATGAACTGGTCCGGCAGAATTGCGTACGCTTTTCCCCCAGCGCCATTGATACCGCTAGTGGCACGCAAACTGCGACAACACTCACTGACACTCATCCTAGTTGCTCCCACATGGGCGCGCCAACCATGGTACACCACCTTTCTAGAACTTTCCGTGGTGCCGCATCAAAGGCTGTGGATCAAACCCACACGTTTAATGCAGAACCATGGCGAAATTCAGGAGTGCCTGTGTGTTGGCAATGCGCCAGATGTTTGCTGCTTGCGCTGCAATCCTTTTGCCTGATGTCTCCAGCACTTTGGACTCCTTGTCTGGGGGAGGAGCGTCACCTGTTGTCTGCGAATGGGCTCGTTTGCGAGCGTTAGCAACTACCATGGAGTCCAAAGGTAACTGACCCCTAATGTACATAGGGTCTCCGGGTGCAGGCTTGTATTTTTTTTCAATCCTGGGGTTTAGAACCCGTGCCCTGGTTGTTTCCTTAAAAATGTCCTTTGCAGGTTTGAGAACTCCTTTCAACATGGGCAGAGTTTTTACAGTTCTTTCGGAAGAGGCGAAAGTGTCCACCAAGAAGTCTTCTTCGACTGTGTCAGAATGGAGTTGTACTCCATGATTGGCAGCAGCCTGTTCTATGAGGGCATTGAAGGCAGCAGTGTCCTCTGTGGGAGATGTCTTTGTGCTGTAAAGCTGCGTGTCATGGGTATCTGGTGCGGTACTCTGGTCTGTAGGGTCATCCCATGCCTGATCTGGGTATTGCAGATGCTCGTCATCCCCAGGGTAGGTGGTATCATCCCCCATATAGTCCTCTACTGCGTCTGTCTCTGAAGGCGTAGGAGAAAAGGACTGGGGATCCTGAAGGGAGGGTTGTAAGCGTTCATGAAGCACTGGCTCCGACCCTGCTGGCAATTTGTGCTTGAGAGGGATTCTGTAGGAGTCCAATCCCCCCTCTGGCGTGATTTTCCGCTTGCGGAGCATCAGTCTACCAGTGTTGGCGTCGATGAATTGTGGCTGTGAAGGCTCAAAATCTGTGTGTCCAGGAGACGGGGACTGTGTCTGTCGGACCCGTGTTCGGATCTCGAACATCTTCGGCGCCGTGGACGGGGGCAAGCCAAACGTGATGTTGGTCGGCGCCGAGGGTGCTTTCGGAGCCTTGTGCGTGTCGGGGTCCGACGTGGATCGGAGGGCTGCCCGTTCCCTGATGCGTTGCAACGATGCCGCGACCTGTTGCACGGAGAACGCCGAAGGTTCTTTAGAGCCGGTCGGCACCTTGGAGGTAGGCGTCGACTGCTTTGGAGCCATGGGGTCATCGATCCGAAGAGAGGTATCAACGGTCGTTGGAGTCGACGACTGGGCGGGCGTCGCTGTCTTCGACGTCGACGCAGATGGAGCAGCCATTTTGACTTTGGTGGTCGTGGCCGGCGGCTTTGGTGCCAGAGGCCGAGGCGCTTTGTGGGGACCGAGGGCCTTTTTCTTCGGGTCGGCACCGATATCCGCTGCAGTGAGCTCGGCGCCGAAATCCCTTTTACTGCGTTCGGGGCCGATGGCCTTTGCTGGCGTCGAAGGAGTGGAGGGCTTCGAGGCCTTCGAGCCGATTACAGCCAGTTTCGCTTTTGGTTTCGTTGGAACTGGAGCGACGATTGGTTTCGGTTTCGTTGAAGGGAAGCCAGTCGTTTTCGGTAATAATGGCTCGTGCGGAGTGTTCGAGGCCGGGCCTAAAGGCGGGGCCGAAGAACTTTGAGATTGATCTCGGGTAAGGCCCGGAGGCGATCCCTCGACCTGAGCCTTATGATGACGCATTTTGTCGGCCTCCGTATCGACGGGTAGGCCTAGCTCCTCGCTAGAGCAATCTTCTTCGGCCCCAAAGGCCTCATCGTAGTCTCCTACCTCGTCGATGACTTCTTCTCTCTGAAAAAGCACCTCATCGTCGTCTTCCGATCGGGAGTCGTGTTCGGAAGCGGGGCTGGAGTCTACTTCTTCCACGCTCTCGGCGTCCTAGTCTTCGGTGCTGAAGATGTTGGCCGGGGCAGGCGCCGATTGCTGCGCTTCTAATCTCGCCGCCCGTCGATTCTGGAGAGTCTTCTTCGATCGGAATCGGGCACAGGCCATACATTTCGACTCATCGTGATCCGGTGAGAGACATTTGTTGCATACCGGGTGGACGTCGATGTGTGGGTACTTTGCGTGGCATAAAGAACACCGTTTGAATGGAGTCCTCGATTCCATCGTCGATGGAAGTTCGATGTTCGGACCAGACTGATCCGAAAAGCTGGAAAAAGGTTCTAAAGTACTAAAGAAACTAGTCGATACCGAACGGGAACAGTACCGACGATAACTAAAGGCCTTTTGGCCTTAATCTGAATTTTCCTAACTTGAGCTAAGATAAGCACATCCGAACCCAATGGCGGAAAAAAACAATCTAAGGATGGAGAGGATGCCCATGCGCACTGTGGTCCAGGGGAGGAGTCACCTATCTCGTGATACTTCGAAGACTCTTCCAGGACAACAACGTGCAAACATCCGGACCCAACACTAGGTGGCGATCTATGCACAGATATGAATTCAGCAGCCCACATGCCTCGAACCACAAAATTTGCCATGCTTGATGAGCACGTCAAGTCTCTCTACAAACTCATCCAGTTTGTTGCTGTGCTTTGTTGAAAATGTATCTTTCGTAATCAACATTCGGCATTGGGTTGGATTTGGCTTCTAACGCTTCTTTCACGTTTTGGTATGATGTTGCATAAGTACGTAGAACTTTCTTTAGCACTTCTTTTACGCCATCTGCTGCCAGATTTCTTAGATACTTGATGATCTTGTTATCAACTTCCTCCTCAAGGGCATCTACAAAGTCATCCAATGTTTCACTCCATGCGGAACATCTCGCACCAATGTTTTGTTTCTTGGCAGTGTCAAATGCTGGAGGTGGTTTTAAGAACGCTGCTGCATTGTATTTCGCACTACCTTCATGCGCCATGGTGTCATCATGTGACCCAACTTGTTACACTACACAGTGTGACTCATCAAGTTCTGGAATGGTCAGCCAAGTGTGGGTGTATGTGGTGAAGTTAACCCCAGTCTTTTGAACAGGAGTATGCTCCTTTCACTTTCTTTCTCTTATATTTTATTATCAGTATTATTACTTTACTTACGTTGTCTGGATATTGGCTCCCTTGGTCTACGCAGATACTTCACTGAAGGATGGGTTGGTGTGCCTCTCATGAATGTGTCGCACATTCTTCGATTGAGTCTATCTCTCAGGACACACATGCACGTGTAGCAGTGAAGAGTTCAGTCCGCTTCTGCAGCTACTGCACGTTCAGAGCAATGCGCTGCTTCAGGCCAATCCCTAGTCGCTACATGTTGAGGGCAATGTGTCACGCTTTGCCAACAGCCTCACTGGTGTTAGCGCATGTTTTTGAACATGCTCCTCTGTAGGGCCTCAGACTGCCTCCATGGCCGTGTATGGTCTGGGGCAGGGCTTTCACTCCACGTGGGCCGGTCGCAGACTGTGCTGGCACACACGACATGCACAAGCAGCTTGCTGGACTGTTGCAAACTGTCAGAGAAAGCAGTCTTGTTCTTTTTGGGCGTGTATCCCCTACTCGTCGCCAGATGGAGCGGCTTCCTAAGCCTAGGAGCATGCAATACAGATTATGCTACACATGTGAGCTACCTTCGATCGAGCATAACCTTATTCTCCAACATTCATTCACCAAGTGACCATTAAATCCCACTTCCTAAACCAAACTCGACGGCCTCCTCCCTATCTTACCTTGTTCCTCTCTGAGAGTCCGCCTCGCACCACCAGGGTACTAGTGCGCATCATATTGATACGCTACACTGTGACATTATGTGACACCTTTCAATGCATGGACCCTTTAGAAAATCTGTCTCACATGCGGTTCTCTCTATCAGAATGGCCTGCTGGGTGAGAGGAATGGGATGAGCTCAGATGGGGCAGTCGACTGTCAGCCCCTTCATGTCACAGAGAAAAAACTACCAGTCTTACTGAAACAATTTGTAACTTGTTGAAATTATCTAAATATCAAGATACCTTTGACATGGAACCTTCATTGGGTCGTGTCTTTTTCTCCAGCACATCTCGAACCTCGGCATAACTGCCGTTAACTGTCGCTGTTCCTTCCCTCGCACTGGTCTTCTTTCGAACCCGTCCTTTGGCTGGCTTTGGAGACCTCGTTGGTAAATCTACCTGTGAAAGTACGTGAGGGCAAAATGATTAAAGGGTGACATGACTTAAAAAACTATTCTTTAACCAGTCCATAAAATAGCAACCTATTTCAAAGCGTCCCCTTTTGGAAGAGGAGGAATAATATTAATACTGCGTCATTTAGATTTATTGGCGACGCACAGTAGTTAGCTTCTTTCAGTCACCAATTACTTCACCGGAGAGGGCGTTTTTATGGAAAAGAGTTTCCGTATTGTTTTAAAATGGCATATGAATTATTATTAACCTTTCCTGGGAATAAATCCAGAAACCGCTCATAGTTTAAATTGTTATTCATAAACTACAGCTTATTCGCTGTAAGTTTCCCATCTTCTCAATATGCCTAATTAATGTGAAAATAGAAGTCTAAAATGCGATTCTAATAACTACATTCACTTTCCAATGCAGGTGATCTGACCTCTCGAGCAAGATAGCAGTAACACAGTCTTGCAAAGTCTATTCAGATTCTTCTATGTACTCAACTGAAATCAAGATTCCAGCAATTTAACATTTATTGTCAGCGTTTCAGTCCTCCTCCGTTCATTTTACATTTATCAACTCGCATAATCGGAAAGCCTTCCCAGAAAAGACTCATTATTATAGTCTGTCCCTCTCCAAAGAGGCTCTTTATCTGCGACTCTGGTGCTCTGCCTTCCTGCCCCATTCTCTCAATTAATTATGCTGCGATTTTGTGCAATTTGGAAGAGGCATTATTCCTCTTTTGTTAAATGTTGCAACGAGAACTTGTCTCTATTTGGTATGCCTAAAAATGGCATATATATAATCTACCAGCCTGTTTGGAATGTTAGCTGTAACTTGTTTGTGGATAAAAGCGACAATCCACTATTACTGTCGTATTTCATCAACAAGTGTCAGCAATTGTCTTTCTTCCAAATCACAGGGAGAGGCGTAGCTTCAGGTGCTTTTTTGGGGGAGTTACACCCCCCATTTTTTTTCTGGTAAATAGTTGGGTACTGCTGCTTTCAGACGGATATGGTAAGATGTCTGTCGGAATTCACCTGGCATCTTACATACACAGACAAAAATGCACACAGGCTCCCTCTCTGTTTGACTGTCTTCAAAGACGTTGGTTATTTTACAAAAAAAAAATAGTGTTTTCTCTCACTTAGTACCCCTGCCAATTCGTGTTCCTCTCAATTTCCACAGACATATAATAGAAGTAACATTATACCTAAAACAAGCAAGGACTATTGGCTTTGTCAATGGCTGCTAGTTGCACAAGATAAATAAGTAACAACTCTGACTTCATAGTATAATCTTGAAAATGATTCAGTTCTGAAATAATGAGACTGTGAAAGACCTATAACGAGTCTCTTCAAACTTACATCAAAGCCAGTGATGGCTGGAGCTGCTGCAGAGTTACAAAAAAAAAATTCACCCTGATGGGGAGAGCAAAAATGGAGAGCCCGATAGGGACCCGTCTCAGCACCTGCCTTTAAGAACTGCTGGTGCTGAGCACGGGCAGGACCCGGCCCACTTAAAGCCCTGTCCCTGCTCACCGGACTGATAGTGTGAAAAACGTACTCGCAATAACGCAAACCTCCTCGTCGGACTTGCGCATCACAGTCCAAATGAATTTGACAGGAAGTTTTTTTTTATTTAAAGACACTACATCCAGAAGACCTCTGGATGTCTTCAACGGAAACACTTTGAATTTGAAACCTAGTGATGCACTCACTCAGTGCTTAAAGTGCGAAACAAATAAGTGCAGGTGCCCAAATGATTCCTTGGAAGCTGCTGCTCACTTCCTCTACTTGCACCGCCAACTGCTTTCCAGGCACCACCAACAAACCTGTTGGCTCCGTACTCTTCCAACACCAGCCACACCTACTGCCTGCAGTTACAATGGCCAAAGGAAAGCTGAAGTGCAGTGGGACGGCGAAGCAAAAAAACCTGGTTTTTATAAAGGCGTGCTCGCGAGGGGATGTTGAGGGAGAGGTCCTCCACTGAGAAAACTTCGAAAAAAGAGGGCATTTTACACTAGAATTCTCATTTGTTTGCTGAAAAGCCATAAGCCCTGAAAGGGCATTTATGAAATATTCCAGTAATTCCTTGGTTCGGTTTAGGGGAAGGGCAATATTTGGTGTATGTGAAGATTGTGGTGCTGTCTAGCTCTTCCCGAGAGACAAGCGGCAGTGCAGCTCAGGGCACACCCTTGCATATCCACTGTGTTGCAACTATTAGCAGGCCTGACTATTAGAAGGCAGTCCCTGGGCCTTGGACACAAGTGCATCGCACAGCAGCAGATGAGAACATCATTGCAGGTTGAGGTGCCACTGTGGAGACAGCACCAATCACAGGGCTGCCTGGCATGCAGTTAGGATCTCATGTGCTCAGTTAGGAGCTGGACCACGCACATGGATATAACAACATTACCCATTGGTTGTCAGCTGTGGCAACAGAGATGGACCGCTCCCTCTGCTTCTCGGCATATCTCAGCAAAAGAAAGGATGATGCATTTCCTACTTTTTATTCCATTCATGAGACGTAATTAGCATCACATTTCGAAAAGTCCTTGTATCAGCCCTTGTTTTATTAAAATATGCTACAGACTCCTTTCTTTTACCTTGACAGTGAATCCGACTCGGTTCACAATATGCTCTATACAAGAGTCACATGTTGCATGAAAAAAACCTCCTGAAACAACATTCAGAAAACAAGCCATAACACACCATAAACTGTTACTGGGCAGTTGCCACTAACATGGTTATCCCTCTCAAGGTGTTAAGGAACATCAAAGACAACTCAAGGACTGTTCCTGCTTTCTATTTTATGTCACTGGAAACCCCTCGACACAAACCAAACAAATTAGTGACAGCTAACCACCCACATCTTTAAATGCCTTTCGTCCCATTTGGTGGCTCTCCCTCACAGGGTTGCTTTTACCCAACATGGTTGTGTGCTGACGTAGGTCGCGTGTACCACTGTTTGGGAGTGTAGATTGGTTAGGAATGCACTCTCTTCAACCCTTACCACATGCGAGGCTAGCTCTGCTGTAGAAGGCACACGCACAATGGAACCAAACTTGGAGGGAACTCTAGCTGCGTGATAGAAACATCTATATTTCCAGGCATTAGCTGCTCTAAAGAAGAATCTGCTACAGCACAGGAGGATAAAGAGCAACTTTGAGCCCCAGCATGTAGTGTTGGGTGAGTCGGACACAGAAGACGCGTTGCTCATACTTTGACTGACCAAGTTGGCAATGACAGCAGCTTGGAGCTGTGAAATACATCCTGGGACACAAGCTTCAAGAGTCTTCTTAAAGATCTCGGCTGTGGAGGAGGCCATTGCTATCCTTAACCGGCCAACTACCTGGAGGAACTACCTGGAGGAGCTTTGTCAAAGAAAGAAGCCAGTTGAACTGAGCCTGGCCCTAGTTCTTATGACTCTCTTCAATGCTGGGTTCTGTGTGATCTACCCCAAATCCCTACTTGTTCCTTCATGGATATTCTGGACTTGCAACTCCCCAAGTTCCTCCCTCTAGCCTAGACACATTTGGCCTTTTTACAAGATCATGATTTAGTCTGGGAGAACTGTACAGAGGCAACCTATGGTTAGAGGCTTGTGAGACCGAAGGCCTCATGCACCCTGTTGGTATCTCATGGCTTCACAGAATGTTATTTAAATTGGCGGGGATTCTGGATAGTCAGTCCTAGCTATTCAATGCCTATCCTTTCTCTGCAACTTGGGTAACAGACCTTGCCCACTGTAGACTGTGGTAGAGCGCCTCTTGTGGGGAGCTTTCCAAAAGTGATTGTACTGTTTTGCATCAAGCCAAGAGACTTCATTTATAGCTACATCTGATTGTAAACTGCATGAAAGGAAAGAGTTTAAAGGATACATGAACTAGTTATTGTTTTTTTAAATACTTTGTAAAAAGTAGTTTGTTTCACAAAGGGGTAGGACCGTGTCTATGAGGTCCTAGATCAAGATAAAGATGATTGGCAACAAATAAACAAATCGAGGCTAAAACTATTACTGCTTGTTGATAACCTAGATATATAGTGACTTTCATTTCACAAAAAAACGAAAAAAGCTATTAGCACCAATACCACAAGTTCAGGAATGCAAAATAATTGCTCAATTCCTTTTGCAGTAGGGCTACAGATACTCACTAAACTTAAAAGCAAGCTCCTGTAGTAGGTGGGTTTACCTCGTTCTTCACATGGTATCACAATATGCATTAACTGTTGTGTGGTCATTCACGTGAAGCTACCTATCGACCATCACTTTTAAATGGCTCTCCATGCTTACTTAGAACATACTCCTAATGTGCATGCTCTCCTTTTGAACCAAGAAAGCAGTCATTCTCTGTGTCAAAAGAACCATATGGATCTGGAGGCTGTGATCTGGAGGGTGTAACTATATTAGGGAAAATCTTAATTGATTGGGCTGCAAACCAACTCAAAAAATTATTGGTGTGTGTACATGAAACTTTCCTATATACAATGGGCAACCAAATAACGTATTACTGAAACATTTGCGAAATACAAGAAAGGATAAATATCATTTCTTTGCCTTTTTGTACTTCTTACAATTTTACTTCTAGCATTACCACTGGTGTTTTGCTTTGTCCTCAATACTCAGGAAAATATTGTGTCAAAACGCGTGATGCTTCCCTACAAAAGTAGTAAAACATAAATCAAGCATACGGCTAAAAATTTCTTTATTAAACATGAACTTTTATTTCCGCCCTGCACAATACGTAACTAGTGCTGACAAATGGCGTCAGCCATTTTCAACAATAAAACGTAATTGTATCACGAGAGAAAGGTGACAATCAAGAGATCATGAATAAATTACATATCCTCGCTGGTAGTTAATTAGCCTTGCAAAAAACCCTCAAACACACATTCTCTTCCATTAAGAATGATTACTGTGCAAGCCTGCAGATGTCAATACCACAGTCATTCAAAATCTTCTTTCCCTTCTAATTGAAGGTTGCAAAGCTCAGATGCCAGGATTTTGCTTCTAAAAATCCCATTTATTGCAAGAAGGATTTTTTATGTCATCAGTCGCGGCAGTTACAAAAACTGCAAATCACAAACCATCTGCGCCCTTACACTCAAATCACCATTCATCTGGTAGGAGATCAGTCATGTTAGTTTGCATACTGAATGCTTGGCTGTGCTATGCTTGCGATGGTCCAAAGTTCAGAAGAATTAAGAATGAGCACCAACAAGGCCAAGAAGTTAGACGTTTATACGAAAAATGCACATAGTGATCGCATAGGTCATACATTCATGCACATTTGAAGATATTTATGCACGCAGTGAGTAACACCATTTCAGTTACTCACACATACAGACCTACAGGCACTCATTCACACAAAACACTACAGACATACAGGCACTCATGCACACAAAACACTACAGACATACAGGCACTCATGCACACAAACCACTACAGACATACAGGCACTCATGCACACAAAACACTAGACATACAGGCACTCATGCACCCAAACACTACAGACATACAGGCACACATGCACACAAAACACTACAGACATACAGGCACTCATGCACACAGAACAACAGACATGCACTCGATAAACACAAGGTATGGTTTGTTGGTTGCTTATTTAGCACATTATGCCTCTAATATCACCTTGAAACACTACAGGTGAAATAGAGCAAAAAAGAGGGAGCAAGAGGGACTGACAAGAAGCCTTGTGAATGGAATAATATCCCCAAGCTTAGTGGATCTTAGGAATCTGGTAAGCAGAAAAGGAGGATCTAGGACGATAAGGAGAAAGTAAGGAGAAATCAAGGGGAGGAAGCAACTGTGTGTGAAAGGGGGGCCTGGCAGCCATAGTAAACAGCTGCAAAGATGCCAGGGATATACAGGATCCAATGTACACAGGCCAGCACACAGAGGCTGACACACAAAGACACCATACACAAAAAAAAATATGAACACAGATGTAGGCACAAACATACAACAGGGGCTTGGGGGACAAACATATATACAGATGGACGGACAAATAGATGATGGACAATTGACGGAGGTTTTATGTTCACCTAATTGCTAATTATTTTGCTGACAAAATCAATCAGCATTTGATGTTAAGGAAAGATCAGCACCCCACCTGCGAGACATCATCAACACATCCTTCGACACCACCATCTTCCCGGAGAGCTGGAAGCACGCCGAACTCAGCGCTCTACTCAAGAAACCAACAGCGGACCCCACCGACCTCAAGAATTACCGCCCCATCTCGCTTCTCCCGTTTCCAGCCAAAGTCATCGAGAAGACCGTCAACAAGCAGATGGCCGCCTTCCTCGAGACGAACGGATCCCTCGACCCCTCACAGTCCGGCTTCCGAGCCAACCACAGCACCGAGACCGCCCTCATCGCCGCCACCGATGACATCCGAGCCCTGATGGACAATGGAGAAACAGCGGCCCTCATCCTCCTGGACCTCTCCGCGGCATTCGACACTGTCTGCCACCGCACCCTAGTACAGCGCCTCAGCAACGTCGGAATCCAGGACAAGGCGCTGGAATGGATCATCTCCTTCCTCGACGGAAGAACACAGAGAGTCCGCCTACCACCGTACAAGTCAGAGGCCTCCGAAGTCGTCTGCGGCGTCCCCCAAGGATCATCTCTGAGTCCCACCCTCTTCAACGTCTACATGAGCCCCCTCGCGGCCATCGTACGCAAACACAACCTCAGCATAATCTCCTACGCCGACGACACCCAGCTGATCCTCTCCCTGACCAACAACCCCGCCGCCGCCAGAGCCAACCTGCACGACGGGATGAAAGAGGTAGCCGAGTGGATGACGATCAGCCGCCTGAAACTGAACTCGGACAAGACGGAGATCCTCATCCTGGGCTCCTCACCCTCCGCCTGGGACGACACCTGGTGGCCTCCCGCCCTGGGCACCGCACCCAAACCGACAGACCACGCACGCAACCTGGGCTTCGTCCTGGACTCCTCCCTCTCCATGACCAGGCAAGTTAACAAAGTCTCCTCGACGTGCTTCAACATCCTACGCATGCTACGGAAGATCTTCTGGTGGATCCCCACCGAGACCAGGAAGACCGTCACCCAGGCCCTCGTCACCAGCCGTCTGGACTACGGCAACGCCCTCTACGCCGGTACCACCGCCAAGCTCCAGAAGAGACTCCAGCGGATCCAGAACGCCTCAGCCAGACTCATCCTCGACATCCCACGAACCAGCCACATCTCCGGACCTCTGAGAGACCTTCACTGGCTCCCCGTCAACAAAAGAATCACCTTCCGCCTCCTCACCCACGCACACAAAGCTCTACACGACCGAGGCCCGAGTTACCTCAACAGCCGAGTCAACTTCTACGCTCCCAAACGCCACCTCCGCTCAGCCAACCACGCCCTCGCCGCCGTCCCCCGCATCCGAAGAGCAACTACAGGAGGAAGGTCCTTCTCCTACCTGGCCGCCAAGACCTGGAACTCCCTCCCCCCCGACCTGCGCCTGACCCAAGACCACCTCTCCTTCAGGAAGAAGCTGAAGACCTGGCTGTTCGAGCAGTAGCGGCACCCCCCCCCCCAGCGCCTTGAGACCCTACGGGTATGTAGCGCGCTCTACAAGTGTCATTGATTGATTGATTGATTGATTACTTGACTTCCTCCTTGGAGAATTCACTATTACTTGGTTATAGAACAGTTCAGTCTCCATATCAATCCCATGTTTTCTATCTTTCGAATGAGCACCTGCACATAACAATGCAATGGTACTCATGTTGGTCTTATTTTTTGCGCAAATCCTATAAGCAGCAGTGCAAGTCAGTGCCTTAATTCTTTCCTACTGACACATTAAACATTTTGGTCTTCTATATCACCCATGTATAACAAAAACCAGACAGGCAGGCCTAGACACTTTCAGGCACATGCATCAAAGGAAAAACCGGTCGCAAACGGTCAGATTCTCAGAATCTGCCCCATTGCAACCGGTATTTTTGCATTTGGGATGCATCATCCCAAATGCAAAAATCGCAATTTAAGGAATCTCTGAATTTCGATTCCTTAAATTGCGATTGCATTTAAGGAATCCCAAATTGAGATTCCTTAAATGCAATGCACTAAAGTAAAAAAATTAGCGATTTCGCAAATAGGGAGAGCAAATTACCATGAAGTTCAACTTCATGGTAATTTGCAAAAACTTTGAAAAATGCACTTTTGAGCATTTTTCAAAGTTTCATGATGCGCACACACATGCCCTTAGAGCATGTGTGTGTGCAACATATGTGCACAGATCAATTTCAGGGGTGCAATAGGTTGTCATTTTGACACCCTTAAATTGCCTGAGTAATTTGCGAGTACCTACTGGTACTCGCAAATTGATCATGCAATCTCGAATTCATTCCTATGGGCCTGGAGGCCCATAGGAATGAATGGGACGGCATTCCTTAATTGCAACTCGCAATTTGCGACTCGCAATTAAGGAATGTGTAGGAATCGTTATTTTTATAGCAATTCCTACATGCATAGGCTTTTGCAATTCCTTAATTGCGATTCCTTAATAATCGCAATTAAGGAATCGCAAAAGTCTACGTTGATGCATGTGCCAGTTTGTCTTTACAAGTCATCGTTGTTAGGTTCCCTGGGACAACTCAAGCAAACAAAAGCTGCATATCCGCGAATGCAGTGATGTGTACAATAAAAGAACAGCATCATGGTGCTTAGGGCACATGGAACAAGCTAGCAGAAACCGGACATTTACATATTTTTGCTTTCAAACAAATGCATCACATAGCGTGGTAAGCAAGACTTGGAAAAAAAACTGGGACACAGAAGAAAGCACTACATTTTTTGCTAACTACGGAGGGCACAGAATGACTTAATTTACAGTGCTCACTAACAGAAAACACGAGGCGCTAGAACACATGAAAGCTAGCCTCTCACTCGGTGTTCAGTCGGCCCTCTAAACTAGCCTCTCACTCGGTGTTCAGTCGGCTCTCTAAACTAGCATCTCACTCGGTGTTCAGTCGGCTCTCTAAACTAGTCTCTCACTCGGTGTTCAGTCGGCTCTCTAAACTAGCCTCTCACTCGGTGTTCAGTCGGCCCTCTAAACTAGCCTCTCACTCGGTGTTCAGTCGGCCCTCTAAACTAGCCTCTCACTCGGTGTTCAGTCGGCTCTCTAAACTAGCATCTCACTCGGTGTTCAGTCTGCTCTCTAAACTAGTCTCCCACTCGGTGTTCAGTCGGCTCTCTAAACTAGTCTCTCACTCGGTGTTCAGTCGGCCCTCTAAACTAGCATCTCACTCGGTGTTCAGTCGGCTCTCTAAACTAGTCTCCCACTCGGTGTTCAGTCGGCTCTCTAAACTAGTCTCTCACTCTGTGTTCAGTCGGCCCTCTAAACTAGCCTCTCACTCGGTGTTCAGTCGGCCCTCTAAACTAGCCTCTCACTCGGTGTTCAGTCGGCTCTCTAAACTAGCCTCTCACTCGGTGTTCAGTCGGCTCTCTAAACTAGTCTCTCACTCGGTGTTCAGTCGGCCCTCTAAACTAGCCTCTCACTCGGTGTTCAGTCGGCTCTCTAAACTAGCCTCTCACTCGGTGTTCAGTCGGCTCTCTAAACTAGCCTCTCACTCGGTGTTCAGTCGGCTCTCTAAACTAGCCTCTCACTCGGTGTTCAGTCGGCCCTCTAAACTAGCCTCTCACTCGGTGTTCAGTCGGCTCTCTAAACTAGCCTCTCACTCGGTGTTCAGTCGGCCCTCTAAACTAGTCCCTCACTCGGTGTTCAGTCGGCTCTCTAACCTAGCCTCTCACTCGGTGTTCAGTTGGCTCTCTAAACTAGCCTCTCACTCGGTGTTCAGTCGGCCCTCTCTAAAAAACCGGGACAAGTGCTACATTTACCTGAGCAGATGGAGAAAACCCAGGACTGTCCCAGCACATCCTGGACACCTGTGACCCAAGCGTTCTGGCATTTGGCACAAGGCTCGAACATTAAACATGTTCTTTTAAATTGTATGACTATGCTAAACATGCAGTTCGTCTTTAGAACTTATTTCTATTTTTCTACTTTCCAACACATTAAAAGGGTTTGTTTTACTGGCCTGGGCTATGTACGTTTGCCTATTTTTCCTTGCAATCAATTGCTTCTCTCTAGTATATCATTGTAAAGGACCAATGGATGCAATATATACAAGGCAGCCTGCTTGAAAAGGTGATGTAAACAACAGGCATTCTTACATATCAAACAGCTATCATAATAAATCTCTGCCTTCAAGTTCTCTCTGCAAGAACTGCACCTGGATTCTACCAGCGCCAGTGAGACACCAATGAAAAAAACACACACGGTGAATTAGAATGTGAGAAAGCATACAGCAGCACCACACCACCACAGAAAAACAGAATCAAAAGCATCTCAAACAACTTTATGAATTAAAAAAAATATTTGAGCAATGAAATAAAAAAATCATGTGGCAATGAGCAAGAAGTGAAGCACTGCTGCCAGAAGCTTTTGTTACAGGGTGCCGATATTGCAGCACTGCCGCAAAACCGGCTCCTGCGCTTTAAACCGGCCACTACCCTTCTGACGCACCGGGAAAATGCCTGGCACCCGCTACAGCCAGTCCGGCCCAGGTTCTCGGAGTTCCCAGGCCCACACGAGGAGAAAAGGGGGATTATTCATTGGCATCGAGCTGAGGAGATGACAGAGCCAGGTGATTAGAGACGCGCACCCACATCTGACCCCCACGTCCCTTCACCTCCCCCGTAGACCAGAGCCCAGGGGACTTATGGGGCAGGGGCGGCCCAAAAGATTGCAGCCCCACCCCTGAATAAAGCCCTGCGGTAAGCGGTCTAGGAGTCAGGGGAAGAATTTGGGGCATGGAGCGTGGGGTGGCGCAGTACCGCACATGGGCCTAAGAAGATATTGAGAGGACCCCTTCCCTTGATTGAGACTAGAGGGGAGAACATGCCATGAAATCCCCCCCCCCCCCCCTCCGAGAGGATCTAGTGAATCAGTTGGGGCCTCGAGGGCAGGACTTGGCACCGTGATTTGTGTGGCCCGCTGACTGCCCAAGATGATGTTCAAGAGTCAGTGCTTAATTTGTGCCAGTGCTTTCCGGTGCTTCACCGGCACCTATTTCTCAGGGCCAGGTCTATGGCATTGAGAGCCAAGGGTATGCTCCAGAGCCTAAGTAGTGATGCAGGTGTCGACTTTTTCATGGTGAAGTTTCGTTCATTGTTTGAGGCTCGATCGGAGTCAGTCAGCTGCGGAGCAAGGAGTGAAGCGGTGAGGGGGGCTGTGGTCGGAGGCACCTTCAAGGCTCTTAAGGGACAGGCAGGCCTTGGCGCGAATAGAACAGGCAGGCCTAGGCGCAAATCGATTTCCGGGGCACTCCTGGAAGCATGAGAAGCTGAGGGCGGTTGGTTGTCCCCCTCAAAGACCCCGCCCGCAAAGGAATCTTCCGGAATAGAGGAGGAGAAGCAGCTGAGTTTGACAAGAGGACACGGAGCAAGCAGAGGAAGTGGCAAAGGAAAGAAACCATCGTGAATCCCCTAAAACCTCCTGGCAAGAGCGCTGGGTTAAAGGTCAGTGCAGTTAGTGAGATGGGTCCATGTTAAAATTATATACATTTTCAGTTTTCCCCGAGTTGACACATTGAAACTTCTTTGCTAACAAACGTGCAAATTACTGTGTGCTGAGGCTTATTTATGGAGTCAAATGTCATATTTTGTGTACGCATTAGTAAGAAATGGTGCAAAGAGGCAGTGATGGAGAAGAGTGCTGGGGGAGCGTGTTTACTTGAGCAAAAGGAAAAGAAAAAGTCCTCTTGCCAGATCTTTACTAATACAGAATTAGTCGTTTCCAAGAGCCTGGTGTTCCCCCTAAAGATCTGTTTCTGAATATTTTAAAAGGAAAAAGGTGCAAACAGGCCAGTCCAAGCCAAGCGTTTCTAACTGCCACCCCCATCTGGTCATTCCGGTCATTCTCCGAAGGTGCAGTTTGCCCTCAGGCCCCAAGTTGGGCGCGCTCTGTCAGAGACAGTGCTTTGTGCGGGTGGAGGCAAATGTTGCGTGCCGAGGACTCCAGGCTACCTTTCACAATCACTTATACTCTGTGCACAAGGGGGAGGTGCAGGACCTGCGCTTCACAGAATAATGCCATGAGTGCACGGCCAGTCATTCACGCTGCAATGACGAGCATTATTAACATGCCACCGTGGCCACCAAAGGAACATGCATCCCAAAAAGAGCAGCGTTACACTCAGGAACGAGCTCCGCACAGGCACAGCCCTCTCCCCCCTCTCAATCACACTCCTCAGCGAGGAGCTGGCACAGAGTTGTTATGATTCTGTTGTGGTGACAGGGAGGGATGTGTGTGTCTCACTTTTGTCAAAGGACCTAACAAAGTATTTATTTAGGATTTTACTTGCAGGGGCTGATCTTATGACTACTTTTCTTGGTTTCGAATTAACCAGGAGCGTAGTTTCCACTGATGCAGCAGGTGCAGTGGCACCGAGGCACATTCAGTTGGACTACTGCTATTGTTTACAATCCAAACAGCAGCTAGGTGTGGGTAGGGGCATTTTCTGCTTTACACTAGGGCCCATGACACACTGACTATGCTATTGGAACAAAATTTTCTAAAATCAAATCTTGGCTTTCCATTCCAAAAAGATATTACCCTAATCAAGCTACTCAACCTCCGTGTCCCACTTCTGTTTGCCATGGTCAGGATTCATACACTTTGCTCTCCTGCTGTACCATTTTGCACCGACATTTGCACTTCTGCCTGATGTGCAAAAACAGCTATTTACTGAATGATGTGTGAAAATTTGAAGTTTGCAACGGTTAACATGTTAAAAGGTATTGATTACAGGGTGGGCAATCTATAGAAATGTTAGCGGAAAACTCTATTGCATCAGTACCAAACTGCGTAATTTGGACCCAGTAGTTCTTCAAAGCAGCGTAATTCTGATTTTAGCGCTATTTAACAAACGTTCTTTTACAAAACAAGCAAGAACAGAAGAATGACCAATCATGGCAAGAGAAAGAAAGTTAAACTCAGAGACGTTGGTTGTTTTGAAACCTTACCAGTTATGTTCCTTTAGAAAATACACAATCCATTGGCAATAGAAAGTGAAAAGGACGGAGTACAGTTTGAGTGTATTAGGCAAAAACTAAGTTGAAATTCTAGCCACGTCAATAAATAAACACTCAGGCGTGACTTCACACCGGGCTTGACACACAAAATCATAACCACAAGCTTTTTGTTATCACTGAGACCCCAACTCAGCACTTTAAACAATATATTTTAAAAAAAAATGAATACAGAAGTCAATATTTCATCAATTAAAGTGTTGTCGCCATATCTTGGTGTTAATATTTGCTAAGGGTTAGAGTAATTCAAGAAAGAAACACACCAGATTTTTTGTTTACATCCTGGCAGCCGCACCAGCCTCCATCACCACTGAAGACTCCTCGGTGGTAGGTTGGCGGTGACTTATCCATCAAACAATCTTCCCACACAACTCGACCTTCGGTTATACACAGAACCAGGCGCACCGCAGTCTTGTTCCCATATATAATATTATGTTATATTGATTTGTTTAGTGCACTAATCACTCAAGAGGGTATCCAGGCGCTTGGACAGGTGTGTAGGTGTGAGGCCCCTAAGTACTTATGTGAAGAGCCAGGGCTTCAGCTTCTTGCGGAACTCAAAAAGTGAGAAGGCGGCTCTGATGTGTTGAGGCTTATGGGTGTGGGTGGAGCCAATTAAGTGGGTGGAGCCACTACAGAAAGTGGGCGGGCCGGGGGGGAAGTGAGTGTGGCCTCTTAAAAAAATGAGAGCACCAGCATTAATATTTTACACAGTAAGCACTGTCAAGAGTATTGGCAACAGAGGGAGACTTCTAGATAGCACAGGGTCTGGGCACGACTTCATACATCACTGGGTATGCTAACCGGGGTGCATCTCCCCGAACCTCACAGTCGGCCGCTTTCGCTCTCACCCAGGAAGAAGAGTGGTATGCACAGGAGAGCAGAACAACTCGGCTGGGCCCTGCAGAGGGCAGCATAAAGAGGTAGTGAGCAATTTAGAACATTTGAAATATCAATTTCCTATCTGAAATAAATGCCTCCAACATCCCTGCATGCCAGCAGAACGCAGTGCAGGTAAAGTCACACCACACAGACACAGAAAGCCACCTGAAACACAAAGGCTCCCGGCTTGTGGGCCTGCGGGCCTGCACACAGAGGCTTGACGTCCTTCTGCCCTCAGAACTGGGGATGCAATAACTCCTGACACCCTATATTAGTTGGACACTACACTGGCCGCTATCACTTCCACAGAGGATTCTTTAGAGCAGAAAATTGACACAGTAGCGCTGGATCAGAGTCTGCTGAAGAAAGATCAGAGAAAAATGGCAGACAGGATCTTGAGAACTAAAGCCACGTTCAGGAGAAATAAGGGTCACCCTATTCACAAGGAACCAGGGTATATATTATATATCAAAAAAACAATGGTAAGACGCCACCATGGCGTTTGACACGCTCGAGTGGCCATACATCTGGGCCATGCTGGCGAAGTTTGGATTTGGCCCGGGGTTCATCAGCTGGGTCAAATTGTTGTATTCGGGCCCATTGGCGCAGGTGGTGGTGAATGGAAGAGTATCGGTCCCATTTGAGCTGGGACGGGGCACACGACAGGGCTGTCCCTTGTCGCCGCTCCTGTTCGCGCTGGCCTTGGAACCCCTGGCGGAGTGGCTGCGGTGGCACCCTTCCATCCGTGGTCTCCGCTGGACCCCCGAATATGAGGACCGCGTGTCCCTATACGCTGACGATATCCTTTTGTACCTAGCCTCCCCGCGTAAATCATTGATTGTCCTGGTTGATGTTTTGCGCTCGTTCGGCCGCAATTCAGGCCTTGTCATCAACTGGGCTAAATCATGTGTGTATGTGCTTTCCGGGGAGGCTCCCGTCCCCCCGCGGGGCTGTCCGATCCAGATTGCCTCACAGGGGTTTCGGTACCTGGGGGTTTACATTACTCTGGACCCGGAGGCCCGCTACGAGCGGAATTTGCTACCCCCCTCCAGCGCTTGAAGGAGGACGTCGCGCGCTGGCGGCGCCTGCCGCTTTCGCCGCTCGGCCGGGCGGCATTGTTTAAGATGATGTCGTTGCCACGCTTCCTGTACGCTCTCCAGAATACTATGGATTTAGTCCCGGCGCGCTACTTTCGTGAGGTGGAGAGTCTACAGCGCCGCCTGTTCTGGGACGGGAGGCCGCGTATTGCCCTGGCGAAGTTGACGCTCCCATGGTACGACGGGGGGATTGCCCTCCCGGATATTAAACGGTATTACTGGGCCTCCCAGCTGGCTGCAATTAATCATGGCCTTTACGGGCCCGCCTTAAACCCGGCATTTGCAATGGACAAGATGCTCCTGCCTGGTGGCGATTTTAATCGAGCGCTCTACTCTGGCGCGCCCGGCCCCCGCCTGACGGGACCTACGCGTGTCATGGTACGAGTATGGCACGCGGCTAACGCAGCTATGGGGTGGAAGGACCGTTTGACCCGGGCATCACCGTTGTACGCGTCTGAGAGATTGGGCTCCCTGTGGACCTCGAAAGGCTTCGAGAAGTGGGACACGATCGGCATCAGTAAAGTGGGGGACCTCTGGACGAGAGGGGGATTTAAAACATTCGAGACGCTGCAGACGGAGTTTCAGCTGCAGGGCAGTGAATACTTTCGGTACTTGCAGGTCCGTCACGCGCTGGGCTCAGTCTTCCCAGACGTCGCCTCCATCCCAGAGTCTTCCCCCCTGGAGGATAGAGTGCTGGATGGCCACGTTCCGGACAGCACGATCTCCCTTATTTACAAAAAATTGATTAATGACCGCTCGGGCCTGCTGACTGGCCTCCGCGAGGCTTGGGTTGCCGACGGGCTGGAGTTGGACGACGAGGACTGGGTCTCCGCGGTGGCCTCTCCGAAGGAGGTGGCCATACCGGCTCGCCTTCGCTTCGTCCAGCTTAAGATACTCCACCGGGTTTACATGACGGGGTCAAGGCTTCTGCGTATGGGCTATGCTGAGGATGGGTTGTGTAAGCGTGGGTGTGGTGCTTTGGCGACCTTTTTGCATATTTTGTGGGAATGCCCGAAGGTGGAGCGATTCTGGCGTGGTGTGCATGAGGTCCTGCGAGTGGTTACGCATGTCGCGCTGCTGCCTGAAGCGAGGAGATGCCTGCTGAATGTGTGGGAACCAACTGACTACTCGGTTCCGCAGACGCGATGGGTGACTCTGGGATATATGATAGCTAAGCGTGACATTGCTCAACTGTGGGGATCCCAGAGGCCCCCGGCGGTGTCGGCCTGGAAAGAACACATGGATTGGTGCATGTTCCGAGAAAAGGTGGTGTATGTGGCGAGGGGTAAGCCTGGGGCATGGGTGAAGGTATGGGGCCCCTGGAACGCCTACCGCGGGGGTATCTGCGCGCCACCATTGCTACCTGCGGCCTCACCAGCCCCGTCCCCTTAGTTGACTCCCTTCCTAGCCCCGAGCACGGAATTCCCCCAGTCCTCGATCTGTTCCCCTTCCCCTCTTTAGACTCCTGTGGATGGCTGGGGTCCCCCATTCGGGGAGCACGTGCTGTTACTGTCGATTGCAGGTTGCCTTGCGGGTGTGGTTTTTGTGTTGTTTGTTTAAAATGAAACCGTATTGTGGGGTCAGAGTGATGTGGCCCACGACGCTGAGACCTCCTGATTTTGCTCCTCTGCAACGCCAAGTGTTTTTGTATGTATGTCATATGCTCCTGTCATTCTAGCGGCCGGCCGGAAGGTTGTAGGCCCATACCTGTATATTCTTGAGATTGCAATAAACGGTTTAAAAAAAAAAAAAAAAAAAAAACAATGGTACCTATGGAGAAAATGAGACAGTAACACTAGAGCTTATTACCTTAGTGTATGTCACAACCTGTCACTTGTATATTTAGGTTCTAATTTCACTTGGGGCACCTTACACCTCCTTTCTATTTTTACATGAATTTTCTTTATACATAAGAATGCTACGTCTCGTGTGTCACTATCACCCCAGATAGGATCCTCATGAGATAATAAATATCCTGTTACTTTGCGCACCATATTTACACATAAAGTTTTGTTTCTTTAAAAAAAACTCTATTGAAGGTCACCTGGTTTCACACTCTAACCTTCCGTAAACCAGCCCTAATTCTGACGCTCCTGTAACCTACGTGATCGTCATGGCAACTTCTTAGAGAACCTTCCGTAAACCGGCCCTGACTCTGACGCTCCTGTAACCAACATGATCGTCAAGGCAACCTCTCAGAGAACGCCTCTACGTCATCTCTCAGCCTCAGGAAGTGATTGGTGATCACCATGACTACCTATCCACGGAACGTCATTACGTCACTTTCCGACGTCCCTTGACCGCGCGGACCCTTCACTCAGCGTCTTTATAGAACATATATAAGACATCTCCCTCCACCCCCGTCAACAATTCCGGCGCTACACGGAGGAGGGGTAGGTTTCCACTCCATAGGCGACTGAGCACTTGTAAGTATTCTTCAGGCATGGGAGAACGATCGGCGTTTGAACGACTGAGACAAGGTAGACTAATTCTTTGATCTTCTTTAGTTTCTCTGTCCGCCTACTCCGAGCCGCTGACGGAGCCCATTCCTTTCATCTTAAAGGGTAGGCCTTATTTGTCCTTAGGTATTTTGTGTGTGTTCATAAATAACACCCTCTCATTACTCGAGGAGCATTCCCAACATGCACTGGGTGTTGTTTTTGAGTCCAATATGACATAAAATGTTGGCCGCTTTAGAGGATGCCTTCATGTGGATTTTGTTATGGCACCTGATCTTGTTAGATTAGCTAAACGAAGTCACACATGCACCCCAGGTAGCGGTCTCATTTACTTCTTCTTAAAAAAACTCATCTCTGTTATTAATTCACTCAATCTGCATGTGAACTTTAGAAGCATGTTTATTGAGAATGAACACTTATCATGCCACTGCGCAGTGAATTCACAACATGTCATGGTATATAAATACGATAGATGTTGTATTTTCCTTCTCTGTTTATGTGTGTGTTTGTCCTTGTTTTTATCTTACTAGGTTGGGTGTAGGTTTCCTAAAAGAAGGAGCACCTACCAGCGCGAGGACGCAATATCCCCTTACTATCAAGGTACTATAGGTTCACAGTACTCTATTTCACTGGCGCCTATTCCAACTCATTCACATACTTTTTACACTCACTTGTCGGATTTGGTCCTGACGAAGCGCGATCGGATCCCTTATGGACCTACTCTGAAGCGCGAAACATGTTGACCCTATTTTTCTAGAACTTTCACCCCCTATTCACTCGCTTATCCTGAGAGTTGCAGTAAATTTTATATCTGCCCTCATTATTCTGTTCCCTGAGGACCTCCAGGATCATTTTTAATCTATACTAGACAGAGCCGTGAATAAAGGTCTTGGCTTCTACCTAGTAGTTTTAACGCACCACTCACTTCCCTTATAGATAGACCCACACACCCCCATGCACAACTGCGGCGTCTCCAAAAAGAACTCCGACAAAGAGCCCTCTCGCGGGGCCCGTGGGGGACTGCAGCGCCACCCCCACGAGGAGCAACGCCCCATGCTGAAGCAGGACACCCGAAAGGGTGTGTGAGGGCACTATATTTCAAAGGAGAAATTCCCCACACTCATTCCGGCCCGACCATACTCAGAGCACACACAATCTTTACTCTTATCTTTAGGAACAGCTACCCTCTCAATATAATCACAAACTATCACACCAGGCCTGCAGGAGGCAAAGGGACGCCAGATTGTGGCCAGGATGACCATCACGCCAGCAATCCCAATAGGAGACCGTACAAGCAGTCATGGCAGCAGCCATCTTAAGTGGCACGTCACTAATCGCAGCAGCGGCTACTGTGTGAAGGCGCAGGGGCTGCGCCCCCTTAACTTTATGGCTTCCGAGGACAAACAAAAGCTTATCTAAACACAATTGAAATGAAAATTACCTTAATAGGCATTTTCACAAGCTGTGCCTGGCCCTTTGTGAGGACATGTCTGACTGTTTCAGTATTAGCAGGGCTTATCCACGCACAGCCCTGGCCTTTTCCTCAGATCGCGGTGACGTTGCTCTCGTTTTTCCACCTTCTTCCAGTGCGCCCGTTAAAACAGACTCGGGTGTTTAGCTGTCTATCTCCACAAGCTTGCATGTCACTCAGCAGCACTTACTCCACCCTTTAATATCTCGTCACAGGGTGAGGTGGGGTCGGCAAGCTCCACTGCCCAAACCTCACCCTGTGACGAGATGTGAAAGGGTGGGTTTAGCCAGTTTCCAAAAGACGCTGCAGACAAACTTATTTTCTTCCGTCTGTGGTGTCTGTCAGGTCGCACTAGATTTGGTGCGTTTACGAGCACATTCCTGCTCAACACAGCATGTATTAGAAGCCTGAACTGCGTGCTGCCCAGAACAGGTCGTGTTCACACTATATTAAACTGTCCAAAAAAAATCCTGATAGGTGACTGTGACCTAACTTAACCTTTACACGCAAGATGAACAGATCAGCAGCTGCCTCGACAAAAAAAGTGCAAAAGTAAGTTTGGAGAAAATAGTTAAAATCTTTTACTTTTCTGGTCTCTCTTTATTTTCCTTTCTAACTGCTGTCTCCTCTGCAGTACTAATCGGGTCAGTGCAAAACGTTTTTACTGACAACTAACTGCATGTGGTTGTTTTTTCTCCATTGCAGATTATATGTGCTTACTGCGACAGGAGGCATCTAGATGTAATCTGCAAGGAGAAGAAAACAAGCAGTGACAAGGTCTAACTTTTTATTAACGAGATTGCCTTTTACTCAAAGAGTGACGTTTGGTGTGTTTGTGTAAATGGGTGAGGCACTAAATGTGGGGGTTGACTGTATAAATAGGTAAATGTGATGGTTATATGAATTGGGTGAATGGCAGAGGGACGCTTGATGTGAATGGGTGAGTATGAGTGGGTAGGTGAATGATGTAAAGTGGCAGTAAGTGAAATAATTGTTGAATGGAGTAGGTAGGGGAATGATCTTGAGTGAGTGGTTAAGTGAGTAGCTGGGTGTAGGACTGTGGGAATGATAAGGTGGGTAAATGAAAGCTTGTTAAAACACGATGAATTGAATGAATGCAACCTGCTGCCTCCAATAACATATTTCACTAACTGGAAATACAACAGTGAGCAGGTAACACAATGTGAATAGGTGAATGAGTGGGAGGATATTTGATGAGGATGGGAGTATATAGTTCAGTGGGAAAATGAGTGTGTATGGATGAATATATGTGAGTTGATGAGAAAATGTGCTGGAAATATTGGTGATGGTTTGAAGGGAATCTGGTCAGTCTCAGGCTTCCTGACTCTTAGCTGGGTCCGATGGCTCATTGGACAAATGCCTTCACTAAGCCTTCTGACAAGGCTGATGATCTGTATTTGAGCCCACGGTTTGAACTCTGGTGCTCCACTCAGCCTTTCATCCTCTCAAGGTCGATTAAAAAGAAAAGTATTGAATTGTGTAAAAATTGAGATCTGTGTTCACCTTCTCTTCCCAGCCAGACTCTCCAAGAAAATCAGAAATCAGGTTTGCTTGCTATGCTCAATTGCATAGTGCAATGCTGTGGATGGAACTCCACCCCACCACTTTCTGCAATCCCCAGCCACCACTGCACTAATGAGAAATGCCTTGGGTACATCTGGGAAAGTTTCTACCTTGAACTCCAACTCCGAATAGTCACAATTGTCGGACAAGGAAAACAGTACCCCAAAGTAGCACCAGGGACAGTGGATCTCATCCGAACACTAAACTCTGATTTAAACGGAGCGGACTCCTCCGTGCAACGACTGGGTCACAGGACTGCTGTTTAGCTGTGGATTCGTGTGCATGGTAGTGCCATTTCTTGGCGGCCATTTTAGTGGGTTGACGCTCCAGTGTTCCCTGAGCCCTGACTACTTAGGCTCCCAGCGCTGACACGCTCGAGTAAAACCTGAACTGATCACTCCTGCGCCAGCGCTCTAGGTGATAGCACCTTTGCTGTTCTGTTGAATGTGTTTTTTTAAAAAGAGAAAATCGTTTTTTTAAAAAGAGAAAATCGTTTTTTTAAAAGGAGAAAATTGTTTTCTTAAAAAGAGAAAATCGTTTTTACATGCAAACTGCTGTTGCTAATGTGATTCGAATTGTGCACTGACTCCCCGGTCCACCGCTGCTACTCGGGCTGATTGTTGTGGAGGGAGAACAGAGCGCTCCTACTTCCTGGTAGTGCCATTTCTTGGCGGCCATTTTAGTGGGTTGACGCTCCAGTGTTCCCTGAGCCCTGACTACTTAGGCTCCCAGCGCTGACACGCTCGAGTAAAACCTGAATTGATCACTCCTGCGCCAGCGCTCTAGGTGATAGCACCTTTGCTGTTCTGTTGAATGTGTTTTTTTAAAAAGAGAAAATCGTTTTTTTAAAAAGAGAAAATCGTTTTTTTAAAAGGAGAAAATTGTTTTCTTAAAAAGAGAAAATCGTTTTTACATGCAAACTGCTGTTGCTAATGTGATTCGAATTGTGCACTGACTCCCCGGTCCACCGCAGCTACTCGGGCTGATTGTTGTGGAGGGAGAACAGAGCGCTCCTACTTCCTGGTAGTGCCATTTCTAAGCGGCCATTTTAGTGGGTTGACGCTCCAGTGTTCCCTGAGCCCAATCTATATTAACTTCCTTCGCCCCGCGCAGCGGCACGCGCAGCGGTAGCGCCTTAGACACGCCGAAGAGGCGCCAAAGAGAAGCCAGTCTGCGCCAGTCCGCCTCCAGACGCTTCCAGTCTCCGGACCCAGCTGTCATCATGGTAGGAAATCTCCTCACATACAGCACTTCCTCACTATATGCATTGCGTCCTTCGGCCAACCCACTATGTTTGCATTCAGTCCTTCCCTTACACCCGAAGGCCCACTGCAAAACTTGTGATTGGGGCATAACTACTCCAAATGTTGTGAAAAACCCCTCCAAGCAGAAATGGAGGATGTTCCTTCTTAACTGCCGTTCCCTGCCCAAACACCATACTGAACTGGCCATGCTGATAGAGGAGCTCAATCCAGACGCCCTCTTTCTAACAGAGACATGGCTTCAGCTAGAAACTGATCCTGCAATAGCATGGGCCACCCCCCAAGGCTATACTATTAAACATTTGGATCGCAAGACTGGCAGAGGTGGAGGGCTGGCTATTATCTATAGGGACAACTTTAGATGCCGCTTCACTCCCTCCCCCATGCCAGCCTGTGAGAACCTACATTTCACTCTTGAGTTCTCCCCATCCACTACTTTCTCCGGTATCCTAGTCTATCGACCACCTGGCACCCTCAACAACTTTATCACTAACATGACGGATTTAGCTGCCAACCTAGTGCTCACCTCGGCAAATTTCACCCTGCTGGGCGATCTTAATTTACACCTAGATGAGCCACTTGATTCAACAGCCAATAGTCTTCGAACAAACTTTCAGTCCATTGACCTGGCTCAGAAAGGCTTTCAATCAACGCATGTCAAGGGACATCTCCTAGATCACATCTACAGCAATCTAGATAGCTTAACCGTCGAGGCTCCAGTACCACTATCCTGGACCGATCATTTTTTAGTACCTTTTACATGGTCCACTTGCTCCCCCCCCCCCCCCCCCCCCCATCTCACAAAATCACAATAAGCAGCGGGTAAGAAAATGGGGCTCCCTCCCACTTTCTAAGTGGAAACTGGCTCTTATAGAACACCTACCCCCAAATGTGACCAATCCCAATACAGCCATTGTTAATTTTGATAACTGGATCTCCAGTTCCCTTGACCTAGTCCTACCAGAGGAATCTTTGCACTTAATAAACAGAGCCAAAGTGGCCCCCTGGTACTCCCCGACTCTCAGGACTATGAAGCAATCTTGCCGCAAACTAGAGAGAGCCTGGAGACAAGATTACTCACAATCAAAGCAAGTTGAGTATAGAGCCGCAATAAAGCTCTATAAAAATCAAATAAAATCTGCGCAAGCCCATTTTTATGAAGCCAAAATCAATCTAGCTGCAAACTCCCCCAAAGAAATTTTTAAAATAGCCAAATCTTTAATTTCTCCCCTTCCCCCCGAGCGTCTGTCACCTGACGGCGCGCAAACCCATTGCAATAATTTAGCCACTTTCTTCTCCCAGAAGATCCAGGCCATCTATTCTTCATTTTCTACTGGCAGTGGTGACATGGACCACACCACCACCACAGATTCTGACTTCTTAGCCCCCAGCTCACTGGATGAATTCCCCCTCCTAGATTCCGACACTTTAGACAGAATGCTTCTTAAAGTCATCTCGGGATCCCCCAATGACCCAGCACCCCCGCAAACTCTCAATAAGGTGATGGACATCATCCGCCCTGTCATTCTGGATGTCCTTAATGCTTCCATCTCCTCTAACTCCGTCCCAGCACCATGGAAATGTGCGATGGTTAGGGCCCTTTTGAAAAAACCCACCTTGGACCAGAACAACTTGGCCAATTTCCGCCCCATTTCCCTACTTCCCTGGATGAGCAAACTGCTTGAAAGGCACATCAATAATATCTTAGTGGACTACTTAGAATCAAATAGTCTGCTATGCGCCTCTCATATGGGTTTCCGCCCGCAGCATGGAACTGAAACTGATCTCCTAGCAGTGACAGAAGAAACTAGATTGGTGCTGGACCGGGGAGGAAAAGCAGCCATCATACTACTCGACCTCAGTGCCGCGTTCGACACTGTAAACCATGCCACACTGCTACACCGTCTGAAAGGCATGGGCGTGTCGGGCGCGGCCCTGGAGTGGCTGACCTCCTTCCTGGACGAGCGCTTCTTCCAGGTGTTTGAGGGCAAAGCAGTCTCCCCTAAGCAACCACTTAGAAGTGGGGTTCCTCAGGGCTCCTCCCTGAGCCCCACACTTTTTAATGTCTATATGCGACCTCTAGCGGAGATAGTCCAGCCCTTTGGCGTGCGTATTGTCACCTACGCGGACGACACCCAGTTGGTGGTCTCTCTGGACCACACTGAGGAGCCGTCCAACACCCTGGGCCTCTGTCTAGAGGCCGTTGCTAAGTGGATGCAATCGTCCTGTCTCAAACTTAACGGGGAGAAGACAGAGATTATGCTATTGGGTAACCCTCCTCCGACCATTTTGACATCAATTTGGCCCACCTGCCTTGGTGCTCCCCCCCCTCCCAAACCGCAGATAAAGAGTCTGGGAATCTGGCTCGATAAAGCGCTGGACTTCTCGGTCCAGGCTACCAAAACTGCCTCCACGTGTGTCGGCCTAATGAAAATGCTTCGCAAAGTACTCCCTCTGCTTCCTTTCCAGGCGAGGAGAATCATGGTTCAGGCCCTGATACTCTCCCGCCTGGACTATGGAAACGCACTATATCTGGGTGCCCCGGCTTCAGTGACCAACAGGCTCCAAGTCACGCAAAACTGCGCCGCCCGATTATTATTCAACATCCCCCGCTGGCAGTCAGCCAAGAAAGCTCTAAAAGAATTGCACTAGCTCCCGATGGCTACTAGAGCACAGTTTAAGGCTATGTGCATTGTGCACAAATCTTTCCATCGAACAGGCCCTGCCATCCTGTCCCCCTTAGTTGTGCCCTACGCTCCATCCAGAGCCCTTCGCTCGGGATCATTGCACCTAGTTACCACTTCTAAAATCAACAAAGCACGTTGGGGCGGCCGTTCCTTCTCCCATACTGCTGCGAGACTTTGGAACTCCCTCCCCTTAGCCCTCAGAGAAAATAATAACCGGCTGGCTTTTAGGAAAGCTTTGAAAATCCACCTGTTTGCAAAAACGTGCTAGTCTCACCCTGCGGCCCGCCACAGTGATCAATTAAAGCGCTGCGAGGCCTCCGGGTAGTCTATGCGCTATATAAATATAATTTTTCATTTCATTTCATTTCATGCTTGGGGCCTGGGCGATCGGGGGAATTGGAGGGAGGTGGGCTGCACTAAACCCCCTTTCTCATAGACACTGACTGTCTAGCTGGATTGGTGGGGTCGGAGTAGCAGATTGAGCATGTTTAGTTCCAGGGGCGGCTCCTCCGCTAAGGAGGAAGAGTGTTGCCCACTGCCTTTCAGCACTGCAAAAAAGTAAAAATAAAATGATAACGGGCTGTAATTTAATTTTTCAGTACCGAGGCAGTTTTGTGGGGCAAGGGTGGACTGAGCAGCGCAGGGGGAAGAGTGGTGGGCACCCTCCTAAGTGCGCATGAATGTTTGGCCAGCCGTTTTGGATCAGCCAAATCGGCATGAGCACTGTGCATGTTGTCCCCCAGGCTGCATAACAGCCTGGGGGAGAACATGCCCAGGTTCCCATTCCCCATCTGAGGGCCGTACCACGGCTCTCAGATCAATCACAACGTTGTATTGCAGCGTTGTGATTGGCTTAGGGAGCCTGGGTGCTTCCTTTTCGCATAGAAACCAGGAAGAGGACGGAGAGGAAGGAAGAGAGGTGGCGGCTGGCCAGCCGGCAGGGAAGTGATTTATTTTAACAAAAAAGTTTAACTGCCCCAGCCCTCCCTGCCCCACTACCGCTTCCCTGGAGCAGTCACCACTATTTAGTTCTACAAGTTTGGACAGAAGGCTATTGCTCTACAGTCAGGGAAGGGCGTGTTAGGGAACTGTTTGTTTTTAACAAAGGCTACTGTTCCTAGGGGGGTTAGATACAGATACTACACCAAGTCATCCTGAACACAAAGAGGAAGGGGCAATTACATCACTATGGGAAGAAATTAGGCAGGGAGGGGCGGGAGCTCTGCAGTTTCAGACACACACACACACACAGGAAGATATAGATGGCTGAATCCACCAGAAAGCTGAAGATACTCATGTGGAATGTAAGGGAGATCAACAGTATGACCAAATGATACAAGGTGCAGGCTTACATAAGACGCGGAGGGGCTCAGGTTGCAATGCTACAGGAGGCACACTACAGAGAGGCTTGCCTTACAGAAAAACTGGAGAGAGCAAGTATTTTTTACGCATTACTCTGCATTTGCCAGAGGGGTGCTGATTTGGATCAGGCCTTAGGTGTCCTCTCAGTTGACCACCAACGTAAAGGATAGGGAGGGAAGATACCTAATAAATACTGTGTGGGAGGCTGGGGACGAGATGTAGCACTAGTTAACATCCAAATGAAGACCAATCCTTCTCTCTTAAGGGGGGTTCCGAAGCACCTGGCACACTACCCTCAAATAGTGGGGCGACTTTAATTGTATAGCTGACATACACTTGGATAGATTGTATACCACACTTCCTACACCACTAGTGGTTAGGACGGCCAAAGCCTTGGACAATTGGGTAGAGCAGTGGTACCTGATGGACTCCAAGGAAGTGCACTATCCTGGGGACCAGTACTATTTGTTCTACTCAGGAATGCATGATTTCCATGGGTGCTAAGACAGGATTTTTTACACCCCCCCAAGACATGCTGAGGTCACGCACACAGAGTACTTGGTCAGGACATATTCAGATCATAACCCGTTGACTATAATGCTGCAGTGGAGTAGAACCAGGACCGCTATCCCAGCCTGGAGATTGATGGTAAAAGTCCTAGAAGACTAGGTATTTAACAACGCCACCAGGGAGTGAATCGAGGACTAATTTATAGAGAATCAGAATACTGCCTCTCCTAATTTAGTGGAATGGGAGTCCTTCAAGGTGGTCATGAGAAGCCACTGTATTAACACCTCAGCAAGCATCAGGCCTGTCCTGCTCTGGGAAGTTAACAAGCAGAAACAAACCCTGACAGAATTTGAGAAAAAAAAGCTTGAAAGTACAGAATTTAAAGAAGCCTTAATAGCAGAATAGGGAAAATTAGCTCAGCTTACTGAACATCGCCCCTAGTTTCCTGGGGCGACAGTGCAGATGAACTTTCCAGCAGCTCTGAAGATAATGTTAAATAACAAGATGCATAACATCCGTTCAGTAGAGGCAGCTGATGATTTACTTAGGACCATGGGGGGGGGGGGCCGCGGGGGGTTCAGACTGATCTTTTTTTTTTCTTATAAGACCTATTTCATCTCTCTTGATTCCCTTCTCCCCGTCTAAAAGGTAGCCTGGATATGTATAATAACAGATAGTCTACTTAAAGTGAGATTAAAAACAAAAGCATTATAAGGTGGTAAGGTAGCTTGAGTAGTTAGACTAAAAAAAAACGATATTTAAAATAGGGGGAAGAAAGAAAAAAGAAGGAAAAGGGGAGAAAAGGAAATCAGGAGAGGTGGGAAGGGTATAGCCACAACATTTGAAAAGTCAATAAAGCTAAGAAGAAGGAGAGAAGGAAAGGAGGAAGGAAGGGAAGGTGAAGGAAGGAGGGAGGGGAGAAAAAGAGAAGAAAAAAACTATTCTCTTATAAATAAATAAAAGAGAGGACATAAAAAGGAAAAAAATAATAAAGAGAGAGTAATAAAAGGAAGAGAAAAAGGGAAAAAGGGATAAAAAATAAAGGGGGTGAAGAGAGAAAAAGGGAAAAGAAAGGGGAGATCAATAGATAAATGAAAGGAAAGGAAAAAAAAGGGGAGGTAAAACAGGAGGAAAATAAAAAAAATCCATGTTTGGTAACTTTTTTTTTTTTTTTTTAAGAGTACCTACTTTACTCTCTCAGGGTGTCTGGGTCTTTGGCTAGTTTCTGCATTTTTTTCTTATTTTTTTTTCCCTCACTGTTCCCACTTCTCCCACTGTGGGGGTTCCAGCTCTTAGCAGTCCGTGAACATTTCAAATTGGACTCCACCAATTAGCAGTGGCGCTCGGTGGAGGCTCGGACAGGGGCAGGGGTACCACTATCCGGAAAGACTACACAGGGGTTCCTCAGGGGTGGGGGGTGGGGCTCTTTGGGGTTAGGGGGGGTGGGCAAAAATTCACTATAAAACTCTCCTCATCTTCTGCCAGGCTGATAATCTTTTTCTTTTTACTCTTTAAAGTTAGGGGGTCACAGGTCATCTTACTTTCCTATCCATCAGTATCTATTGAGAAGGTATGGCTAACTTAAGGATTTTTTCCTGGAATGTTAATGGCCTGCGCACCAAACCCAGAGCAAATAGGATTCTCCAATACCTACGTGACATGGATGCGCAGATCATTATACTCCAGGAGACACACTTAGTTGCAACGGAGATGCTCGAGATCGTAAATAAAAACAGATGGATAGATCAGTCAGTTTGCACGGCCCAATCTTCTAACACTAGGCGAGCAATGCAAGATTAATCTTGCAGAAAACAGACCCCGCAGGTAGGTGGGCAATTGTCTCAGTGATTATAGGAGGTACATCTCTTACTATAGCCGTTTTTTATGGGCCCAATAGGGACGACCCCTCTGCTCTGGAAGCATTATTTTCTGAACTTCTGCACTTCCCTGAGCCTGTTATTCTAGCAGGGGACTTTAACATCGTGCTTGATCCCTTATTGGATAAAAGCCCCTCCAGCCGTCAGCAAGTGTTGTCTAGGTCTAGAGTGTTCCTGCTTAAATGCATGGACCAATATGGATATATTGATATCTGGAGAGCAATAGCTGGTCTGAAACCTGGATATTCATTCCGAAATCTTAAATATCATCATAGTTCCAGGATTGATTTCCTTCTGATTAATAGAGCTCTCCATGATTCAGTAAAAAATGTCAGCTATCTTCCCTCACATCTGTCAGACCATTCTGCTGTCCTGCTAGAGCTTGTGGACCTGATTCAATCTACGACCAGGTCTTGGTCCTTTGATCGTTCCTTTCTTTCATCACCCGATGATATTACATCTTTGAGACTAGAAACACAGGAATTGCTGCAAGCTAACATCGGCTCAGCCTGTTCCTCTATGGTATGGGACGCTCTTCAGTGTTTCCTGAGAGGGGTTATAAAGAGCAAGACTGTATACCGTAGGAGGCAATATACTCAGGAAGTCTCAAGTATAGAGGCCAACTTGACATCATTACAGAATGAGTTAGATTCCTGCAGTAATGGTCCCAATTCCAATATACTGGCAAATCGTGAGAAGCTTGCTGTACTTAGGGGTGAATTGGCTTCGGTGCTCAATCAGCGCATTCTCCAGAGGTGGGAAGCAAGTAAACTTGCGCCTTTTGAATTTGGAGAAGGGGCGGGTAAACTGTTGGCCTGGAAATCTAGAATGGACAGGTCACGTAATAACATCAACTCTATCATAACCAGTGCTGGGAAGGTATCCTCAGACCTAGAGATAAGATCTGCCTTCAAAAATTTCTTCCAAAACATCTATCAGGAGGATAAAAACATCTCCCCCGAGAAAATAAAAGATTGGCTAAATGGCATTGCGTTACCATCACTATCTTTAAGGCAGAGCTCCTTTCTAGAAAGCGCGATCACTGAAGATGAAGTAGTAGGGGCGATACAAAACTGCAAGGGGGGTAAAGCGGCGGGGCCTGATGGCATGCCCGCCGAGATATATAAACATCTTGTGGTAGAGGTTGCGCCCTTTCTTGCGGTTTTATTCAATCAAATCCTGCAAGAGGGTGTTCTACCACCCTCCTCTTGGAATAATGCCTCCATCACTCTTATCCTTAAGCCAGGTAAAGTCGTAACTGACTGTGGCTCATATCACCCAATCTCAATACTTAATGCAGACTACAAAATCTTTGCGTCATTGCTTGCCAAGAGATTGGGTCAGGTGGCCCCCTCAGTTCTGCATCTTAACCAGAAAGGCTTTGTTAAGGGTCGCCAGCTCTATGAGCTGACGTATGACCTTATAGGAGCTATTGATATGGCCACAAGTTCATCTTGTCAGCTATCTTCCCTCACATCTGTCAGACCATTCTGCTGTCCTGCTAGAGCTTGTGGACCTGATTCAATCTACGACCAGGTCTTGGTCCTTTGATCGTTCCTTTCTTTCATCACCCGATGATATTACATCTTTGAGACTAGAAACACAGGAATTGCTGCAAGCTAACATCGGCTCAGCCTGTTCCTCTATGGTATGGGACGCTCTTCAGTGTTTCCTGAGAGGGGTTATAAAGAGCAAGACTGTATACCGTAGGAGGCAATATACTCAGGAAGTCTCAAGTATAGAGGCCAACTTGACATCATTACAGAATGAGTTAGATTCCTGCAGTAATGGTCCCAATTCCAATATACTGGCAAATCGTGAGAAGCTTGCTGTACTTAGGGGTGAATTGGCTTCGGTGCTCAATCAGCGCATTCTCCAGAGGTGGGAAGCAAGTAAACTTGCGCATTTTGAATTTGGAGAAGGGGCGGGTAAACTGTTGGCCTGGAAATCTAGAATGGACAGGTCACGTAATAACATCAACTCTATCATAACCAGTGCTGGGAAGGTATCCTCAGACCTAGAGATAAGATCTGCCTTCCAAAATTTCTTCCAAAACATCTATCAGGAGGATAAAAACATCTCCCTCGAGAAAATAAAAGATTGGCTAAATGGCATTGCGTTACCATCACTATCTTTAAGGCAGAGCTCCTTTCTAGAAAGCGCGATCACTGAAGATGAAGTAGTAGGGGCGATACAAAACTGCAAGGGGGGTAAAGCGGCGGGGCCTGATGGCATGCCCGCCGAGATATATAAACATCTTGTGGTAGAGGTTGCGCCCTTCCTTGCGGTTTTATTCAATCAAATCCTGCAAGAGGGTGTTCTACCACCCTCCTCTTGGAATAATGCCTCCATCACTCTTATCCTTAAGCCAGGTAAAGTCGTAACTGACTGTGGCTCATATCGCCCAATCTCAATACTTAATGCAGACTACAAAATCTTTGCGTCATTGCTTGCCAAGAGATTGGGTCAGGTGGCCCCCTCAGTTCTGCATCTTAACCAGAAAGGCTTTGTTAAGGGTCGCCAGCTCTATGAGCTGACGTATGACCTTATAGGAGCTATTGATATGGCCACAAGTTCATCTGCACCTCTGGCTATCCTGACGCTGGATGCCACCAAGGCCTTCGACAGGGTCAACTGGTCGGGGGCCTTGGAGAGGTTTGGCGTTGGTGGTGCTTTCCGCAGAGCAGTAGAACTTCTATACCATAACCCCCTTGCATCTGTTTTGGTTAATGGAGGCCTGTCCGATCCTTTTACTATTACAAGAGGAACGCGACAGGGTTGCCCACTCTCTCCGCTGCTTTTCGATATATTTATCGAGCCTTTTGCGCAAAAAATTAGAGAGGATAATAATATCAAATCTTTTAAATATAGGGATTGGGAAAAAAGGGTGTCCTTATATGCCGACGATATTTTGATCATGACATCGGAGATCAGTACGGCATTCCCTGCAATTATTAACTTAGCTCTCGAATTTGGAAGTATCTCAGGATATGAGGTCAATTCTGCCAAAACCGAAATCATGGCATGGAATAGCGACCTTTCAGGATTTAATGAGCAAATGAGCAACAACTTGAGGTATCTGGGTCTGAGAATTATTAAAGATATAAACAAGATCGCCTCTTTGAACTTCTCTATTGTTGCTAAAGAATGCCGGAAGTTAATGGGATCTTGGGTCCATCTCCCCCTAACAGTTTCGGGCCGTGCAAACTTAGTAAAGATGTCCATTTTGCCTAAGCTGACCTATATCTTTAACACTATTCCACTATATTTTGAGGCATCGCTTATTAACAAGATGCAGAGCGATATTTTCTCATTTATCTGGAAAAATAAAAACGTGAGGATAGCATGGAAAAAAAATCAGACGGCGCAGGGAGACAGGTGGACTGGCTGGTCCGGACCTCCAGATCTATGCTTGGGCCTTTCAGATGACACATGCTCGAATGTTGCTAAAAATTCCGTCATCCCATGGAATAGGGAATATGTTTTCGGCCTTATTACAGGGTGAAGGAGCTGGGCAGTCAGGTTTTCTATTTAAGTTTGGGGACCCAAAATTTTTTAAAAAGATCAAACTGAAGGTGCTCCATGGCTTAGCTAAAACCTGGTCTAATCTTAGGGCTGCTATCAAACTAGGGTACTTTTCAAATAGATCTCCAATATGGGACCTTCCAACTCCCCGTGGCTGGGCTAATGACGCCTTGGTAACTCCACTAAAGGATGCCGGTATTCAATCATGGGGCGATCTGTTCCTGGAAGGGTCAATGTTTCCTTGGGAATATCTGGTAAACAAGGTCGGCCCAAACCTTTCTAGATTAAAGTACATACAAATCTCAAGTTGGGCCCAGTCACATCCACCCAGTGCCCCTCGGAGTTACAACATGCCCCTAGGAGGAAATAGCCAACTGGTGTCAACATTGCTGGACAGAGCACCTCAACGTAAAGAAGTTTCCCTTTGGTACAATTTAATCTTGGATGAGATAGATGGGGAATTTCTTCTCCCTGATCATCTGTGGGGCACCTTATTGCCAAATGAAAATCTGAATGAACTTTGGCAAGTGTCATGTAACACCATGTGGGACTTGGTCAAGCCTGCCTGGCTCCGCAGAAACCATCTCTTCACTATCCATAGGGCCTATTATTCTCCTAAGAGGCTTTCTAAATTTACTCCGGGTGTTCTGGTGGCATGTCCCCGCTGTGGTTTAGTCGAGGCTTCTGATGCCCACATGTTTTTTGAGTGCCCCCATATGTCATCTTTTTGGGATTCTATCAGCACTAAACTTTCATCTGCTGTGGGTTTCACAGTTGTTGTGGACCTGCGGTTAGTAATATTTGGGATCGTGGACCAGAAGCGAAGTCCAGCAAAAAATCTTGTGTTCTATTCCATCCTGATGGCTCGAAGAGAAATATGTAAGCGCTGGAAAGAGGCATCTCCACCTTCTCTATATGACTGGCAGTCGTCGACGTTACAAATCTCGAAAATAGATCTCCTCAGGTCCGGCAATTTGAGCAAAAGAGCTTTCTGGCACTTACTTGATTGGTCTCAATAACAGACTGGGGTTTTTTTGTTGTTGTTTTTTTTACCCAGGTCCTACGATTATGAAGCCATGGTTTATTCTCCCTGCTAAGCCGCATGGCATAGATGCCAACTCTATTGCGGATTTCAGCTATGGTGGAAGTGGCTTGTGGTTGATGTGTGCTGAGTCCACTACAAGATGTTAAGATTGGTAGGACGTATGACATAGCTGTGGGGTCATGGTCAGCTTCTATTTACGGTAAGACCTCTCCCAGCTATCCGCTGAGACAGCTTGTCAATGCCCTATATGCCTTTCTTTTCTGTTCTGGCTTACGCAAGTTTCAGCCATGGTGAAGATGAGGAACAAAAAAAAAAGAAAAAAAGAAAGAAAAAAAAAACAGCTTACTGAACGTCTCAGGAGTATTAATTCTAAAGAGCACATAACGAGTGCCCAGAATGAACAGGATAGGGCTGGGTGGCTCTTAGCATGGGTGGTCAATCCGCTTTAGAGGTAGTTCACCTATATTAGAACTTCGGGAAGGTTCAAGGTAAAGCATACACAGAGATTAACAACTCTGTTGTGAAATTTTATAAGACCTTATATAAGGACCCTGAGGGAGCAGATGATACAGAATTATATTGAAGGGGTGGGGTTATAGACCTTACTGTATGACGAAAGAGATACACTGGCCAAGGACATCACTGAAAGGGAAGTAAGAAAGGCAGTGAAAGATACAGAAAGGGAAAAGGTAGAAGAATCTTAAGGGTTGTCCATTGAGTTTTATACCACACATCTAGAACTACAAGCGCCTGTGCGGAGGGATATGTATATCACAGTGAGGCAAGAACACATGCAGCCGTTCTCTACTTTGGAGGCCATCCTGGTGCACTTCAAAGCAGCGGAGATACACTTCGAAACCATCTTTATATTGGCCTTTATCAATGTTCAACACAGACCATAAGGTGTTGAACAAAATAGTGCCGGATAGACTCCCATATATATTCAAAATAATACATGCTGACAAAATGGTTTAATCCCAGGGCAGATTATCGCACTGAATATAAAACGGCTAATACAAGTCCATTTTCGACAGGCACCCCACAGCGGTAATATTATCTGTAGGTACTGAAAAGGTCTTTGGATTCTCAGAGATGAGATTTCCTGTATGCAGTTTTGGAAAGGACGGGTCTGGGGGTAGAATATAGGTCCTGGACACCAGTACTGTACACACACCCAACAGATCGGGTTAGAAGAGGGCAAGTCATATCTAAAGCAATACAAAGATCGGGCAAAAATAATTGTGGCCCTGCACTGAGCTAACACCTACTAGACCGGTGCCCAGCCAGGTCGATAATAGAAACTTTGTACAATATTTTTCGAAGGGAGCTATTACAATATCATAAGTATTTCAAATAATCATACTGTTTCAGTCTGTGTCTGTATGGATAAGCAGCAAAGTGGAGAAGGATAGCATTTTTTTGTTGAGGACTCCTCTGGTGTGTGGCAACTCAATGTGAATGATCGAGATTGTGCATATTGATAGTATTTAGAAAGGTGGAGATTTTTCAATGGAGTGATGCTTACAGCATAGCGGTGGAATATGTATCTGTCCATAACTGGGAACTGCAACTTTCTAAGGAGATATAAGTTTCAACTACAGGACGATAGCGAAGACTTACAAGTACAAGGTGAAAGGGACTGCAAAGTAATCTTAGGCATCCATATCCTCACCATAAACGGATGACAACGCTAGCAATTATAAAACTCACACTGTCAATCCAGAGAAGCCGAAGAAGTGGCCTGTATCACTGCGAAACAAGTGTTGGATGAAAGTTTAATAATAATTATGATGGGTGTTAATCAGATGGAATTGTATAAAAACCATGAAGAATTGTGGACTATCTGTATTATGAATTGTAAGATAAATTTGAGAAATTAAATCCCAATAAAGTGTAGTCTGTGAGAATTGTATGATTATTCTATATACTCATGATATTGTAATAACTACCTACAAAAAGTATTGTACATCATATCTAGAACATTTCGAGCGGAACGGGGTTCAAACCTACAGATCTGAGAGTGATTTGATAGACAGAAATATTAAGACAGCAGTACCTGCGATGATGGGAAGTGTTACTTTCTGTCGCTACCACGGTCTTTGGCCACTAAATTGCCAGGCAAAAATGGTGTCCCTGCTGCACCTGCTGTATTTTGTTTTCCTACTTTGCCACTTTGAATCATCAATTGCCTCTTCCGGGAAAGAGACGCTTTACTGGTGGACCTGCTGGAGGGGGCGGAAATATGTTGAACAGCATTAACAGGACAACCACAAATATTAAATGTGTTCTATACTATTTACATCTCCTTTCTCTGTGAAAATAAAAATATGAGGGAAGGTTGAATTAAATCAATATGTCTTGACTTTAATTTAAATAATAAAAAAAACAGTAGAGAACCTTATAATCAAATGTCAGACATTGTCATTCATTTGGAATACAGCCTCTTAGCAGATGTCACGGCTTAGAAGTAGGTCAAAACGACTATGTAGTTGCCGATACCCTGAGCCTGTACAGTAGCACTGCCGCTGAACAGACATCGTTTCCATATAGCATCCAAACAGCTAATAAACCATCTCAAACCCAAGTGCATGAGTTGGTGGTACTTACTTCAATATCTTCAGAAGAATTGCAACCAACAGCAGATAACTTCAAAGGCTCATTAACAACTGTTCCACAGGGCTTCATTCCATTCTTCAGTATTTTCTTTAAAGCTTCATATTCCGGTTTGCCATCATAGGTTAACTTATAAACACAACTCAAGTACTCAGCGATTTCCACTGTGAAGAAAACAGAGTTGCTTTGAAAGACACCAAGAAATGTCCCACTTTCTGTGATAATATAAAGCAACTGCTAAGCAGCGAGTGTGTTCATCAGACTATAAAGAGCAGGAATTCTATGGGTAAGAGAAGTTCTTGCACCACTGAAAAAGGCACTAGCTTCATCACATGTGGAAACAAATATTTACCTATGTCCCACCAAGCTGGAAAACAAAATGATAGCCAATGCAGTGGTAGATGAATGCCTTATATTAGACAGTGCTGCTTATTGGGTATTATCTCTTACAGAAAAGGAGACAGAGGGAATCCCAGTGCCCATTTGAGCATCCTAAAGATAGTGCAATTAGCTAGTCTAGTGAAGGTTATCTTGAGGCTTCCAGGAGGTCTACATCTTTCTTTACAAGTTACATTTAAAATTGGTAGTAGTGGTTCCCAAAATTGGGAAAAGAACCGCACAATCAGTGGATCGAAAGTTTCAAATTATATAGTAATATAGTGTGAATCAATATTGGCTAAACATTCTAATTTATTCTGGGGTGCTTACTTCGCTCAAATGCACCTACTACCAGAAGAAGCTACTCACACAGAAGTGCCCTAATGTGTGTACAAACTTGAGAATATAGAGCATTCAAGAGCACACCCTATAGTAATCAAAATCACCCAGAGTATTGGATAGGTAAAATTACTCCAAATATCAGACACCGGAAATGCGTCACTTAACAAATGATAATAGTCGATGACGTCACACACTGTTCTTATTTGCATGAGATATACAGAATCCACAATGTTCAAATTCTTCAATTTGGCGTTTTTATTCTTATTCTTGTAACATCCAGCACGAAAAATCTGCCACTATGCCAACATGTTCTATATATTCTCATCTTTCTTTACAAAGCTACATAAAGTTATGCGACAAAATTTAGTTGTTCTCCTTCAAAGTCATGATGGCGAATGGGTGTGGTGTTGAAAGTGGAAAAAGGCTTCAGCAGGAGAAAAAAAGTCCCGGGTTTGCTAACTTAAATTCTTAGAGGGAGCAAGTGAGTGTGAAAATGTGTGTGTGTAAATCAGAAATTGTACAGAAATGGGCTTGAAGTCATTAACTGGGGTACAACCGCATTTGGGAAAGTAAACTAAAAGTTCAAAATTCAAAAACCAAATTACTGGAATTGGGGGTCCACGTTTTTTGCTTATAAGTAACATGCTTGTTCGGAGTCTTCGAAGTGCAGAACTTTTAAAACACATTCCCACATTAGATTTGGTCATAGGCGCTGCAACTCTTTAAACAACTCCTGTTTTTTTAAATAAAACTTCACACAATTTAAACTTATATTTAAGAATATTGAGTCATTATGCACTACTGAGCCACAAACACACACTCCCCATTTAAACCGTTTTGCTTATTTGCCAAACTCGCTATTTCAGTATCACCAGGATTTCATAGAAATCCTGTAATATTAGAGTGCTGATGCCCCAGGCTAGCACCCCCAGTTCCAGAACTGCTGGTTTTGGTTTCACATGATCTGACAGAAGCCACCTTAGGTAAATGTTGCAAGCTTTAGCCTTAGCCCCTTCAATAGTATAATCGCATACAAACTGAAGCTGCAGCTGCTTGTGGTGGTGCCCTGAATATGGTGGTGTAGTGTGCAAAACAAAAGCTATGACTGTTTGAGGGAACTTGTTTGGCAAACAAATCTTTGTATTACCTGGGCTGCTGCCTGTGTTTATCAAACCGTTTCTCAAGCAACAAGTGTTTGTGGTCTGTATTTGACAATAGAATCAAAAAACAAGGACCCCCTGCTACTAATATAAATTCCTAGGGCAGAGAAATAGCACAATTGAGAAAAGAACCCCTAGGCAATTATAGGTCTATGAGAACTTGCAGACCTAATGCGACAACGACATGATATTTGTCTCATTAGGTCTGCAAGTTCTCATATACCTATAATTGCCTAGGGGTTCTTTTCTCCATTGTTCTCTATTTGACAATATACACTGACAAAAAATGATATGATCATCTACAAATTAAGATTAATATTTCTATGCCTAAACTTGAGGAATAAAATCCTATCGAGGGTTCCTGGTACATTCAAAAGGGGTGCTTCCAGGTATTCCCAAAGACTGGCTTTATTTGTATGTTAGGGAAGTATGGTATTTCAACAAAACATATAAGTCATAAAAAAACTAATATTTTTGGGGCAACATAGTGCATGCCATTATTTCCAAGTAATGGAATCGGGCGTTGCAGGATGCCAGAGGTTTTAGCGGAAGTGGCGTACTAAATTGTTGGATTCATGGAGCCAGGAGGGAGACAGTCTGTGACAGTCAGCCTACCGCCTGTCAGTTTGTTTGCGTTCTTTCTAATTGGCTTCAAGAATCAATGGGGGCGGGGCTACAGCAGTTCGCAGCACTGTCTCCTGGTGTTGCGACACAGCAGTGGGAACAGTCATGCTAAGAGAAAAAATAAAGGAACCATAATCTGGCATATCCGAGAACCAGTTATCCCTGAAAGAAACCGAGATCTGAAGCCTGAATTTCTGTATTTCATTATTAAATCAATCAACTACAAACAGCGTCTAGCTAAACCAGCTCGCACCTCCCACACTGTCCCCTCGCCATGCATTTGGTGCACACTCTAAGGAGTATCAGCCGCATTTTTGATACTTCTGCAAAGCTGTGCAAAACTAAAAAGTCCAATCAAAGTATTTTAAGTTCTTGTGTCCTCTTTATTTAACTTCCTAAAAACTTAATTTCTCTATGATTTAATTCAAAGCAATGCGGTCTCAGCCAACGCATTTCGTTCAAAAATGAACTTCTTCAGGCGCTTGGAAAGGGAGCGGCTTCCCTGACCTAGAAGAACCTCAATAACAACATGCCAGACACCCTCTGTAAGCTATGGGATACATGGGAAAAAGAGATAGGAGAAATGGAGGACATAGACTGAGAGGCAGCTCTGATGCACCCAAGAGAGGTGGCAATTAAAGCCCGCCTGAACCTAGTCCAAATAAAAAACTGCACAGTGTACTACGACAGACATCGTTTACATGAAATGGAAGGGGCACAGACAACGCAGTGTTTGAGATGTCAGGAGGAGGAGAGTTCCTTTTTTTACATGATCTGGAACGGTCCTCTGATCCGGGTGTATTGGGTGGATATCACAAGGGTATTTGGCAGAGGGCTCTTGATCCAACTTCCATTAGATCCAAAATTCTTTATCCTGGGAATCCCTAATGACCGAGATCTTCCACGACCTTAACTACTTCTCGTGGCTTCTGCCTTGTGGTAGCCAAAAGAGATATTGCCAGACACTAGGGGTCACGAGGTTACCAGAGAGGAGTAGAAACGGGGATTGCACATGTATATGATGGCTGAAAAACCTACCTATGCCCCATAAAATTTCACAAGGTGTGGGTTAAATGGCTGCAGTACTACTCGTTGGAGTTATCAGACAGTAGCGGGGGGAGAAGACGAGACTTTCCTTGAGGAAGAAAGGAAATGCGGATAAGTGGTGTTTGGAGAAAAATATAGTGGTGCTGAGCCTACTAAACAATGGGTGATAAAGTTATGCGGTGTTTGGGGAGATGGTGGGGAGAAACGAGGTTGGTTGTTTTCGATTACACAATGTGATCTGTGGAGTTTGCCTCCAGATGATTGTATCATCTCATTATTGTCTTTTATTGCATTGTTGTCAAAATATATATATTTTTTTTAAATGTACTGCTTCAGGGCGTATTAATTCAAAAGACAGAACAGTTCACAAGTATGTCCAAAAGAAAAGTATCATTTTGATTATGTACAATTTTGTCTCCATTTTCCCCAAATTGGCTCATCAAGTGAACATTTTTGACTAGATCTCCTCCCTCAGGATTGGGTTCACCACATGTTGACACCAGGAGCTGTGCCCCACACTTGACAGGCATTTTGGTGAAGTATGCCTCACAACAAACCTTAAAAACCTTGAGAACAGGAAGTCAGTGTAGCAGTATTAGATGTTTCCATATATACTCCATGGTCACAACATGTGTCTTGCTGCATGTCAAACGAGTTGCTGATGCTGCATAAGATACTTTGGATGCCACAAAAATAAAACATTTACATAATAAAGGCATAAGAATAACAGATCACTGCTTGCTGCATTCTGTCCATCAATTGTTGTTTTTGCATTTGTCACCCCGAGTGGGACGGGTATGCCCAGACATGGGTCCCGTACTCTCCATGACACTGGAGTCAAGCTATCCTGGCTGATGAGGGGTGAAACCCTGAAACCGGTCCTAGGATGCTTGTTTCCAGTCCAGGGAGGACCTGGCCTGGCAGTCCGGGCAGGACTATTCCCATTGGGCACAGGGTCAAGACTGATTTGCATATGGCTGGGTTCAAACTGGAATGGCATGGTGAGCAAAAAAACAATGGATTTAGGTCCAGATCTCTGTACTGGGGTGAATGTATGATATTGCTCCGCATTCTGTCCATCAATTGTTGTTTTTGCATTCCTGGTTTGGAAGCAGGGAATGAGCCTTCCTGGTTAATCACAAGCATGTACAACACAGAAAAGCCCAAGAGCAGCTCTGAAGAACTAGGGACATATTACAGCCAAATGGAAAACCACGGTTGAGTACCTTTGTGACAGATGGTGAGCCCATACTGATCAGCCACAAACTGAAATTCAATAGATCAAATTGCGAACTCTCAATCAGGACTTCAGTCTTCTCTGAATTAAGGGGTGCCTTACCAGTAGTTGAGTTCATTTTCACCTGCATTGTGAGAGACATAAGCACAAGTACTAGGGAAAAGACAATTACTATTTTGAACTTAATCCCCGATATCTTGAATTCGACATAGGAAAAAAAGACTAGGTGTTACACCTGGCAGCATTGGTGTGGGTCTCCACTGCATTTTTGCTTTTACCTCCAGTGGTTTTGCTGTGTGTTGGACTCCGTTTTGCTGGTCTAGATGCTTTGGTCACTTTGCCACTGCTGTTCAGTGCCAAAGTGCAACTGCTGCCTTCGTAAATTATTGTTATGGGTTAGTGATTCCATGATTGTCATATTTGATTTACTAGTCAGACCCTAGTACAGTGCACTGTGTGTGCCCAGGGCCTGTAAATCAAATACTGCTAGTGGGCTGCAGCACTGATACTTGCCAGTCGCTAACCTTCCCTTTTCTTGCATTTCAGTCACCCCTAAGGTGGGCCCAAGGTACCCCTGTGGGCAGGGTGCATTGTATATGAAAGGTAGGACATGCTCTGATATCTGTGGTATGTCCTGATAGTGAAATACTACCAATTTCGTTTTTCACTATTGCAAGGCTACCTGCTCCCATAGGATAGAATAGGGAGTTTGTTTATAACATCTTATAAACATAACTGCCCCTGGGAACAAGGTAGACAAATAAGTTTGATATGCCTGAACTCAGAATGTTAAAATGCATCTTTTAGTGAGGGGATTTTTACATTCTGTGTTTGAAAATACCACTTTTAGAAAGTAGGTATTTTCTTGCTTAGCTATCCAGTGTGCCTCTGCTAGGTTTTTGTACCCTGCTTTGGATGATAAGTGCTATGGAGGAGCGGTGGCTCCAGAGAGCCTGAGGAGTCAGGGCTGGGCTGAATAGACCTGGGCTTCATTTGGAGTTCACCTGAATAGGCCTGGTCTGCCTTCAACAATGCTGTCTCCACCTCCTGTCAGGAAGCTGCACCATGGAGGACAGAACTGGTTTTGACTGGGTATAGACACCCTCTGCCTTCAGAGAACAAAGCGTTTTTGTGTCTAAAAAGGGGCCCAGACTTTTAGATCACTTCTGGGAATCAAGAGAAACCTTTGCCAAGGAGAAGAGTCGGAGAAGCTGAGGAGGAATACTGCCCCTCTGCTGTTTGCTGTCTGGGGTTAGCCTGCGGTGGCTACTTGCTGCCAAGGAAAGGAGAAAATTACTTTGCTGTTTGCTTTGCCACCTGCTTGAGGAAAAGATCTCCAAGGGCTTGAAACTGAGCTTGCCTCCTGTTCTGACGTCTCAGGGACACAAAGACTTCACCACCAGCTCCCTTGAATTTCCACGCTGGGAATTCTAACCTGCAAAGAGGTGCCTGCTGTCGTTTTGGACCTCTAGAGACTGTTTTCCGTTGGGAGCTGGAAAAGTAACGCAACTTCGAAGAAGCGACATGCATCTGTCCACGTTTCCGACGCATCGCCAAGGAAATCTTCACAGCACCTGCCGCGGCTCGAGAAATCGCTGCAAGCCACATAGAGTGCACCGATCTCTGAAGTCTGAGATCACCATACCGATTTCGACGCAAGGCCTGCGAGAGTTGACGCATCATTCCGGATCATCACAACGCATCGAGGCGCCAAGTATGTTGCATCATTGGGGGCCACAGTAAGAAACTGACGCTTCACCTCCCCACGCAGTAAGAAACTGACACATCTCCTACTCTCCGGTAAGGAACCGACGCATCACCTCCCCTGCGCTGCAGTAAGGAACCAACACATCACTTCCCCGGGAGCAAGGAACCAACGCATCACCTTCCCTGAGTGTAAGGAACCGACGCATCATCTTCCCTGTGGCCCTTTTGTTTACGTGACGCATCCCAGGTACTTTGTGAGAAAAGTGTCGCATCTGCAATTTGCTTTGAACTGAACTATTTCTACCATCTGAAAGTCATGTTTTTATTACTGTATTGTGGATTTTTGTTGTTTGGTCTTGTTTTGGTTTAGATAAAGATTACTTTTTTTTCTAAACTGGTGTGGTGTCCATTTGTAGTGTCTTCACTGTATTACTGTAAGTGTTCACAAATGCTTTACACACTGACTCTGAGATAAGCCTGTCTGCTCGTGCCAAGCTACCAACGGGGTGAGCAGGGGTTATTTTAGAAGTGTATCCCCTTTACCCACTAGAAGCAAGGGTCCCTATTTGGACAAAGGTACCTACCTCTGCCAACTAGAGACCCCAATTTCTAACACTAGGTAACTCATTGCAAAAAGTTTGATGACAAGGACCAATATTTTTAAAAATGTTATCAGACCATTCTTGCATGATTTTAAAGACTTCTAATCAACAAATACAACTATCAGGAGTCCAAAATACTTTCTGCAATCTTGAGGAATAAGTGTAAGTTCTCAATAACTGCAGTCCGTGTAATAACTAAGAATACAAATACTGCCTGTGAAAAGGCAGTGACTCATAATCGCCAAATCTTGCAGCTAAGGTAAACTCGCTTAACGGCATTTAACCAAACTCTAGGGCTGATAAACCCTGATGTCACCTACTTTAAAAAATAATTAGGTCACTTACAAATATAGTCAAGACCTTAATTAATGTCATTATGCTCAGCATATCTGCAAGTCACACACAGTCCACAAATAAACTGGTGGAGAAAGCAATTACAAAAAACTTCCCCAAAGTGACAAATGAAGAAAAGCTACTGTGCTGGAGTTACTAGCCAGGCAAATATGAGCGAGAGTGAGTAGAGCCTTGTCTGTGTTTCCAGTGCACCTGGTTCCAGTTTTCACAGTTCGAAGAAGCAACGCTTCCCAATGTTCCCGTGGCTCACCATTTGGTGACATGGCTGAGATCAAGGCTTAATTCTGCACAAGATGATGGGGTGTAAGACATAGTGCATTCAGTTAAAGAGTGCCAGAGAGGAGAAGTCGTAATGTCTAGGCAAAACTGGTCAGATAATGAATTAAGTCATCACAGCTGGAATCTGACATGAAGCTGTGAGTCACAAGTTCAAATGCCCTCAGGGCCAACACGTCTTTTCATCCATCCATGGTCAACAAACTGAGATCCAGTGGATTTGTAAGAGTAAGACCTGAGAGTTATAGCACCATTCAATGATAAAACTTTAGAAGAAAGTGTACATCTCTGTGTCTATTGAGGCACAAGGACGGGATAGAGGAGCAGGCCATCGTGTGGGTGAAATACGGCCTTAACCCCCCTAGCAACGGTGGGAATACAAGACCCCTTGCGGTTTTGAGGGAGCACTTCTGCAAGGTGCTCAAGGGTGAGGAGGAACAGAAGTGAGGACAGAGGGCAACCTTACCAGGTGGCACACTCTAGCACAAATGGGCCCTATAGGAACCCACGCCGGAAAACCTCAGCCACTGGGGAGATGTACAAAAGGCGCACCTTGCGGAGGAAAGTGCACCCAGGCCATTGGGTCATAATGTGAAAGAGGTAATGCCAATCCACCTGGTCTAACGCCTTTTCGGCATCCAAAGAAAGCACATAGAGTTCAGACAGACCATCCTTTGCTTGCCACAGTAGGTGTGCCAATGCCCGAAGATGGTCTCAGTAGCTGCGGCCCGGGAAGAGGCACACTTGGGACTTGTGGATCAGGAGGGGTATCTTTTTACCCAGACGGGTGGCCAACACCTTGGCCATGATCTTTAAATCCACAATAAGCAAGGATATTGGGCGGTAGCTAGCACACTCCGAGGGGTCTTTACCCGCTTTGGAGAGAAGAGTGAAAGTGGCCTTTTGGAGATGGCACCCAGGGGTCCTGTTGCGTCCGCCTCCTGAAACACTTGTCAGGTGGGGTACCAGTATGTCCTTCCCCCACCTCGTAATATTCGCCCGGAAACCAGTCGGTGAATGCCCCTGACAAGCATGCCAGCACTCTGACAGTACAGGCAAATGCAAAATAGTTTTTTTTAAAAGGGGTCACCTGGACGGGTATGACTCCTGCTCCATGGTATAAAGGGAAGTATAGTAGGAGGGGAATCAGGATGCTATATCAGAAGGGTGCACGCACAGGACCCCAACGAAGTCTCGTATTGCTGGTATAGCAAGTTGGGATTGCCTTTGATTCAGTTGGGCAGCTAATAGTCTGCCAGCTTTTTCCCCATGATCGTACCGCTGCCATTGTAACCTAACCAACGCTGTCTAAGCAGCCCTGGTGAAATAGGAGTTCCAGTGGATTTTAGCAAGCTCTAGCTGCTTGGAAAGGGTAGGGGAGGGGGAGGTTGCATATTGTGCCGTTTGGGTGTGCACCTCAGCTTTCAGTAGGCTGAGATCAGAACGGTCTTTTTGGGTCGCTGTCACAGAGTCTGCCATCATCGCGTACAGGAGTGTCACCTTGATAACTGCCCATAAACAGAAGCAAGAAGACATTAAGCCCTCACTGTTAGAGAAGTAGGACTGAATATGTAAACGCATTTTACCCTCAGGTTCCCAAAAGCAAATACATGGATCAACGGCACAGAGGTGGCACAATGAGCCCAACAGAGTCCCAGCAATACTGGGAGATGGTCAGAAAAGCCTGACTCCAAGATGTGACAACGGGTAATGTGGAGTAATAACTTCCCTTGGATCATGTAGTAATCAATAAGGGATTGGGGCATATGCGGACAGGAAAAAGTATATTCTTGGTAGCGTGGGTGCAGCAGTCGCCACATCGTCCACTAGTGCATGGATTTCAATTAAGATCGCAAGGAGCACCCTGTCATGCCAATTAAATATATCACCTTGACATGACCTTTCCAAGATCGGGTCTGGTGCCAGATTCCAATCCCCACCCAGCAGCACAGGAGTCCTGCTAAGGTAAGACAGAAGCCTGGAAAGTCTCACCAGGAAGTGAGTTTTGCTACTGGTGTGGGTGTAAACCAAGCCTACTATGATGGTCCTATCCAGGATCCGTAACTTAGCCAGCACCCAGCAGCTCTCCTCGTCCATCCACATGTTGAGCACTTTGCAGGGAAGGGCCTTTCTTATGAGAGTAGCCACTCTGAATTTCTTAAAGCCACTACGCAAGTGGGATGCAGTGCCGTAGTCATTAACTACTATACTGCTACTGATAACTGTGCCCACCTATTCCCATGCCCACCTATTCCCATTTGAGCTTAGCTGAGTCGACCTGGTAAAGATGGGTCTCCTGCAACAAGGTTATGTCTATCCGTTGTTGCACAAATAATGAAGGATCTTCTTTCGTTTGGTGTAGTGGGACATACTGTTGATGTTCACTGGAGATCGGGGTGAGTGGGGTGGATGTCATGCTGAGTTAAATGAGTAGACTCGAGTCCCACCAGGATGGTGGCAGAGGCATAGGACAGTGTGGACCCATCAGGGAGCGGGTAATTAAGGCGTCTTCAGGTATGCTAACGAACCACTCCCAGGGAGTAAGGACTAGGGAGAATTTGGGATTGAATTCAAGTGGTAATTTTACTGGGAGGGGAGCACTAGCCCAAAGGGAACAAAGGGCACTAGGGTCTAAACTTTGGAGCTGGGCTTGAATCTGCACCAGCGGCACGGGCACAGTGCCCCTGCCCAGGCCACGAAAAAGCACATCACAGAGGGAGAACATGGGACTGGCCCACAACCGCTAACCTATGTGGCCTCTACCAAAGGGGGCCAGGACAAAAGTAGCCGTGCCAGACGAACAGGAGAGTTCCCGGGCCATCCCTAATCTTCAACATGCATGCACCCCCATAGATCTGCGTGAGATGGCAGCCCCCAGGGCATACTAACCAGTAAGAGGGGACAAAGAAGACCTGCAGGTCCTGTAGTGGGGGGACAGGAAGGTGCCGTGCAAGGGGGAAAAGCCAGCGGGACAGCAGAGAGGATCACAGGAACCAGGAGAAGGGTAAGAGAAAGATAAGGAGGGAAACTTAGAGAGTCCAGAAAGAGCTTGAGTTCTCTCAGGTCCTTGTGGACTCATCAACAGTCATCACCATCCCGCTGCAGCGGTTCCAGCGCGACTCAGCCTCGTGGCACCGGCTGCCGCTGTCGCTGCTGGGCCGCGCGGCCCTCTTTAAAATGATGGCCCTCCCTAGGTTCCTGTATGCGCTCCAAAACCATCCGGATCTGGTGCCTGCCTCATTTTGCGGCGGTGGAGGTGGCGCAGAGGGCCCTCCTATGGTCGGGAGTACCCAGAATAGCGCTGCGGAAGCTCACCCTGGGGTGGTATGATGCGGGGATTGCTCTTCCGGATATCCGCAAGTATTACTGGGCCGCCCACCTATCGGCAATAAACCAGGGGACATACTGCGACGGCACCGAACCGGGTTACGGGATGGACAGATGGTTGCTCCCGGGGGGAAACTATGACGTTGCGCTATACTCTAGACCGGGCAAGCTCCACCTCACGTGGCCAACGAAGCACTCAGTCCAAATATGGCACACCGCGCACCGGGCGCTGGGGTGGGCTAACACACTTACACTGGCCACCCCCCTGTGGGCCTCAGAGAGATTAGGCAGTCTGAGGCATACGAAGGGGTTCCGTAACTGGGACCTCATCGGGATCTCCCGGGTGGGGGACCTTTGGGGGCCGGAAGGGGTCAGATCCTTTTCCTACCTCCAGGACACCTAGGACATGGCGCGTACGGAATATTTCAGGTACCTACAGGTCCGCCACTCCCTTCGAGCTAACATCCCACCGGGGACCCGACTTCCGCAGGCCTCCCCGCTTGAGGATAGACTGTTGGACGGCCCCATGCCGGAACATGCCATTTCCCTCACATACAAAAAATTGATTAACAACCCCCCTGACCCTCTAGACTCCCTGAAAGCGAAATGGGTGGCAGATGGGCTGGAGATTGACGATGAGGAGTGGATTATCGCCCTGGGGTCTCCTAGGGAAGTAGCGATATCAGCTAGACTCCGACTGGTGCAGCTAAAAATTTTGCATAGAGTGTATGTCTCCTGCACCAGGCTCCAGGCGATGGGTAGGGGAGGGGAGGGGAGGGACTGTGCCGTCGGGGGTGTGGAGAGAGAGGGTCTTTCTTTCATATTTTATGGGAATGCCCAGGGGTGCAGCGGTATTGGAGACGGGTGGTGTCCTGTATGGGGGAGGTGTGGGAAACTGAGATACGCACGGAGGCTAAGAGATGTTTGCTGAACATTTGGGAACCCACGGACCTGTCCCAACGGGGGAGACTATGGGTCACACTGGGACAAATGGTTGCCAGAAGAAATATAGCCCGTCTATGGGGGGCATCGACCCCGCCGAAATTGAGGGACTGGCAGAACGATATGGACTGGTGTATGCTACAGGAAAAGACGGTATACCTGGCACGAGGGTGTCCCAGGAAATGGGAGGAGGTGTGGTCGCTTTGGAACGCATACCGAGGATATATAGTTGAGCCGCCGCGGGCCCGCCTATCCGGCCTGGACAGTGTGGACGTCACATAGGTTGTAGGCCGGCTCGGGCTACTGGCTTGGTCTCTGGGCTGTCTTCATAAGTTTCCGGTGCTGCGCCACCCTAGATGCACTGCATGAAAGGAACCTGTCTTGTGTGACCTGTTTATGTTTTGTTGTCTGAAAACAATAAAAAGATTTACAAAAAAAAAAAACAGTCACCACCATCCGTGCAAATTTCATGAGGACATACTTAATGTCTGTACACCTCAGGCGGGATTTTAGGGCCATACATCGCTTATGTTTAGCATTTGTAGCAGCTGAGAAATCAGCAGATAAGTAAATGTGATTACCATCAATGTACAGGGGTTCTGTGAGGCCCTCGGCTGCCGCGAGGATGGCCCTCGTGTGTTGGTGATGCAGGGGGCAGGCAATGATGGGGGTGGAGTATTACACTGGGAGGCTCGATGAGACTGGACCCAATGAGCCCCTTGGAACTCCAGGGGTTTGCCCAACTGAAGGTGCAGACATTCCGGCAGTAGGGACAAAAGATAATCCACCATGTCACCCTTCTCTGCGCCTTCGGGGGCTTCATACATACTAAAGACGTCTCTCCACATTCTATACCCCTAATCTATCATCTTGCGAGATACATATTCAGTGTCCCAACCCCAGTCTGGCCTGCCATCAGAACTGCCCTCAAATTCATCCAGCTGAGTGTCTACTTTGTCCAGGCAGGTGTGAAGAGATAACACTTCCTGTCAAACGGATTTCACCTCGGTCCTCAGTCCATCATTTAGGCATCCATAGTTCTGAGAGTAGAGCTAATGGCCAAGATTTCTTTAGGAAGGGCCTTGATATTGGCCTCAAATGAGTCTGGGGAGTGAGAGGACTTCATGAGCAGCTGTCAGTGACACACATCCTCAGGGAACAGGAGCTGACAGGCCGGTCGACATGCAGTGCATGCAAGTTCCATTATGGTCTGGCTGTTCCCCCAACAACTGACAGCAAACCCCCAGAGAATAAAACAGGAGATGAAAATCAGCAGGGAGCCAAGGGATCACTGTGGGCAGAAAGGAGGAATCCTACATGGCAATGTGGGTGCCCATGGCTAAAGCCATTTGTAGTAGCCAGAGACCAGTGCTCACACTGGCTTCTGGAGAGAGGCTAGGTGTACATACCCAGGCTTTGGGGCCGCAAGGTACAATACCCTTAGTTGTATGCTCCTGTAGGATGAAGGCTGTAGGATGAAGCCACCGAAAAAGAATTGGGGGTTTCCAAGGGCCTAGGGGGCCCTCAGTTATAGTGGCAAGTCATGCACTCTGGTAGATTCCGATGGGCATAGGTAGGCTTTCCTGTTTTCAGTTTCTATTTCAGGTATATTCTGGTGGTGTTTTTTCAGTGTTTTCCAGTGATTTCAATACTTTAAAAAAACAGTGCTTTTCAGTGGTTACTCATTTTCGCGCCATAAAAAAACAGCAGAAACAGTGTTTTACCGGTGTTTATGGAACGCTTTGCTTTTATTATTGCTTGCTTTCTTCACTGATGCATGGTATGTAGACAGTGTATATGAGGTCCAAATACATTTTTACAAGTAGAACTTATTGTAGTACACTATACAATACTTTTTCAGTGAATCTTTGGAAAACAAACGATTCACAATAATGAAAGAGAAGAGCAGACTGAATTGAAAAATGTGGTCATTCAATTTCTCCCAAGGGGAGTCCAGAAGCTGCTTGTTTCCCCATCAACAGTAGCGATGAGATGCGTTTTACCAAACAAATACAAGTCAAACAAAACCAGCACAGTAGTCAAACATGCATTAGCAGCCTGCTGCATTTGGAAACGCATTGGGGAGTTGAAACGAGAGCAAAAATGTTTAGAGTTAAAATATTTTATCAACTATCAAATATAATTTGAAATGTCTAATACTTTGGCGCTTCATTAAGGCAACTTCATAGTAGAGCCAATGCATAACCAGAGTAAGGTTTAACAGTTGCTTTTTGCTGCATATTTTTTGGGGGGGTTTGTGCAACATTGGATTTCTTGAGGGAGGAGAACTGACTACGTTATCGCGGACCTTGACCTGACTGCTGGTCTCCTCGTACGAGTACCCCAAAGAACGGTGCAGCCAATATGCCAAATTAGTCTCTCCCGCGGCCCAACATTACACCTCCACCCTCACGGTGTAGCACTGGCACCACCCAGACAACCTTCCTGCTCCCTGTCCGTCAATGGGGGGGGGGGGGGGCACAATTAGCCTTCTGTAATCTTTTAGCTGTCGCTATGCCAGACACTCAAATTATTGCACGCTCCGCCGCCTGTGTGTGCCCACCAGCTTGCCACCCACTGTTCCTTCCACCTCCAGCATAATCCCTGTGTGTCCTTATTGCCAGCCTCCCTTGCAGTTTCTCTGGAATAAAAATAAATGCAGCCTCAATAGTATTTTTAACCTTTCAGAATTTGAAACAGATGGGTGATATTTGTGTAAAGAGAATTCCCGGGAAATCTGGAGTAACAAAGAAAAAGGATATGGAGTCCATACTCACCTTTACCTTCCTTAGCAGGTATACAAGCTCAGCTGTGGCCAGTGTGAGAGGCTTGCGCCGCTCCTCCGAGATATATTCTGAATGGTACCTCGCATTTCTCAGCACGACATGCCCTGTTTATTTAAAAACAGTAGTGTATCTTCTCTTCTCAGTGGCAGCATTTTTTGGAAATCTGAGAAAAAACACCCAAGCACTCAATCTGCCCTACAAATCCGTTTTAACGCACAGTGAAGAGCAGTGTGGAAAGTTTGCACTTCAGTGCTTTCAACATGGCAGTTTCATGACCTCCCCATGCCCGACAAGTAGCTAACACTGCCAGAGGGCTACATCCAGGACTTAAAGTGGATCGGCTCCTGCAGGTGCTGGGCACAGGCAATTCTTACAGCAGGTGGTCAGACGCGTCTCTATTGGGCTCTCCATTTTTGCCCTCACCCTCAGGGTGATTTTTTTTTTTTTACTGTGCAGCTGCTCATAATTTAATGTAACTTCAACGAGACGGGTTATAGTTCTTTCAGTTTCTCATCAATTCAGCACTGAGGCATACATACAACAAAGCCGTAGTTACTGCTTATTTATCTCATGCAACTAACAACCATTGACAAAGCCAATAGACCTGGCTCATTGTATGTGTAATGTTACTTGTTGTATCATATATCGGGATGCTAAGACAGAAAACGCAAATACCAGTGGGGCGACACACTATGCTAAGCACAGGTTTTTAGCATACGTGTTTTTAAGCCTCGCCCTTAATTACATCCACCACTCCCATTTAAAAGACCCACTAGATTTTTCGTCGTCCTACATAAAGCCAAAGCCCTGGCCACGGGTACCTCGGTGTTACAGACGCAGCAAAACACCTGCTGGGGTAATAAAACATTATTCCTAGCACCAATTGAATTACGGCGGCACTTAATTTTTTCGGAAATGCTACATTGTAAGCCGAAAGCGCTTTCTGCGCCCCCCAACCCCACATCAACACGCTACCATGATTGCAGGCACGTGAGGCACTGTTCTGCTCTGCATGATGGATGGCCGATCTTCCTGTAGGTCGGGCCCAGTTTGTTGAGCACTAAATTTCCCAAGTGCGTGCCACCCAGTGTTTTCCCCTACACTGCCGGACTGGTGCCTCTAACCCCCTCCATGGTACCCCCGTGTGGAAATCAATCACGCCCTTGTAAGAAATGGCGCCAATCCCTGCTCTCCTATAGTGCCTGGTGCAGCAATCTCCCCCACCCCCAGATGTGGGGGGAACACCCAATAGATCCTAACCGGCCAGACTTGCAAAAACCTCCTCCGGTGCAGCCTGGCTCCCAGCCTTAACCTAGTAATTAGACCCCTAACTGCCCTGACTTAACCTGGAGAACCGAGGGCCCCCTTTGCCCCTCCCTTTTCGCTACCCCCACTTACGCGCTTTGTCTCCCTCTAACTAACCTGTCTCTGATATTGAAGTGCTTTTTATGCTGCCCCCGTTGCGTCACCCCTGGACAAATACCTTCTTTGTGGTATTCTGTGAGATATATCATCCGCCCAGGCTCACACGCCGAGATTCAAACTTCACTCCGAGATTCAAACAACACCCTGCTCCTGAGTCAGCATGTCCGAGCCTCGGCCCCCCGCGCCTCCCCCTTATACCCTGCCATTTACTACAATTGTCTGGTTTAACAGCCTTGCGCTCCTGTGCCCAATTACAATCTGCACAACTCCTAAAACGCCCCTGCCGTGTTAAGTACCGACCATTACCCACCCCCATATCCATATAAGTGCCTGGACGGCCCTCCGCCCTCCCCCCCTTGCTATCCACGGGCATTTCACGACTCTTCATTATCCTTATCCTCTGCCCGCACTTTATATCTTTCGTGTTGCAGCTTGTTAGGGCCGAAGCCCTTGTACCCATCCCTTGCCTATGAATCCCCGCTGTGCCTTTCCCACTACTCCGCCCATTTATAACCACCATCAAGCCAGCCCCAGAACAACAGTCCCGCCCTACCATTATCACACATCGTTACCTCCTCTCCTGCACATTGCTCCACACCTGCTGCCATATGAAATTCAATCGGGGGCCATTGTACTGCTTTGGCTCCATCAAGTGGCCAAGTGGTGCAACAGCAACGAAAATCAGTGACACTCGGTTTAAACCGAGTCCGCTGATTTTCGTCCGGTAGTGTACTGTCGGTAATATTCGGTTTAAACCGAATTCCGGACAGCCTAGGCATAGGCCTTCGTCGTCCTGTCACATGTGGTGGCAATCGCTGGCTCCGGGGCCCTCTGGCCCCCCATCCCTCTATGTAGGAGTCCTAAGATGGGAGCGATATAGGAGGAGGCAGCCATCTAAAGGGGTCCCAGGGTGGGCCCCTCAGAGAAAGCAGCAGGAAGGGTGGCAGCGGCTGCTGGAAGAAGAAGGGAGGAGGCAGCAATATTTCCAAATGCTGCAGCCCCCGCAGCCAGAGCGTCTCACCCTCGAATGGCCCCCTCGGGTAATGGGGTTGTGCAGGGGTGCCTTTCAGGTGCTTTGATGTGTCCTGCATTTCCCGCAGATGCCACGTGGGGCAATTGTTCTGAGTGCAGCCAAAGCAGTTTATGGTGGCACGTGCGGTGGGCCCTAGTCAGGATGCCGGCTGCTCATCCCTCCATCCGACAGAGCCGAAAGACAAGCCGCCCTTAGCCGTCAGGGGAGCACCAAATGGGATATGCAGGCTCCCGTCCAATGAAGGCAGATCCCCTCGGGACCACGCCCAGGCCACACAGGTAGTGGGGGGCCGCAGGGTCAATGGCAGTGAGGAGAGCTCTCCAAGCAGGCTGGCGAGGAGCTCTGTGCTGCTGCCTGCTGTAGAGCTCTAAAAGGGCCATCTTTGGTCCCAAGCTCCATGACCACCTGTCGAATGTTGTCAGTCCGAATATCTTGGAAAAAAGGGTATGTAGAGGATTCATTTGCGTGACCTCACAGCCAGCAAACAAAGTAACATCTTGGTTCCTGACCGGAGTATGCTTACAACCACTACATTCATCTATCAGGGATCCCCAATGTAAGGGATCCAGGTCAGAGAGCCCCATGGCAGACAACGGGTACTAGCCGTAGTTATAACAATTGGGATGTTTCACCACTGGTGTCCTGGGGCCTCCAAACTTCAGAAACCACCAACTGGGAACCAAGTACCCATTTCTAGCACTGGACAGTCAGCATAGTGAGGAGGAGCAGTCCAAGGCTTACTTATAGGAAATGCTGTAGGCTAGACAATCAGAACTCAACAAATCAAAAAACACCACTCAATTTGCTGTCCAGTCATTCCCTTTTCTTACAAAAAGGAAAGGTAGTTTAAAACACACATTACTAAGTACTCCATGAAAGTTCAATATATATGGAATGGCAGGAGGTTATATCCATCATGACACCCTCTTAGGGGTCTCACAAGCAACAGCGGGCGCACACTAAAGAAATGTCCACCAGATCAGGTAATCCCCTAAATGCACCTTGGACCCTGTGCGTTAGAGGCACCTCCTACGGTCTGCAGACTAACAAGCCCTGAGATCTAAAAGCACAATACCCCCAATACTCACCTATATGCTTAACACAACCGGAGGGGTACATTAATCAATTTTCAGGCCTAATGGCTTTGCCAGAGTGTCACTACAATAATTAAAGAGTCAAAAACAATGCAAATTAATATTTAAAAAAGTCAGGATGGTAACACCTTTCAAAAACATTAAGCAACGTATGCACTGATTTACTGTCAACAATGTGTATGTCAATAACATTTTCAATGATCAATATAATGTAGAGCCCCTCTTCTACCTTTAACTTGGCTGAAATAGTAACCAAATGATTTACTAACAAAGGACTATGCACCTGAAGCATCTTATCTGTAAACAAAGGTTACAGGGACGTTATCATTAAGCCCAGATTTTACATGAACAACACCATTTAAATTCAGCAGATATAGTTACCTGAGCTAACTATAACTTACACCCCCCACAATGCACTGCTTATGACCTCACATATTAGATCACTCATGACATGGTCAGTGCATCACTGATGACATCATCCACAGAATCACTCACACACCCACACACTCTCTCACACACCCATACAGCCACTCACACACCCACACAACCACTCACACATCCACACAACTCACACCCAGTCACTCACCCACACAACCACTCAGACACCCACTCACATACCCACACAGCTACTCAGACATACTCACACACCGATATAACCACTCACACACCCATATAAACACTCACACACAGAAAACCATTCACAGACCCATAGAGCATTCAGATATCCCCACACACACCCATACAGCCACTCAGACACCCACTCACACACTGATACAATTAGTCATACAGCCACTTGACACCATCAACATTTTAGGACGCTGCTCCAACCACCGCCCCGTCGTGATCTATGATCCTGTCAGAGCCAGAGGTCTTGCGTCCAACCGATAAGGGCCCAACAGCCAGCATAGTAATGCGACAGTCGGACAGCCACTGACGGCCTGTTGGTAACCAGACCTCTCAACATAGGCTGAATAACGTCCTTGATACATTTGGTTTTTTATTGAATTTCAAAGGTTTTTTATTTTATTTCCTAACTGTAACCTTTGAGCGTGGGTGTATGAGCATCTGTATAGGTCAGTGAGTGGTTGCGTGAGTGGCTGTATGGGTCTGTGGGTGGGTGTGTGAGTGGCTGCATGGGTCTATGAGTGGATGTGTGATTAGTTTTGAGGGTGTGTGAGTGGATTTGTGAGTTGGTGGGCGGGTGTGTGAGTGGCAGAATGGGTGTGTGAGTGGGTGTCTAAGTGTCTGTGTGGGTGTGTCCGTAGCTTTGTGAGTGACCAGGCCAGATCAGAACATCACCTGCCCCTTTCCAATAATAGTTGACAGTTTTCCACAAAATATCTACCCAACTAGAGTACTTTGTACTGGTTAATTACTACGTGTTACTTCGCTGGGTAAATCTCCAGTGCATTTTCTACACTCCATCTGCATAATGGACCACGAAGAAATGTCTTGTGACCTTCTATGCGTTTTGGCAATGTGATTGTTCCCCGTGCGTCTTTATCAATAAATCTCTGATAACATGAATCCTCCTATAGAGAAGACTATCAAGAGGTGAATCTCCACCAAACAAGGGTACTTCCTCTTAACTATATAAGTAAGAGCTTTGTTTTGGTAGAGATGTTATCGTAATCTTCGGCACCAAAAAGCGTCACCAAATTCAGAGGGAAACGTGCTGGGGGACCTTTTGGTAAGCTGCCCATCATGATGGTAAAAAGCAGGAAGACATTTCCATATTAAGGTGGACAGGGCAGGGCCAAACGAGCAAGGCTGCCAGGTGATTTTGCACATCTGCATACTCTTAGTCATTTAAACGGAGAACCATGGACTCTGCACTCACCAGGAGAGGACAAAAAAGAACCCACTTCTCACATTTAACAAGGGGATGGGGCCACGCGATCGCCATCTTCGGGCAGATTTTGGCCTCGGCCCCCAAACCCCAGCCATTTGATGCTGGGTGCCCTGGAGTCCACCCAGGCACCCCTTGTACACTGCTGAGGACCACGAGGGCAGCCCCAATGCCCCTGCGGTCCCTGTTGGCTCTCTGCCTCCATCGGAAGCCAGCATTGCACCTGAATTCAGGGAGCAGCAAAAATGCTGCTCCCTGCGAGAGGAGCCATTATTTCATCTGTTTTCCTGCCCGCTTGACAGCAAGCAAAAAAACAGATTAAGTCTGCTACCAGCATGTGTGAGCAGTTTTCCTGCTCCTGCCCGCTGGGAGCAGACTTTGTTTGCTCTCGCTTGACAGGAGCTGTTTTCCTGCTCCTGCCCGCTGGGAGCAGACTTTGTTTGCTCTCGCTTGACAGGAGCTATCAAATCTCCCACTAGGTGACAGCAAATTGCTATGTCCAGAGTGTGGGCACCTCAGGACATAGGGAGCCAGCCCTGGGGGGTGGACGTATGGCCTAAAACAGCCCGGGGGGGGGGGGGGTCACATGGCCCCCTCCTCCTTTAAATGTTCATCGTGGCCTCGGGGAGGTGGTGGTCCCTGGGGCCCTATTACCTAAAGGAGGGAGGTTCATGCACTCCCCTCCAAATTTTTAATAAAGCCCCAGGAAAGTGGTGGTCTCTGGGACAATATTGGCCATGGGGAGGGGGACGTGTGTACTCTCACCTCATATTATATATAAAAATACGACTCAGGGGCCTGGCCAATCCAGGGGGCTCAAATAAAAACAAGCATGGAAGATCGTGCTTGTTTTTTCTTTTTAATTTATGCTGGGATTTACCAATCTTTGTGATTCACTGCAAAAAAAAATGCTTTTTCCCCGGCAGGGTCCCTGGGGGACCCCAATACCCGTCCTAGGGGGTCCGGGTTTTCCTTCGGTGCCCCCTTCTAATTTTTTTTACCTTTTTATTTGGGACTCTGCTGAGTCATCTGTTAGATTTGCGAAGGGTTCATGCCTATAGATATACAAATTTGGGTTTCCTTTAATATCTCAAAAACTACTAAACAGATTTCAACAAATCACAAAAAGCATGCTTTCTGGACCAATAACTAGCTTTATGGCAAATTTGTTGTAATTCCGTTCAGACGGTCAGGCTGCAGTTGTGTCCAAAATCTCTATGTGAATTAACTTTGGAAAAGAAGGAAAATGCTACTTACCAGTATGCATCTGTTCTTGGCATGTAGAGCTGCAGATCCGTACACTTTGCATTAGATCGCCATCTGGTGTTGGGCTCGGATGCTTGCACCTTGTTGTTGTCTTGGAAGAAGTCTTTTGTAGTCAAGAGATAGGAGACTCCTCCCTTGGACGATAGTGCGCATGGGCATCGACTCCATCCTCAGATTGTTTTCGCCATGATGGGAAATGATGGAGTCAGTAAGAAGTAGAAGAGATGTTCATGTGAATGTATCTAATTAAGATAATACTGGAACGGATACAGGTCCCAGGGAGAAGGGCGGGCGTGTACGGATCTGCAGCTCTACACGCCAAGAACAGGTGCATACTGGGAAGTAGCATTTTCAGTTCGAGGCATATGAGCTGCAGATCGTACACTTTGCATAGACTATACAGCAGTGTCTCCCCTAGCGGTGGTCATCTGTATCCGTTGCAGTTGTTTGAAAAGGTGTTTTATGAACAGCTTGGCCTACAGAAGCTTGTTGCTTAGCCTGTACGTCAACACAATAGTGTTTGGTGAAGGTGTGTGGTGTAGACCACGTTGCTGCTTTACATATGTCATCTAAGGGGATGTTCCCTAAGAATGCCATGGAAGCCCCTAGTTTGTGTATTGAATGAGCTCTAGAGGGAAATTGTTAATGTGCGTTTAGCCTTCTGGAAGCATATTTGAATGCATTTTACTATCCACCTGGCAATCCCAGCTTTGGAGATGGTGTTACCCTTAGGAGGTGGGGAGAAGGCCACAAACAGTTGTTTTGTTTTTTGAAAGGGTTTAGTCCTGTCGATATAGTAAAGTAGTCTAGTGTGTGAAGGGCTCTCTCTGCTACTGAGTCAGGGTTTTGGAAAAACACTGGTAACTCAACTGCTTGGTTAAGATGAAAAGCCGAGATGACTTTGGGAAGGTATTTTGGAGTTTGTTCTAAGAACCACTTTGTTACGATGTATTTGTAAGAATGGTTCCTGTATGGTTAAAGCCTGGATCTCACTTACTCTTCTGAGAGATGTAATTGCAACAAGGAAAGCTACTTTCCATGTGAGGAACTGAAGTTCACATTTATGTAGAGGTTCAAATGGGGGACCCATGAACCTGGTAAGAACAATATTTAAATTCCACACCGGAGAGGGTGGTAGTCTGGGAGGAATTATTCTTTTAAGGCCCTCCATAAAGGCATTAATTGCAGGCACTCTAAATAGTGACAAGTGCTGCTAGATGTAGTCTTATGGATGAATATGCCAAATTACACTTTTGCAAGTGTAGCAAGTAGCAAAGGATGTCCTGGATGGAAACATCCAGTGGATCAATAGGACTGCTGTTGCAGTAGATGACACATCTTTTCCATTTTGCTGCATAGCAAACTCTAGTAGTAGGACGTCTGGCTTCTTTAATGATATTCATACAGTCCGGCGGAAGGTTAAGATAACCGAACTCTAGGACTTCAGGAGCCAGATTCCTAGATTCAGTTGACCTGGGTCGGGGTGTCTTATTTCTCCACGTTTCTGCGTTAGCAATGTTGGGGAGAGGTGTCGTTTTTGGTGTGGAACTACTGAGAGTTCTAGTAGTGTTGTGAACCACAGTTGGCGTGCCAATGTGGGAGCCGCCAGCATCATCTTGAGAGACTGTTGTTTGAGCTTGCGTACCACTAGGGGAATTAGTGGGAGTGGCGGAAAAGCGTACACAAATCTGCCTGACCAATTCATCCATATCGCATTGCCTTTGGACAACGGGTGTGGAAACCTGGCGGTGAAGGTTGGGCATTTTGCATTTGCGTGTGTGGCGAACAGATCTATTTCTGGTTGGCCCCTCATTTGAAAAAATGGTTGAAGAACTCTGGGATGGAGTCCCCATTCGTGTATCTGCGGTGTCTCCCGACTTAGCAGATCCGCAATCTGATTGTGAACTCCTGGAAGGTGTTCTGCAAACAGGTATATGTGTTGTGGAATGGCCCATCTCCAAATGCTTTGTGCGAGCTGGGACAGTAGCAAAGAATGCGTGCCCCCCCTGTTTTTGTATATAATACATGGCCATCATGTTGGCCTTCCGGACTAGGACAGTCTTGTGCTGTAGATGTACGTGGAATGATTTTAGTGCTAGGAACACTGCTAGTAATTCCAGGTGATTGATGTGGAGCACTTTTTGTTGAGTTGTCCATTTGCCTTGAATTGTATGTTTTAGGAGATGGGCTCCCAAACCGGGGAGTGATGCGTCTGCTGTTAGCACTATCTGCGGAACCGGCTCTAGGAACGGCCGCACTCTGGACAGGTTTTGTGTGTTCCACCACTGCAGAGAGCGATGTGTGCGGCTGTCCACCAACACCAGATCCATAGGTTGTCCGTGGGCCTGGTTCCACTGACGTGCTAGGCATTCCTGTAAGGGACGCATTTGAAGTCTTGCATGAGGTACGATAAAGATGCCAGAGGCCATCATTCCTATGAGCTGCATGAATACCCTTGCTGGGAGGGAGTGCTGTTGTTGAAATTTGGTGATTAGGGCTTGCATACTGGCTATCCTGGCTGGAGTGGGATATGCCAGAGCTCTGGAGGCGTCTATTGTGGCCCCTAGATACTGATGTATGTGGGAGGGCTGAAGGTGTGACTTGGTGTAGTTTACTGTGAATCCCAAGTTGTGTTTTAGCTGGATAGTTTTATGAGTGTGATGAACACACTGTTTGTGAGACTTGGCTTTTATCAGCCAGTCGTCGAGGTATGGGAAGATATGGATTTGTTGTCTTCTCAAGTGGGCTGCTATTACCACCAGACACTTTGTGAACACCCTGGGCGCGGTGGTCACCCCGAATGGAAGGACATTGAACTGGTAGTGTTGTCCATCCACTACGAATCTTAGGTATTTTCTGTGAACGGGGTGAATGGGAATATGAAAGTAGGCGCCCTTGAGATCTAGTGTGGCAAGGAAGTCGCCTTGTTGAAGTAGTGGAAGGACCTGTTGAAGAGTGATCATGTGGAAATGATATGACTGTATGTAAAGATTGAGAGGTCGAGTATTGGCCAGAGGGTGCCATCCTTTTTGGGGATCAGGAAATACCACAAGTAAACCCCTAATCCTTGATGCAGCAAGGGACCTGGTTCTATTGCCTGCTTTTGAAGTAGTGAGAGAACTTCGTGCTTTAAGAGCGTGAGATGTTCTGTAGACATTGGACGCTGTTTGGGTGGTATGGTGGGTGGGCTTGTTTTAAGTTCCAGGCAGTAACCATACTGGATAATCTGTCTTACCCACTTGTCTGTTGTGATGGAGTTCCAGACAGGCAGGAACTGTGAAAGCCTTCCCCCGACCGGAGTGGAATGGTCTGGGGGGAGTGGAGGGCAGTCACTGTTTATTAGCGGGAGAGGTGCGAGTATTATTGTTACCTCGGCCTCTCCCCTTGTTGTTATTTCCCCTGTTTTCTCCTCTAAAATATCCTCTGTTGGGGGATGTTTGTGTTGTATTGTGTTTTTGAAAGAAGAGGAGGCAGTGTCTGTTCCCATGTTTTTGGATGCTCATCTATAAAAGGAGCGATGAAAGGAACCACGTGTGGATGGAGACTGTAATGCTCCCATGGATTTAGCTGTCTCAGTGTCTTTTTTCATTTTCTCCAGAGTGGTGTCTACAGCCGGTCCAAAAAGTTGTTCCTGGTTGAACGGCTGGTTGAGGATGGTGGTTTGAACCTCCTGTTTGAAGCCTGAAATGCGTAGCCAGGCATGTCGTCTGAGTAGCACACTAGTATTAATGGACCTAGAGGGTGTGTCGGCTGCATCAAGGGCACACTTGATTGAGGCGTTTGGTATCAATTTGCCTTCCTGAATTAAGTCATTTGCCTGAGTCTTGTACTGATCAGGTAAATGCTGCAATAGGGTTTCTAGTCGGTCATAGTGAGCCCTATCATACCTAGCAAGTAATGCTTGGGTGTTCGCAATGCGCCAGTGATTGGCTGCTTGAGCAGCAACCCTCTTGCCCAAGGCATCTAGCAATTTAGATTCCTTATCCGGAGGTGGTGCGTCATCGGAGGTTTGGGAATTGACGCGTTTTCTAGCGTTAGACACTACCAATGAGTCATGGGATAGCTGCCCTTTTATGTAGGCGGGATCATAGGGGGCAGGTTTGTATTTCTTCCTAGATCCTAGCTCTCACTGGGTCTTTGAATATGTCTGGGGCATGTTTAATGACCTCTTTGAGCATTGGCAATATTTTGACAGATTTCTGAGACTGTTCAAAAGTGTCTAGGAGGAAATCCTCATCTGCAGGGTCTGAATACATGTGAACGCCATGGTAAATATCAGCTCTATTAACAAGCTGCCCAAATCCAATATTGTCATCTGGGGGAGATGGTTTTGTTGGATATGGCTGGGGATCTGGGAGGTCTGTGGGATCTATTGGGTTATCATAATCGTCCCAATCATCCTGTGGTGTGTCTGTATCATTGTCAGGGTCAGTGAAAGGGTCATTGTTGCCTCCCCCTCCATCATCATCATCCTGTGGTGGTGTATGTGGTGGAAGTATTATAGGTTGTGGAGGTGAGAGAAGTAGAGGAGGAAGAACAGGAGTAGGAAGAACAGACGAAGAGGGTCTTATGGGTGAACTTTTTTCTTCAGAGGCACTGCAGGAGTGTCTGTTGTGTCCAGCTTCCTCTTCTTGTGTGGCACTGTGGCAACACGTCCTGCTTTGGGGTCAATATAGAGTTTTTTTCTGTTTGCGATTGACAGGATCCGGTCGAAAAAGTTCTTCCTCCTCAATGACTGGTTTCGGCGCCGAATTTTTCGGGTCCAAACGGGGTTGAGATTTGTGCTCCGAGGCCTTAGAAGGGGTTTTAGAGTCCTTTGGCTTTGCTATGGAGACTGCAATCTTTCTCTGTTCCGAAGGGTTTGGTTTCGGATCCGAAGGTTTTTCTTTCGACATCGAAGTGCCCGGAGCCAATTTCTTTTTGGGAGTAGGTTGCTCTCCCAGCTTCGGTGCCGAAGGCACTTTGGGGACGGGAATATGCGGTTTGCTCGGTCCCGAGCTACCGGAAGGCTTGTCCTTTATCCTCAGAGCCGAGCCCGAGGGCGGGGGTTCTAAAGTATGCCTTCGGTCGCGACTGGGGCCAGCAGGCGAAGTCTTGACCAGGGCGTTCTTTTTTCGGGTGGAGTGGGGGTGGGGGCAGTTGTACTCATTCTTTGACCAGGAGTGATATGGTCGTCTGAGTCGTCTGCTTCGGACACGATTCCCAAGCCTTCGGAATCTTCCTCTGGGACATCTGGGCCTTCGTCAAAGATGTCCGCTGGTGCCGGACCTGCTTCCTGCGCCATGATGTGTCGTCGAGCCCGGCGATCACGGATGGTCTTTTTCTATCGAAAAGAGGCGCAGGCCTGGCAATTGTTCTCGTTGTGTTCTGGCGAGAGACACAGGTTACAGACCTTGTGATGGTCACTGTGTGGGAATTTCGCTCCACACTGGGGGCATTTTTTTAATGGAGTCCTTTCCATGAGCTGTAGGCCCGAACGGGGTCGATAGACCCAGCGGCCCACGTCGACAACCGGAATCGAGTTGTCGAGATGCGCGTCGAAGATCACGCGATCGAAAACAATACCGGAGAGTTCTAGCAAGTTTGCGCGTTGAAAAAGTTTGAAAACCAAATTCTCGAACCGGAGCGCAAAAGTTACATCCGAACCCAATGGTGGAAAAAAACAATCTGAGGATGGAGTCGATGCCCATGCGCACTATTGTCCAAGGGAGGAGTCACCTATCTCGTGACTACAAAAGACTTCTTCCACGACAACAACAAGGTGCAAGCATCCGAGCCCAACACCACATGACGATCTAATGCAAAGTGTACGATCTGCAGCACATATGCCTCGAACCATTTTTTTACCCCCTCCTTTTTCTCAGCCCACATTTGATGGATCACCCTAACATTTTCCATATGCAACTAGATAAAGAGGGTCACATGTTTTGGGAAAATTTTGCGAAGCTTTGTCAAACGGCGTCAAAGTTGTGAGCAAGTCAAAAAACACTTTTCCTCTGGAAACTAGGGGCTTAATTACGAGTGCGGCGGTCCACAGATGCTGCACTGCCGCCAAGATCCTGGGTGCCGCAGCGGTGGGGAAAGCGGTGGGGATGGGAGGCTGCACCGATGCTGGCAACGGCGTCCCAATCACGATCTGCCTTTCTGCTGACCTTTCCATGGTGGGGACCATGTCATGTAAACGTTGGTGGAAAGGCAGGTAAGGGGCCCCAACCTGGGTCTCAGTGTGATTTGCCCATTGGGCAAAGTGCACTGGAGTGCATGTTGTGCCCCCCTCTCATTACACTATCGTATGTGCACTGTGTGCCATGCACAACATGGTGCATGGTACACCATGCATCCAACGTGCAAGTGGCGCTGTGCTCCAAGCTCTCTGAGCCGAAGCATGCCCCTGCCGAGGAACCACCGATACAACACCACCAGCCAGCAGTGTAATCGTAATACGGCAGTTGGGATGCATCGACTTACTGCTATTCTCCCGACTGCCGCAACAGCGATCGGACCGCCAAACTGATAATCAGGCCCTAGGTCCTAGCTATAACTACCTACTGACGACCACAAATAGGTAATATATACACTTATATATATTCACTGAAAAATCCAACGGTTACAGGGACGTTATAGTTGGGCTCTGGATTCACTCGTACAAAATCAGTGAAATTCAGCCGTTATATTTGGTGAGCCAACTACAAATCACAGCCCCGCAATGTACTACTTATGACCTCACATATTACACCACTCATGACATAGTCAGTGACATCACTGATGGCATCTCAAATGACTGAGTATTTTTTGAAAGTTTAGGAGTGTTAAATATATGTATCAAGGAGTATTGGTGAATCAGTATGAGTGCCTGTTTGGATGAGTCTGTGGGTGCATGATGGACTGTATAAGTGAGTGACTAGGTGTCTCAGTGAAAGTATGTGTGAGTGACTGGTTGTATAAATGTCTGTATCAGTCTGTCAGTTGGTGCCCAAGTGGCTGTATAGGTACATGAGTTTGTGTATGGGCGAGTGATTGGTTGTCTGAGTACCTTTATGGGCGTCTGAGTGTCTGTGTGGGTGGGTGAGTGGGTGTGTGACTGCTGGTAGGGATGAGTGTGTGGGTGAGTCAGTGGCTGCATAGGTTAGTGAGTGTGTGTGAGGGGCTGTATGGGTGAGTAACTGGGCATGTGAAAGGCAGTACAGGTGAGTGATGGGGTATGTGAGTAACTGCATGGGTGTTTGAGTGAATGTGAGATTAGCTGTATGGGTGAGTGTGTGCTTGCTTGTGTCAGTGTCTGTATGTGTGAGTGTGTATGTAACTATGGGTAAGTGGTTGTGTGATTGTATGGGTGAGTGACTAATGTGTGAGTAGCTATATGGGTGAGTGGGTGTATGAGTGGATATGTCAGTGGCTATATTAGGGAGTGGGTGTATGAGTGGCTATATGGGTGAGTGAGTGGATGTGTGTGTTTATGAATCAGTGAGTGGCTGTGTAAGTACTGGTATGGGTGTGTGAATGTGTTTGAGAATGGTAGCGTGGAAGACGGAGTGGGTGTATGAAAGGTTATATGGGAGTATGAGTGGGGGCATGAATGGGGCGTCAAGAGATTCTGTGGATGATGTCATCAGAATGTCATTTGAGATGTCATCAGTGATGTCACTGACCAGGTCATGAGTGATGTATGTAATATGTGAGGTCATAAGCAGCGCATTGCAGGGTTGTGAGTTATAGTTAGCTCACTAACTGTAACGGCTGAATTTCACTGGTTTTGTACGAGTGAAATCTGAGCCTAACTGTAATGTTCCTGTAACTTTTTTTTTCCAGTGAATTTCTATGGTTTAAGTAGTAATGGTGTTTGCAGATTGTTGGAGAAAGGGGGCGGGACTTCTCACCAGGTCTCAGGAATCCCGCTGTGTAGGACTTACAGAAAGTACCAGGAGGGATTCTTGGTCCCCAAGGTCCATCAGGAGTAAAGTGGACTTCATTCCCCAAACACTAGTTCACCTGGAGCTGCGTTTGCAGAGTGGTGGAGAAAGGGGATTTAAGCCTCCGCAGACCTCTTAGCAATCCCGCTATGTAGAACTTACTGGAGGTAACAAGAGGGGTCCCGGGGCCCAGCTGTCTTTTTTTTCAACTTACAACAGAAGGGGGCCGCTTTTGGCCTCGGTGATCCCATCCCGGGGGCCTGCCCTTTGTTTTCTGAATTTTAAAACCTGGATGCCCTGGTCCCACACAGGGCACCTGGTTTCTGATGATGGAGACTGCAGGGGAGCCTGAAGGCCCTTGCGGTCCCTGCTGGCTCCCCACCTCCTGCGGGATCCAGCACTGATTTTGGAAAGAGGGAACTGCTAAGATGCAGCACCTCTGTCCAAAAGCAATTCTGCTCTGCTTCTAGCAAGTGAGTGCATCTTTTCTACTCTCGCTTACTAGAAGTGGAGCAGAGTTCGCTATGGCTTGGCGGGAGCGGTGCTCCCCCCCCAAAGCCAGAGCAAACTGCAATGTGCCGGCGGTGGGCACCCTGGGACATCGCTTGAGCCGGCCCTGGGGGGTGGCAGTCCCCAAAGGCCATCTAGGGTACAGGTGAGGCCTTGCGCCCCCCCCCCCCCTTTTCAAGTATTGAGGCTAGGGGTGGTCCCCAGGGCAGGGGTACACAACAGACTCTGGCAAATATGTTATTTCAGCCCCGGGGAGGTGGCAGTGTCTAGGGCTGCGGGGGAGGTCATACGGCCTCCATTGCATTGTTTACAAAATAATGTATGTGCCCCGGTGAGGTGGAGGCCCCTGGAGAAGGCTGTAGGGCCCACCCCTGCACTCCTTTAAGAAAATCTGTGTGCCTCGGAGGGTGGAAGTCTCCGTGGCAGCAGGAGAGCTGTGCGGCTGAGCCACAGGAAATTTACATTTACTGCCCCAGGGACTGCAAGGGGGCCAAGCAGACCCCTCACATTTGAATTTAGTGTCCTGGGGAGGTGGCGGTCCCTGGGGCTGTGGGGCGGCCTCCCCCGCAGTATTTACAAAATAATTTATGTGCCCTGGGGAGGTGGCAGTCCCCGGGAGAGCCGTGGCTCCCCAACATATTATTACTGCCCCAGGGAGGTGGTGGCCCCATGAGCCACCCTCCTTTATTATAAGCAGCCACATGCCCCGGAATTTGATCCACCTGGGGGCTTAATGAAAAATGCGCGAGAGCCGGCGAACTTGCGGCAAAAATTTAAAGAAAAAATGCTTTTTAAGACCAGCGGGGTTCCTGTAGGTCCCCTCCCACCATATCTAGGAGGATCAGGGTATTCCTATCCTGCTCCCTTTTTTTTTTATTTTTTACTTTTTCATTTGGACTCAGCTTCAAGCCGAGCCCAAAAATGGCTGCCAACAGTTACTGGGTGAAGTGTTGGCAGCAAATCAAATTTTAGTAGGATCTGGCACTCCCCTGCAAGGACTTGCGTCCCCAGATATCTATATTATATCTATATAATATCTCTGAAACTACTGAACAAATTTATACCAAATGATAAAAACACGCTTTTGGACCAATATCTAGCTTTTTGCCAAATTTGGTGTAATTCCGTTCAGCAGTTCGGACTGTAGTCGTGTTCAAAAAATGAAAAATACCCATAGACATAACATGGGGAAGAGCGTTTTGGGACACCCCTTTTTCCTCTGCCCCCACTTGACGGATCACCCCGAAACTTTCAACACAGCAAAAGGGGGAGTTTTTTAATTTTTTTTCGTGAAGATTCGTCAAGTGGCGCCAAAGTTATTGTCAAAACAAAAAATGCTTTTCGTATGAAACCTTTGTTCCTTACTAGAATTGCCTATTAGCAACTACTAGTAGGAGATATATATACATAGCAAAACTGGCTGAAGACGGCTAAATGCCAGAAACCGGTCCTAGGAAGCTTGTTTCCGGTCCAGGGAAGGCATGTCTTGGCAGTTCGGGCTGGACTGTTTCCATGAGGCACAGGGTCAGACTGATTTGCATATGGCCAAGTGTGAACTGGGGTGGCAAAGTGGGCTAAAGAACAGTGATGGATCAAACCCAGATCTGTTGACTGGGTGGGAGTGTTTGATTGGTTCTGATGCTCCGTCCATCACCACCCCCTTTTGTACCGCTTTGTTCGCCATAAGTTGGCAGGGTATGCTCAGACGTGAGTCCCTTGCTCACTTTGCACTGGATTCAAGCAAGCCTGGCTGAAGACGGCTGAAATGCCAGAAACCGGTCCTAGGAAGCTTGTTTCCGGTCCAGGGAAGGCATGTCTTGGCAGTTCGGGCTGGACTGTTCCCATGATGCACAGGGTCAGACTGATTTGCATATGGCCATGTCTGAACTGGGGTGGCAGAGTGGGCTAAAGAACGGTGATGGATCAAACCCAGATCTGTTGACTAGGTGTGAGTGTTTGATTGGTTCTGATGCTCCGTCCATCACCACCCCCTTTTGTACCGCTTTGTTCGCCATAAGTTGGCAGGGTATGCTCAGACGTGAGTCCCTTGCTCACTTTGCCACTGGATTCAAGCAAGCCTGGCTGAAGACGGCTGAGATGCCAGAAACCGGTCCTAGGAAGCTTGTTTCCGGTCCAGGGAAGGCATGTCTTGGCAGTTCGGGCTGGACTGTTCCCATGAGGCACAGGGTCAGACTGATTTGCATATGGCCAAGTGTGAACTGGGGTGGCAAAGTGGGCTAAAGAACTGTGATGGATCAAACCCAGATCTGTTGACTGGGTGGGAGTGTTTGATTGGTTCTGATGCTCCGTCCATCACCACCCCCTTTTGTACCGCTTTGTTCGCCATAAGTTGGCAGGGTATGCTCAGACGTGAGTCCCTTGCTCACTTTGCACTGGATTCAAGCAAGCCTGGCTGAAGACGGCTGAAATGCCAGAAACCGGTCCTAGGAAGCTTGTTTCCGGTCCAGGGAAGGCATGTCTTGGCAGTTCGGGCTGGACTGTTCCCATGAGGCACAGGGTCAGACTGATTTGCATATGGCCATGTCTGAACTGGGGTGGCAGAGTGGGCTAAAGAACGGTGATGGATCAAACCCAGATCTGTTGACTGGGTGTGAGTGTTTGATTGGTTCTGATGCTCCGTCCATCACCACTCCCTTTTGTACCGCTTTGTTCGCCATAAGTTGGCAGGGTATGCTCAGACGTGAGTCCCTTGCTCACTTTGCCACTGGATTCAAGCAAGCCTGGCTGAAGACGGCTGAAATGCCAGAAACCGGTCCTAGGAAGCTTGTTTCTTGTCCAGGGAAGGCATGTCTTGGCAGTTCGGGCTGGACTGTTCCCATGATGCACAGGGTCAGACTGATTTGCATATGGCCATGTCTGAACTGGGGTGGCAGAGTGGGCTAAAGAACGGTGATGGATCAAACCCAGATCTGTTGACTAGGTGTGAGTGTTTGATTGGTTCTGATGCTCCGTCCATCACCACCCCCTTTTGTACCGCTTTGTTCGCCATAAGTTGGCAGGGTATGCTCAGACGTGAGTCCCTTGCTCACTTTGCCACTGGATTCAAGCAAGCCTGGCTGAAATGCCAGAAACCGGTCCTAGGAAGCTTGTTTCCGGTCCAGGGAAGGCATGTCTTGGCAGTTCGGGCTGGACTGTTCCCATGAGGCACAGGGTCAGACTGATTTGCATATGGCCATGTCTGAACTGGGGTGGCAGAGTGGGCTAAAGAACGGTGATGGATCAAACCCAGATCTGTTGACTGGATGTGAGTGTTTGATTGGTTCTGATGGTTCTGATGCTCCGTCCATCACCACCCCCTTTTGTACCGCTTTGTTCGCCATAAGTTGGCAGGGTATGCTCAGACGTGAGTCCCTTGCTCACTTTGCCACTGAATTCAAGCAAGCCTGGCTGAAGACGGCTGAAATGCCAGAAACCGGTCCTAGGAAGCTTGTTTCCGGTCCAGGGAAGGCATATCTTGGCAGTTCGGGCTGGACTGTTCCCATGAGGCACAGGGTCAGACTGATTTGCATATGGCCATGTCTGAACTGGGGTGGCAGAGTGGGCTAAAAAACGGTGATGGATCAAACCCAGATCTGTTGACTGGGTGTGAGAGTTTGATTGGTTCTGATGCTCCGTCCATCACCACCCCCTTTTGTACCGATATATATATACATACACATACATACATACATATATATATATATACCCATATGGGTACCCATATATAGACCTCTAGGGCTGGCTCCTGCGATGCCCCGGGGAGTCCAGCTCCTGGACATTGCTGTATGCTATGGCTTGGGGGGAGGTTTATCGCTCCCGCCACGCTATAGCAAACGCTCCACTTTCAGCAAGCAAGAGCATTAAATATGCTCTAGCTTGCTGGATGTGGAGTAGAATTGCTTTACCAGAGAGAGAGCTGCATGTTTAGCAGCTCCCTCCCTGTGAAAGCAATGCAGGCTCCTGCAGAAGGCGGGTTGCTGGTAATGACCGCAGGGGACTTGAGGCTCCCCCTGCGGTCCCCAACAGTTGCGAGTGGGTACCCTGGGTGGGCCCAGGGCAACCAGAATAGAGGTTCCCCCTGGGGGATGGTTTCCCCCGGGGCTAAAAATCGGCCTGGGAGGGGTTTGCATGCCCCCCCTTATTATTATAATTTTTTTCATACAATAAAAAAAGCCGGGCCCTGGGGGTGGGGTCCCTGGGGCTTAAATCGGCCCAGGGAAGGGGGGGGCACGCAGCCACACTCCCCTAATAAATACTTTTTTTAAATGTATAAAGTCGACCGGCAAGTCGCCGGATGCCTGCCCCCTTTCACCACTACTCTGCAAACGCGTTACTAGTTCGGGGATGAAGTCCTCATGGCTCTTGAGAATCCTTTGGGGGAAACTACCACTACTGTTACCTCCGGTAAGTCCCACACAGCTGGATTGGTGAGAGATTGTCAGAGGCCACGCCCCCTTTCTCCACTGCTCTGCAAATGTGCCTCCTGGCGCACAACTGGTTGTAGGATGAACTTCCCTTGGCTGGTGATGGTCCTTGGGCACCAACTAATTCTCCTGTTACTTTAAGTAAGTACCACACAGTGGGATTCCTCAGAGCTGGTCAGAGGCCCCACCCCCTTAATACACCCCTCTGCAAACGCACCTCCTACTACTAGTTAAAAAAAAAACTATCAAAATTCATCTAAAAAACAAAAGGTTATGGGAAATAGAAAAACCTCAGAAATTTAACCCAACGGTTACAGGGACATTATAGTTAGGAATGGCATTTCAAAAACCTTAGAAATTCACTGGAAAAAACAAAGGTTACAGGGACTTTATAGTTAGGCTAAGATTTCACTCGTACAAAACCAGTGAGAATCAGCAGTGCTAGTTATTTGAGCTAACTATAACATACGCCCATGATATGGTCAGTGACATCACTGATAACATCATTCACAGAACCACTCACACCCACACACAACCTCTTGTATGCCCAGTGACAAACCCACACAACCACTCACATACCCATTCACAGACTCATAACCAGTACTCACACACCCAACTCACTTCTTCATAGAGGCACTAACACACCTACTCACTCACTCATAAAGCCACTCACACAATTACTCACCCATACAGCCACCCATACAGCCACTCATACAACCACTCACTCATACAACCACACTCACCCGTACATCCATTCACATAGCCACCCACCCACTTATTTACCTACACAGTCACTCACACACCCACTCACTCACCCGCACAAGCGCTCACACACTCACTCACACACCCTCAAAACCACTTATATACCCATTCACACATCCATAGAAGCACTCATACATCCGCTCACTTACCCATACAGCCATTCACACAATTACTCTCCATGACAGCCACTCACACTATAGCACACTCAACCAAACACCCACTCAAACAACCACTCACCCATGCAGCCACTTACACACACATAAACACAAGGATACATTCACACAGCAACTCACATTATATATGTTTGAAGTAGTATCGCTCAGTGTAGTGCACCTACTATTCTAATTTAACTTTTGTAGTAGGTTAGTATATATGTTTAACAGCCATATACTCTTAAAAATACTTACACTCACTTGATGATGTCATCAGTGATGTCATGAGTGATTTAATATGTGAGATCATAAGTAGTGCATTGCGGAGGCGTAAGTTATTGTTAGCTCAGGTAACTGTAACTGCTAAATTTCACAATATGATCTAGTGCGACCAAAATCTGGATGTGATCAGAGAGATCCTCCTGAACTATGACTACTGGAACACTGGAATTGCACAGCCCACATATGCCATCTGGCATTCTTCACCGGCAGGAGGCTACTAGTCCCCGCAGCCTCAGAGTCATCCTTACTGAGATCCATAGCTTGAATGTCCTAGACTTACCACTTTAGGGAGGACAGTGGACGGGTAAAGGGCAGAAAACTGTACTGTTTCCAGAAGAGGTATTATGAATGAGAGCATATGCGAAGCACTCATATGGGAGTTTGGCATGTCGATACTGAACTGAATTATGCTAGTAGGATTATCATATTCTGAGGTGGCAGATGGTTGCTTGTGGCGAGCCCGCCTTCAGCAGACAGTAGTTGAGAAAGGGGAAGACTGGTATCCCAGACCTCTGAAGGTGTGCTGCAATCACCGCCAACCCTTTCTGAAATACCTATGTGCAACTGGTGAAACAAAAGAGAGCAGAGAACTGAAAATGCTCCGGGCCCACTGTGAACCGCAGACAGTGCCCTGTTACCTGCAGGAAGGGAATGTGAAAAGAAGTATCCTGCCGGTACAACTCCACCATCTATTCTCCAATATCCAAAGCAGACAGTGCCTAGACTTGTATTTAGAATGTGTCCTTCCACAGAAAGGCACTGAGATGGCAAAGATCTCCGTCCGTCCTTCAGCAACAGGAACTAGCGAGAGTAACGCCCAGTTGTTACCTCTGAGCCCCTTTGGCGAAAAGAGCCTGCACTTCCTGCCATATAACTAACAAATGGTGCTCTGACACCCAACCTGAGGGCAGTGCAAGGTACAGTGGAGTAGAAGGAAATGAGAAGGCATAGCGCCGAAGGACAACTTGCAGGGCCCAGTTGTCTAAAGTGATTGTTTGCTAACCTGGCAAAAAATGTCAGATTCTGTCTCCGACAGGATGGCTGTGTGTCTGGAATGACACACTAAATGATTTTGTGGCTGCGACAGCAGGGAGGCCTGCCCACTGCTCCTGTTGTCCATATGACCTCTGGAATGTGCAGCATCGGACAGAAAAAGGCTGGGAAACTTGCTAGCCTGGGAAGGCTGGTATTGATAGTACTTTTAGCCCCTTTCATAGCCACGGAGGGGGTGAAACTGCTGGTGAAGCAGTCTCACTGGAGTAGACCGACCCAAACAGCCTGCTATGGCCCTGCTATCCTTAAATCACTCAAGGACAGCCTGCTTTTTCACCTAAGAGGCAAGAACTGTCGAAGAGCATATTCATTAGTGAGGATCGTTCCAAATGAAGCCAGTAGACCGCATCCAGGCATGCCATCTGATTGCTACATAAGTGCCGGTTGCCCGGTCTATGCAATCAGTAATGTCCAGCCCACAGCATATCGTAAACTTTGCAGCATCACGGATGTCTTGGATGGCTTATGTGAGAGCAGGCCGGGGGTCCTCTGGTTTAGTAGGAAAAACTGCATTGGAGTAGCCAGTATGGATCAAGCACAAGGCAAGGCTAGAAGAGGAAGGCGTAGCAGTTCTGCAACACTTGCCGAAGATCTCAATGCTCTATAACTCTAGGTCCGATGGAGTTGTAGGAAAAGGCATCCGGTTAATCCTACAAGCAGACGTCTATACCACTATAATTTATGGGGTTGCATTGAGCAGGGCAATTGCGCTGAGCCATTTGTCCGTTTACTGGAGGCCCAGAGCATGGCTTTTCCCATGCCCCTAGAAAGCGGTCAATTAGGGCCTCATTATGTGAGAAGAATTAAATGAGAGAAGTGGTTCTGCGTCGTTGCCAAGCCTGAAGGACCTCAGTCAGTATATTAGACTATACCTCCATAGTTTTTAATCAGAGGTCAAGTACCTCAGCCACCCTCTGCATTACCACAGCAAAGGAGGCACAGTACTATAGCAGGACCAGGAGGAGTGACCAATCTGGAGAAGTGTAAAAACGTCGGGCAACTTGTAATGCGTCATACCAATTTTCCTCAGTGTACTGAAGAACCAATTCATCCCCCTCTTTATATTGTTCCTTATCTGAATCTGTCCTGAAAAGTTTGCAGAGAACTTGAGCCCTTCCAAGAGGTAAAGGTAAGGTGTCAATCTGATGGGTTGCTGAAGGCTCATGGAGTTCTTCTATCTGCTGCAACGTCACTGATGGACCCAGAAATTTGGGGTGCCTTGGAACAAGAGCTCGAATTGGCTCAGAAGGTGATCGATTTTAGAAGAAAGACCATGAGACATGTTAACACCCTCACACCTTCTATGGAGTTTAAGAGTCACGCTTGGACTAATTGTGCTTCTTTTTTTACTTATGCCATGAGTAACACATATCTGCCATGGGAAACAATTTCAGGAGTAGGACCAGGACCAACCCTTTCAACCTTGACTGGCCAGAGCATGGAGTCTTCCAATGTTTGGTAACGTAGAACTTTGCCTAATTGTCCCATGTGGCCTTTGGGTTTACCTGGGCGCTACAGGTGTTGGTGTTGTGTTCCAACCCTAAGCACCAAAGGCATACCTGACACACATCTGTTTGAAACAGTCCCTAAAGGGTTTAAATCCTGTATCCTTAGAGGAGGACATTGCCCTAGCACATTGATATATTTTTAAATAGTTTGAGAGAGAATGGTTTATTCAGAGACAAGAGGGTAGGCCTGAATTGTGCCTGTGGCACAGAAAGAAAGAAATTGATGTCAGCAAGCACAGGTGGCACTTGTACGAGGCTCCGCATGTCATTTCCGGAGCAAAACAACTGTCTCAGAGCCACAGGATACCGCCTACTGGCACGTAGAGGTACTACTGAAGTTTCCAGATCCAGTCTGACACGTAAGGAATATTCACAAGGTGAGGAATCGGCAGTTAGAAGTATTCATCAGAAACTTTACAACATAAAAAGCGATAACATATTCAGTGTTTATTAGTAGTATAAAATACAAAGCTTCCATACTTACGAGTGATGCTTTTAGAGGGGTCCAGTTGTAATACAGAATGAGGGAGTTCATCCAGAAGTCTGAAACAATAATGCATAGTATTTTTAACTTCTTATTTAATCATTTTGGAATTTTATATACAGTTATCCTATCTAAGCTTTAAACACTTTTGTATTCTGAATGTCTTCATCTGAAATAAAGGGGGCAGGGTAATCCTGGTCCCACAGCCACAAAATCATGCTGTTTTTGTATAATACACATTTGAAAGCACAACACACAAAACTATGAACAATCACTATTGTACCTAAACCAGCTAGAGAAAGTAAAATAATAGGATTGTTGGACCAATTGTTTCCCCACAAAACTATGTAAAATCGCATGTAATCCAATTGCTTGAAAAAGGTAAAAACAATTTTTTTGCACAATGGGTAAATTCATCAATAGAAACAAACAAGGAAAAATAAATAATTATGCACACTTAGGTGAGGTTCAGTTAGGGTTAAAATGCAAGATCAAACACCTTTTGGAATTCAACAGCTGACGTAATTACTCAAACTTAACTTCACATGCATTAATAATGATCTTACAGATGACTTGAGCAGTATCACTCTATTTTGGACACTGGCCAAACATGCACCTTTTATTCATCCTGATGTCTCTCCTTGTGTATCCCTGGTGCAAACACCTCTGACAAAGCACAACCGGCCCACCATCTCTTAAAAGATTATCTCAGCCACACCATTGACACCAAACAGCTTTAATTTCATTGGCTTTGTCGAGGTGCTACCGATCATGTTGCCTGCCAAAAATATGTCCTCTTTACTGCATCTTCCTTTCCACATAGTAGATGCCCACTCAAGCTCTCACCCATCACGGTTTTACCAACCCAGCCTCATCACTAAGTAAACCTTAGAACTTGGAGTCAATCTTCCTGAGCACACCAGCTGTCTACTGAATGTCAGATCTGATCTTATCAAATCATCTTACATCATATACCAATGTCAGTCCTATAGCCCTCCATTACACCTCAGAGTTATCACTGAGACACAGATAGGCACCAATGACTCCACCACACTTATAACGCTCCATATTGACCTTGCTTCCTTTTGTCATACATCATTAACAAGCAGCAAGAGCAGTGGAGTTGTCATTCTGGTTATTCTCAATACTATTCCTATACCTCATCCCTCACTTGAATTCCACTCCACCCCAGTTCTTGCATACTTCAATGTGAATGTCCTAATGAGCTACTACCCACCACCCATGACTGGCTCTTTGAAATCTCTGACTATCTTATTGGCTTCTGTGAAACCACCACCCTTTTCATTCTACTTGAGAACGTGAACCTAAAGGACAAGTTACTTACCTTTAGTAAAGCCTTATGTGGTAGAGACATGATCTAGCCGCAGAATCCTTACCTTTGTACTTCCAGGCGTCAGGCTGAATCCGGACGCCGGTAGGTGGTGTTGGTCGACTTCATGTGATGTCGTCGGCGTCGTGTTCTTCAGCATTGTGATGTCCACGTCGTCAATATAACCGCCAATCCGGCACGTTGACCTCAATACTTTTCACGACTTTCCACACCAGAAGCGCGGAGTCATGATGTGACTGACCATGGTGTGTTAAAAAGCGACCCTGTAGGGCACTGAAGGGGAACATCCCTGACACTTAAAGCCAATTCCGCAGTGCAGGGATCATGTCTCTACCAGACAAGGTGTTACCGAAGGTAAGTAACTTGTCCATTTGATAGAGACATCTAGCCACAGATTCCTTACCTTTGAACAGATACTCAAGCAAAACCATCCCAGGAGGAGGGACTGCCGAACTGAAGAACTAGGCTTTTAAAGCCCAGCGGCGCAGGGTGCGCCTGAAATCTTCTGAGTTCGCCTTCCAAATTACAGAGACACGGAACTCTCTGCTTGCGTAGGAACTTCAATTTATTAGATGCAGCTAGGTACAGTTGTCCTAGAAGTACATCATATGTCGGTTCTCAGGAGACTGCCACTTCAATCTGTGGCTCAAAGTCTTTTGTAGCGCGTGAATCCCCTAAAGCAACAACCCCCACAAGGTGCAATAAAAATACAAATCATCCACAAGAAAACATTCTTTGTACAAGATACAGGATAATGGGCAATAGAAATTCCTTCCCTAAGGTCGTGTTCTCTACCCGACCCTATAGGTCAGGTGGCATAGCCATTCCTAGGTTGAATTAATTTACGACAGGATGTGTTTGCGTGTTGAAGATGGTGATTCGTAAAACAACTGGAGAGGCCGAGAACGGTCACCAAGGGTCAATAGAAGGTTATCTGGGGGATTAGTTGCTTCGAGCCGGGTCTCAGAATGGACTTAGCTCGGGGAAACAGGAAAGGTCGTGTAATATGTGCAACAGTATAGAACGTGAAAGAAATGCTATGAATGTTGAAGGGGCCTGAGTGAGGGCAACAGCGTGGTGGTGTTACAAGCAAAGACGAGCCATATTTTGAATTTCCTCAGAACGGTTCAGACCAGAAAATCCTGTAAAACAGAGCGACCAAAAAAGCCCTCTCTGCGAACCTGGGAGTACAGGCAGTAGTGTCTGGCAAACGTGTGCAGCGATGCCCAAGTTGCAGCTTGGCAAATATCCGATACGGGAACACCACGCTGGAGAGCCGTGGTGGCCGCTTTCGCCCTGGTGGAATAGGCCCTAAGCCCTTCAGGAGGCTCCTTCTTTACTAAGGCGTAACAAATTTTTATGCAGAGGATAACCCATCGAGATATAGTCCTCTTCTGGACAGCACGACCTCTTGTTATGCCCACATTCCCTATAAACTGTTGGTTGTCCACCGTTCGAGAGGATAGGCCCTAAACTGCACCGTGTCCAGAACCACCCCAATGAAAAGAAGCGACAGTGGGAGTCAGGTGTGACTTTGGCACGTTGATAGTGAACCCCAACAAATGCAAGAGCTTTGCCATCGTCTGGAGGTGGCCGACGACTGCTTGGGGCGAGCCCGCCTTCAACAACCAGTCGTCAAAATAGGGGGGAAGACTGGAACCCCAAATGAACTGCGACTACCGCCATCACTTTTGAGAACACCCGAGGGGCACTGGTGACGCCGAAGGGAAGCACCGTGAACTGAAAGTGCTCGTGGCCCAACGTGAACCGCAGGTAGCAACGATGGGTAGGCAGGATGGGGACATAAAAGTAGGCATCCTGCAAGCCCAGCGCTACCATCCAGTCTCCTGGGTCCAGGGCAGACAGGACCAGAGCAAGGGCGAGCATTTTGAATTTCTCCTTCTTGAGGAAGAAATTGAGGGTTATGAGATCTAGGATAGGACGAAGACCTCCATCCTTCTTGGGGACCACGAAGTAGCGGGAGTAGCAACCACTGCCTACTTCGTGCCCGGGAACCGTCACTGTAGCTCCCTTGGCCAAGAGAGGATTGACTTCCTCACTGAGCAAGGGAAGCTGATCCTCCATCAGCTGATCGTATGCTGGAGGCATAGAAAGAGGGATAGTCTCGAAGGGGAGGGAGTAGCCCCTCTGGACTATCTGCAGCACCCACCTATCCGATGTGATGGATTGCCAGTGATGGAAGTGATGGTGTATTCTGCCACCAACTTGCCGAGAGTGTTCCTGGAGGATTGGACTAGGAAGGTTTTGCGGTGAAGGAGGGGCTGGTGTCTTGGCTCAATTTCAGGTTCCCGGGCCCACGAGCCCGGGGTGAGCCGTGTCCACCGCCCCAATGAGGTTGCTGAACTTGCGGGCCCTCTGGCCAGAATAGTGTTGGCGCAGCTGGTAGCCCCTTCCGTAGTCACGAAGGAGCGAAAGCTGGATTAAGACCTTGGGGCAGTAGTGAGACCCAAGGACTTCGACGTGACCCGCGAGTCCTTGAAGCGCTCAAGGGCAGTATCCGTCTTGTCTACAAAGAGACAGGAGCCATCAAAGGGCATGTCCATGAGGTTGGCTTGGACATCCCCCAAAAAAACAGATGTTCTCAACCAGGCATGGCGACGAACTGCCACTGTCGTGGAAATCGCTCTACCTAGCGAGTCTGTTGTGTCCAAGCCACATCAAATGGCAAACTTAGCTGCGCCTCTACCGTCGGATATAGCTTGGGAGAGCAGGGTCCGGTCCTCCTCCGAGACCATGGGCAGCACCTGCGCAACCATACCCTATAGAGAATGGGAATAACGGCCCAAGAGGCATGCGGGTGGGTCCCCCGGTGCGGGGCAATGGTGGTGGGCGATCATCTCATTCACAGGAGCCCCTGTGCTGGGTTTGGACCATGTCCCCAGAAGGACGTCTGTCAAGGCCTCATTGAAAGGCAGTAGGGGTTCCGAGCTCAAAACCCCAGGCTGAAGGACCTCTGTCAAGACGTTTGTCTTGACCGCCACTGTAGGTAGCTGTAGGTCAAGGACCTACGCACCACCGTGACAAAAGTTGCTCCCTCCTCCGTAGCCAGGGTAGGAGGAGAAAGCATGCCAGAATCTGGGAAGGTGTCTAGACCACTGGCATCACCAAATTCCTCATACCAGTCCAGGTCTTGCTGAGGTGAAATTCCTAAGGGATCCAGCTCCCCCTCCCAATCCTCTTCCTCCATTCCTAACCCATCAAAATAGGGCAGAAAAAATGGCATGGAGCCGTATGGCTCTGTCGGCGTTGGTCTCGGCGTTGGTGGACGCCCGACAAGTCCGTGTCCTCGGGAATGAGGATTGGGGGAGGCGCCGCTGGTCTGCGACGGAAGTGACGCCAGGGAGGGTCACTGTGGAGGTGCGTCCGGTGTGGGTCCGGGAACGGGTGTGCTCGGAGGCCGTGGAGCCGGAGTCGGAGCCGCCGGTACAGGAACTACGGGGCCCCTCCATCATCTGAGTCTGCGGGGTCTAAAGACGCGCTGGCAGGGGCACGCTGCCCAAATATGGCGCACATGGCATAAAATTCCTTGAGTTGAGCGGGGGTCGCTCCCGGCCCCGGAAAGGGAGGGAAACGTGGAGCCAACTTAGGCACCCGCTCCCCAGAGCGGGGCCTTGAGCGCCGCGGTTCCTCCGCCACATCACGAGACAGGCGGTGGGAAGTCGAAGCATGCTTTGACTTCTAGTGCCTATTGTGGTGCCTCTTACCCGACTTCGAATAGCTGGAGCGGTGCTCTGACCTTCCTCTCGACCAAAACCAGGATCGTGATTGAGACCGGTGAGGCGACCTCGCAGGGCCGTGAGAAGCTTTAGAGACGCTCCCTCAAAGCCTTCGGCGCCATGGCCCGGCAGTTGGAGCACGACTTGGAGTCGTGGTCACGTTCCAGACACCACAGAAACCAAATGGGGGTCCGTAACGGACATGGCGCGGTGACAGGTGCCGCACGGCTTGAACTCCGAGGTCTTCTTACTTGACATATTCCTAACTCGCCAACGGAGTCGACAAAAAGCCGAAAAAAGTCTTGTAAAAAATGACAGGGTGTAGCTCTCTTCAACGGATCGGCGCTGGCTGGCACAGAAAGAAACGATCTGATGTCAGCGGGACAGAGTGGCGGTTACACTGACGACACAGACGTCACGATGACGATGAACACGACTCCGACAAAGTCGACCTACGCCACCTACCGGAGCGCAGGGCTCCTGCTACGAAAAATCTTCTGGATCTAGCCTGATGCCTGGAAGATCAAAGGTAAGGAATCTGAGGCTAGATGTCTCTATCAGATTGTTAAAGTACAACTTCATAATATCCTGCTTGTACAAAATTATCTGATAACTCATTGACAAACATACACTCCTCACATACAAGTAAATATGGTAAACCTCTGCACCTCATACTAATCTCTAACAAGCATACCTGTGCACCTCCTACCTTTGATCTCCTCCTCCCCTCCCATCTATCACCAACTCTATCATCTCAAAAATGAAAAGACTTTGGAGTCCTGTTTGGGCTTCCTCAAAAGTATCTACAACAATTTCATACCACTGCAATACACCACATCCTCTGAAGATATCAATATGACACTTCAGCATGCCTTTGACTGGCATTATGCTCTAAGCACATTCTCACCAGCTGCACCATGCCCACAACCCTGGATAACACCTGATATGTGTTTACTTAAAACAAGTATGAATACTAGTCTATGCAAATGGTGCAAACAAAAGACTTCGAATAATCTTGCTCAGTACAGACAAGCCTTAAATGTGCTTCCTTTAGACAAGGAAAATACCACATATCTTCAAAACCTCATCACATCACTGCAGCCCCATCCTCAAGTTCTGAAATGTACAATCAACAACTTAATTTCCTCCATGCACTCCCATTTATCATGCAGTTCACTCACTGTCAAGGACCTACTGTTCCAATAATAATAAAGATGGTAGAGACACTCACTACAATAATTATCATTCATTCTCCTCCTTTCTTCATCTCCACTCACCCGCTACTGCATTCAATGGTACTCTTTCACTTTTCCACCATTTCATCTTTGGAACTCATTCCTATAAGTATATCAGCAAATCCTTCATATGCCCTATCTGATGACTTTGGACCACAAATTATCAAGCCTCTGGTTCTCTACTCAAAGGCTGTACACTTCCTTATCCCTCTATATACCACTTCCTTCTGGCTGGATCCTACTCAATTCAAATGTGCAGTAGTACTACAAAGTTTAAAAAAATACTACTGACCCTGCGTCTCATTCCAGCTACCACCCAGTAACCCTGCTTATTTTCTTGTTCATGATATTTGGACAACTAGTTGCTAACAGTTCTATTTCTAATAGGCTAAACATTTTCAATCAAGCGTCCACTCTCCCCAATCAACAGAGGCTTCCCACACAGCATGTAGCCAGCTGAACTTACTCAGGCTCACCATAATAATCTGTTATCCATCTTCATGCTTCTTGATTAACCCACTGCATTCAATACTGTGGATCACCCCATGTTACTTTTCGATCTCCAAAATGTCAGCATCACGGGATCTGCCCTACAAAGGTTTTCATATTGTCTCTCTGACCTATCTTTCTGTGGTATTGGATTCTCAGATTCCCAGCAAACTCTCTATAAGGTAGAACTCCTCCAAAGTTGTCTTAAGACCACTCCTTTTTTCTCTTTACATTACCTCCCTTAGTGCCATCACCTGCTTTTTGTCTTCTATTGACTGTGTTAATGCCACATAAATGTTCTTCTCCTTTCATTCGCTCAACTCCTCCTCTAATCATGCCTATCTGGTTATCTTACCACCATTTTACTCTCAAAACCCCTGCAGTCACTTACGCTTAACTCTATAAAAACGAAGTACTTAACTTCCCCGCGTTATCCACAACCTGTCAATGATTTCCCTTTGTTTTGGATGAGGTTGCAGATTTTCTTCTCTGTATTCTTAATTCCTGTACACCCTTTTTCCAAAGTACTCTTCTACATTTTCGCTTCAAACCGATGAGGCCAAATGACACAGTAACATTTATAGGCATATAATGGCCAGTGCATTTCGAGTGGAATTCTTTCATGTTTTACCATTTTAGTTAAAATCACTGGCTATAGAGTGTGACTAAAATAATATTTTGACTGCAGGTGTGTTTGTACACCTCTATGCTGTAGCTTTTTTTTGTCTCAATGAGCAGTGACATAAAATATATTTGGCACATTCGGGCTATGCATTTGTCTAAACACCACATCAAATTTTAATTCGGCCTGAGGAGAATGAAAAATATGAATATATTTTCATTCTTTCTATACAAATTTGCTCAGTATTTTGCTGCATTTCTCAAATGGACAGATATAAAAACTGGAAAGCTAAAGAAGGAAATGTAGCCTTGAATGTCTAGAGTTTGGCAATGCCAAATGTGTGTGGGCTCTACCTGGAAATTGTCTGCAAAATCAATTATGTAATACTTGCATAGGTAACTACATTGTGGCAGAGTCACTGTGTATGGTGTACTGTCATGGCAGATCTCAAACTCAGGGCGGTGTGGAAAGTGTAAAACTACAGACGGAATAGATTAGTGCCAGCCAGGCCTTGCTAATACTGGATCCCCAGTAGAGCACGCTGAACATGACTTTTGTCAGATTTGTAGCATTTATTTCCACAACATCACAATTCCACTCAGGCTATCTTGTGCAGGAACATATCCCTGCCAATGTTTGATACCCACCTGTGTTCTTCTGGATCTCCCCAGTGTGAGGGTATAAGACAAATATGGGTTTGCAATGAGTTTGTGATACTCACTGGTGGTAAATTGGGTGTTTGGGAAATGTGGTAATCAACTTATAGCAAAATGCCGGTTTAAGGTATCTTTGTTCTGGTCACAGATACTCCAGGCCTGGACGGAAACAGACCACAACCAAATAAGTTTATCATGTACACATCATAAGGTTTTTTTATGGCTGGATGCCAGATCTCCCTCACTCTGGCTGGCTGGAAGATTGCACTGAACAAGATGTTGCACAGATTTTTAGCACCTGTTCAAAGCAAGATCAAGCTCTGTAATTTTTCTTCGCACTTGATCATATCCCTGCCAAGCTGGGACTCACAACGTGGTTTATGTGCATCTCTTGAGTGTGAATGTATGTGATATATATGTGTAGAGGGTACCGAAAGGTAGTATAATAACGTTATTGATTGGTTTAAAAAAAAAACATTACAATTTAAAACATGACTAATTTGTACAATGAAAATGACAATGATGAGTATTCGAAACGGGGGGTCATAAATTACTAAAAATTAGAGAGATCATTATGAGCTAATAATGTTCTGCTAGAAGGCCTCATTCTGGTTTTCTGATATTGTAGTCTTTAATTCGATTGTTGAGCCTTTTAACTCGGCCGCCATGCTAAGATGAGGAGGGTTTGGCTGCAGTTGTGGCACCAAAAGGTGATTTACTAGGTGCAGTGTAGTTAGGAAATTTGGTCAAATGTATGACGCCTGGGTGGCATGGGAACATACCACAACTATACATTTGTAACATTTATAAATCCTAACAGCAGAAAACAAAAAAGCCATAAATACACCTCATAATGGTTTCGTGGGGACAGCTTTTTTAATACATATATATGCATCATTGGTGCAGTTAAAGGATTAATAATTCTGACTAAATCATTCTGATTAGAGGCAACCACGTTCCATTTCTTTTGTGGGTTCAGCCTCTCTACCAGAGGTAAAGACAGGATTTCTTAGCACGGTGGGCCTATGATTGGTTACATCATTCCATGAGTACACTCATTCCAATTCCATACAACCCCCACAAGCAAAGGGTGATGTATTTATTTTATTAAAGTGTTTTCCTAAACGTACATTAAGCCATTGACCTCTACGCATACTTCCATACTGCTAGTAATCTGATCTAGTGTCCTAAAAAATGCACAGGCGATCATAGAACTCCCACATGCCCCGTTCATGGACAGGACGCTTTTTCCTGGAGCGGTTAGTCTAAAGTGTTTGTAGTGTTAGAACTCTACCTCACGGAATACTGATGAGAGCGCAATGGGGGCATGCCCTGAATCAGGGTCACCAGTCGGAAACTTGCAGGTCTCTTTGGCAGCCAGATGCGGGTCAAGGAATGAGCAAAGCGGGCAATTGCCCAGGGCCCCTACCTTCCAGAGGGGCCCGCTGGAAAAGTGAACTTTCTCTCTATTGACATCTATTCTATTTTGGTATCTAAACTTCTCTGCCTACCTTTACTTCTGACTCTTTCTTTCTACCCAGGGTGAGCTTAAGGATTTTTCGGGTCCTATGCAAGACATATTTCAACAAAGTATAACATATAATTTAGTATAACTGGAATCATTTGGGTTTGAATTAATAGGAAATTGAAAATAAAGTTTTTTAAAAATCCAAACAGCCCTCCACCATAATATATATTGTTCGCTGCCCCCCCCCCCCCCCCCCAAAAAAATCATTAGGATGACACTGTTGAGAGCACTGTATTTATAAAGCCACACATTCGTGAATACACTCTGTTGCACAAAGCACCCGCGTGTCGCCCATAATGTATTTAAACAGGGCGGCGCTTTTGGCCTCCAAACCTGCTTCACTGCATTAAAGGGGCATTTATTCTACTTTGCGGCTTAGGTTTTACCTATTTGTGTTTTTTTTAAGAAAGGTTGAACAACCCTTACTTCCAACGTGAGCTTTAATTTACAAAAGCAGGGACACAAGAGGAGAATAAAAGTTATACAATGCGCAAATTCTAAGTTGCAGAATATTTTTTAAATGGCGCTGCTTTGCAGAAATGCTCAAGCGGGGATGTCGGGTCAAAGGTTGAGCGCGAGCAGCCCTCGCAGTCCAGTTTTAGGTTACGCTTTGTAAATGGCTAAGCAGCCACCAACAGACATACTTAGTTTTAGCAGACTGGACGGCGGCAGGGTCCTTCGCATGCTGTTCCCAGGGCAGTTTCCCACATAACCACTGCAGCAGGCAATAGCCAAGGATTTCCAGGTCACCTCGTCTGGACGGGGCTTTGGGAGCCAGCATGGAGGAGGAAAAAAAGAGAGAGAAAGATGGATGATTAGAAATAGAAAACCTTTTGACTGAACTTGAAATACGCAAAAGCCAAGCGGGCAGAGTGCTTTGTTTATTCAGCTGCAGAATAGCTCGAGTCGCGCGGGGTTTTTGGCCTTGGCCTTCAGACAAGCGGTGACTTGTTGCTGCCGAGAGTGGAGGGTCAGTTTCCTCACCTCCATCCAGCCCCAGCCCGGGCTGTCAGATGAACCTGATCCCCGTGTCCTCTGACATGATCCAGACAGCCTATAACCAGGCACCAACACTTTCTCAGAGAGCCAGGCAGTAAAACAAAGAAAGCCATGTCTGCGGCAAAATTGCTAACACATGTTTCAGGAAGTCCACGGGGTCTGCCCTGGCCACGCGCAGACCCTTCGAGCTCAGACTAAACACGGATGGACTTTCCCGCTCGGCTGCAATCACATGACAAACCTGCCATCTAGTGGCGCTGGCTCGGCCGAACGGAGACTGCACGCGCCGACACGAGCCGAGGCTCTCCCCAGGCATAAATAGCTTTAAAAACAGATGTTCCCAATATAACATAAAGGTTACCACAAAACGACAAAGAAAAGGCTAATAAAAAACGCGCAGCGTAAATATGATCAGAAAACAAAAGTGACTGACTCCAGTAGATTTCATGGTATGTAGTATATTGTTCAAGTAAAAAAAGAAAATGCATTGTTTGTATTTTAGAAATAAAATTTAAAAAAATCCTCGCATTTTAAACTACCATACTGAAAATCACCTTCTTTATAATGTTCGGATTTTACTATCGAAACGTGTCCATTTCTAAATAGAAACGTTTCATAAAGTGCTTCGAAGCTTTGAGTGACGCATTTAGCGCTCTATTAAACCCCAAAACAAAACGACACTGTGTAAGTTCGCATCATTGGAACAAATAAAATGTATGACAAAGCATATCTGGTTGTAAACCGGTGAAAAAACATATTGTAGTGATCTCTACAGGCCACGGGACCTTTGTTATGTTAGGTGAAGTCCGTGCAAAGTCAGAGGATACGAGGTTAATGGCGCTGGATGTATATTATGCTATAGTTTCTGAAAATGCACATGTATGTCCTTGTTCTGGATACATTGAAAGCAGTGATTAAATAAAAACAGGTTTAAAAAAATGTTAGGTGAAGGGCTTGCTGTAGCCAGTGCCGGCTTTTTAACAAACACCGCTTTACATGTTAGGATTTTTAAAACGTATGCTATTCTAAAGGCGAAACTACAAGTCAAATAAGTAACTCTGCTGGATAAAAACGTCCGGACAGGCTGAAGGGTGTCACTTGTTTATCCCTGCCTTTAGAAAGAAAACTAAGACTTCGAAGCATTGAAGCTACATTGTAACTGGGATTTGCGAGTGTGTTTCCAAATGAACGAATTGTTGCAGCAACGTTTCGGTAGTGTCGAGTCAACATCTGAGTAGCCAGCGCCAAAAAGCCTTCATGGTTTCACTTTAGCGTCTGTAAATTCTCACAGGAGCAGAACACAAGACCAGCCAGCCCTAACGCTGCCCTCTGCCTCCAGCCCTCTACTGCTATTATGAATATCAGGTTTCTAAAGGTCCTTCAGTCTAGCAGAACGCTGCTGCCTCTCTTCGGGGACCTTTTATTTCCAGAACTAGATTCTGCAAAGGCCTAATGCAGACTTGGCCAAAGGTATTAAAATGAAAACACAATGGCTGCCACGTGCTCTTCTGCAGCGATTCCAGCGGTTGTAAATCCGACAGTCACCGCGGAGGGATTCGAATAATGCACGCGCATTCACAACTCCTTTTCTGTCAGTTATACTACTCTTCAGTTCCAGGGCGTCCCGTTTTCACAAAATGGCGTCATGTCCCAATAGCTGCCAAGGTTTCTCTTTGCTTATGTGTGCCATTTCCTTGTTTTCAGTGCTCTATGTGTGACATTCCATTGTCGTTTGTATGACACTGTGACATTCAAGTGCAAGTAGAACAAGAATTCAAGTTACGTAATACCACTTTTTGTTTAATCCAATGGACTAGAAATGTCATTTAAACAGCTAAAACGTCGTGAAGGTCTTATGAAATATCAGTAAATGACTTCCCTTTTGCAATACAAAAGTCATGGATATACAAAGAGGTAAAGGGTTTGATGCAAAAGGATTGGTTGGTGTTAAGATATCAAACCTTTAAGGGCTTCACCTTGAATGTAAAGGTTCTGGTCTTAACAGCAGAACTATTCTACCAATTACACAAGCCCAAAGGCTTTTCACAGCAGAACACATTTGGGCATTGCATAGCATAAGCCAGGTCACCAATATTTAAACACTTGGGTATCATTGAGGCTGGCCATGCTTCAAGTTTATCTCTCTCAGAAAAATAGGCTACTCCTGCACGGACATTCCTCTGA